>NC_135707.1:5111085-5732319 GCF_964276395.1 Gasterosteus aculeatus | reverse complement strand
TCTATGTAAATATGCATGGCCACGCACATGTGAAACAGTATTTCACAGTCAGCTCCCTGAACAGGTGTGCTCCATTTTACAAACATTTTACTGTTAAATTACAGCAAAAACTGGCAGCTTCAGCCTCCAGCATTCACCTGTAATTCTACCGCGGACCTACTAAAAAATAAAACAGAGCTCCACAAAAAAGCATTATGGTGTTATAATAGGGTTCCAATACTGCAATGAGCACTGTAGATTTTATATTTACAGTATGACGCTGCTGAAGATAATAAATGAAGCAATTTAGATTTAGACACTACGTCAATACAATTTATAAAAACAAAGCCTAAAGAAGCCCACAGCAACTATATAGCAGTCTACGTTTTCTAAATGTGTTAATGGTAATGTATTTTTTAAGAAGTTTTGTGTAGCTGATAGTTATGTTGTAATAGTGTAATAGTAAATACATACATACTTTAAGTTAATATAATTAATGGAGTTGTTGTGGAAAACACACAAGTCCGAAAGATGAGAACGAGTTGTGTTTGTCGAGGTGAGTGTGAAATGTCAGAATGAACAACGAAACAAGGCATTCGGCTCCTGACTTTGATATTAGGAGTGAGGGAGGTGTAGATTCGTATGTCCATAAAGCCCTGTTGCTTTCTGGAGGGTCGTGATTTCAAAGCATCGACCGAGGCATCGGCCTCACGCAGCAACCTGCCAGACGCGAGGCTGGTTGCCGCGGGCCTGTCAGACTGTAACTATGGAGCCATCGCTATAGCAACAGGCTCCTTCGACAAAAAAAGGGCAAGAACCCCGCGGCGTTTTAGCTGCAGCCGGATCTGGGACCTAGACCTACACACACACACACACACACACACGATGAAGAAGAAATCACTGAAATAAAAAGCATGTTACATGTCTTTATTATTGCCAGAGTTTGGAATTACATTCTTAGCTCTTAAATATTTTTATTTGGGTTTTTTTTAGCAGATGAACATTTGACGAGACGGACTTTCCACAAGAGTAACAACAAGCACGCTCTCCAGTGCACGTTTACCCTCCGCCATCTTACTTGAGTAAATGTCGCTTTCTACGGATGTGGAAATGATGTTGTCATAAGCAAGTCTGACAAAATGGCCATTTTGGGACGTCTCAGTTTATCTGTTCTGCTTAGTTCGACTTTACTCTGTTATAGTTTTGGAGGGATGTTCTGTTTTCGCCGAGAGTTTTAAACCCAATCATTTTTTAAAATTAAGGATAAAAACTCTTAAAATTATTTAGAATTGTATAAAATAAAAACACAATAATGCTAACTTTAAAATCTTTAAGTGCTTATTATTTACATCCAACAGTTGCATATCAACAATATCTTTTTTTTGCAGATGGTTCTTGTTCACCTGATGAATGTCCAATATTCCCTCAAAAGATTGATACCACAAACTCACCTTCACAATCAAGCTAATAGACAGAGAGAGAAGGCGAACCAGAGGAGTCGCCCCCTGCTGTTCAATATGTAGAATTCAAGCCTGTAGGTGCAATGCGCTGTATAAATGAATTGGGCCTCGCCTTGACTAGCCGCCGAGCTAACGGCCACGTCGGTGACAAAAAGGCCCAGAGAGCGGCGGAGTTGAAAGTGTGAAGCTCATCGGTAGTGGCAGATTCAGTGCAGATGTGGGAGGCTGAGGGGCGGCCATGTTAATTATGAAACATTCTGAGGAAGAACTGTGTTCGCTTACACAAACACACACACACACACACACAGGCGCAGTCACAAGCGGCTTCTTTTCATGTCCTCCGTTGAAGAGGTGTGGAGCTCAGAGCTCACCGGGTGCCGGTGAATTGTGCGGGTGGTCCCGGCTATATAAAAAAATCTATATCTATAACTTCTATTTACACACCAGCAGGGGACCCCAAGGAGGCCAACCTGAAAAATGTAAGGGAATGAGCTGTGACCAGAGGGAGCTGAGGGAAATTAAGAATTTAACTGTTTACCGAAAACAAAAATATGAAAGAGGAATAAGAGTAAAGTATCAACTAGAAAATGAATTTCCTGCAGAAAATGCGTTGGAATGCTGAAAGCTAAAAGCTGAAATGAATTTGAAGAAATTGCTAAAAATGCAGATGCTGAGGCAGCATTCCAAATATAAAGATCCGAAGAACAATTCTTGAAGTGAGAAAAGCTGAAATACATTTCAAAGAACTGCTAAAAATGCAGATGCTGAGGCAGCATTCCAAATATAAAGATCCGAAGAACAATACTTGTAATGTTGCCTCAGCATTCCAACAACAAAGGTTCGATGCTGAGGCAGCATTCCAACAATTATTTCGCTTACAAATGAATCTCAATGTTTGATACCAATCAATCCAAAGAATGTATTTATATGCACAGTGAAAAATGAATGAAGTGTTATAATGTGTCTTCATGAGCTGATGGAAGAGGAATTTGACTTCACAGCCAGACTTCATCCCATTGTTTCTCCTTCCTGATTAAACCTCAACAGACACGCGTCAATCCTGTTTGCCTCCGCCGTCAGACTCGTTTCACATTGTTTGAATATGAGAGGAAAGGAGGATCTCAAAGAATATGAAACATAGACTAAATATAGAGGCGTCTAAAGTCAGCAGTCTGGAGAGAGTCTTGTAACTAAAAAGGTCACTGGTTTGAGCCCATGTGTCAAGTCAAAACAACCTTGTGTGAAAACACTCGACCCCTTCTTCCTCTCTGGCAGATATTCTCAGAAGGAGAGTCAGCAGGAATGCAAATGGGTCAGTTTATGGAGCCTCTTTGGCAGAGAGTTGGTCTGTCAGCGAGTTTCTTTTCTGATCAGGAAACCCGTCGAAAAAAAGCAGCAGTTCGGAGGTTTAAGAGATTTACGAGTAAAAAATAAATCTGTGGCAAACTCCCCTAAAGGAGTAGCTTGTCAGTAGGATACCTTAATAGGGAAACAGGTTATTAATGTTACGTATAAATCCATAAAAAAATGACCCCAAAGCCTGCTGAAAGTGCCAAGAAGACATCTCTCCTCTTCAGCTGCACCTGGACGTCAACAGTAACAACACGGCCACACGAACAGGCACAAGAAAAATATTAACATGTTCAGACGCTAACCTCGCCACAACATCACATGAAACTGTTGACATGCTAAATGTGTATATTTTGGTGACTTTTCTGGACTTCTCTTAAAGTGTGACTATCCTGTGAAAAAGGCTAAGCAAATGAAGGGTTTGTTTCCATGACGACATGTATGACATGAGGCAGCGGCTGGCACTGGGCCTCGCAAGCGTGCGACTGTAAAAACGTAACAATTGTTGATCAGTGAACAAAACCAAACTGATTTCGTCTGCGGCTGAACATGATTCAGGCAGAGAGACGCTCCCATCTGCGTCTGCACCATTGGAATACTGGCCCCTCCAACACAAGAACTACATATAGAGAAAAAAACAACACCACACATGGAGTAATCACCCTCTGGCCCTCGTCCCGCTCCATACCGTCCTCATGGTCAGTCGGCTGAGTGGAGAAGCCCCCCCCACCCAGTCAGATTATGGATTAGCTTTCACATAGCGTGTTTCTCTCCATCTCACATGCCTCCAGGGTCCCTGGTTTACACTAAAGCTTTTGGTTGCAGATTAGATGCAGAAATACAGAAAATTGATTCACATTTTACTGTTCGGTTTTACTCCAATCAGATCATTTCAAAAGGAGGCTTAGTAGAAACAATGTTATGTCATTCAGCAAATAGCTGGTCAGCTAGATGTCTCCACTTTGTGTAAATACCAATTATAGTTTTGCATTATATTTGATTATTGTATTGTTTTATGCAATATTTGACACAACGCAGTTGTTTATTCTCCCAGAAAACACGATGGTTTGATAAACCGGTGACGTCACCACCAGCTTCAGCCTCAACGGCGGACGCTCCGTGTGCAGATGTGTTTTGCTGCGGCGCTCCTAATCCCCACACAAAGGCTAAAGAGGGACACTCGGATAATCCAGGTTCTCCCCCCAGAGCAACAACGGCACCTGGAAAATGCAATCCAGATCACAAACCCATCACCCGTCTGCTCCACCTGTTGTGAGGATTCTAAATGTGGCCACACGTCTGCCTCACTGGCCGCGGCCACTTAGGAGCTTATTTAAGAGGCTGAGATGCAGTTTTAAACTTTAATTCTACACTTTCTCAGCTTTGAGTGTTTAACACGGCACAGCAATCTTTCCTTTTTGGATTTAGGCTCAAAATAGTTCTTCGGAGATGGTTTATTTAGCATATGGGGCTGCAGGTTCACGTGGGATTATGTGCGTGTCGTACAAAGTTATGGAAAACACAATCAAAGCAGTAGACTTCTGTGCGATTAAAAAGAGCGCACGTCTGCCTCTTGGTCGTATTTCTCGAGTAACAACCTGAGGTTGTGGGTTTAATACCGGCTCAGGAAAATATGATATTGTCTGAAGGAAAATCTGTAAATAGAAAAAGAAATCAGGACACCAACCTCATACAAAACAGTTTATTTGACAGTGTCTAGGTCCAAGTACCAACAGACCCCATACAAAAGAAACAAGAAAACAATGCTACAAACATAACTATCAGCTACACAAAACTTCTTAAAAAATACATTACCATTAACACAAAGAAGTATCGATTAAAGATAATATGTGTAGGGGGGGCGGGGGGATATGGAATTCCTGCCAAATGTAAGTGGTATTACATAACCAGCCGTGGTAAGGTGTTGAATGAGAAAGGAGGTCGCGGTGAATGAGAGCGCGAGTGAATGATTACTTTTGTGTGTTTGTGTGTGGGTGTGAGAAAAGAGGGCAACAGTAATGCAGCAGTCACATGGGCCGGAGTGGGGGAGGAGGGGGGAATAAAAGATGAAAAGAAAGGAAATGGGAAGGAGAGGTATCAACGGGGAGGCAGAGGTAGCACATAGCAAGAGACAGATTTCTAGAAGAGGTAGCTAGCGGATGGACGAGGAAGAGGTAGCAGAGAGCGGGGTGGGGGGGGGGGGGGGGGGGGGCGCACATTAAAACCACCTCTTTTTTCAGCTCATTATCAACCCGTTTGCTGGCTGAAGAAAGTTGGTAGTCTAATGAGTCATTAGTTGGGGAAGTTCAGATGTTCAGAGCACCGTAACAGTGTGATACAGCAAAATACCAAATATCTGCTGGTTCCATCTTTAAATCAAGAATAAACAATTACATTATTCTTTAAAGAGAAATAGAGCAGATTACTTTCCCAAGTAGTATTTTTCTTCAGTCAAAATACATGAAAAAAAGGGGCAGCTACATTATCATCAACACCTAAAAACATTGAAAGGAGCCCAACACGCTGAGGAAGATTGTGTTCTCATATTGAGTCAGCGTCTACCTCTGTAACGGCTGTGTGAAGGTCAGCAGGAGGGTGTGTGTGTGTGTGTGTGTGTGTGTGTGTACAGATGTGCCTGTGTTACATTGCTGTGGTTGTTGCGTGGCAGAAGGAGGAACGTTTGTGCCTCTCATATAAAATCAGATCTTATTGAGTATTTTTACTTATTGTCAACAAATCCAGTCAAATAAACTAATTTAACCATTAACTGATGCCTCAGATTATTTAATACCCCAAAACATACTCAGGAAAATCCCAAACTGGGCCAGTTCACTAGTTTCACAAATTTGTGTTTCTTCTGACCGACGATTACATAAGACGCACAAAGTGAACCGTTATGAACACACACACACACACACAGAACTACAGTGTATCACAGAGGAGCGAGAGGTAGATACTCTACTAGACACGAGCCAGGACAAGCTGTGTGTGCATGTGTGTGCGTTTGTTAAAGCTCAGGTTGCTGAGCACGGACACACAAACACACACACGTCTGATCTCACTAGCTCCTCGTACTGTTTGGCTTGCAGAAAGAGGAGGTGTGTGTTTTTTTGTGTCAAAGACAGAGAGGAGAAGGGGAGGGGGTACAGTGTCATTTAAAAACAGCATTGGAAAGAGAAAGAAAGGTGAGAAAGACGACAGTTTATATTTGTTCTCTCTCCTTGTTGAGTTTCTGTACATGAAGTCCTTCTCTCCCGCCTCCATCCGGCCCAACAGAGCAGAAAACAGTGTTTATTACTGGACAACCCTTGCCGCTGTGCCCTGAGTGGAGGTCTTGTGTGTGTGTGTGTGTGTGTGTGTGTGTGTGTGAAATTGGGTTACCATTGCCACAGAACCCTGAGTGTGTGAATGTGTCTGATGAAGTTTACTGTAGTTTTGAGTATTGACAGAAACATGAGCCAGTGGCAAAGGCCATCAAAAAAGGGGGTCCAGAGATTGAGTTAGTTTTGGGTGTGTCTTAGTTGTCAGCCACTCGTCCACTTGCGGGCGCTGGAGGTCCCACAGGAAGTGGAGGTACCGCTTCAGCCTGTGCAGCCGGTGGGCCTGGGTCTGGAAAGAGAAGAGACGCGCTCAATGACGTTGAGGAGATTCCTAGATGGCTTTTTCCAACCTGGTTTTATATTTCGCTCTGATATGTACATTAGCTCCGAAGTTAGCGACAGCTCTGAGGTTCACTCTAGGTGGGCTGGAGTTTATTTTAGTGCTATTCATTTTAACTGCTTAACTGACAAAAAGGGTTAGTTATCAGAATCCCTCGTATGAACTAGTACCGTATGTTTAAGTTGAACACTTTGTTTTATACCTGAAGAAAAAAATAAAAAGCTCCAAATGGTCCAATGTAACAACGCAAAAAAGTGATGGAAAACCTTCATTAAATTCAATCTCAGAATATAAATTCCCCCAAATTTCAAGTGTAGGGTTACAGTAGGATTTCAGTCGATAGAAACTTCATGGATGATAAACACACGTTACCCTGATAACAAGCCCTTTAAACACGCTTACAACCAACATCACGTGAGGCAGAAAGAGACGTGTACTCACACATGCCGTTGGCAGCTCCAGGATGGCGGGGGGGCATCATGGGAGCCATACCTCCAGGAGGGGGGCCGCCAGAAGGCGGGCCGGACATCATGCGTCCTGGCATTGGCTGGCCCGGTCCCATTGGTCCTGTGCAACATGTAAAAATACGTTTTATATAACAAATATGTATATAACAAATAAGAGGGTTGCAGTTCTTCCTCTTATGCGGCTCAGCAAATTCAAAGTGTCAGAATGCCGCTCTGTGATTCTGTCCCTCACCTGTCTGTCCTGGGTGGTGGGGGCCCATAGGGTGGTGGCCCATGGGCGGGTAGCCGGGGTGCATGGCAGCACCGGGAGGTGGCCCACCGTGGTGGGGCGGGGGCCCTCCGGGGTGCATGCCTGACTGAGGAGGTCCGGATCCAGGTGCCTGCCCTTGCCCTTGAGCCTGGGCGGCTGCCGCGGCAGCAGCAGCAGCAGCAGCTTGCTGCTCCATCTGCTGCCGCGCCTTCATCTCGGCGTATTTGAGCTGCTCCATGTGGAAGGCCTGGCGCTCGGTGAGCAGCTGCTGCCGCTGGAGCTCCAACTGCAGGAAAGGAGACGAGGGGCCCGTTAGGACCGACGCCGAGAGCAGCATTTTGCTCCTGACCTGCGGAGCCTTAAGACTCGCTTTAAAGCGGCTTCTTCGCAGCTCTGTGTGGATCACTGCTTGTTCTTAGGGAGTAAGCAGCAGGTTGGTTTTCTCTTCCGCCCTTGGAAAGCTTCTGTAAACCTTTTCATGCACTATTTACAGCTGTGAAACTGGGCTGCGCTCCCGATGCCTCCACCGTGGAAAACACTTGTGTGTTTTACACTCTCACCGGCGTCTCCGGGGCTGTCCAGAGCCAGGACGCGCGCACACGCGCGCACACACACGCGCACACACGCGCACACACACTCCAAGCCTCATCATTCTGAACCATAGTTGTCATTCATACACCACCTTTTTTTTTTTCAAAAGGGTGCTGTGAGAGCTTCTCACCTCCATTATTAATGTCTCCAACTGAGAACCTTTACGGGGTGTGTAAAGAAAAGTGAAATATTCATGTTGGAACTAATGAAGCTGTCCACATGTAACCTCGACATTAAGAATCAAAAGCTTCTTTGACTTACGGCCTCTTTCTCTCGGTCCATGATGGTCTCCAGCTCCTCGAAGTGCCTCAGTTTGATCTCCAGCTTCTTCATCTGGGTCTCCACCAGCAGGGCCACCAGAGACTTGATCTTCCTCTCCTCCACGGCGGCCAAGTGCTGAGAGGATGAAGTGAGAGGAGATTAAATATCTGATCGATGTCCAATACCGTGCCGACTTTTAGCTCATTGAGTTCCGCTGGGAAGAATTTTATTGAATTCACTCCTGTCACAAGCATCCCCCTCTTTTTTCTTTACACATTTCCCACCTTTCCCCCCCAAGAGTATATTTACTATTCCACATGTGTTCCAGATGTGCAATACGCAAAAAAAGGAGAATGAGGTTTCCAGTCAAAAGGAACCTGAAAAAAAAGGTCGCTGTGATGCTTCGTGTCTCACCTTGGCCTTGGTGGCGGCCGAAGCCAAGGCGGCGGCGGCCGCCGTGGCGATGTTGCCCTCTCCGATGTCGTGCTCCAGTTTCTTCCTCTTTTCCTCACCCTCGTCCGCCATCTCTTCCTTCTCCTTCTCCTGCTCCGGGGACGACGTCTCCGTCTCCCCAGCCTTGTCTTTTTCTGACAGGGACGAAGACAGAAGTTTAACTCACTATGCAGCAAAAAGTCGGGCAGTCGGGCTCATCAACAGAACCCGGTCCCCCACTGACTGACATTCCACCGGTCACTCTCCTTCTTACGGCACATGTCACTTTAACTGTAATTTTTCATTCATCACCTTGTCGTCACTCGTCACCTTGTCACTTGTTCGATAGTGCACTTTATTTTTAATATTTAACTTTTTAAATATTTAAAATGTTTTACTTTACTCTTATTTTATACTAACCCATAGTCTTATTCTACTAACCGATTGCATTAGCATTTTATTTTATTTTATTACTTGCACTTACGTGCACTGCTGTCTTGTTGTCTATTTTATGTCTACTGTCACGCACCATCCGGCGAGACAAATTCCTTGTATGTTTGACATATTTTGGCAATAAATGTTTCCTGATTCCTGATATTAGAGCTGAACTGGTGAGAATCATTCAGTGGGTCCTTAGAAAAATAATCCACGGTGGGATGGAATCACTTTGATAACTTTTAACAGTTTATGTAATTCCCCAAATCAATTCCCTCGCGTTTACTGTTTTTGTGTCATGTCTTTGGGTGGTGGACTGTTTGCTTGATTTGATGCGGTCACATGGTTTTAATAAATTGATGCTTTGTTCTCTCCTTTGAGGAGATTCGGTTTGATGCCGGGTTTCGGTACACATCGCCGGTCTTGACGAGGAGCTAATCGCTGATGAAATATTAACTCAAAGTGTGTGCAACGCTTCCCAGTTATTCCACCATGAGGGTCACGGGTTACCTGCTGGAGACGTCTTCGGCTCGGCTCCATCCTCGTTCTCCTCCTCGCGCTCCGACGCCTCTGACCCCTCCTTCTTGACCTTATCCGCAGCCTCCGTCTTGTCGCTCTTCTCTGCGGACTCGCTGGGCTTCTCTGCCTCGTCCTTCAGCTCAGCCTGAAGGTCGAGGACAGACGCACAACGTTAAGTGGGCCGTGTCAGCGCCACGGGGGAAAAGACCCGTGTGTCAAGTCAGAGTCTAAGACGAAGACTAAGAGGACGTTAGATTTACTGCTGCGAGCTTGATGAGAGGAATAGAAATTACTTCCGGAAACCCGTTTGAGAAATTAATGTACTGACAATAACAAAAATACTAATTATTGCTGGCTTTATCCATTAATTAGCAGAGGTTTCTGTAACATCATTCACCAGAATGTCTAAAGCCACAGATTTATATAGGACTAAGATACATGAAAAAGTACAAATGTTTGCTATACCTTATCTGCCTGCTGGGAGTCGGTGTCCGTGTCCATCTTCTCTGGCTCTGGGGCTTCTGCAAAGCACAGTGGAGCATTAGCATCGTGTCAGACGGACACTAATCCAGATGCTTCGCATTGTTGCGTGCAGCCGACATCTTCATCACAGCGGTTTATTCCTCCGATGACTTGCTCATACCGGCAAGAACCAACAACACAGGAGAGAAACACATGCACATTCAGACTGAAAGGAACTACGAAGCAAATCCAACACATTAAACGCTCCTGATACAGCTGTAAGAGAATGAGGAGTCACAGATGTATCATCCGGTTGAAATCATTTAAAACAAGTAACTTGACTCTCTGAGGATAACGCCATCCAAAAACTAGAGGAGGGAAGAAATTCAGGACAGGAATTACAGGTCAAAGGCATCTGAAGGGTCACAGGATAGACTGAGCGCACACACACAAGGTTGAGTGTTAAACTGTGTCACGGATGCACTTGAGCGTGTGTTAAGGGTTTGAATATTGATTTTGTGTGTGTGTGTGTGTGTGTGTGTGTGTGTGTGTGTGTGTGTGTGCGCGCGCGAGCTTCAGGCCCGAATGAGGCACTGAACACATTCAAGCTTAATGATTGCAACTGTCAGCAGGACGGTATTAATCCAGGTGGGGGGGAGAGAGAGAGAGAGAGTCGAAGAAGAAAGTGAAATCAAGAAAGCATTGGGCAAAATAAAGAGAAAGATAAGCACACATTGGAGGGAGATGACCCAGTTTTCTCCTCCCCCTCCCCATCTGCCACCGATGTTTTAATCCACACACAAACACAGACACAAACACACACACACACTTCTGTGCTGGTCACCCCCTGCTGGTAAAAGCTGACATGTGCATTGTATTAAAATGTCATCTGCTAAACATGCATGCAAAGACCATCATTTATATTCAAAGATGGAGGACCGGCAAGGATGTTCACACGTACAACACCAGACACACATTTACAAATGCTACCATCTGCTGCCCTCCAGTGGCTACTAGAGGTGGGAAACGCCCAGATTCTAGGATGCCTCGCGATGACGAGGTGAATGATTTCTAACCCGCATGAAGGTAGAAGAGCTGTAGAAGGTAATGTGTTGGCCTTAAAGATTAAGAAACATTCTATTTCGACACTTTTATATGTTCTAATGTTTATGTACTAACGTTGTTTATATCTAAAATACTGTATATTGAGAATTGTTGACAGGTCTATCTCACGTCACAATACACTAAACCAACAAATCACCTGGAAATAAAATTCACTTAAGTTCGCAAGCAACACAATCATGTTTTCTTTACATAATCAACAGTCTAGTTTTACACGTGGTCACTTCTGGAGGGAGACGTCCGGCTTTCACCCTTTCTGAAGTTCTACTCACCAGTCTTTTCTGGTTCTTCGGGGGCGGTGCCAGCGATGCCGCTGCTCTCCAGGCCGAACGCGGGGTCCACCTTGCCTGTGCTCCGGGCCGCCTCCTGCACCTTCTTCACGTGAGCCTCCACCAGCTCAGCCGGCACCTCCTCACGCACACGAGAGAACTCCTCTGCAGACAGAGAGAAGACATTTGTATTAATGATTCAGATCTGAAGTGCAAGGTTTCATGGGTGCATAATCTGGTTTGCCATAGACCTAAGCACTTTGTATACATTTGTTTTGATTAATGCATTGATCACATATTCCAATTTCCCTCTGTCACTTCACTCCTTTAGTTTAGTTTCGGTTCTCACCTAAAGCTGCTCGAGCGGCAGCAGACGCCACTCTGGGGTCAACCACAGAGGCCAGGAAGGCCACTGTGCTCATGACGGGGTTTCCAGACTGGCTGAAGGGGATGGGCTGGTAGGCCAGAGGGCCCAGGGAGGCCTCGGTGCTTTCCATGTACGGGTCCTCAATGGGGAGGCGCAGGAAGTGCAAGATGCACTCGTCCTGGGTGCGTGAACCGATGTGCTCAGACACTTTGTTCCAGTCGTCTTTAAACATCTCCAGAGCCTGGAAGAGTCAAAGGGTGTGAATATACATTCAGCCATGATGTCTTGGAACTGTGCGCGAGATTTATAAAAAGAAGGTATGCAAAAATCATAGAAGCAACCGATTTAAGGGTCGTGAGGCTGAAGATGATGGGAGAGAAGAGTTACGCAATTCAGAAGGGAGATAAATCAAATGTAAAAGGTACCAAGAAAAAGAGTGAAATTGAGAAAGGAAATGATGGAATCAAAAAGCACAAAGAAATGCTGACAAAAGGAAGAAAGGGTTACGAGAGAATAAAAAGGAGCAATGATGTCGACCCGTAGATGATGGAGCTTAAAGATGGACAACAAATGCATAAACTATTTCCATCAGTCACACATGTTTACACCGGGTTTCTTTCCTCACCTCCAGCAGCAGAAGAGTCTCTTGCTCGGTCCAATCCCTTGTGGAGTTGACCGTCTTACCCTGTAGAGAACCAGAACCACATGATCGCCTTAACAATGACATTAGTCAAGATGAACTGGCAGTATTTTAGGTAGAATGCCAAAGAGGTTTTTTCATTTATTTTTGTTGTGGAAAACACATTACGGGTTGTCAAATTGACTCGTGTGCGGACCTTGAGGTTTTTCTTGTTGTAGAGGTCGGAGCGAAGGCCGAAGTTCTGCAGGTCGATGGACTTGTCTTTGACTTTGTCTGCGAAGTTGGGCATTGGCTGTTGGGGGGGGATCTAGAGAGATGAAAAACAGCACATTAGAAAACAATGGAATCCACAAAGCAAACGATATGCTACATTACAGTGAATCTGACTTTCATCCGTGTTCCTCTCTCTCCATGTTGTGTATCTTAATTCGGCCTTACCGGTGGGGGTCTGTGGTTCAGAGGCATGAGGCCAGATGGCGTGTCAGCCAGCACGGTGAAGTGGGGAGTGGGTGGGGGGCCCATGGGTAACGGGCGACTCTCAGAGTCCACCTGGTAGTTCACCAAACCCCACTGCTCCAAGAACGCATGGACCCTGGAGACGGACGGCAAAAAAGGATTGATGTGCTTTCGTCTTTCTAGTAACAGCGGCATGCAGATCATCCGGAAAAGATCAAATAATCAAAAAAGGGATACAACGTAATTCTGAAGAACGCTCACCTCATGATGGCACAGACATCCCCGGTCAGGTTCCTGCGGCACGAGGTGGAGGTGAGGTACTCCTGAGGGTTTAGCCGATACGTGTCGATCATAAAGTTGCGGTATGCCAGGTATCTGTTTGTGAGAAAGAGATGAGCGTCACAAACATATCGCATTGTACTAGAGTCCATGTAAGTGTTTGTGGTTTCATATAACCTGCAACTGTGTTTGTGTGTGTGTGTAGAAGCTCACATCTCTGGAGTTTTGGACTTATTCTTCCCGTTGAAGAACTCGGGCAGCGCTCTTCTCTCAATCTCATGGATGCTATCAGGATGAGGAAGACCGATGAGTCAAAGAACTGGTTTTATGATCAATGAATGAAAAAGGTGAATTGGCGCCGTAGTTTCTAAACAACTAGCTGCTTTTCAAAAGGTGCCGTAATAATGACCTTTGAGGATTTCCATCTCAACTGAACTGTTAACTGTAAATTACAGCTAGTGCTAAGATATGTATATTCCAAATATAACCTTTTCATAAGCTTTGACCCTTAAGGCCAAAACAAATGGGTGTACAAAATCAAAGCACACAACATTTGTGTCAAAAGCCTCAAGTTCACCATCACAGCCTCACATAATAGATCAAAATGTGAGTGTGTATTCTCACTCACCAGTTGTAGTCAAACCAGGCGCCGTAGCTCGGGATGATGATGTGGTGAGTCTGTTCCGTCACGTTGTCCTCGCTGGAGTCCATCAGCCGGTTCACTTCAGCTTTGCCCTGCTCCTCGTCATCCTTTTAAATAGATGTGAGAACATCGTTCATGTTGTAATACGCAGACCAACAACCATCAAAAGGTTAGGGGGAAAAAAGCTCAACACAATACAGTTGGACTTGGGCATAGATAATAGAACAATGATCAAAAGGTCAGCTGTGTGCACATCCCATTTCGTATTCAAGTTGAAAGGTTTTGACTTCTCAGGCAAATGACTCAAATGACAAAGAACACAAAATATTAATCAGACGATCTGATTTCTTTTGGTATCATGGATTGTTTTTCTTCGAGGAGTTTACTGCTGAAAATGTCTTTAGTGCCAATAATGAATTTTATTTTATACATATTGTATTGAGCCATCTCATGATTTGTTTACATTATATAAACAATTTGTTGTTTATACTCCATATAGTCGTGTTTTTCATTGTCAAATTGGCTGAAGACGACACAGTTGGTTCAAATGTTTCCTTATTTCTGGCCAAAGCATTTTTTGGAGTTATAATCCAGTGTGCCGAAAACAATAAAAAATCTAAACCTAAATCTAAAGACACGTTGTTAATGTAGTGAGTAACTGGTCGGTAGGCAAACAGTCATCAGGAAGTTGGCGTCATCGATCATCTCACCTTTCCACCGGACAACACCGAGTCGTCCTCCATGTCATCTACAAGAGGCAAAAACAGATTTCGGTTAAGATCACTGCACATTTCTTTCATGAATTCACAACTTGACAGATAATTCAGATATTCATACGCACCCAAATCGGCCACATTCCCTCCTTTTACCGGAGTGTTCTCACTGTCTTTCTTTGAATTTGCTGGGTACGTAAAAAAGGGGGGGAAGAAGTTTTTTTTAATAAGTTAGACTACTGAGGGTTACCCAGCCGTGGGCATGATGGCATTAACCGGCACTCTGGTTAACAAAAGAGGACACTGTAATCGACATGGGGGGAGTGGGACATCACAGGTGGGACTACAAAAGAGCAGAGGACAATATTTTCGAGGACTTCCCTAAAACTGAATATCATCAAGACTTCCCATGTCAATACACATGATAATAACTCAACAAGGTCCCTTTTGAACGAATAATCTCGTCACATACCATTCTTGGACACACTTCCCTCCTCCATGCTGGCGCCAGCTGAGGAGTCGTCCATGTCCTTGGTCATGTCCTCCTCCGTGTCTTCCTCTTCGCCTCTGTGGCCTCTGCGCTTCCAGTGAGGCCCCTGGTTCCTGACACCAGAGAGAGGGTCATGAGTCAGATAAATGTCACGGGATTTAGTTGGTATGGCAGGCTGATACTCGCCAAAGAACAGACACAGGATCAAGCACATTTACGAGTCTCCTTCAGCTGTGCAGGTCATAAAATCATCAGCACACACGACTTTTAGTCAATGTTAACTTTGATAGCAGCTTTAGTTGCATTCTCTATTTTCAGTTTCCAGTGTGTAGAGTTCTTGCCACGACACCACAAAAAAGAAACGCTGTTAAGGAATATTCACTAAAACCTGCATAGACCAGCTGTTTGTGGAAATAACAGCCATCTGCTACATTTGTCTAAACTTTCTTTTGACTACAACTTGAATTATTTGCAGTCCTTCTGGTTTAAGAAAAATGAGAACATTAACAAGTGGTCTCCTTACCCCTTTTTTCCTCCCTTCTTGCGTGACTCGGCGGGGGTGCTCGGCGGCGAGGGTGAGCGCCTCCTCTTCTTGCTAGCCGAGTTGGCCTTGCGCTCCTTGCGATCGGGTGTACGGGAAGACTGATCAGACAAACCCCGTGCAGCGCAGGGAGCGAGGGATGGAGGATGAGAGAAAGAGCCGCAGAATGAGAGGATGGAACGGTTGCACACACAAGGAGGGGAAGCGGTGGGAGAACAACGGAGGGGAAAGCGGGAGGGGGGGGGGGGGGGGTAGGTGGGGGTTCGGGGGAGATGTCGTGGAGGTGGAGGAGACGACCAGGGTTTCCGTACGCTGTCATCAATGCGCTCTCAAACAAAGCATCTCGGTCATTCAAAGTGTCCCTTTGTGATTTGTGCCTCGAGGTGAAAGATTTCTCTGCCTTAAATGACGCCAACACTTGACCTCTGTATCGGTAGATTGTCTTAGTGGTCAAACAAAAATAGCGCAAACTAGGACTCAAACAGGCTTCTGCTTTAATTGGTTGCAGCATTGAATGTGTAACCTTGAGGGTACGGAGAACAGACCAAGAATAGAACTCTCCTTAATGGATCCTTCACATGGCATTTGATTACAATCAAGTGAAGGTCTTGGTGGGCCTTTTGTGGTTTACCAGCCTTTTTTCTGATTTTTATAATCCTGGGGATGTTTTCAAAAAGAATTGGCCTAAACGGAGACAGAAACCCTGATAGGAGACAAAGAGTGAGGAAAGGTTTGGAAAGGATGGGCAACGAACAAACAAAGGCCAGACGCAGCTGGAGTAGACGCACAGTTCACAGAACACATGCAACGAAACAAAGACTTCTACACAAGCCGGCTGCCGATCCATCATGTCCATCCAATCCATGACCAACATTTGAGTTATATTTTTCATTAACTGCCAATTCAATCATTCATTGGTTCCAATAACTGGTTGGTTATTATCATGCGGCCACACCATGAGGAAAAGCTGTGGCTGATATTTAATAAACAACAAACCGGTTTCAGGCTCCACTGATGATCGAGGCGTAGAAAACTTTCACAACCCGGATTTTCTGGGAGTGAAACACGCACACAGGCAAAATATCTACCTCCTCCTCCTTGGGGAAGATCTTCTGGCGGAAGCTGATCGGCTTCTTGTTGTCGTCCACCTCGTAGTCTTCTTCATTCATCCACTCGTTGAAGGAGTCGGTGTCTAAAACCCACTTGGCGTGGACCTGAGCGGGAGAGTTCAACATGAATGATCCCGATACAATATTCACACGGCTGCCAGGATTTTCCTTCACCCAACAAACAGAACTCACTGTTGTGCTTTAAACATTATTCACAAATAATTTATTCTTTCTTCTTTTTTTTTGACAATAGCCCATAATATGAGAGCGATTTTTTGGGCGACAAAGCCCAGCATTCACATCCAGGGCTTCCTGAACACTTCTTCTTGTTCATTTGGTTAGATCAGCTCCAAGGAGAAGTGATGGGAGCACTGGAAGTTTTTTCTTTTTGTGTATCAAAGTCCATTTTTATTAGATAAAGTTTCTTGTATTGTGCTCCGCATTGCTCACCTTCCACGGTCTGTCGGCGCTGGGTGGGTCCTCCACGTCTGCCTCCACCTCACTGACCGACACCCAGGTATCATAGCTGAGAGAGTGAACAGAAAGCCACGGCTCAGGAATGAGGACAACATTGATGAACTGACAGGACTGTGTTGTAGTTTATGACACAAGGCATGAGATTTTGTTACTGGCTATAAGAAAAGGATAATCATTTTAATCAATCTCTGAAATAAATTATATATATATATATATATATATATATATATATTACACACGGGACTCTGATAAAAAAAAAAAAAGAATAGATTCTAATCACTTTACTTTCTTAAAAACTAGAAAACATGGTGGAAGGGTTGGGTCGGTTTACTCCTGTCAGAAGAACCAACTATAATCATTTAATCAAGAATATAATCAAGAAAAAAAAGAAAGAAAACAAGGTGGAAGCTGAAAATAAGTATTGAGTTTGAGTGAGCATCTTTACCCCCCCCCCCCCCACCCTCCACTCACCTGTCTGGGGAGAGACCCCAGTGAACCAGCACCTGCTTGTCTTTCCTCATGACAGGACGAAGCCACTCTTCTGCAACACACACACAAACCAATGCTGACATGTACACGCTGACCCACTAAATAAATGGTTTTACTCCAACACGTTGTCATGACGAGTTATACATTTCCCATTCCAGTAAGACACTGCAGCTCCTTAATTTAAAGACAATCTTGCATTTAAAATGTTGTTTTCCTTATATATGTAATGATGACCTCCTGGAGGGCTACAAACAACATGCAGTATGAAGAAGAATCGAAAAGACGAGTGAAACCCATGGCCATACGCCCATAGACCGCAGGTGTGAGTGACAAAAAAAACTGAACATACACAACCTCCTCCTTTGTATATTCCAGAGACATGTAAATAGTGCTTCTATGCGTTAACTATAACGTCACGTTGGCTAACAAGCTACAAAGGTAGTCAAAACGTTTGGATACCGCCATTGATAGTAGCGTAGCCTCCTATTTTATTTTACTGTTCACAGCTAGTTAGCTAGCGCCGCAGTAGCGAGTGCCTGCATGTCTGTCTGCCGGTCTTGATGGCCTCTGTGCTGCTCACATCACTAACACACCTCACCATTTCCTTCTGCTCATGTGTTCACAGGTGTGTTACCTGTACATCAACAGCTGGTTAAATGGAGACGCTTCTGACTTTGTTTTCAAGAGTTTTGTATTGATCATCTTCAATGTGCATTGACTCATCTTCAAGACTCTTGCATTGATATTATTGAACTAATCCGAGTTACAGAACCTTCAACCCTACCTTCTTCTTGTTGAGATGGAGTGGGGTAAATGTGGTGTGTGGCCTTTGACTTGTCATCGGTAATGGAGCCCTGAGGGGAGCGAGTGGAGAAAATAACACATTACAACCAAAGAGAAGGATACAGCGTGGTTTGTCATTAGAAAGAAGCCTTCACCAGTTCACCGATGAATAATGTAATAGTAGTAATAATATAATAGTTTGAGTTCGTAGTTTTGGGCTCACCTGATGCCTTTTGACGATGTCTTTGAGCTTACTGGCTTGTTTCTGCTCGATGTCTGGCAACAGGAACACGGTAGGTCGCGACAAACAGTTATTCTAAACAGAAAAATAAAAAATGTCAGTAATTTACTGCTCATCTATTAATGTACACATGCAGCTTGGCTTGGTTAAAGCCGCATAGAAGTTATTAGTAGTTAATAAATTAAGAAAAAAATAAAAGGGAGTTAAATGCAGGTTACTGTGAGTTAACTAAAACAGTTAATGTCGGCCGTTACGCTTAGTGAGAAGTACTTTTAAGATGCAGCAGGCATCTTAATCAGTGACAATGAACAGTTCATCAAAGCCACAGCATGTGTCTGGAGAAGGTGTGTGGTACCTGGACCAAGTTTTTCTCTACATTCAAGAACATTTCCACGTTCCTGTCCATCCGGGAAGGATTCTGCAGGTCAAATCGACGCCTGGGAGTGGTCGACAAAGAGGAGCAAGATGTTCAATGAGGTGAGGATGCAGCAGTGAAGTAAAAACAATAAGTAAAATGCAGACTTTTGTAAAAACATTGGGAATGCGCAAGAGCCTCTTTGTCGTGACAAAGCAAGTGACGACCACATGAATGTTAACGTTACGGTCAAAACTTCTTTCTATGGAAGGTGCCAGAAGTCAACTCACCATCCCTGCTCGCTCTTGAACTTGTAGACGGACCCCAAAATGTGACAGAGAGCGCCGCCTGCTTTGAAATCCAGGAAACACTTGGCCTAAAGATGGAAACGTTGCGGTGAGGGTGTGCATGTCAGCACACAGATTTCGCTAGCTAGGAATTGTATTAATACCGTAGAATATTCTAAATGAGTTTGTTATTTGCTTACAGGTAGCTTGGTTAGCGCAGGGTTGTTGACCCTGCGTCCAAATGCGTCTTCCTGGAACTGTAGCAGCTGGACCACCAGACCCGCCAAGGATTTGCTGGAGGGGGAGTCATTCTGCACAGACTGGGACCAGACCGCATGAAAACGGTTATTAAAACACAGCCCAGTGAAACATGTACACTCATCAAGAGATGCATGATTAGTCACAAACAACGCAGTGCACCATTCTGATGTCAACAATTAAGGGGAGATAAGTCACCTTCAAAGATTATATTTATTTTAAAAAAAGAATCATCCCCTGGTTCTATATAACAATATTTCTCCTTTATTTACGCTATATGTTATAACAACCTATTTTTACCTGATTTGTGAGTAATTGAAAAATGTGTTTCTTAACCAGATTTAATTTGAAAGGTTTCTGGTATATTTCATTGACATTTGTAAAGTTCAACATATTCTGATGAATATCTGGGAAATTTTCAACCAAACCAAATTTCAATTGGATGATATCATCAAAAAGGTCATTGCTTACTTAAAAAAAAGGGACTACAATTTACTACACAGAACAAAACCGTACAAATGTTTAAGGGTGTGCATTTAATTTAAAAATCTGTGTGATTTTGCCATGATTATGGCCAATATACAGGCAATCAATTTGGAGCACGTACAGAAATGTAATAGTTCGCGTCCCTCTGGAAAAGAGGTCAAAAGTTGGGACCAGGAACTTGCAGCTTCCTAAAAGAAGATTTAGGCAGTTTGCTTTCAAAAGACAAGCTACCAAATCTCACACACACTTGCCTCCCCCCTCGGCATAGAGCGAAAACACAGCATGGGAATATTGTGATAAAAGCTGTGGCTATGATAATTTACATGTCAATCTAATTTCATCTAAAAAAATAGGACAAGCAAAATTAAACGTGGAAAAAAGGCTCACAAAGGCCCTGGTCTATTTACAACAAGGACAACGTCAAGGACACCCACTTCCAGCCTTAAAAGAATAGCCGTTTTGGATACAGTGATGTCACATAAACAAACTCGAGCCAAGCCATTTGTCAGAAGCATGTTCATTTTCAGGTCTGTTTTTCTGTGTAAAAGAAATCGCCAAAAATTGGATTTAGCCCCACCTCAATTCATCGTTTTTTCTTCTCTACTTCAATACAATCAGTCAAAGCATGTGAGGGTGTTTCAAAGCAATGAAGGGACAAGAGGACCATTCTTGGTTTGGATAACTTGGTGTGCGAGTGGGAGCTGCAGTCTGCTGCTCTGTTCTGTTGACAAAACGCAACGCCGCTCACTCTTTCGCACGAAATACAAGTGTGCTTGCGAAACGAGCAAAGTGGGTCCAACAACAAATCTCTGACAACAACGTAACTGAGAAAATTAAAAAACACCAAACTAAATAATATTCTGTTTAAATGTGATGTGTATGCACGGTGTCCCTCGACTAACATTTGATTAACTAAGCCTCTTGGGCCTCCCCCCAAATTCTTATACGGAAGTTTTGCGGATATGTTATCAATTGAGAGAAGATACAAACATAAACTGAACAACTTCAGTGGCCTTGACGTCCATCTGCCTCTCGTGGATTAACACCTGCGACCCGCGGTGTGTTATTTATTATTAACGGCACCGAAGCGGCAGTTGACTAACGTTAGGTAACGGGGAGCTAGCTAAAAAGATAAACAGCGTCGCTAAAGTCGAAGCGTGTGTATTCTGGTGGTTACGAACACGCACTTAACTTAGCTTTAGCTTTCACTAACGTGCACACGTAAAGGTTCGCATAAGTGGCCTAACGTTAAACTATGGCGTCAGTGAGTTTAGTGTGGCGGTAGCTAACGTTAGCCAGGATAGCAGCGCCCCATTGTGCCAGCGGGACGCGGGCCGTCATAGAAAATGAATGGAGACCCAGCGAAGCTAAAGCTAGCTCACCTTCTTGTAGTGCTTCCCGATCCACTGCCGCACCGTCTCGAATTGGGATATGGTCTCCGAACTCTCCCAGAACTTCGTAGACGGACCGCCGTCCTTCTTTCGTCCCACTGCGGTCCCGCCGCCGACCGGGCCGGTGGCCGGTCCGCCTGAGGCCGTTCCGCCTGCCGTTGTCGCCGCCGTCGCCATTGTGTGTTTTGTCCGCTGCGTTGTCTTTCTCCTCCACGGCGTCGCTCACCATGCAAGTTTTCGAATGATTTTGCGCAGGCGCAAAGGTGTCAATGTTAAAGTATCGCGGGGTCTTGATGCCAGAGGGCTTGTGGGAAATGTAGGCAACTTATAGTTTGTTATAGTAGTTAGTAGTTATAATATCAATGCATATTAATTAAATATTGATATTAATTAATACATATCAATAAATATAAATATATAAGTCTAGTTGCCACATTAATCCAGTGTAATAGAAGTACAAGTTCCTCAACTTGTCCTTGCCCTTTTTTTTCATCGTTGGTGTAAACGTAATTTGTATTTATTTATTATTTATTTGTAATTGTATAGGCCTGTTAACAGACCTAAACATTCATTATCTTGTTATAGGGTAACGATATGGCGCACGGGTAGAGAGGGGTAGAGAGGGTGCTGCAAGGTTGGTGGTTTGAGCCCTGACTGCTCCATGTCGGTGAAGTGTCCCTGAGCAAGACACCTAACCCCTATTTGCTCCCCAGGCAAAAATGTAAAAAGCCATGTGTTAAAAATGCAATGGAACGCGGTTGGAATAAAAGCGTCTGCTAAATGACATGACATGTAATGTAATTATCTGCCTTAAATTATTTGCCAATAGGTGTTGTTGGAGTAACAATACTTTAAAAACTTCCTCAAAGTACACTTTTACACATCTTCTAATCACACTAGGAAGTTGTACCATATATCTAGGGAGATTATCAACAACATAAATAACTACGATTTTATTATTGTATCCGTGTTTATCTGACCAGGAAGGACAATACTTTTTACGGGAATTAGCAATGATCAACAAGATCCTGTGGCATATGTTTTTATTAAAAGGAAGTCTCTGAATAAAAACACATAATAAAAGCTTATCGATTCAACCTTAGCACGACTCTTTTGACAGCTTATTTTTCTGGCTGCAGAGAGTTTGTGTCTGAGTCCATCCAAGACCAGGAGGTGGAGCAGGTTTACAACCTCGACGCTTTTCTGAGATACCTTCTCCAGTATCAGAAAATATTTGTTGTAGCCGTTTTAACAACATACATTTTGATTGCTTCAGTTAAGGTTCGGTGGAATCCATGCTGGTCAAATTCAGCCTGCACCTTGGCGGAGAATAAGCTGTTGCATGATTGTAGCCTACTCACAAACCTAAAAAGGATTTCATGTTTTCGTGTTGAGCCTCTTCTCTCAGAAATATATGAGAATAAAAAGCCAAAGTCTGGACAGAGAATTGTATCAAAACACGACCCTAGCGTGCACAGTTTCTATTTTTCTTTGCATGATGCACGAGTTAAGAATTCAACTGAGCTTCAGCTGATCTTACACACAATTAAAACCTTTTAATGTGTTATTTATTACTTATTTTATTGCCCTGTTTTTTAAATGTTGTCATAATAAGGTGCTGTATTTGATCTTGAAGACACTAATTAAAAAAGCAGCTCCGGACAAAGCAGGAAGGAATCCTAATTTCCTTATTACCATAGGGACAAAGTTACGTGGTAAATCATCATGAATAACTGTCTGTGTCTTGATATGATGTGCATATAAGAATCCCTGTGTGGACCACATCACGTCATAATCCTCAACAAAAAAAAAACAGTGGCTCCTCGTCTTTGAGTTTATTCTTCAAGTCAAGGTATGTGGTTTTAGTTGAGTAAGGCTTTTAAATACTCATTGTGGAGGATTTTTGCTTGACAGTTAAGGCTAATGTAGTTTCTTACGAGCAGTTATTTATCTTATAACAGTTATTTCATTTGGATCCTTACTTCTGGAACCACATTTTCTGTTCGTCTTGGATAACTTTTATTAAGTATTAATGATGAAAGTACTTATTTCTTTTGTGTAACACTATGATTGTTTGTTTTTTCATTCTCAACCAGAACAATGAAACCCAGTTCAGTTCTGTTTTTTCTGCTCCTTTTGGGGACGTGCTCGGCTTACACCTACCGTAAGTAACGCCTGGCTTTATTTGTTATGTATCAAATTCTCCCATGACTCGGTGGGCAAGTGCTACATTTAAAATCAAAAGGAGTTGTAGAAAGAGACTGTTGTCCTGGATGTAGACTGGGCCAGTGTCTCTGAAGGGGTCTGAGCAGCCACTGGGAGCCAGTGCAGGCTGTGGAGTAGCTGGGTACTCTGGGAGAATATGGCTGTCTGGTTGGCACACGCAGGCTTACCAGGGTTGTTTCGTACCTTGTGGAGGGCTTCAGGTGCTTGGTTGTGTTTCATAAACTGATACATCTAATGGTGTGTTACACGGCATGAAAAGAAGTTAGTTCATTTCAATTCAAAATACAAACATTTTTGTGCATTTCCTCCGTCTCACAGAGAATGTGGCCTTGCGTGGAAAAGCGACCCAATCGCAGCGCTTTGAGAATGCATTCGGAGCTGCTAACAATGCAATCGATGGAAATCGCGACTCCAACAACAGGGCTGGCTCCTGCTCGCAGACTGTCAAACAGACCAACCCCTGGTGGAGAGTGGACCTGCTGGAGTCCTACACCGTCACCTCCATCATCATCACCAACAGAGGAGACTGCTGCGAGGAGAGGCTCGACGGGGCGGAGATTTACCTCGGCAACTCGTTACGAGACAACGGGGCCGCGAACCCAGTGTGAGTGAACTTCTTCAGTACGATGTTTCATTTATCACACAAGGCAAAGTTTAGTAGACGTAACCTTCCCGAGCTCATGACATATTATCTTGTCGACCACTAAAACAGACTATATGGCGTATATCCTGTGAAATATTGTCCTCACCCTTTCTTCTGCTCACTGGTTGGTATTATTTATTACTTTATATTGTTAGATACCTTTTAAGTACAGCACTGATCAAACTAACTTCCTCCAGCCACGGAACATCTGCACTGTTATTGCATATCCATTTCTTACTGTTCATATTGCACAACTATTTCTTACTGTACATATCTATTTATTCACTTATTACACTTTACATATGCACATACTCTTCACTTTTTGCTATTTTGCACTCTGGTTGGATGTTAAACTGCATTTCCTTGCCTCAGTACAGTACAATAACAATAAAGTTGAATCTAATCTAATCTGATCTATCTTTTTAGGGTTGATGTAATTTCTCATATCCCAGCGGGGAGGTCTTTAAAAATCACTTTCACCCGAATTGTGGAGGGACGTTATGTAACCGTGATGCTATCCGGTTCTGAAAGGATCCTCACGCTCTGTGAAGTGGAGGTCTACGGGTACCGAGCCCCAACTGGTGAGAGCGAAACATGAGGCGTGAGCCACAAAAGATCTGATTTATGAACTGATGCCGCAGTGGCTTTTTTCTACATACGGAGGTCACATCAGAGCTTAAACTGCAGCCATTTGAATAAAGAAAATAGATATGTGCACTTCCTGATACAAGTAAATCTCTTCTTCCCAAAGTTATGTATATTTTGGCAAAATGTGTTTTACCGCTAACGTTAAAGTTATTTCTAATCAAAAGTAGACAGTTTCTCAAAAGTCACTGGGATGCAAAACATTTATTTACAATATAAACATTTATTACTGCTGAATGCACTGCAGTAATGAACAGGCTCTCTCAGTTTCAATTACTTCTCTGCCTTTTACAGCCGTTTTTTATTACAACATAAAAGGCAACAACGTTTGAAAAGGTATTCACTTAAGTTCAGCCAGGAGAGACACGTGATATGATAAAGAGAGAGAAGTATTTATGATTAAAAGATGATGTGCAATGATTAAGTCTTGGGTCTGTGCCACTGAGACTCTACAGGGGGATAATGTAACCCACCTGACGGGGCAGCACGTGAACAAACAAAAGGCATAGTGTGCAGAACTGAATTTACCCGAGGGCTTTCTCTTGTGTTTACAAATGTGTTGCGTTTGCAGGGGAGAACCTGGCACTCCAAGGAAAGGCCACGCAGTCGTCTCTGTATCTTCCGGGCATTGCATACAACGCCATCGATGGGAATCGTGCCACCGAATGGGAAAAAGCTTCTTGCTGCCACACAACTCACGAGTTTAGCCCCTGGTGGCGTCTGGACCTGGGCAAAACACATAAATTGTTTGCCGTCAACATTACCAATTACCTAGATCCCAACTTGCAACTCATTAGAGCTGAAATCCGAATTGGAGATTCTCTTGACAACAACGGCAACAACAATCCCAGGTATTAATAAAATAAAATGGCATCCAAAGTTTGCGATTAAAGTATATTTGTGATTGGGTTTGGTTGAAAAGACGCGTTCGTGCACAATTCACCTGCACGGCGCTTCCATTTTGGATAAACTAAGTTTCAGTAAATCTCTGGAATTCACTGTGACGTTTTGACCTCTGGCCTAGAGGAAGGGTAGTTGTCTTTACAGCAAAAATTATATATTAAACTAAGACTAACTCAAATGAACATTGAGATGTTTATGGATCCTATGGATTAGTAAAAATGCTCTTCTTCTGCTAGGTGTGCTGTGATCTCAAGAATCGCTCCAGGTTCCACAGAAAACTTCCAGTGTAACGGGATGGACGGTCGCTATGTTAACATCGTCATTCCTGGAAGAAGCGAGACGCTGATCCTGTGTGAGGTGGAGGTGTACGGCTCCAGGCTGGATTAGACACATGACGAATCAACGCCTCAGTTATGCACAAAATAACTCAACATCAGCCTCTTCAGGACGGATTAATTTCAATTCATATTTGCATTGCATTCAACCTACAGTTTTATAGATATGATTGATTTGTTCCGTAAAGCTGTAGTAGATTTACACCTTTAAATCACTTTTTCATGTCAGCAGATAAATATTATGTCACATTTGATGACATAAAATGATTAAAGCAACTAGAAAAAAATCAGCCAGCCTTTATTTCTTTGTCTGTTTCTTTCCATGGGACCTGTCATTAATCTGATCTGTCAATCACAGTTGCCCCGCCGTCACGCATTATTTTACTCTAAATTGACCATAATTCACTAAATGAACATCATGCAGTATTGAAGAAGACTTGAAACTAGAGAGTGAGACCAAGAATTCATGTTTACGTTTCCTGAGCGGATAAATCAAGAGAGAAGTACATTTTCTCATAGACTCTTAAGCATTCAGACTTCTTTTTTGCATCCAAACAAAAGTTTCTTAGCAACTGATTTAGTAATCGGCGGCGAAAAGTAATCTTAGTGACTTATTGTGTCTGAAAAGGAAGTATTACCAGACATATTTGTGAATTTACACTAAATAGAGTACATGTGAATTTTTTCTAAAAACAAAAGGCTGCCTATAAAAGGAAGATGATGCAATCTCTTTATATTCCAGAGAAAGTGGTAATCAAAATAGAATTACAGCTCTAAACTCTAGAAATGTACCAAAAGCCATGCTGAAAAAGCAAAGTAAAAGAAATTCACTTGCATACTTATTTCCCCCCTTTGTTCTTTGCAACCCTTTAACCTCTCAGTACATTGAGTAATATTTACTGTAATGAGAGGTTTAGCAAAGCTCAAGTTTCGTTTTTTTTTTTTTTTAAACAAAAATAAACCTTATCTACATCCAAGAACAAATACAGGTCCTCTGTGGTAATCTATCAATGAGCTGTGGCATGCGCCACGAGAAGAGGTGCACATAAATATCCCTGTGTGGTCCATATTCAACAAATGGTAAATGGACTCAAAGCGCTTTAACACTTCATGTCATCATTCAAATTGTGCAGTCGCTCGACTGTGGGTGAGTGAGGAGCACAAAAAATGTATAAAAAAAAATGTAAAAAATATATAAATCTCCATCTAAGCATTTTCAGCATTAACGGTAAAATTGTTTGGGTCAAATGCACAAGGAAGGCTGACACCAGCATTTTCCCTCACATGACCTCTACAAAACACACACCTGTTTGTCTTGAGTAACATCTTTCAGGCTGTTGCAAAACAACTGTACCAACTAAAAATATTTACAGTCATTTTCAATTAAAGTCTCAAAACTACACGCTTGGCAGAGTAGAACGTTTGTGAGAATGTTGTGTTATTGTTATAATATCAAATAGTATTACATATACCAGCATTTTAATCACAGCTGGTTGAGGCAGGGATATTGTATTAATATATTTTACACTGATAGTTTAATTTATAATAAGGCATTATACTTCCTTAATATATAATATGTTTAATGTGCAATATTTCTGCATGACGTTCATTGTAGAAGTATATGGTAATATAAAAAGGAGAAAATCATGTACCTCAAACTCACCTCAAACTGAGGTCAATATTATGGGTATTGAATGTGTGGGATCTGTGGGTGTGTGTTACTGAAAGCTCCTGGTCTCTGAAGGTGTGAGGGTCCTCATCAAGAGTCAGATAGATAATGTAAAAAAGTTAGAGAATATTTTTAAAAATAGTTATAATAAATCAAGCATATCAAGCAATCATGCATATAATGAATCAATAACAAAGTACCCCCGAACTCTTGCTTGGTGATAATGAATCACGAGTTTGGGGAAGGGAAATACATGTGCATGGAAGTAAACCAATGGGATGCGATTGTCATAAAGATGAATATGATCTCATTTCTTATGATTGGCTGGATACATTCAGCGAGACACATATAAAGAACACAGGACTTGTTTAGTATTCAGTTGTTTGGAAGGTCTTTTCTCTTCCATTGAATAAGCCGACGCTCAGGTCTTCAGGTAACACTCTTCCTTTCTTTGTTCCATCATATCATATTTCTCTGTCGTTTTCTCTTATCTGCAGATCATGGACAAACTCCCTGTGGATAGAATTATATTTTTATAGACATCCAACGTTTTCAACATTTGAGTTCTAATTTAGTTAGAATTCAAATATCACACTTATTACAAGAGCAATAATGAGTTAAAAGCTGTGTTATTTAAAACCACCAGAATGATGAATGATGTCGCTTTCCTTCTCCTGCTCCTCCTGGAGACGCGCTCGGCTTACGCTTACGGTAAGTTTGATCTACGAGTATGTGTGACGTGTTTATTGTCAATCATGACCGGGAGGCCCACGTAGGTCTGTTTGGTAACTAAGACAAGTTACTAATATTTTTAGGCAAATAAACTATTTTCTTTTCTTTTACAAAATCCTGGGACTTGTGTTCATAGAAAGCAATATTCTTTTAAAGATTCATTTTAGATGTTACACTGTAGTAAGATTGTTTCTTCTCATTTAAAAAATATAATCTTAACTCTCTAAAGGTTGCGCTGTAGGTGGACTGCCTTGTCAGACCGGCGTCCTCGTTTCTGTTAACTTGTCCGTTAGTTTTTTCTTTACTAGCAGTGTCTTGTGCTCTCAGCATTATTCTTATTAGTTATAATTAGGTGGGACTGTAAGATTAACAATTCAAAACAATCTTACTTTGAATCTTTTTTTATCTCACAGAAAATGTGGCCTTGCGTGGAAAGGCAACTCAGTCGAGCCGTTACTTCCACATTCGTGCCGCCGCCGACAATGCCATTGATGGAAACCGTAATTCTGATTACAATTCTGGCTCCTGTACGCACACTGAGGAAGAGAACAACCCCTGGTGGAGGGTGGACCTCCTGTATTCCTACACCGTCACCTCCATCGTCATCTCAAACAGAGCAGACGCCGCTTCCTTAAGGCTCAACGGGGCAAAGGTTCACGTCGGCAACTCTTTGAATGACAACGGTGCTGCAAACAAAGTGTAAGACAATTTACATACATATATATATATATATATATATATTATACGACAAGAATAACTTTAGGCAGGCGCCTCGCCCTCTTAGTGGTTCCCCTCATGTAAACACTGTCCTTTTATCTTCATGTTAATGGACGTTATATTATAATTTATGTCATGTTTTATTTTTCCTTGCTCTCTCTCCTCTCTGTTAGTGTTGGTACAATTGATAGAACTGATCAAGGAGCATTCTTCTTCCTACATTTTAAACGTTTTAAGTTTACATTCGAAGTTTAACTCAACACAAAATGAGTCATTTGTTTTATTTATGGAAATGCAACGAAAGAAAGGTAACACGGGTCACATTTGTTTTGCAGGAGAGAACCTGGCAGTCAGAGGAAAAGCCTCCCAGTCGTCACTGTATTCGTCTGGCCTTGCCTATAACGCCATTGATGGAAATCCTAACAGCAACTGGGAAGTCGGCTCCTGCACCCGCACAAAAGACGACGTCCACCCCTGGTGGCGACTGAATCTGGGAAAAACCCACAAAGTGTTCTCTATTAAGATAACCAACCGACAGGAGTTCAGTGAACGACTCAATGGACCTGAGATCCGCATCGGAGATTCCCTCGCAAATTTTGGCAACGACAACGCCAGGTAGTTTACGCCTTGTTCATTTATAATCTGTGTTTTAATACTTTATAATGTTATCAATTCATTTGTTGATTTGAGACCTTGAAAAAAATAAAATGGCAATTAGTTTAGTTTTTGTGGTGACAGCAAACATCAGCGAGATTGAAAAGTGCGGTTGCAGAGAAAAGAGCGGGAAACCATTCAAGAAACAAATCGCTGGCTAGTTAGCGAGGTAGCTTGTCCTTATTCGGGGACAATGGGACCCAGCGCTACCACCGGCTACCGGGCCGCTGCCCAACTCATGTTCTGCATGCTAGGCAGAATTAGCTTCACAAAACAATAAGTGGCTTCACTCAAAGCCACACCTTGGACGTAGTACATCACAGCCGCGCGTTCACAGGAATGCTAAATGCTGTTTACGGTTTCTTTTAAATGCTTTGTGCTGCTTTGTTTTCAGACCTAAAGTCATTTCTGTTTCTTCTGCCAGGTGTGCTGTGATCACCAGCATCCCAGCGGGTGGTGTCGGTGAGTTCCAGTGTAACGGGATGGACGGTCGCTACGTCAACGTGGTGATCCCCGAAAAGAGTATCTGACCCTATGTGAGGTGGAGGTGTACGGCTCTCCTCTGGATTAAGGACGAAGACGTTAACAGTACAAACCAACAATCAAAAATCATTTCTTTCCCTTTGAATTTTTTTTCATGGCACTACTGATGCGTATGCTTGATTTGTAACGCCGTTGTCTTTTCTTTGAAATGATCAACATTGTAATAAATTTCAATTATTTACACTGCATTATCTTTCTTATATGTTGGTCTGATGTCAATCGTTTTTCTTGCATTTGAAGTTTCATCCTCCAGAAGAGTAATCCATATTTGGCTTAGAATAAACAACACCTTTTTGGTTAAAAACTTTGGGCTTTACACTTCAATCTGCAGCAAGATGTCACTCCTAAAATATTCATTTATTTGAACCATGACCAAATAACCATTTATCCTGTTGGAAAAACTGGAATAATGTCATGACTTAGTCAGCAGGGCCTTTAATTAAGACAGCAGGGCATCTGTACCCTCTAACAATAATGACTGTCTATGTCCGCTTAGATGATAGATGATAAAAGACGTCTGCACTTAAAAGGTCTAGATCAGATCCCAATAGGTCAATTGCGATTCATGTAAAAATGTTAGAAAATGAGTAGACCGGCAATAACTGTAGAATATTATAAACAAATGGACAACCTGGTTCATGCATTAGACCATTTAATAAAATGCAGTTAGTTTACAGCTATGATTCTGAAACTTTGTTATCAATAAAGAAATGAGAATAATGCCTGTGTACCGCTATGATTTTGAAACTGTAACCAATAGAGTAATACCAATGCACAGCTATGATTGTATTCAATGTAATGTAATCAACCAAAATGCATGCATGTATGACTTGACACCACCACATTGACCAAGACACATTAAAAATACAAAGGACAATGAACTAGCATCCAGTGGAGTACCTCACTGCGCCACCATATTCTGTGAAAAACGCTAAATAACTAGTCAAATTGAACGCACCAGGAGCCAGTCACTATGTGGTAGTCAGTAATTGCACAAACTGGCGGATCCTAAGCTGACATGTTCACTTTTTAACACATCAGCCTTCTTATTTATTAATAATTACTTTTTGATCCACGATGTCCTTTGTTCGTCCGGAGATTCTTCATTTTTGAACACAACGTGACCTAGAGATCAGTTTTTCTTGTTTTTTCTGTGATATTTTTATCCAACTCTTGTGAGGTCTAGTGTCTACAGTCCCAAACCAAAGGGGCCGAGCGCCTTGACGAGTTTGGGACCCTTCAAGACCCCGAGCGTCTTAAGCGCTCTCTTTTTATTCTCTCTGCTGAGGGTTACGCTCCGTTGTGTGAGTGTGTGCGTGTATGTGTGTAAGGTTTACTTTGTGTTACGAGTGCAAGTTCAACTTTCTGCTGGATGTGTGTTACCACAAGTGGGATTAAAACTTTCCCTGCACTCAAGTTTGTGGTGATGTGTGTGACAGAATTATAGTCTGAGGGTTACACATGTGGTGAATAACCTTTCAGAGGGAGAAACAGAGAAGTAGCACTTTTGAGATGTTGAAACAGAGAGACGTGAAAAAAATGTGCACATTGTGGAGAAATCTATCAATCTGCAACTAAACATTTTCACCGTTGAAAACTCTTGAGTAACAAGAATCAGGCAGTTGCAAAACAACGCGACTGACAGCACTCCTCGAGTTGTTGGTTATATCTCTGTTTTACACTTTAGCAGTTAATTTGAACCCTGTTCTACCAATCCTCCTGCTGCAATGGGCCATTTGAATCCAGCCAGCCTGCAGAGGCCGTGAAGGATGTCCAGTAAGCAAAGACCAAAGGAGTACTCATTCAAATTACTTTTGTGAAGGTGAAAAATGCTCTGTGATACTCTGGAAAAGAAGAAGAAGAACTGATGTACTAAAAGCACAATAAAAGTATCAAAAATACATGCTGGACAGAGTAGCCTCGATTGAGTTTTATATTGTGATTCTATACAATCTTATAGATATTTGAGTATTTTAACATCTCAGCTGGTTGAGGTGCTTGGTGGTCCATTAGGGCATCATACTTCCTCCTTTGATAATGTTTTGACTGTGAAATCACAATCTGTAAACTAACTTTAGTTTTCATGCAAATGTAGCGGAGTCAAAAGTGCGATATTTCTTTCTAAGGTGTAATTAAGTAGAAGTATACAGTGGTATGAAATGGGAAAAATCATATAAAGTACCTCTGAATAGTACACCCTGAACTCTTGATGGGTATTAAACATATTGAATTGTTGTGTGTGATCTTTGACACACTTCTTATTCTTCTGAAATTGAATCACGAGTTCGGGGAAGGGAACTACATGTGCACGGGAGTAAACCAATGAGATGTGATTGTTTTGAAGATGAATATGATCTAATATTTTATGATTGGCTGGTTACATTCAGGGCGACACATATAAAGAACACAGGACTTGTTTTATGTCTCCGTTGTTTGGAAGCTTTTTATTTTCATTGAATCCTCGCGGTGTTGGGCCTCCAGGTAATGCTTTTTATTTATTTGTATAGATATGTACCTCTGCAGAATATGGAGAGAAATAATAGTTGTAAAGATAACTGTGTAATATCCTGAATACTAAAACTATGTAAATCTACTCTTTCTTCTGCTATACAGTAGTTACCCTGTGGATGAATCATATCTCATATCCATTCAACATTATAGTTATGATACAGTTAGAATTCCAATAGCACACATATTACACAAGTAATAATGAATTAAAAGCTGTGTTATTTAAAACCACCAGAATAATGAAACCCGTCACTTTCCTTCTCCTGCTCCTCCTGGAGACGCGCTCGGCTTACACTTACGGTGAGTTTGATGGTCACCTGGTGCACGTAGGTCTGTTCAATAAGCAAGAAAAGTAACATGAATATGTATGTAAATTAACATTTTAGCTACTAGAATTTTATCCTCTTTATCCAGAACTCTCTAAATGTTGTAGTAATGTTGCAGTAGTTGGACTGCATTGGCAGACCAACATCCTCTCTTCCATGTGGCTTATTAGATTTGAAGTTAAGGGAACAAATACAAAGTGCAACATGTTTCTGTTGCAGAGGTTGTCTGTACTTTGTGTTTTGTCTATTTGCATGTTTTTTCTTTAGTAGCTGTGGTTACCAAACCTTTTGTCTGACGTCCCACTTTGGAGAAAAAAAGACATTCATGCCCCAAAGACCCAACATTAAAAATGAATAAAGTTGAATTTCTAATTGAAATAAAATGTTGTGTCTGCTCCATCTGCTTTTTCAAATAATAGAATAAAAACATTTCAATCACTTTCAAGTAAACCAGATTGCTTTATGAGACAAAACATGTTGTTAGAGCAATGCAAATAAAGCCCTACGTGTGCAAAAAAGAACAAATACTTGGCAGCAAATAGATTTGTGGCTGTAATTAAACCAGTTTTTTGAATGTGTAACCTGTGCAAATAAAAACATCATTTTTGAAGATAGGTATCGTCCTTCTCATCGATATTCTTTAATTAAACTTTTCTTATCAGTATTAGTGGCTGCAAAAAGCCTGCTTTCCACAAGAAATCTTGTTGAAACAGATAGAGCCTGCTTATGTCCTACTTTATTTAAGATGGGAAGTTCTCAATAAAGTTCTTGAAGTGAATTAGTTCTGAACTTCCCCACCTGTAATAGCACGGCCCCACAGTTTGAGGAACACTGCTTTAAATCTCTTTTGTGTTTTTCACCCGTCTCGCAGAGAACGTGGCCTTACGTGGAAAAGCCACTCAGTCGGACCGCTACGGACATGACTTTTCAGCTGCCTACAATGCAATTGATGGAAACACTGATTCTAATTTCCATGCTGGCTCCTGTACCCACACTGACGAAGAGACCAACCCCTGGTGGAGAGTGGACCTGCTGCATCCCTACATGGTCACCTCCATCGTCATCACAAACAGAGCAGACTGCTGCAAGAAGAGGCTCAACAGGGCGAAGGTTCACGTCGGCAACTCTTTAGATGACAACGGTGCTGCAAACCCAGTGTGAGACAATATATATATAATATAATACAATATAATATATTTCGATATTTCCTTTTTTATTTTTTTTATTTTTTTTATTTAAGTATGGAGAATTCCAATTTCAAGGAAAAAAAACAAGCTTGTCTCTTCCATCTTCATGTTGAAGGACTACAAGTATGAATGAGATCCATGTGATGTTTTATTTCTCATTTATCTCTCTCTGTTAGTGTTGGTACAATTGATAAAACTGATCAAGGAGCAACGATCACTCTGACTCTCAATAAACACGTGGAGGGACGTTACGTCACGGTGGTTCTACCAGGATCAGGGAAAATCCTCACACTCTGTGAAGTGGAAGTCTACGGGTACCGCGCCCCGACTGGTGAGCGTTTAAGCTGTTACTGAAATAAATAATATGAAACCAGTTTTTATGTTATACATTTTGTTTATTTTCAATTCTTAAACTACATTTCATCAAAAATAATCATATTGTTAATTGTGTTTAATAGTCTTTGTGATACCTCCTACATCATACCTTTTTATTTTACATTCAACCATTACCTTTTTTCCATTACTTATTTTTCCATGACCTTTTTCCAACCTAAAATAATTTACTTTTTAAATATATTTTTTTGATCCATTATTTTAAAACTTTTTCTACATTTTAACCTAACATATTTAGATTTATTTTAAAAACCTTTTCTGACCTTCTATTTTTAGAATTCTTTCTTCCATGACACTAAAATATTCATATTTGTCTTGCAGGAGAGAACCTGGCACTGGGAGGAAAAGCCTCTCAGTCGTCACTGTACATGTTCGGCGCCGCCTATAACGCCATCGACGGGAATCCTGGCAGCAAGTGGGAGGACGGCTCCTGCACTCACACGCAAAACAACGTCAACCCCTGGTGGCGACTGGATCTGCGTCAAACCCACAAAGTGTTCTCCGTTAAGATAACCAACCGAGAGGAGGACGCCGAACGACTCGATGGAGCCGAGATCCGCATCGGCGATTCCCTCGCCAACTTCGGCAACGACAACGCCAGGTAGTTTAGCACGTGTCCACTTACCAGCCAAGGTTTCTTCTTTACACCTTTAGTACATTAGGATTCTCTATTTCAACCCAACTTTTTTCCTTTTTTTTTTAGCCACAGCTTTGATACAGATTATAATATAGACATTTTGCTCAGACATTCATTTTATCCTCAATCATTTCTTCCTTTAACTTTTCATCTAATGTCATCATCTGATTAAAAATACTGTTCTTCCAAAACATTTCATTAACAAAAGAATCACATTGCCTCATTATTCTTGCATGAAAGCAGTAAAACCTGTAGGATGATAACATCCATCGTTGCTTTTACTTTGTTAAAAGAAAAGGTAATTCATGAAATACTCTAACCATCAATTATGAACACTGAACAGCTGAACTGTGGAAGAAATCGCTCTTCCCACAAATACTAAATGCACCTCTTTTCATTCTGGCTTTTGTTTTAATGTTTGTATGCTTCACTGCTTAAAGCGCCTTTTACCTGCTCTGTGTTCTTCATCAGAGCAACAGAGACCAAACGTTTTTGGACCTAAAGTCATTCCTGTTTCTTCTGCCAGGTGCGCTGTGATCACCAGCATCCCAGCGGGTGGTGTCGGTGAGTTCCAGTGTAACGGGATGGACGGTCGCTACGTCAACGTGGTCGTCCCCAGGGAGGAGTTTCTGAGCCTGTGTGAGGTGGAGGTGTACGGCTCTCCTCTGGATTAGTGACGTTAACAATACAAATCAATAATCAAACATCTTTTCTATACTAAATTGTAACAGTCATCCTATTGTGAAATTGTTTTTATTTGTAAGGCTGTTGAGTATTTTTGTATTGAAATCATCACTATTAAAAACAATTAAACCATTTACACTGATTTTTTTTTTAAATGTTATCATTATGTGCCTGATGTTTATAGTTTTTCTCACATTAAAATGTTCATCCACCCCACAGTGCTGCGTTTGACACCATTGATCATAACATCCTGTTGGAGAGTCGAAGATTTGATTGGCATTAGGGGAAACGCACTAAGCTGGTTAGAGTCCTATTCATGTTTATCAATGATGCGGTCTAAAATAAAACAGGAAGTGAATTCAACGACACCATGACCCGGCACATCCGGCACTGAGTGAAAACAATGTGCACTTTTTGCAGAAATCTGTCAAAATATGCAACACTTTCACCTTCATGTATCATTCAGTCGAGCCATGAGTAACGAGAATCAGGCTGTTTCCAAAGAAAAACTGACTCACTGTGTTCCTCCAGTTGTTGGTCTTATATAAGAATTGATCTACTAAAAGCAGATTTAATAAATATATCAAAAATACATGCTGGAAAGAGTAGCCCCGCTTGAGCTTTAAATTATTGTGAATGTATAAAAGCGAATGGATATTTGAGTATTTTAACATCATAGCTGGTTGAGGTGACGGGTGGTCACACTTCCTCTTTTGGTAATGTTTTGATTGTGAAATCATAGTATGTAAACTAACTTTGGCTTTCACACAAATGTAGCGGAGTGACAAGTGCCATATTTCTTTCCAAGAAGTAATTAAGTACAGTGGTATGCAGTGGTATGAAATGGGAAAAAATCATATAAAGTTGCTCTTTTGTACACCCTGAACTCTTGATTATTATTGTGGAAGACAATTCGTAAATAAGAATAAAGGCTCTGAGTCAAATATGTCTTTCTCCGTTTATTTCCTTCCTTCCTACGTGCTCAGCAGACTGCCAAGAACCTTTCTCCCCTCACAACAGGGCCAGGCAACAACACAACAAACCAACTTGTTGACAGCCAGGAGACTGTCAGTGTCCAGTTCAATTGTTTTACATGGCCACACCATCCCAGCATTTTCAATCCATAACCTTCCCTAGACCGTCACCTCCATCATCTCAAACAGAGCTGACTCCTGCAAGGAGAGGCTCAACGGGGCGAAGGTTCAAGTCGGTGCTGCAAACCCAGTGTGAGACAATATATATCCTACGACTAGGATCATTTTATTAGTATGCATTGTTACTAAAGCCGGCTCTCAAATGTAACGGGAAAAACAACCCAGAGACTTGAAGGTGCTGAAGTGATATTCACAATATTAATAAAGCAGCAAAAACCTTACAGCTAAAGATCGAGTTGGGTATCGTCTACACGGTCAAAGGTCAAAGTCGTTCCTCTTTGTGTGTCTGTGTTGTAATCTCAGTTATTTGTTTAAGAAGCAGTTTTTAGTGCATGTCAGCGTGTCCCCACTGGCTGGTTCATGCCTGAATCCAGATGACAAACAGTCCAGTTGTGCAAGCGCCTCGACAGCTTAGTGTTCCCCTCATGGGAACACTGTTAGCGCGGTTAGCACAGTTAGCTGCTAGCTGACGCTCAGCTGTCACCATTTGGAGGAAACCAATTCATGGTTCATCAAGGTTTCACTTCCAAAAAATATAACCAGAAATATAAAATTCTATCATTGACTCGATTACGTGAGGGGGAAACATTTTATCATGAAACAAACAACAACAAGCTTGTTTCTTTCACCTTCACGTTGAAAGGACTACAGGTACCTGTGATTCAGGTGATGTTTTATTGAGTGTGGCCAGCGGAGCTGAGCCAAACTCCTTATTTATCATTGCTCTCTCTCTCTCTCTCTCTCTCTGTTGGTGTTGGTACAATTGATAAAACTGATCAAGGAAAATTGATTACTCTGACTTTGACTGGAAATGTGGATGGACGTCACGTCACGGTGGTTCTACCAGGACCAGAGAATGTCCTGACACTCAGTGAAGTCTAAGGGCACCTTGCCCTAACTGGTGAGCACGTCAGCTAATACATAAATCAGTAGGCTATGCAGTTAGATGATCATAGTCTACGTTTGATAACATACATAATCATATACTACTTCCTATATAACACCTTTCTAATTTACATTCAAAGTTTAACTCAACACATTTGAGTAATACGTCTATTTATACGAATGCGAAGCCGCCCAGGTAATACTTGTCATATTTGTTTTGGAGGAGAGAACCTGCCAGTGAGCGGAAAAACCTCCCAGTCATCACTGCATGCCGTTGGTTATTGGCATTGCCTATAACCAGTGCTGTGGGTCGCAACTCTGTAAGGCCGTCCTGGCTATATTGCATTACGTTATCAGTTAAAGTCACATACATTCAATGACACTGAATATGTGTACTTGTAGTTTATTCAATTTCAAGAAAACAGTGAAGAAAAGTATGTGTAGGCCTAAAAAAAATAAAGGGGGTGGAGACAAAAGAAAGGACCTCTATAGGACCTTAAAAAAAGTGTGACCGTAGTGACGTTGACAACCAGCTGCAAGGAGCACGTGCGCGTCATAATTTCGATTTTCTAACCCTTCTTTTTTGTGGCGGAAATGGGCTTCCATAAGATTAAGAGAATAGTGTAATACACAAAGAAGTCATTTGGGTCACAAAACGTCAGAGTTACAAACTTTCTTAATAAATGTCGGCCAGTGGCACGTTTTTTCGGTGTAGTTTTTCGTTCTTGGTTTCTCAATTGAATAACGGGAAAAACAAATCGTTTTTTATTTTATGGTTTCGGTTTATCAATTGAAAAAAGAATGAATGAATGATACACAGATTTGTCTGCACAGAAAAATCTTCAAATTTTAATTTTATAAGGGATTTGAATACTGGTTTTATACCATCGATGGCTTGTTGTTTGGGAGGGTATTTTTTTGAGGCACGACCTATGACTTAATTTTGGACACACTACTAATGTTGCAGCGCCTTTTATGGGCCCCACATCATATTATGTGCAGCGCATAGTGAAGTCAAGTCAAGTCAAGTCATTTTATTTTGTATAGCCCAGAATCGCAAATTACAAATTTGCCTCAGAGGGCTTTACAGTCTGTACACATACGACATCCTCTGCCCCGAAACCCACCATCGGCACAGGAAAAACTCCCCAAAAAATGAAAAAACCCTTACAAGAGGGAAAAAAGGGAAGAAACCTTAGGGAGAACGTCGGAGGAGGGATCCCACTCCCGGGATGGACAGACTACAATGGATGCCATGTGTACAGAATGAACAATGTATAATACATGCAATTCCTATGACAGAAATGATTCAAGTAATTGTGAGTAGTAAGCCAGGCGCACAGCAGGACCACTGCAGAGGCAACCACCATCAGATAGAACCACCATCCACAGAATCCTGTGGGGAGGGAGAGCACAGAGATTTTAGGAGAGGGTAATGTTGGTTTATGAGTAAAGTAATATGATTAATATCTAAAATAATGATGATGATGATGATGATGGCAGCAGCAGGCGTCAGCATGGCCACGGTAGGTGTCAGGACCAGGGTCCCGAAGGAACCACGATCTATGGAGACCTGATAGGGGCGAAAGCACAAAAAAAACTCCCGGAAAGAAGCTGAATTAGTCATGTGCATTAATAAAACTTGAATTATGGTAGAAAGAGAGCGTGAGAGAGGAGCTCGGTGTGTCCTAAGAATTCCCCCGGCATTCTAAGCCTATAGCAGCTTAACTAAGGGCTGGTCCGGACTAACCTGAGCCAGCCCTAACTATAGGCAGAATCAAAGAGGAACGTTTTAAGTTTTACTTTAAAAGAGCTAACCGAATCTGAAGGCGGTAATTGCGACAGCTCTGTAATTTGATCGGCTGCCACCCATATTTGCATTGGATGCTCGTGTGGGGAGCAGGACGGTCTGACAAAGCTTTAATACACATTAGAGAGGTTCCCATTGTCCAATCAGAAGGACAACCTTACACAAAGGAACTTGAGCAGTATTTGAAGGAATACACACTTTCAGTGTGAGTGAAGACAATCATGTTTTAACACACAGAAGGAAGGACAACAAATGCATCGATCAAGGTTCCAGCTGTAAAAACACTATGGCACCGTGAACTAGTTTAGGTCACAGAGTACCCAGGAGAGGTCACAGAGTGCATGAGATCAATTTTTCCGGAACAGGAATGACATGTGCATGAGAGTAAACCAATGGGATGTTTTAAAGTGTACTTGCAATTGGCTGGATAAATTCACATATAAAGACAGACACATATAAAGAACACAGGACTTATTTAGGTTTCAGTGGTTTGGAAGCTTTTTTTCTTTCATTGAATTATCCGACTGTCTCCAGGTAACTCTTTTCATTTCTTTGTTCCATCAGATCATATTCCTCTGTCATTTTCTGAGTATCTTTACGTATAGGTATGTACCTCTGCAGACCATGAAGAAATAGTTCCCTGTGGATGATTATATTTTTATACATACATTAAATTCTATCTTACATTTTTATAGATATCCAAAATATTCAACATTTCTTTTACAATATAGTTACAATTCCAATAGAACACTTATTACACGAGTAATAATGAATTAAAAGCTGTGTTATTTAAAACCACCAGAATAATGAAACCCATCGCGTTCCTTCTCCTGCTCCTCCTGGAGACAAGCTTGGCTTACTCTTACGGTGAGTTTGATCTACGAGTGTGTGTGTGTCGTATTGTCAATCATCACCAGGAGCTTCACGTAGGTCTGTTTTGTAATCTGTTTTTTTATGCAAATTAACTATTTAAATGTAGGCAGTTTTTTCTCCAAAAAAAGAAAGCAACAATCTTTTAAAGATTCATTCCATATACTGTATTTATGCACTTGGACTGCATTGGCAGACTAAAATCCTCTTTTTTGCAAACGTCCTGCAGGATTTATGTGTTGAGCAAAAAGTTCCATGTGGCTCATTTGATTTGAAGTTAAGGGTACAAACGGGAAGTCCAACATTGGATAGGGTGTCTGTATTCATGTTTTCTCTTTAGCAGCAGTGTGTTGCACTCTTAGGATCATTGTGGATTCATTAGCTGAGATGCTGATTAAAGCTTAACAATTCTAAGCCATCTTAATCTGTTTTGTGTCTTTCATCCGTCTCACAGAGAATGTGGCCATGCGTGGAAAGGCGAGTCAGTCGAGCCGTATTGACAGTGGGTTTTCAGCCGCCTACAATTCAATTGATGGAAACCGTAATCCTCATTTCAAATCTGGATCCTGTAGCCACACTATGCAACAGACCAACCCCTGGTGGAGAGTGGACCTGCTGCATCCCTACATGGTCACCTCCATCATCATCTCAAACAGAGCAGACTGCTGCAAGGAGAGGCTCAACGGGGCGAAGGTTCACGTTGGCAACTCTTTAGATGACAACGGTGCTGCAAACCCAGTGTGAGACAATATATGTCCTATGACTAGGATATTTTTATTCGTATGCATTGTTACTAAAGCCGGCTCTCAAATGTTTGTTTTTGTTTGTATGCATTATTAGTTAGGTTTAGTTATTTTTTTATTTTACGCATTTTGAAAAAAGTTGTATAATTAACTCCGACATGTGAGTGGTATTCACGTTTCATTAAACAAAAATCCACAAGCTAGTTTCTTTCATCTTTAACGGTGGATCTTTAAACATGGAATTCATTTCTGTTAATCTATTTTAACATTTGAAAGTCAAAGGTCTCACATCTCTTTTATACATGCATTATTACTAATAATCAAATCTGTAGCAACTTTGCTGTTCTCAAACTCCTGCCCTAGTCTGTATATGACTTGAGAGTACATTTCTACAGCTTTGTCAAAAGCCCCAGATGCAGAAGCATTGTCATTCAACACTGTATGGAGGGAAAGTGCTGCACTTCTAAAATTTGATTCATGTAATGTTTCATTTCTCATTGCTCTCTCTCTCTCTCTCTCTCTCTCTCTCTCTCTCTCTGAGTGACGGAGCGTGGAGCTGAGAGCGATACTGTTTTCCGTGTGGATATTTCCACTAGTTAATGTGGAGAACCTAGAGAGTTTGTGTGGACTTGGTTTTTAGAGGTCTGTGTTTGTGCAGTGCGCGTTTTTTGCGGCTGATCGGCTCGCGCTGGTCGGCGTGCTAAACGCCGCCATGGACCTGACCCGACTGACGCGGAAGCACGGCGTTAAGGTTCCGCCGGGCTTCCCGTGCTCGGTGGAGGACTGCAGCCTGGCCGTGGGGGAGATGGTCGGTCACGGCAGCGTAAAGTCCGCCGCCCGCATGAACAACGCGGTGGTGATGTTCATAGACAGCGTGGACAAAGCCAACATGGTGGTGGAGAAGGGGATCGTGGTGAACGAGACGTTCGTGCCCGTCCTGCCTCTCGCCACGCCAGCGACCCGAGTCACGGTCTCTAACGTGCCCCCGTTCATCAGGGACGAGATGTTGACCAGAGAACTGTCGAGACACGGGGTGGTCGTGTCTCCCATTAATAAGGTGTCCTCGGGTCTCAAATCCCCTCTCCTGAGACACGTGGTATCTCACAAGAGGACGCTCTACATGATCCTCAACAAGAAAAACGAGGATCTGAACGTGGTGTTCAAATTAAGGGTGGATGGGTTTGACTATGTGATGTTTGTCAACTCTGACAGCACGAAATGTTACCGGTGTGGCAGAGAGGGACATCTGAGCAGGACATGCCCAGAGAAGACCTCTACTGGTCACAGCCAAGGTGGGCAGGAAAGACAAGAGGGGACAGTTGGGGTCCAACAGGGAGGTGAAACGGGGACAGGTCAAGTCCAGAAGGGTGCAGTGAGTGAGGGGGGGGGCGCAGAGTCCAGCTGGTGGAGAGAGGGACTGACGGGGTAAATGAAGACACGGGTGGGGCCCAGCAGGTGGGGCAGGCGAGTGACGGAGTGAATGAAGGGGTGAGTGGGGCCCAGCAGGTGGGGCAGGCGAGTGACGGAGTGAATGAAGGGGTGAGTGGGGCCCAGCAGGTGGGGCAGGCGAGTGACGGAGCGAATGAAGGGGTGAGTGGGGCCCAGCAGGTGGGGCAGGCGAATGAAGGGGTGAATGAGAAAGCAGACGAGGTCCAGCTTGCGGGTCAAGGGGGCGTAGGGATGGAAGAAGGGGCGAGTGGGGTCCAGCAGGTGGGTCAAGGGAGGCAAGAGGAGCCGGGAACGGGTTTGGGGACCTACATTGAAGGGACCCTGTCCACGGACAGCGACATGGACATGGAGGGAGAAGAAGAGGCGTTAAAAGTCCCCCGCCTGAAGAGAAAGACGGAGAGCAGAGGGGGCTCTCAGGCCAAGAAGGGGTCAGGGAACAGAGAGGCAGAGGGAGGGGGGGCAGCAGGAGCGGAGTCTTCTGTGGACAGCGTCTCCTCTGGCGGGACGGCCACCAATTGCTACAGCGTGGGGAGGGTGAAACTCTTCCTGAAGACCACAAAGAACATGAAGGGGATTAAGCTGGAGGACTACTTTCCGGATATGGAGAAATTCGGTCGTACTGCTCGGGAGGGTGCGAGCAAACGAGGCAGTTCCCGATACACGCAGCAGGAGGTCTTCCGGCTGCGAAAGATTGTCCAGAAGATCAACAGTGGCAACGAGAGGGCTGCTGGGGACTGAGTGGGGTACCGGCGGAGGTGAGGAGCCAGTGACCAGATGGACTACCAGTTCATCGGCGGAGTGGGCGGTGTGCGTTGATGCTGCAGAGGAGCCTGGTGTGGACTGGCTGATAGGAGAGCGTGGCGTTCTTCTGTGTATTGATTGGACCTTTATGTCATCAGGCATTATTCTTGTTTGTGTTTGTTTTTTATAAGAAAATAAAGGTTTATCAAAATCAAATCTCTCTCTCTCTCTCTCTCTCTCTCTCTCTCTCTCTCTCTCTCTCTCTGTTAGTGTTGCTACAGTTGATAGAACTGATCAAGGATCAACGATCACTCTGACTCTCAATAAACATGTGGAGGGACGTTACGTCACGGTGGTTCTACCAGGATCAGGGAAAATCCTCACACTCTGTGAAGTGGAAGTCTACGGGTACCTTGCCCCAACTGGTGAGCATGTCAGCTATTACATAAATCACATCTATGTTAAATATGTTTATTTATAGAAATGCAAAGAAACCCAGGTAACACTTGTCACATTTGTTTTGCAGGAGAGAACCTGGCAGTCAGAGGAAAAGCCTCCCAGTCGTCAGTGTATTCGTCTGGCACTCCAGATAACGCCATAGATGGAAATCCTAGCAGCAACTGGGACCACGGATCCTGCACCCACACAAAAGACGACGTCCACCCCTGGTGGCGACTGGATCTGGGAAAAACCCACAAAGTGTTCTCTATTAAGATAACCAACCGACAGGAGGCCAGTGAACGACTCAACGGAGCTGAGATCCGCATCGGAGATTCCCTCGCAAATTTTGGCAACGACAACGCCAGGTAGTTTACATCTACATCAATTATAACCCGTGTTTTAATACCTTATCATTTTATCAAATAATTTGCCTCACGTACACAAGAATGCTAAATGTACCTCTTTAAAATATGGCTTTTGACTGACGTTCCTAAAACTTCTAAAATATTACCTGGTTTTACTGTTTCAAGTTTCTTTTAAATGCTTTGTGCTGATGAACCGTTTTTGGGCCTTAAGTTATTCCTGTTTCTCCTGCCAGGTGTGCTGTGATCACAAGTGTCCCACCGGGTGGTGTCAGTGAGTTCCGTTGTAACGGGATGGACGGTCGCTACGTCAACGTGTTCATCCCCCGAAAAGAGTATCTGACCCTGTGTGAGGTGGAGGTGTACGGCTCTCCTCTGGATTAGGGAAGAAGAAGTTAACAATACAAACCACAAACAATTAGAAATCAATTCTTCACTAAAGCCTGACAGTAACTGTGAAATTATTTTTTATGGCACTACTGGTACTAGATATTCATTTGCAAGGCTGTTGTTGAGTCTTTTCATTGAAATCATCAATACTGAAATAAAATTGAATCATTTACACTGCAGTTTCTTTCTTATTTCATCCTTGATGGTCTGATGTCAAGCGTTTTTCTGGCATTTAATAGATTTTGTTGACTTTTTGGCCTGGAAAATCATGATGATGATAATAACTACTTTGTGACGGGGGTTTTTGTGGGGTTAAAGGGGAACCCCTGTGAGTGGTACGACGTGGAAAAGTGAGTTCATATTTTACTGGTAAAAAAATAATAAATAAATACATTTCACAAACAGCCCTGTAAATAGAATAAACAACATCTACGTGATAGCCGCCCGTGTGGACAGTACACGTGTAAAGTAAAGTTGATAGAGAGTATAAACTACTCTAGAGAAGGCTTTTGTGAAGGCCTCCTGTCAGACCAACCGCTGGCGCAAAATCGCATTTCTCGAGCTCAGAGAGGTCGATCCGCCTCGTTCACCCACACTACTGATTTTTCGAATCACCCTGAATACGACTAAAGTGACGCGCAAACGCCCGACAGCTTACTCCCGTCACTTAAAAGAAAAAACGGGTAGAACGTCAGATGACATTCAAGATATTTAATGGCTCGAAAAAAAACCTACCAGAGTTCTCCCAATGCCATTTCCCTGCACACAAGGACAAAGCAGGAAGCCCAGCGGCTGTAGCTCATTGCAAAAACAGTGGATTAATTCCATAATTTCCATGAAAACTGACAAAAGTTGGCTTGGCGGGTTCTGTACTAAAGGTTTGGCATGGTTTGTCTGAGAGAAAATGACACTGATATCCCCGGATTCAGCGCAATCTCCTCATGCTGTTTATGTCCGCCCAGCAGTTAGCATCGAAAAAAAGAACCATGGTGCGGTTATTACATACATGATTATTCATTCTCAAGCCCTCAACCGGTACCGATCTATCCTCAAATGTAGAAACAGCAATAAACCCTGATATATATTCCGACAACCTGGACCAATTGGGGGGGGTCGTCCTTTCTCTATGACCTCAACCCACTAAGCTGCTCAAAGCAGTTTTATTAGCATCTCCACCAGATATTATCAATCTTTACCAACAAGCCATGTACCATAGTCCTTTAAAGTACCTGTTTTAGCTACCAATGGACCCAACCATAACCTTCCCTGTCCCTTAAGATCCTTGAAAGAAACGTCTCTAATCAGTTTTCCTACAAAATGTTTTATTTGAGGATTTTGAAGCCATAGAGAGCATCATAGCACACAGACGGAACCGAGTAAAATTACGAGTGGCCTTCTAATTGCATCAGAAAAAGACTAGTCTCTGTTCTTGTGTTTTTATACGTTGTTTCTGCGTTTGACACCATTGATCATCACATCCTGTATGAGACGGTAGAAGATTTGATTTGCATTAAGGGAAAGGTAATCTGGTTTAAGTCCTCTCAGTTTTACATGAAACCAATGACTTCTCGATGAACAACAACGTCAGTCAGTTCCAAAAGGTTTGTTCTGTTGGACACAATTTCATTCCTCCTGTGTATTCTTCCTCTGGCAATATCATTGGAAAACCTTCCATTAACTCTCATTTTCAGGCAGATGACACGCAATTCTGTTCATCAAGACAGACAAAATATACCCTTATACCAAATATACCAAATAAACCAAAATATACCACTTCAATAATGTCTTAAGGAAGTGAATTCAACGACACTATGACCCGGCACAACCGTCAGGAACCGTGATCTTGCATCCAACTCCCATAAGCGCCTCCGACCCTTCTCTTTTTATTCTCTCTGCAGAGGGTTACGCTCCGTTGTGCGTGTGTGTGTGTGTGTGTGTGTGTGTGTGTGTGTGTGTGTGTGTGTGTGTGTATGTGCAGCTTTAACTCTCTGCTGGTTGTGTGTTACCACATGTGGGATTCAAACTTTCCCTGCACGCAAGTTTGTGGTGGTGTATGTCATAGAATTAAAGTCTAAGGGTTACACATGTGGCAAATAACCTTTCAGAGGGAGAAACAGAAGTAGAGCGTTTGAGATGTTGAAATCCGTCAAAATATGCAACTAAACACTTTCACATGCATGTATCATTCAGTCGAGCCTTGAGTAATGAGAATCAGGCTGTTTCCAAAGACCAATCCTCCTGCTGCAATGGTCCATTTGAACGGAGCCCTCGTCTGCAGAGGAGTGAAGGATGTCTAGTAAGCAAAGACCAAAGAAATTCTCATTCCAGTTACTTTTGTGAAGAAGAAAAAAACTGTGATGCTTTGTAAATGTTATTAAAAAATACATTCTGGACAGAGTAGCTCCGCCCAAGCTTTACATTATTGTGAATGTATCAAATCTAATATATAGATAGATATTTGAGTATTTTAACATCATCTGGTTGAGGTGACGGGTGGTCACACTTCCTCTTTTGATAATGTTTTGGTTGTGAAATCTTAGTATGTAGACTAACTTTGGTTTTCACACAAATGTAGCGGAGTGATTAAGTAATTTAATTAAGTAAACAGCAGTGGTATGAAATGGGAAAAATCATATAAAGTACCTCTGAATTGTAAGTACACCGTGAACTCTTGGTTATGGGTATTGAATTATTATTATTATTATTATGTGTGTGATCTTTGACACACTTCTTGTCAAAGTACTTCTGAAAATGAATCACGAGTTCGGGGAAGGGAACTACATGTGCACGGGAGTAAACCAATGGGATGTGATTGTTTTGAAGATGAATATGATCTAACATCTTATGATTGGCTGGATACATTCAGCGTGACGCATATAAAGAACACAGGACTTGATTTTATTGTTTGGTTTGGAAGCTTTTTTTCTTTTTCACTAAATCATCTGACTGTCTTCAGGTAACACTTTTAATTTATTTGTTCCATCAGATATTCTGTCATCTTCCACATATAAATATGTACATCTGCAGAATATGGAGGCAAATAATCGTTGCAAACATAACAGTGCAATGTAACTGAATACTTAAACTATGTATACGCACTCGTTCCTTCTGCTAAACAGCAGTTTTCAGGTGGATGAAATTATTTTTCATTTATAAAATTTTATAGGCATCCAACACATTTAATAATATAGTTAGAATTTCAATAACACACATATTACACAAGTAATAATGAATAAAAATGAATGTTATGTAAAACCACCAGAATGATGAAACCCATCACGTTCCTTCTCCTGCTGCTCCTGGAGACGCGCTCGGCTCACACTTACGGTAAGAATAATCTGACAGTATGTGCAACGTGTCTACTGTCAATCATCACCAGGAGGTGCACGTAAGTCAGTTTGGTAACTAAGAAAAGTTACTAGTATGTTTATGCAAATAAACTAGTTGTGGGGAGTTTTTCTCCCTGGACTTGGGTTCATAGAAAGCAATGTTCTATTTCAGATTCATTTGAGATTTACACTGTATTGTGTTTTTTTCATGTACTTGTATTCTTTATAAAAAGTAATTTCCTTTCTCATATAAAAAAAAAAATATATTTATTCTTTTGGCTCCCACACTGGCTTATCTGAACCCTCTATTGCCGGTGTGCCCCCCCGTGCTGTAGTTGGACTGCTTTGCCAGACCAACATCCCCTTTTCTGCAAACTTGTCAAACAACTTCCTGCAAGATTTATGAACCGAGCAAAAAGTTTGCATGTGGCTCATTTCTCTGTTGTATAGCTTGTGTGTACTTTGTGTTTTATCTATTTCCCTGTTTTTTCTTCACTAGCAATGTGTTGTGCTCTCAGGATTATTGTAAAGTTATTAGCTGGGACTTAACAAAGCTTAACATTTCAATTTCTTTAAATCTCTTTTGTGTCTTCAATCCGTTTCTCACAGAGAATGTGGCCTTGCGTGGAAAGGCGACTCAGTCGACCCGTTATGGGGACGAATACGGCGCTGCTTACAATGCGATTGATGGAAATCGAAATTCTTTTTGGCTGGCTGGCTCCTGTACCCACACTAACGAAGAGACCGGCCCCTGGTGGAGAGTGGACCTGCTGCGTCCCTACACCGTCACCTCCATCGCCATCACCAACAGAGCAGACTGCTGCGAGGAGAGGCTCAACGGGGCGAAGGTTCACGTCGGCAACTCGATAAAGAACAACGGTGCTGCAAACCCAGTGTGAGAATATTTATACATTATTCTAAAACTAGACAAACTTGTATTTGTATTTATTTGTTTGTTTGTTGTTACCAAAGCCGGCTCTTAAATGTTTTGGGAACAAACAACTCAGAGACCTTAGGGTGCTGAAGTGATGTTCACAATATTAATAAAGCAGCGAAAACCTTACAGCTAAAGATCTAGTGGAGTAATGAAAGTCACTCTTACTGTGTGTGTGTGTGTGTGTGTGTGTGTGTGTGTGTGTGTGTGTAGTTATATTCTATAACCTGTTTAGAAAGAAAGTAGCATGAGGAAAATCAGTTCTCAAATGAAAATCAACAAGCTTATTTCTTTCTTCATTTTCATGTTGAAGGACTACTAAGTATGAATCTGATCCTTGTGATGTTTTATTTCTCATTTATCTCTCTCTGTTAGTGTTGGTACAGTTGATAGAACTGATCAAGGAGAATTGATCACTCTGACTTTCACTGAACACGTGGAGGGACGTTACGTCACGGTGGTTGTACCAGGATCAGGGAAATACCTCACACTCTGTGAAGTGGAAGTCTACGGGTACCGCGCCCCGACTGGTGAGCCTTTAAGCTGTTATTTTATTTTTGAATGCTTAAGGCTACATTTCATCAAAAACAATCATACCGTTAATTGTGTTTAATCCTCTTTATTATACCTCCTACATCATTTCTTTTTTTTTTTTCAAACATATTTAGATTTATTTTTAAAAACTTTTCTGAAACTTTTCTTCTATTTTTACAATTTTGTAAGTAAATAATTATGGTGTTAATGGTGTTTAATCCTCTCTCAGGAGTACCTTTTCATTTATTTATTTATTTATTACATTCATCTGAGAGAAGCTTTCATCCATACTTGTCATATTTGTCTTGCAGGAGAGAACCTGGCACTGGGAGGAAAAGCCTCTCAGTCGTCACTGTACATGTTCGGCGCCGCCTATAACGCCATCGACGGGAATCCTGGCAGCAAGTGGGAGGACGGCTCCTGCACTCACACGCAAAACAACGTCAACCCCTGGTGGCGACTGGATCTGCGTCAAACCCACAAAGTGTTCTCCGTTAAGATAACCAACCGAGAGGAGGACGCCGAACGACTCGATGGAGCCGAGATCCGCATCGGAGATTCCCTCGCCAACTTCGGCAACGACAACGCCAGGTAGTTTAGCACGTGTCCACTTACCAGCCAAGGTTTCTTCTTTACACCTTTAGTACATTAGGATTCTCTATTTCAACCCAACTTTTTTCCTTTTTTTTTAGCCACAGCTTTGATACAGATTATAATATAGACATTTTGCTCAGACATTTTATCCTCAATCATTTCTTCCTTTAACTTTTCATCTAATGTCATCATCTGATTAAAAATACTGTTCTTCCAAAACATTTCATTAACAAAAGAATCACATTGCCTCATTATTCTTGCATGAAAGCAGTAAAACCTGTAGGATGATAACATCCATCGTTGCTTTTACTTTGTTAAAAGAAAAGGTAATTCATGAAATACTCTAACCATCAATTATGAACACTGAACAGCTGAACTGTGGAAGAAATCCCTCTTCCCACAAATACTAAATGCACCTCTTTTCATTCTGGCTTTTGTTTTAATGTTTGTATGCTTCACTGCTTAAAGCGCCTTTTACCTGCTCTGTGTTCTTCATCAGAGCAACAGAGACCAAACGTTTTTGGACCTAAAGTCATTCCTGTTTCTTCTGCCAGGTGCGCTGTGATCACCAGCATCCCAGCGGGTGGTGTCGGTGAGTTCCAGTGTAACGGGATGGACGGTCGCTACGTCAACGTGGTCGTCCCCAGGGAGGAGTTTCTGAGCCTGTGTGAGGTGGAGGTGTACGGCTCTCCTCTGGATTAGTGACGAAGGCGTTAACAGTACAAACCAACAATCAGACATATTTTCTATACTAAATTGTAACAGTCATCCTATTGTGAAATTATTTCTTATGTCACTACTGGTGCATATGTTTTTATTTGTATGGCTGTTGTTGAGTGTTTATTGAAATCATCAATACCGAAATAAAAAATTAACAATAATTGCATTTGTTGTTTCAACATGTACGACCGTGTGAATCATTTACATTGTTGTTGTCATCAGGACGGATAGAACAAATAACTGGTAATTTAATTTAAAACTAAGAACGTAAATGCATACAACGTGGCTCCAGTATGCTTAAGTCACAAACTAATTAGCATTAGAGGGCTCTGATGAACAGTTAGAATTGAACAATTAGATGGTATAGGTATTATCTTACCAAGCTTTAACCATTTGTAATACAAAATGAACAAATGGTGAATAAACGTTACTGGTCTGAACCAGTGAGGGAGTGAACAACGCTCAAAGGGGTTAGAAGTTCTTTGGAACTGATTGTACTTCCGTCCACTTACACAGGCGTGTATGTAACTTATTGGGAGGTATGTACAAACATGACGCACTGAGGTGAAGGTGCACTCGGCTTATTGCGGGATGTTACGTTTAGGGGAGCCGGGGAGTAACAAAAGAACATAGACGATAAGATAAGGAATTGGTCAACGAAAGACATTTATTTCACAATAAAGTGTGTGCCTTCAAATCCAAGCTCTCTGACTGGCTCCCCCCACCCTCCTGGAAGATATGAAGAGAATTCTTTGGAAGAGGACACCTATAGAGATTGCATAATGACTGAGGGGCTGCAAGGTTAGTGCAACGGTGAATTCAGTTCTAAATCCTAATTTAAAGACCTCAACCATTGAATCTCTTTTGGATAGCCAGAAATCACACATTTGCCTCAGTGGGCGTGACAATCTGTACACGTACAATATTTGTACACACTTTTTAGACTCACGATGCTACAAGGGCAAAGTCACTTGGATTTGTGAGAAAAGGGAAAATCTGCTAAAAGTGTTCCCTATATTTTAAATGCAAAACACATATATTTGTCTTCTGCCACTAGTATTTTATTTGAGGGGTATTTTGTATCAAAAGACCAAACATCCTCCGTTGTATTATCTTCAAGCCCCCATTCTCATAGATAGAAAGGAAACAAACAAATACAAAACCAGTCACTGGGCGTGGATCTCGGTCTTTGTTGGGGCTTTAATTACTATGCTGATGTGAGAAAGGAATTGTAGGTAATCAACGTGTGTTATCTCTCCTCCCACACAATATTTGTGAAAATTCTTTGGAACCGGACTCCTTCAGTTAATGAGCCTAAACACACTAATCTGCTGGAAGATATGAGAGTTCTTTGGAAGGTGACAGCTACAGATAGTGATTGCAAAATGAGTGACATGCTAGAGGTGGCAACAGTTGTATAATATCCATGTGCTATAGATACGACCCAACCATAACTCCCACAAAGCGGTGTGTATATAAAGAGAAGGGTGAGTGTCACTTCAACACATACGTCAAGCGTTCATCCGAGGAGCCTGAGTGGTGAGCAAAAACCTTCAATGTTACTTCTTATATATTTTGCCAAAAGCCATTTTCATTGTGATATCAGCGTGTTGAAAGTTCTTTGCACTGAGGCTGATCTGGTAACAGTTGGACGAATGTTTAGAAAGGTTATTATGTTTCTCCCCTCCAGGATCCCTCTGCCTCGCAAGTGTGAAAATGGTGAAATACGAAGTGACCGTATTCACCACCGACGTGGCCGACGCCGTCACTTTTAACGACGTCTTCATCAAGCTGGTGGGCACCGACGGGGAGAGTGACCGCATCTGGCTGGATAGATATAAAGGAGCGCTGTCTTTCGTAAGGAGCAGTAAGTCTGAAACGTCCTCCTCTAAATGAATCACACTCTTCCTCGACGTCAGATTATTAGATTAAGTTGATGTCGTGCTTCGTCCACCGACAGGTTCAACAGGATAAAAGCTGCACTTTAACTCTTTTAACCTTGGTGACCAAGGCAAAAAACAATCGTCATAAATAATTATTATATTTAGGCATTGTTTTTCTCCATTCAGTATTGCATGCTAACCCATCCCATTCCTGTCTTTACTCCAGGACTCGACTTTCACCGTGTCCTGCCCCGTCTCTATTGGATCGCTGGTCCTGATAGAGCTTGATAAACAGTCTCCCAGCATCTTCCCCCAAGATGCTTGGTTCCCTGCCAAGGTGGAAGTGAAGTCCCCCGAGGGTAAAACCTACAAGTTTCCCATCCATCGCTGGATCGCTGACAGTGCGGTGCACCGCTTCAGGGAGGCGAAAGGTTTGTGTGAATCTGACTCAGACCCCATGTAAGCTGTTCACTAACGTGACAGAAGGAAAAGCTGGTCTCCAAAGAGGCTGTAGTAACCAACACGCCGTTTTTCTTTAATTTCTTCAAGCTCTGAGAATCTTCGAGGATGACAACGATCTAGGCAGATACAGTCGGATGCAGGAGCTGAAGCAGCGAGAGGAAGACTACCGGTGAGCGGGGTTATTGAGCCAGGGTTTATTCAAATGTGTTTTGCAAATCTGCAATATTGAAGTTAAGTATATTGTGCTTACATACTAAATTAAAGGGCTTATTCACTTGTGTCAGGGCAAAGTTCCTCATTGCTTTGCTCTTCATTTACCAGCTGGGACGAGTATCTGGAGGGGATCCCCCACCGTATGAAGGCAAAGTGCCTTTTTTCTCTACCTTATGAGGTCTGGTTCTCCTTCACTAAAGCTGCAGAGTTTATCTACACAGAAGCCACTGGGTGAGTATTCTGTGGAACTGAGTCTCCCTAGTAAATTATTTAAGGGTCAATGATAATATTGACTTCTTGATTTTATCTCTCAGGCTGCTCGAGTTGCAGCTGAAGGGATTATCTGGTTGCAAGAAGAACTGGCCTGATATTATTTCTATCCATCAGGTGTTCTGCCGCAAAAACACGGCCATATCAGGTACTGTCGCGGTAATTTAATGACATACTTGATAGTGTTCATTCACATGTTCATGATCCGAAAACATGTTACTCATGTTCTTGTTCCTTGGCTTTAAAAGTATGGGGAAAATGTAACAGAGGAAATTGTTTAACAGTACGTTTTTGCATACAATAGTGGGCAACAACTTGTTTCTCAAAAGTCTGTTTCGCAGTGTAAAGTTAAGCTGATAAAATGATTTTTCTCCAGATTATGTCCAGGATAATTGGAAGGAAGATTGTTTCTTTGGCTACCAATTTCTAAATGGGGCCAACCCCATGATGATCCAACGTTGTTCAGTCCTGCCTGATAACTTTCCTGTCTCCCTCGAGTATCGGAGCTTGGCGGATGAAATGAAGGTGAAGGTCTTGACTTTGATCATATATGTTCAACCTGGAGAAGCATGTTGCACTTGCGTTAACGTATTGACACAAATAGAGTGCTTAACCATTTATATGAATAGTGTGAATCAGAGAAAAGATTATTCAAATATTTTCATTGAAATTGCCGTATTTCCTCCCTTTTCTCTTTGACAGAGATATGAGAATTTAGGCATTAGAGCATTGAAGTAGGCCTTCTTTGACCTCATCTGGTAACCGATTGAAAAGCTGGACATAACCAGGCCTCCTTTCTTCTCTGCAGCTGAAGCAAATTCCCGCAGAGGATAATCCCATCTTTTTTCCCACCGACGGGTTTGACTGGTTGTTGGCCAAAGTTTTTGTGAGAAGTGCCGATTTCAACGAGCATCAACTCGGGTCTCACCTGCTGCGCACTCATTTGCTAGCTGAAGTGTTCGCCGTGTCCCTGCTGCGCAACGTACCCATGGTGCATCCGCTCTACAAGGTGACTGAGGACGACAATCCTTCCTTTTTGGGTCTTCTAGTTCATGATTCATAAGGGAAAGTATTCACGCCGCTAAGAGGCATGAACATGTGTGCCTTGAAGTTATTCAAGTTTTCCTCTTTTTTTTTTCAGCTCCTTGCACCTCACACTCGCTACACTATACAGATCAACTACCTAGCTCGGGACTTTCTGATATCTGAGTCTGGAGTTTTCCCACAGGTACCAATACCTTAAGACATATGTACAGTATTCATATTTATTTTTCATCTGTAACTTTACTCCTTACATATTTGAACGTCTCCTAGATTGCAGCTGCTGGGGGAGACGACATGAAGACCCTCCTGAAGAGATTGTGGTCCTCGGTGACCTACAGCTCCCTCTGCATTCCAGACGACATCGTTGAGCGCGGGCTGGAGGCCGTGCCCAACTTCTACTACAGAGACGATGGACTCAGGCTTTGGAATATCATCCACAGGTAGTACAGCTATGCTGGTATTGGAGAACAAGAACTCTAAAGCTCAACCAAGAAGTTTATTTTAATTTTTGTGGGGGGATTTTCACGGACCAGTGGTTTGGGACCGTTGTCATGCAGGATCAGTTAAGCCGTAACCTGCATATTCTACCCCTTCTTCTCCCCTACGAGAGTGGCACAACTGATCACTCTTAAGCAATGACCTTAAAAAATGTCTCTAATGTGGAATGTATTCACATTTTCTGAAAGTTTTGTGAACGACGTGCTGAGCTTCTACTACAAGAATGATGCTGAGGTCCAGAAGGACTCGGAGCTGCAGAAGTGGATTTCAGACATCTTTGAACATGGATTCCATTCCCAACCCGGCACAGGTGGGCTGAGCGACAGGTTCAATCTTAATAATGAAAATATGCATATTTTAGAACCATAATATGATCATAATGCAAATAAAAGTCAAACTTATATTGTCGTCTATACCATTTTAACATTTATTCCCTCTTATTGTCAGGAATTCCCCAGAGCTTTGCCACCGTGGCTGATTTGGTGAAGTTTGTCACCATGGTGATCTTCACTTGCTCGGGACAGCACTCGGCGGTGAACAGTGGACAGGTAACAGGACTTTTTCTATTTGCTCGATGCCATTTTTGTGGAATGAAATGCAGGAGGATTTTACTGTTAGCAAGTTGAACAGAAACAAGATTTTTCAGCCCTGCCAGCGGCACCGCGATGCTTTGAACAACAAATGCTAACGGACTTGAGGTGGAAACATGCTGAGAAGGTGTAATGTTGATTAAGTAACGTGTTAACATGCAAGCATCAAAGATTGTCTTAATCAATAAAAAACCCAAAGTACAGATGTGGCCGGTAGGAACGTCATTCGTTATGAAGGTATAGGCTAGAGGAAAAAGTCATCCTCATGGGACCACGTCTATCTGTATCCCAATACAACAATACAACACTGTCAGATGGCAAAAGTTTCAAAGCGCATTCATCGGTTATTGCATTCATTGATCACAGTTTGACTACGGCGGCTGGATGCCCAACAATCCCAGCTCCCTACAACAACCTCCGCCCACCACAAAGGGGACAACAAGCGAGGCCACACTGCTGCAGACTTTACCTGACGTCAACACGACGGTTAAGGGAATGTCCACCTTGTGGCTGCTCAGCAAGCAGTCCACTGACTTTGTAAGTGCCCAAGTCTTTAATCAAATCAAAATGCACGTTCAAGTTGTTTATGTTCTGCTAAGTAAAACTGGACAATACTTTAAATTGTCAAAGGTCTGATTCAAAATTGACACTCTAACAAATTCTTTTTTTAAATGTATCCCTGTTGTCAGGTCCCTCTTGGCCAGTACCCAGAGGAACACTTTGGTGAGAAACAACCCTGCAAGCTGATAAAGCGCTTTCAAGCAGAGCTTAAAGTGCTAACAGCTGAGATCAAAGTCGAAAACCTGAAACGCGAGATCCCCTACACATACCTGGATCCACTGGTAGCAGAAAATAGTGTGAGCATTTGAATATCAGAAGGTGTGATCTCCTCAGATGTCGGGCCAAATTCTTCTTCACATTAACAAAAACTAGAAAGGGAAGAACTGCATGTTCTGTATTTTTATGGAATGAAACGGTGCATGTGTTTGTTGAATGCTGATCAATGAATTTACAATTTTGTATCACCGTACACGTACATCTTGGTTCTTCAATGAATATTCTCTGAAGAAAATAAATATTTATGTTCATAAGCAACCTTTTCCCATTCCTCTATGTGTCTTATTGTGCATGACGGACATCACCGCTGCTTAGCTCCGTGAACCTGCCCTCATATTTAACCTCCCTTTTCATTGCATTCTTTCATGGCCTGTCTGTGGTCTGTGTGGTCCAGGCACAAGGAAACAGGTTTTTACTGAAAAGTGGGTTTATCTTCCCGAACATTCTTCCAAAGCTACACATTTACCAAAAAAACAGTTTTAGGGCCCCAATAAAACAAGCAACCCCCTCCCAGTTGATGCCCCGCCCCCTACGCCACATAAGGGTCAAAAGAACGCAAAAAAAAGATGTAAATATAATTTTTTTAAATAGAATCGAGTCCAAACTATATTCAACCTGAAAATACTTTTCGTCCAATTATTTATTTCAAATACATTGTTGTATTTTTCAATGTTCAAGACCAAAACTTAAACTTTCAGGTTCAAATTTGTTTTTCAAATGATCAAAACTTTTGACCTGGATTTGGCTCCATAAGGAGCCCTCCTCAAAACGGCTCCAGCTGAAGCACGTGTCTTCTGAGTTGAGTCACATTGAGTTGTGTATCAACACTGCTCCCTCCCACTAGAGGTTAAAGGAACCGCAGCCTAAAGGTTCTCCTCTAATCAAAGTATTGTTAAAGTGGTTCAGATGTTGGTGGCTCACACCATGGTGCACAGTGACACCGTGTGGGGGACGGCGCGAGGACAGAGGTATATTTGACACGTTTCAAACATTCGCGTGGATTTTGGAAGAGACCGAGCCTTCATCCTCCCAGCTAGTGCACGATCACCCGTCACCCGTCTTTGCTTTTAAAAAAAGAGTTTGAGCGCTACTTCCCAACCACAAAAGACCCACGAACTGCCAAGGAATGGATCCGCGACCCATTTGTCATCGAACCAGGTGAATCCAGCAGGTCGATGGCAACACGGTCAACTGCTGGAGATCGCAAATGACGGCGTCCTTAAAAGTATGTTCTGCCGGTGTTGCCGGTGTTCTGGATCAAAGTCACGGCAGAATACCCTGAGATCGCCACAACAGCGACACCGAAAACCTTTTTGCAATTTCCGACAACCTATTCGTGTGAAGCGGGATTTTGTGCACTTACAGCAACCAAAACAAAATTACTGGACATAAGCAACACACTTCGAGTGTCACTGTCTCCCATTACCTCTGGATGGGACCGTCTCGTTGCAGAGAAACAAGCTGAGGGCTCCCACTGATTTAACATTATGCGAGTTGTATTTTTAATGCACTTTATATTTGTTTTTTTGTTGTATCTTATTTTGAAGGCACGTTTAAACGTTACCATAGCGACCAGAGTGATACTCATGTTGTTGGCGCGATGTTACGGTGACGCTGATAATAAAGTTGCATACGTTTACACAGTGGATTCACGTTCATTATTATATTTAGAAAATACCGTTTTATGCTGGTGCAGGAAATTCAACATAAATATACAATCATATACAGTGCATCACTTTTTCAACATTTTGTTAGATTAAATTCAAAATCCTACACACAACATGCTGTAATGACAAAGTGAAAAATGTTTTGGGGAAATATTTGCAAATTAATTTAATCTATTTTGGAATAAGAACATCTGGAAAAAGTGATACGCTGTGAATACTTCCCGGATGCACTGTATCTACTGATGACACTTAATTTAAGAAACAGTTTTTGGAAATGATTATTAAATACATTTGAGTTAAGAGGTCAAGTAAAATACTTTTTAAACAAATTTAAGACAATGAAATATTTTATTTTAAAATACAGGCAAAATAGACAAATACTATAAAAGACATCCGAAACCCACAAACGCCTGCGACAGGAAAATAAATACTTCTGTCTCAGTGAGTGAGACAACTTCTACCCCGTTTCTGCACAGGAGGACACAGTCAGACATCCGATGGACACAATGGCACCGATGAAATGTGTCCTCTTAGATTACGGTTCGACCGATCGCTCCGGCACATTTCAAGATGGAATTTCTCTCTCTCATTTCTATACACACGTCATCAGGTCCCTCCTGTCTAATAGAAATGTGTCCTTTTGTCTCATTTTGATGTCCAGATCAGTTCAATACATCAGCCTGCATCAAGATGTGTTGTACCAAAATCCTCCCATCCCGTTACACCTTTAGCTAGCTAAGCTAAGCTAAGCGAACTGTCATGTGCCTCCACTAAGACTTAATATGGTTCTTCTCAATAAACTCTTATGAAAAGCAAATGAGCGTATTTTCGGACATATTGAAGGTCATTAATGCACCTTGAAGAAGAAACCAACGACTGGTACCGTCAAATCCACTGCTACAAATAGTGTGGATCGGCTTTTCCAAAACTCAGTTCTCGTTCACAAAAAACACGTCTTTTACAGGCTACAGCTTTAAGAACAAGACTACCTTTGGCAATGAGCCGTTATGAAGGAACACAAACTGTACATTGGCCTTTTACAGTTTGGCTATTTACAAAAGTATTTGTGACATTTAGAAGAAATCTACTTGTTTTGCCCACCTGTTTATAACATAATTAAGAACGAATGCTCTGATTGACAAAAACATTATTCCCAAACCTCAATTAGCTCGGTTAGCGTGTCATCCCGCGTAACAATTAGCGATGTGCTTCTCTTGGCAAAGAGGGAATCGTTTTCCGAGCGACGGGGCCTATTTTTGGGAGATGATGGGCCATTTTTAGGACTGGTGAGAATAATGGTTCAGCACTCCATCCATGTGGAAATGCTTTTGAAAAAGCCTCCAAACAGAAAAACATGATCCCTTGCTTTCATTCTTTCGGAAGCTTTGCTCTCTGTACGTTCATTTTACTAAAGAGCTCCTCTGGGACCTTGACGAGCCGAGAGGGCTGAGTGATGAACACAAAGAAGTATTCTTTTTACCCTTTGAAATGTAAATAAAAAAACAGCCTAGTGCTGAAAAAACATTTTTCATAAGCAGAAGTCGGCTTTTGCCGAGTTTGCAAAGGACATTGCTTCACAGTATGTGGACACCATTGAACTTCTTATGCCAAAAGAAAGTGAATCTTACACAGTGAGAAACGATGCTGACGTGCAAGCGGCATCTCTTTGAGGACAGCGTTTCTGAAACTCAAGATTCTATACAACAGAACCTTTGCAGGATTTCCTCCGAGTCACAAACACTGGCAGCAGCAGGAGGAGGAGGAGCGGAGGAGGGGGGGGGGGGGGGGACGAACCCGCTCTGTGAACGGGACTGTGGTGGTGTTTGACGGAAAAGTGGTGAAAAAGAAGAAGGGAACCAGTCCGCCACACGGTGTTATCTCAGCTCATTAGCAGCTTTGGGGACTTTGAGAACTTTGTAAATGTCATTGGAAAACACGGTGGTGAAGTGGGGTCTGGAGCTCCTGGACATGTGGGTGCAGAGGGGAGTTTTACCCGCGTTTAGGGGGTCCTCGACGTCCCAAATCTCTGGCATGCTGCACCCGGGCCTGGGCCGAGAGGGGGAGAGAGAGAGGGAGAAAAACAAGATTAACAAAAAACAGAAAATCCGCAACCTGCATTTTAAACCAAATTGAAATGGGTCTCAAAAAACAAAAAAAGTGAAAACTGTGAGACTTTGCCGATGTTATTTGCTGGGATACCTGGTACGCCGGGTGCACCACGAGTCTTCCAACACAAAGAAGTCCACGCCCAGTTTCACCAGGTTCCCCTTCACGGTGTCTGCAGACATGCGGCTGTACATGGAGTACACCAGCTTGGTTCTCTCCCTGCGAGGGACACGACACAGTGACTCCACTACAGTCAACGATGGCAATGAATTGTGAGGCTAGATAACCAGATTGCCTCAATTATTTGCCCACTTAAGTCATCGTATCCATCTTACGAGCGATTAATTACAAAATCCAATATTTTAATTCTTTTTTACACGCTATCGATACCAATGTTTCTTATCATGTGAAGCAGTGTAAGAAGCTTGCTAATTTGAAGATGGTTAGATTTCACACACACACACACACATTTCACATGAAAATCTAGCACATCGTGTCCAAAGAGCCACTGACCTCAGCCCAGCGTCTTCGTAGTGGGGGTGGTTGACGATGGGCCGCCCCGTGGAGAGCTTCACGCTGGCCATGGTGGGCATCGCCCCGGCGAACACGGAGTCTGCATCGTCGAAGAGCGCAGGACAAAATACAAGTAACACCAGTGGAACTTGTTAGCAACAGACCGCGTACGGGCGCAACATCGTGACCTTTGTGAAGGAGGATTTGCATCAGGATGGTTGTATAGCTTTATTTTATTGTGTGTTTATTAATATTCACAACAGAACCACAGTTACTGTTGCAAACTAATTAAGCTGGATTGATCTTGAATGTCTAGACATTTTTTTCACCTTTATTATTTATTTATTAATTCACTTGGAAGAGGTACAACAGCTGTATTCCAGATATTAAGTAGACCTGTCTGGCCTTGCTGTATGATGTAATTATGCAGAGTAAGTAAGAAATTCAAATGTGTTCATATAGCTCCTATTTTGCTATTTTGTTATTTGGATTAAGTTTTAGATTTTCCAACTCATCCTACTGATATTCCCCCCCCCCCCCCCTTCCCCTCACCGGGACGGGTGTTGTCCTGGATCCAGTCCAGCAGCTCCTCCTGCGGCAGGTTGCTGAACTCTCCGATGATCCCCCACTGGGCCCGCAGGTTGGCCACTCCGTACACGGCCATGACGGCCATGACCACGAACACGGCCAGCTGGTGTTTCAACTTCTCCCCGATCCAACCAAACAGCTGGGGGGGGTAGAGAGAGTATTATTAAAGAACAGAAGCAGAGCTCAACAAACCGCAGCAGGAGGAACAAACTTCCATCACAGACCTGTTTGGAGCAGATGAGCGAGGCCATGATGCACATGTGCGGCGTCAGGAAGAGCTTCAGACGCATGATGAGGACGGCGAGCACGGCGAACGCTACCAGCTGCAGGCCGTGGTACACCAGCTGCAGAGACACAGGTTAGCAAGCAGTCTGCAACGAGCAACGTACTCCCCCCCGGCAAGCCTGACCGATCCCACGGAAGGGAATGAAAGGTTATCTTTAGTCAACGTGATTAGATAATTACGTCATTTAGAGTCGAAATTAACTGATAAGTGGCAGTGTGTAAACATTAGTGGCGCTTAGCGAGCGGATTATGTTTACGAGGCTGGAAAGAAAATAGTTCCCTCGGATTGCTTTTTTCAGAAAGCAGCTCATGATTTCTGGAAAGCAACATTGCTGTGGACATTTGTTGAGTATCATCTGGCCCATTATGTCGGAGGGAAAGCAGAATGCTGTGAATCAGCTGCCGCGCCGCTTCCACTTTTAGAACACGCCACTTCCCCGAGAACAGAAACCCCCCCAGGGGAACTGCGGCGTTACCCGCAGAGCCACGCAGGAATATTACTGCTATTATCCGGGGAACTCAGGGAGCTTCCATACAGCGGCTGGTGGATGAACATCTGAACGGTTTCCTGCCCTGAGAGGGATACAACTGAAAATTGCATAGAGAAAAAAAAAAAAAAAAAGGCAGCAAGGGGAGATTTCCGAACAGAGGGGGGGGGGGCTTCCTTTCATTTCTTGGTAATGAGAAAAGGGATGAAACGCATTTAGGGACAGAGAGACCGAACGGGCGTCGGACCGGAGGAATCAAATCAAACGGATTAAGAAAAATGGAACGACGCTGCCAAAAGAGCCCCCGAGTTCACACCGAGGTGTTGTCATAACGCCTGAGCGTTTACCCAACAGCGAGGAGGATGTGAAAAGCGCTTCTTCTCACCTCGCCTTGAGCAGCGATTTCAGACCTGCAACACAAAAATATAGAAACAGCTTGAAGAAAATATGCATTATTAATCCAGACGTATACCCATTACAGGCTTTGGTCACATGTGATTACAAAACTGGATCAGCACAGAGGCCTCGAGCCGCTCACCCTGCAGCTTCATCCGCATCGTCGGCCCTGACAGTCGTCTTCCCGCCGTCCCTCAGGAACCGGACCACATCCTGCACTGTCTGGAGAGGAGTCAAATTGATTCCTTTAAATATCACGCTTCCAACAAATGGCACCTCGCGCGTGTATCGCATTACATTCTTTGTCAAGCCGACTTATGTATTCTTAGCTCAGCGTGGGCAGACGTAATGAGATTTAACGGCAAGAAGAGCAGTTCCTCAAATGTCTTTTTTTCACTAAACCCCCTCCCTCCCCAACCCCCGAAAGATATATTTCACGTTTCAGCATTCGAGAACAAAATCTCGCTGTTCTTCCTTTCTCAAGGCATAAATATACACATGTAAATGCCAACTAAGCTTCCCACATAATTGCCACCGCCATATGGTTTAGCTCGAATAAGAAGAATCCTCCTGTATGCACACAGCTCTCCTCGGGGGTGGACATGTTTGTGTAGTGATCAGAGCAGATGGACACCCGGCTCGGTCTTCCTGGTGAGAACCGCCTACCGCTTGACCATACAAACACATAACAGTGTTGGATTCAACTAGTTCTGTGGCAAAACATTTTTTAAACCCGAGTTTCCGTTAACGCATGACGGACATGTTATCGAGGGGGAGGACTCACCCGCCCAGCGATGAGAGCCACCACCAGCATGTTGATGGGCAGCAGCAGGGTCCTGAGGTAACGCAGGGGGGTCTGAGGGGGAGAGAGAGACGGCATGTTAAATTCAGAGCACACGTCTCCCTCTGCGCTGTGAAAACACACAGCATCAAACAGCAGGCTTCTTTTTCTCCTGCGGCGCGAGTCTGAGGCTTTACCTCCAACTCCATGAAGTCAAATTCTGCGGCACAAGTGTACATCAGAGTGTGGAAGTCCTTGTAGCTCGTGAACTTGGACTTGATCAGCGCACTGATGTGAGCCTGGAGTAGATAGAAGAAAAAAAACAGTTACAGGTATGTCGTCTTTTTTTTGTTGTATAATTCCTGACTTCAAATGAATGCATTTGAAAATGTTAATTGTTCAGTCTAACCTTTTCTGATGGTGTTATTTAACAGGAACACGTTTATTTAGGCTTCACACACCCAATCACTTAAATAATATGATAACACTGTGTGTTGCGTATTCTACATTGCAACACATTAGTAGGCATTGATCCAAAAAAGTATTTTAGTACAACTATTAAGACCTGAAATAAGGCATTTCCTTTGACTTTAAGCAAAGGTTGTTATCACGATCATATCAGGGACAGAAATGGACTTTAAAAGATGTCTCGAACTCTCAAACAAACATTAGCGGTGCCTTCCGCACACGTGAATCTCTCAGAGGGACGTTGCGGCGGCTTACATCATCCGAGGCACAGAGCACGGAGGACAGCAGGAACTTGAGAAGCACCGTGGAGCCGACCCAAGCCAAACCCTGCATGAGCTGAGGAGAGGGAGAGAGGAGACGCGCGGTCACTCACACACCATTTATGGCAGGAAGCCAGGATGGAAGCCTGAATGTGCGGTGCAGCCGGGACCAAAGCCGGGTAGATTCATACAGTTATTTCCAGCCTTTCAAATCTTTTAGCTTTATGGTTGATCCAAGCGGGAAATAAACTGCCTGATTTGAAGTTACGGCTAAATAATCAACAGCATGTTTACTCTGAGACATTTAAATTAGATTACTCGAAGATTTAAATAAAATACTACGTACCCAGATGACGACGCCAGGTTTGAAAACTTGAGCAAATCGATCCCTCAATGCAATGATTGCCTGAAAAGGGAAATCAAATTTTTTAAAAACCTACGTCTCTGTACATACAAATATTGTGTAAACAATGATTTGGTACTTTTTGGTACATTTCCCTCTGCAATGACATTCACTCAAACAAATGCGTTTGTCATTTCAGACCATGGATCAAATGGAGCCGACGCGTCACAGCACCGCACGTTGTGCGGACTCCAGAGACCCAACTCACCCAGATGGAGACCAGCGAGGAGGCGTAGAAGGACGTGAGCAGCATGGAGTTGCCAAACATCAGGACGAAGCAGACGGCGAGCGTTACCTAAGATGAACAGATAGAATACAGGCTTTATGACCTCAGCAAGTTCGATCAGCCGGTGTGTTTAAAGAAAATACAGTGGCCTCACAAAAACATATTTCACACATATTTATTCTGGTGGTCTGGAATCGACTGGACTAAGTCCTTCTGTTGTTACCAACACTCCATTAAACCGACGCTTTGTGCTTTGAATACACAGCCACCAGCAAAGTCTAATCCCATCCACCGAACCCCTGACGCTCAACAGCGAGCAGTGAAACAATGCACCACTCACTGCATCGTGCAGACAGACTGAGCTGAACTAACTAACTAACGAACCAAATCACAGATTTAGCGAGCTGCGTTTTACTGACTGATAAATAATAGTTAATGGCAGCCCTGATCAATCTAGTTTTTTTTTTTACAGCTTCAGCTGCAGGCGGTGAAAATCTACCAGTAGTTTCAAGGGACACCGCTCAGCCAACAACGCTGTAGGTCGCATAGAGGACACACACACACACACACACACACACACACACACACAGACACAGACAGACAGACACAGTTTCCAGGCTCTCTAAATTATGCACAGGCATATTCCTTCCTCTGACATAAATCTTCACCATCTCACCACAAAGGAGGGGGGGGCGGGGGGGGTTCTCCTTATCGGCGGCGCACACAGGGACCGGCTAACAGCCCGGGCATGCTGAGCGGATTAGGGAGAAAGAATGTGGAGCAACGGGACAAAAAAGGCCTGACTAACACACATGCACACAACGATCACAAATCCTTATATTTTCACAAGAATCAACAGTCCTTTTGTGCTCGGCAGGCGGGAAGTTGCAAACACGTGCGGCCAACTTCACGAAGAGCGGCATCAGTAATGCTAACGAACGTCATCCCCGCCTCGGCTGCCGTCGTCATCATCCTCATGAATCCTCATCGTCCTCATGAAACTCCGCCGGCCGAAGGAGCTCAGCGAGATGAGGAGAAGCGAGGCGGAGCACAACACACAATCGCCACACACACACACACACACACCCTTTGACGTCTCCTTCCACTGAGGGTTTTTTTGGGGTACAATTGGGTCATTTTGAATCTTTCTATTTAAAAAAAACCCCAAACACTTTTTGTTGTCTCAGCAGTTCCGGTGTAATTATTTTCGCCGTTGAATCGAACCGAGCTACGGATATGCGACCGCGCGATGCAGCAGAGGCAAGAAAGCAGAAGCTCTCCTCCCGCTCAGCTACTGTACCATATGGGTGACCAGGATGGATTGCATCTTGGTGGCGGCGAGGTAACCCAGGATGTAAGAAGCAAACAGAGAAGCCACCTGGAGAAAGAAAGAAAAATACATAAAAAATACATATATACTAGTATGTGAAATTCAAGGATGTGATAAAGGGATTAGAGGTAACATAATACTACATGATGCTATTGTTACCAAATAGGATTGTGTAATTGTGCACAGTTGTGCGATTCTAAAATATTTGGAGTATTTATCCTCCCTTCTTGCAGGCGTACAGTACTCGATTTGCAGGTTACACAAGCAAAACAAAGAAGACGCCGTTCAGCATCTCGTCTCGTGTTGGAGCCAGCGGCGTCCTGAGGGGGCCCGCCGGGCGTGGGCGGAGCCGCCGAGGAGCTCGGTTCAAACTCCGGCTACTCTGTCCGCCCCCCCCCCTCATTTTCTTATGCCCTTTTTTCCTACTGCATGTCGAGAGAGGTTTATGAAATGAGGATATAAACGGTGCCATTCTTGGACTTTCACAATCTTTTTTCTTTCAGCGTTTTTTCTTTTCCATCCAAAATTTGAAAATCCAATCCAGACATTCCACGCTAGAATCCTCTGCTCTCTCCAGACTCTATTTCCTCTCTAACCTGCTTTCTTCCCGCATTCTCCCTCTCTCTATTTCGATGTCTCTCTTGCTCTCCGTTTACCTGAGTGAGCAGCACAAACTGGGCAAACTGCCAGGGCAGCATAAAGCACAAATTGGAGACGCCCAGGGCGACCATGGCTGTCCTGCTCGGGTTCCGTGTCCTGGGGAGAAGCGAGAGAAAGAATTACGGCGGTGAAAGAGGGAGATGGGGGAGGAGAGAAGAAAGAAGCATTAGGACGACACAAGCGCACACGTTCACTTTCACTCCTGAGTCTGCTGCAAAGCCCCCACATGCGTACCAGGCGCCGTATGATACGCCAAAGCTCCCTCTCCTTTTACTGGTCAGCGCACAACAAACGCCATAACTACAGCACACAGAGCCTGCGTCACTTCAAAGTGTCCAGGAAACCTGGTGTTACTTTTGTTGTTTTGCATATTCAACACTGGAGGCGTAGCCGCTAACACCACGGTGTGCACGGGCGCTCCGACGGGCGTGCAGGCATGGAGATGGGATTGGCTGTAGGACGGAGCTTACCGCAGGATGTAGGTGAGAAGGAGCATCTGCAGGACAAGGAAGGGGTAGGCGAAGCTCTCCCTGAGGGGCGGAGTCCACATGACACGGGTGCTCTGACATGCACACACACAAAAGAAAACATGGGTCAAAACACCACAGAGGTTGGAATCCCTTTGCAACGGCGTCAGTGATTCACAAGTGTCTCCTTCCTCTGTGGATGAAAATATGTGAATTCTGAATGAATATAAATGGACAAATGAGTGAAACATATAGTTCGCTTTATAAAAGGGACAAAATTAAATTTGGCTGTTTTTTGGTCCCCGCACTTAACCAAAGATAAGTTGTCAGGGAAGAACGTCCACTCTGTAAAGCTTTGTGTTGAATGGATTTCATCACACTCGCTCTTTTGTTCATATATTGATAATTCAGCCTCATAAAGTTAATGGATTGGAACAGATTGGATCTCCAGTCATTCAGATCAAGTCTCTATCTTGTAAAAAAGAATGTGCGCCAAACTACAGCTGTTATTTTAATGTGCCATATGCTTATATAATTAACCCTGCACATCTGCTGGTAAGTACTTTTATTGTGTATACTCAGCATCTTTGGCCCACAGAATCGGTTTCATCTGATCTCATTTTCAATTTGAGGTTCGAGCGTTCCCTGGACATCTGTGCCATGTAGGGAAATATATGAAAGTCACAACTTGATGGGGCGATCCTTTTGTTGTTTTGCTCCTTGATATTTAAAAAAGCGTGCCACATATATCAATCTAAAACCAACTACCCGTATTCATTCCCAGCATCTCAACACGTAGTCCCCCAGATCCACTGAGTCCGAATCGATGAAGCGCGACACACTAACATTGCATTAATAATCGGCAGTTTGGAAACGGTACCACGGATCATTTTGTTTGCATGAAAAGCTTCGAAAATGACAGATGTAGTCGCAAATTAGATTGAGTGGAGAAGAGCACCTTGTGACTCGTTTAACTTAAAGTTTAGTTTTCAACCACGAAGGCGTGACTTGATGGCATCTCTGCACTTTGCTACACAATCTCACAGGTTTGTCCCCCGAACTGCAGTCATGAGGCAGATGCTTCCTCATGAAATAATCTGTGAAAATAACAGATGCCTCCGACTGCACTGGGAGAAAAAATTAGAGAGGAGGCTTTTAGCTCCAGCTAAAACCGACTGAGGTCCTTTTGATGGCTTTAAACGAGTCCCTCTGCTTTTTGAAGCGCTCTTTCGTTCGGAGTTTCTTACAGAAACGGCGACCCAGAGAAAAGCAGTGGTCAGAATTGTAGCGCAAAGCAACATTGAGCTCTCCTACTCCACGGACACCGGATGGTCAGGGCGCTGCACTCACCTCGCCGTGATTGAAGAAAAAACACACGGCGGTGACGACGCCGCCCAGTCGACTCCCACTGCGCGCGAACACCGGGGAAGGAAAGAGAGCAGACGGCGGGATGAGAAAGGTCGTCCGCCACCTCTCGTTTCACGTCAGATAGAAACACAACGGAGGAGTTACCTGAGATAGACTCCGTAGATGAAGAAGAGGCTCATCATCGCACCGTTCAGCAGGAACACAAAGCTCACGTAGAAGTACGCCGGGTCGCCCATCCCTGATGTGCACACACACGCAGACAAACACACATTTTGTAACGTTGGAAAGTTTCACCAGGTTCATTGTATTCCTGCAGCCGCCTGGAAGTGGCTTCAAGCTGTGAGGCCGGTGCAGAAATAGCCCATGAAGCAGAGCTCTCGGCTCCACAAATCCCCCGATGCAGGAGGGTTTTATTTTCAGCCGCTCCAATTGGTATTCCCTATCACACAGAACCAGTTGTGTTCTTAAACACAATCCATATACGCTACTGTGATAACGGTGTCTATGGTTCGAATCAAACAGAGGACCTTTAAATTCATGCAATCCCTGCCAAAAGAGAAGAGATTGTGACAGGTTGTGAACACATTTCTGATTGCCAGAGGAGAACTATAAAAATGGCATTTATGGGAGAGATCTGAGGAACTGGCCGAGCACTTCCCTTTGACCTTATCACAGTGCACGCGAGACAATGTTACACTGCATTAGAATTCCCCTTTTAGTACAGAAACCAAGTGGAGCCTCGGGTGTGAAAATGTGGTATGATGCGACACGCCGACAGCTACAGGAAACGCTCCCCCTTTGTGACGGCTCTGTCTTGTGCAACGCAGCGCGTGTCAGGTTTGTGTAAACACTGCGAGAGCCGCCCGCGTACATCGACCCGGGGGGGAGGTGGGGGGCGGGGGGGGGTGTTCACACTAATGAGACTGACAGAAACACACAGATTGCAGCCTCACAAAAGGGAGAGCTGACAGCTTGTTTACTGTTAGCACATTTACTTTTCTCGAGAATGTTCCTGCGAGCAAATATCAAAGAGCTATTTATAGGTTAAGAGCATTTTTCTTTCGGGGCTACTTTAACAATATTAATGCTTCTGTCACTGTGTTCTGCCCGTTGTTGCCTTATTTTCTTTTGATGGCGTCGGTTTGTAATTCCCAGTCTTCCCCAGAGTTTCCCTTCATGGTTTTGTGAGACTTGCTCGATTAATCTGACTATTTATTCAGCTGTATTTCCTTTTCAATGGGAATAGTGGCTGTAGAGTGCTAAGCTGAGCAAGGGACCTTCTCAGTGCAGACCATTGTTTTAATGATTATGTTGCAGCAGCTGGTATTATAATATATATATATATTTAAGAATACCGTGGCATTAGTAGTTTTAAATATATAAGCTGCGCAGAGGGAGCGTTAGGAAGTGAATCCATGAGCACCGTTCTATTAAATTAGACCTTCCATTGAGCGCAAAAAAACCTAGAATCAAACGACTACATGGGTTCTTTGATCAATTCCTTCTGTGTAATTCATTCGTTTTTCTCTTCACTGCCAACTCCTCGTGAGGCTGATTCGACTTGTGAAGAAAAGCATCAAAGTCTGTGAAGAAATGAGTCATCTAGTCAATTCAGCGCGAGACGGTGCGAGTGTCTTTATTGTTGCTGTAGGTCTTTAAGAGCGGAACTATCTGACTTTAGGACAACCTGCTGTGTGTGTGTGTGTGTGTGTGCGCAAACAAGAGCTTTTGCAGATCAGGCAGCAGTTCCGAGGCAACGGTCCGTACCTTCACAGCTGTCCACAGGAGTGAGTCCCTCTCCTCTATTGATGGACCAGCACATCTTTGTGGGAATCCCAAAGTATCCCATAACACCCGTGTACGTCCGGTACCAGCTGGCCAGGACCACCTGGGGAGCAGAGACGGATGAGAAACAGTGCAAAGCCTGTTCCAACAGAGTGTCTGAAAGGCCTCTGTGGCCTTTTAGAATCCCATAACCTTCCCAGTATGTGTCTCTCTTGCACTGTTTGGTCTTGAATACAACCCACCTAGCTATAGAGAACATCATGGAACAAAAAGCATGGAACAAAAACAGAAATGGAGTTTTAGATTAAAGTTTGGTGTCGTCTTATGAACGAGGATATTCACCAACAGCATTAAATCTGAGATTTAACAATATTCTTCAAATTCAGAAGTCAGTTTTGCTTTAATATACTTGTACTTAATGAAGCTTTAACTGTGGAGTGTCACTATGTTTTCGTTTTGATAAATAATATATTCTGAAAAACAATGGGTGAATTCACAGAACTCAACACAGAACTGCAGCTCCTCTACAAGAGCGCAGAGCACAGAGTTGTTGAGCAGACCTACGGCGCACGGAGACACAAGGGGTCAGATCTGTGGCGAAGAGACCGCTGGGTTTGGAGTTCAGGACCACCGAGCACATCTCCATATGCACCGGCGGGTGCAGATTTGAGAGCACAATCGTGCATTCAGCCTTTTCGTGTGGGCTGTGCGATGCTCGCTGCACCTGCACAGGATGCTTTTCTTTCTATCCTATTTGTGCAGGTTCTAGCGGCCGCTACAGCCGGTCGATCGTTTTGTGAATCACCCCCCCCCTCCCCCCCAGAAGGGTGAGGCATTACCTCCGGATAGAGGTTGAATCTCTTCAGCGTGTTAATAACCAGGGGGTACTCCGTCAGCCGATCGTTCATAACCATGTGGAGGCCGTCCAGGAAAGCCGGAGCTTCAATAATGGTCTTGTAGTACGAATAATACAGACCCTGGAACCAACAGAAGATATATTTAAATGAATTCAACACAAAATGAGACATCAAAAGACACAGCAACATTTTCAAGTTTTTGAAAGGGTCAGTTTAGCGCCGTTTAAAGCACCGTGGGAGAAGAAATGTGCAGAGGACATGGAGTCAGTGAGGCCACATTATACATCGGACTTGATTTTTTATTTTGCCTCCCACGTTCATTGAAAATGAATTCTTTGAAACTGACAAATGGCAGCCTGCTTTTCTGTCGGGAGGAGACCTGCGGGTCAGAGTACACCTCCCTTCAACTTTGCACCGACGCTAGTCAAATAAAAAACAGGGTTTGGAAATGTCCATGTCCTCCGTCCGGCGCTGAGTCATCACCTTGTTTGGACCATAACCAATAGCACATCACAAACTGCTGCATTAGAACAACATTAATTTGAATATTCATTTTAATAAGCAACAGGGACGCGCCGCTCCACATCAGTCCCAATCGTCTGATACCAGTGATGGATTAATTGGATGAACGCCCCACTGACTGGAATCATTCTTATATGTCAGGCAACTCACACATTGCTTTTAAACAAATTGTTACTAATGAATACAGGGCATCCAATACTCAGGCCGAATTGGACCGATTTCCAATATCAGCATCTAATAATGAATTGGTTGTATAAACCAGAAAATTGCTATAGTCCAAAACCCCCAAGATATTACATCTTGAATCACATTAAGCAAATAAGCAGACTGCCTGTACTTGAACAAAAATGGATAATTGCTTTTGCTGCATATTCATTTTGCTGCCAGTGGAGTAATGACGTGCCCTCGCACTGTGACCTACCGTTCTTTTAGATTAAAAGTACCTCTCATCAGGGTTTATGACGAGCCATGATATGCTGAGATGATATGAAATGTACATTTTATGCAAAAGGAGTATCAAGGGAACACTATCCTCCTACATGCAACGAATCCACTCCCAACATCACAGTTGCTTCCGCGGATTATTTTCTGCTCGACTGTCCTTGAAATCTAGTCATACGGGAGATACGCCAGTTATGAAATGTGTCAGAAATAAGCAGCAGATCCCAGTATTTACAGCTGGAACCATTAGTTTGATTAATTGATTGGTCGGAAAAATTAATGATTGTAAACCGTTGTGATAATCAATTATTATTTTAGGTCATTTATCGGGGAAGAAGAAGGCCCAAACCCGCAGGATTTAGGACCTTTAAACAGACAAATGATTTCCAAATCTAGTTAGTTGTATCCCTGCAGCATCAGCATCTCCCTTTCATGCATTTTGCATGGGCTATTCCATCATACCTCAAACACGAAAACAGTGTTTAAAAATAAAATATTAATAGTGCCTCCCAATCATAAACAAATATATAATATATTACCATTTCTGTCCGGAAAGCCATTTCCTTCTCCAGGTTCGACAAGTGCGAAAAGTGTCTGTCATTCTCAAACAGCTGTGAGAGATGATGCCTAGTCACGGGAGGAGAAACGTGTGAGCACGAATCCACAGTAAGTAAACACACTAGTGATGAACGAGTGACGAAAAACACGCGGATGGTGCAAACTCACCAGTGCAGATACCCGGTCAGAGCAGCTGTGGACGGAGAGAATTCACTTTAAACCGCTGCTCCAAACAGTTAAAACTAACCGGGGCGCAGATAGCAACATACGTGGCTACGGAAAAAAAAATCACCGAAACCTTAGCTTAAAACTTTGCCAGAAGACCTGTTAACACATAAGCTGACAGCCACCGCGACTAATTACTTCATTTGCGATGTTTACGCATTAGCACCCATCGGTGGCTAGCGCTGATGAGCTAACGTTAAGGCGAGCTAACGTTAGCCAACTAATCAGCACCGCGGTAACTTAATTTAGCGGATGCTAGTAGTGTAGCTACATGTCGTTAGCAGCCGTTAGCTAAGGGGGGCTGGGTGTTGGAGGGAGGAGGAGGGGGGGAGAAGCTAGCAGGCTAACGAGCCGAACTTACCGAGGAGAAGAGTGATTCCAAGCTTGGCAACGGCGGAGGGAGTGAGCCCGAGCTTGTGTCTGATGCCCGAGAGCCCGTTGGGGTGCGAGCCGTTGAAAGCTTTACCGTCCCTGCCCGGCCGCCGAGCGTTACTTTTGCCGGGGGGAGAAACAAGCGGGATCCTGTCGCGGTCAGCCTGGGTCGCTGGACTCTTCCCGGTCTGTTTTCTGTTTTTAGTCACCATGCTTTTCCCCGTGGAGTGCCGAGCTTAAGCAACGGCAGCGAGGCGCGAAGTGAGGGAGACAATCCTCACAGAAAACAAAACAAAAAAAACCCTGAGGGGTGCGAGCAGAGCAGCACTACCGTCGCTTTGTATCTGTGCCTCGGATCTGCCCCTTTCACTACTTGGGTGATGCTTTCACTGGGGTTCTCGCTACAGACGCTTGTGATGCTCCGCCCCCTGCCGGACGGTTGGCGCCACTACAAGGAGCTTCTGGTGTAACCATGACAACGCCCACCAGTGGGTACCATATGGTTACACACGCACGCGGTTTAGCTACAGGCTTTACACGTTCATGTAATGACTATGTTATTTATCATTTATTTGTATTGCATCACATAGGTCCACTACTTAAACAGTTTTTGTTGGTCCATTTTATTGATAATTAACTTTAACATTTTGATAGATAATTGTATATAAATGCAAACACCACAATTTGATTAGCAGCGTACCAAGCCTATATTACTGCACTGCGGTGCCTCATACTCTGTATTCATGTATAACTTTAAAACGAATTACTGTATAAGATCAGAATTAGTTATAGACAATATATTTATATTTTTTGGTAATACACTTTATTCATGAAAAAAACATTACCACATGTGCACAATATAAATTGTTTTCAGACAGAAGAAAAATACCAGTGCACTGATACACAGAAAAAACAAAGATATAATGTTTAAACCAAGGTAGAATGCTAAAGCGGATCAAACTAAAAGAAGAAAAAAAGTAACTAAAAACATTCCGAAAAAAAGCGACTTTGTCCCAGGTTATTTATATTTATGGAGTTGAAATGTGACTAAGTGGGCAAATATGTCCTTATCGATTTGCTTGGTCTCGAGCAAGTTCCACCAGCATTTAAAAACCAGCAGGTGTCCCTAAAGGATTACAACATATCTGCACCCAAGAAACACAATTCAACATCTTAGAATGCCTTTCATAACAGTGGCTGTCTAATAAGATATCATTGATGTCTTTATTTAAAAGGTGGGCATCACACCCAAACTCTCATTGTTTTTTTTCTTTTATATCTTAAAAAAATGCTGTTTCAATTTCATTGTCCTGTTTTAACACATCCCCATTTTGCTGATAGCAGCCAGCCACACTACAGCTGCAGCCTTGATACCATCATCTGTGGAAGGGAGAGTTTCTATAGACCTCCAGCCCAACAAAAAGAACAAGGACAATTGTATCGTCATATGATTTTGGCAGCTGAGCAGACGAGCAGTCATGCTGGTTCCTTCGAGCTGAGACATGCGTGCCATAGGTATCTATACACAAGAGACAGGGACATGTCAGGAAACCAAAAGCGAGGTAGAGCAAACATGTTGGCAAAGCTGGGGTCGTGAGTCTGATCGTGACCTTTGACCCTTGATGGCACAGTGCAGGATTAAGTAGAAGGTTCGGAAATATGAATCAAATATGAAAGAGCCTTGAACATTCTGTCTACTGACCAGGAGGGGGCAACTAGTTGCAGAGATATGTTCGATTGTTATGGAAATCAATATGAGAAATGGACTATTCTCACTAAATGTATTCCCTTAGTAAACAATATGGTCTCAATATCTAGTTTCAAGTCATCTTCATTACAGCACGATGTTCATTCAGTAAATTAGAGTCAGAGTAGGAGTCAAATAGACAATAGTCATCAATTTCTGAAAACCTTAGCTTCCATACATCTTAAGTAGAATAAGCTTTTCTTTTGTACTTATACTTTTGTACTCCTGAACTTCATCATCAGTACAGCTTACCTGATACTGTGTGGCTTTTAGTGTTTACTTGTAATTAAATATCTTTAAAAAAACAAACTTTTTTTTGTAAAAACAAAAAATGCTGCTTGGAATAAGGAAGCTTTCAGCCTAAATTATAATAAAAGTGTCTACTGACATAATACAAATCCTCTCAATCTAGGCCCGAAACACAAAATGTAATCCTCACGCGTTGGTTCACAACCTGTTAAAATATACTTGCCTTATCCAAACACTGCCCACGCTCATCTGACAGGACGCTTATTGTTGTACCAACCTACAGCCGTTGTTGAAGACCGCCCGCACATGTGGACGAGTGGCCTTCCCTGCGAGCCACATCTCTCACCGTCAACCCCCCGATTTTGCAACCCAGTCGAAGACCCCCCCCCCTCTACTCTCGCCTCTCACGGTGGTATTTTCTCAATCTCTCGGCTGATCCTGGGCCCGCCGGGCTCCGGAGAAATAAAACAACTGAGGCTGGGTCTTCATCGGGGCTGTCAGTATACCGGAGGTGAAGGATGAGCCATTGAGAACTGTTGTAAATGTCCTTGTTTGAGCAGCTTAAACTACAGGATCACGTTCACGTTCACGTTTGCTGACTCTTTTGATTGTGGTGGGGTGTTATCAGATTAATCCAAATATTTGATATTTCCTCTGTGATTCGTCATCTTTCCAAACTAGTAGGAATGTAAGAATGCAGATGGTGTCTATCTAGAAATACAGGTGATGAAATAACTCTGTTCCTTATAGTTCCTTATAGTGCACTCTGATTCACCCTTCTGTCCCTAAAACACGTCAAACACCAGCCATTACATTTTAGTCTGAAGACGATAAGGATTGATGCTGAGTTCAGGGTAAGAGTTGGAATTATTGCAGTTATGTTTATGGGTAAGTGCAAGTCTCCAGTCAATGTGATGTCCTCTAAAGAGATGGAAAGTGTGTGTGTCTGTGTGTGTGCGTGTGCATGAAACAGGAAGTGGGACATGACGGACAGGGCGCAGGTGGGGGGGGTTGAGGGGGCCGGGGGGTGGAGGGCGCCCTGTGCTACTGTGACATGTTTATCACAGAGCAGAAACACATGCTGTCAATGATCACCCGTTGTTTGAGTATCAGTTATCTCAACATTACGGCCCATTAGTATTCTGTGGAAGTCAATTCAATTAGCGCTCTCCAGGGGCCCCGGGGCCACAATACCACATCAGTCAGGATGGAGCGGCTGTCGCGTTCAGACCGTGTGTGTGTTGTGAGGGAGAGTTTACCTGATTTCTTATTAGGGTTCCAAGAATGCAGATGGTGTCTATCTAGAAAGCCTATAAATGTCTTGAATATAGTTTTTGTTGTTTCTTTGGATTCAACACTTTTCTTTAAAATAATTAGATTACATTACTTTGTACCCTAAAACTAGTAACCAAAGTCGCACAAAGCAGTTTATTCCTCTGGATGAGACAAACAGCTGGGGGGAAAGTCATGCAAATGCTTGTTTAGAAATGGTTTATTTGTTATTTAATAGAGACCGGGCCTTTAAATTCCGGGTGTTACTTTACAATTCAGAGGCCATTATTACATTTTTTGGTGAAAGCGACCCACCTCAAATGTTTTATTCTGTGAATGTTTGTTAAAAACCTACAGAGAAACTTTAATACCTCCTTCATGTCAATTTTACATTAACTCGGATGTTTTGTCCCGCTCCTTCAGCAGGTGCTGCAGCTGCACTATACTTTTCATACCCCACCTCACCCCACCTCACCGGGTCATCGTCATGGTAACACCTGTTTCAAATGGACAGAACGATGGCCTCGTCCTAATCCTGGTAACACAGCTGCCTGGATTACCGGCGCACCTTGACCCTCGAGCGTTTGAATCCCTCCGCTTCCCGGGACAAAGCTGTTGGCCGGTTCACCTGCCGCTCCGTCGATGGAGAGATAAACCAAGGAGGAGACGTCAGGCTCAACAGAGTGTGATACTCATCAGGGCCTCATCTCGTTAAGCCAAAGCTGCCGGTGGCTCAGCAAAGCACTCGCGTTAGAGAATTGCCGTTTTTTTTTCGCCCTAAAAGCTCGTATCAGAGGGGCGGGGCCCCCACGTCTTTGTTAGCCGTCCTGGGATCGGGTGTTTTTATTCGGTTGATGTACTGATGCTAACGCTTCGGGAAGTCTTGTGAAAACGTTTAAGTGACCATGTAGTTTCAGAGGTTCATGAGTCCAGCTGGTATCAGTGAAAAAAATAACAGACAATGACAAAATGTGCATTTTCTTGACAATGACATTTCTATATCAATGCCTTCAAGCTCAAATGGAATGTTTTCCTTTTTACAAATGACCATTGAACAATTTCCTAAACAAGGCACAAAATGCCCGAGGGAAGAAACAAATGATGTGATGGTAAATGAGTTATTTGAATGTGTCCGACTCGCAGTTTGCGGTTTTAAACATATAGCATTCAAAGTTGAAACTGCTTCAGAAGCTTTGTTCAATTAGCATTTGAGCTAAATGTGCATAGCTAATCTTATTCAACATCTGAAACATGTGCAGACATATCCAAGCAGACAAACATTTCATTTAAGAAAATAATCAGCCGCCAAGTGGGAATGTATTTTAGGACTGATGATAAGTCTTTCACTTAAGTACAAATAAAGATGGAAAGCTGAAAGAGAAGAGCGAGTCGGAGGGCAAGCGAGAGGCCAAGCGGCGAGTTGAGAGGGAGGACATGATTGGCTTAACTCAGTGCAGAGAGATTGTTTCCTTTGGCCCTGTGCTGCGATTTCCTGCCCTCTGATCGTCGCTTCCATACAATTAGGCCGATGTGCAGGGCATGCAGTCATGTGACGGGCTTTGCCCGGCGCTGGCTGTGCAGACAAATGAAGCAGGGCAGCAACAAGTCAGCGGGTGAACACGCGAGAGGATTAGCAGCAGCAGCGGAGAGAGGGAGGCGCACGCGGTTTAGCTAGCCAGGCTAGCTGTTGTTAGCGCTGCTGGTAGATGGCGTCGCTGCCTGTGGATGAGTTTAAACTCTCCCCCACGCACACAGACACACACACTACCGTATCCTCATTTTACACACGAGGATTAAGCAATACTTTGATGTTGCCAGATATCTACAAACTTTGGGCCGTTATTTATCGTAGCTCCAATCGCTGAATGAGAATAGCCACACACAGTTAACACAAAGTCTTCACCGGCCCCCAAAGTTAATGTTAACCATCACAACCCTCATCTTAACCTTAACGTTAATGGGATCTGAACCCTCAAATAAAACGTGAACCCTCATGCAGGCCTCTGAAAAAGTGAAAATCTGAGAAACTGCGTATTCTCGTGTGTGCTCACAATGATAGATGTACAAGAGCGCACACACACACACACACACACACACACACACACACACACACACACACATATGAACACGCAGACACACACGCGTAAATGCAGACCTAACCAGCCCTGAGTAGGGTCCACGTAATATCATTAGCCACAAATCAGTGACCTCTTTTTCAGACCCTACACAATGCCAGAGGGGCCCTGCTCTCCCTCAGCAACCTCACCCCTCTCTCTCCCCCCACACACACACACAGACACACACATACAGTTGCACCGTCAAACTCCCCCGCCACCGCCACTAACCTCCAGAGTTGCCCAGCTGGGACCTTCTTGTTAGCGATGGGGGGGCTTTCTGCCCGACATACGGAGAAAAGGAAAGACAGACGTTGTGTTTGTGTGTGAGTGAGACATGATGAGCCGTGTCAGAGGTTCCCTAATTACATTTCTTTGTTAATTTGTCTGAACCATTGTTAAATAAGATGTATGCCGATTTATTTTGGGGAAATCTGTTGTGCAAAGAGTTTTGCTGCATCTGGAGGTCCTCGATCACTTTGTGTCAAACGGGAGATCAAAGTATCGTTATATGTTTGTCCTTATGATAACAGATTAGTTAAAGGAGACTGCATTGGGTTGATCCAAGGAAAATAAATGAAACTCTAGTCAACACAAAAGCTTTAAACAATCTCACTCAGTCAAGTTGAAATAATCATTTTATATAACCACAAAATATCTACCAGATGTTAATTGAGTTTCTCTTGGCATTGTGTAGACGTTGTGGTCATTTCGCTTCTTGTAAAAACTACTAGCAGAGTTTATAAGCAGTAGAAGATATTTAGAAATATACTTTGTAAAACTGCAGCAGTGCAAAATCAAGTGTGCAACATTTGTGCAAATATTTAAACCCACTTTCATGATATTGTACTCGATTACAAACATGGGAATGAAGCAACCCTCTCTCTCTCTCTCTCTCTCTCTCTCTCTCTCTCTCTCTCTCTCTCTCTCTCTCTCTCTCTCTCATTACCACAGAGATTCTTGACTAATCCTCTTACTGCTACAGACGAACCTGATCAAGTATTGGCGAAGCAATCTGGAAAACCTGTTGCTTTGATTTAGAGTCCCCGACCATTTGATCCTATACGAACAGCCAGTGTGTGTGCACATCTGTGTCTGTGTGTGTGTGTGTGTGAGAGAGCGCGAGTCTTACACACTCGCCGAGGTTCTTCTGTCATTTGTCAACACCCCAACGGTTTAATCTTTCCTGCCTGTGCAAGTATTAAAAGATTATGAGCGTTCTGCATGGCTTCACGCATGCCGCATAAGGGGCTGTTTCTCCTGAGGCCCCTCACTTCATTCTGAGAGGGGGTGAGACGAAGGCCGACCTGGGGAGGAGAGGGAGGGAAATGTTCTCCTTCAGTTTCTGATGCCAGAGAGACATTGGAAGAGAAAAAAAATCTTTCCAAAACTCTGACCAACTAACCATCGTTTCTCGCCGTGTGTCTTCAGGTCGTCGGGAGCGACTTTTCAAACGTGCCGCCGGAGGCTGGACGCTTCATCTTCATCATCCATATCTAATAATGATGATTGATGTACTCAACTACTCAAAATATCAACCACCAATAGGCGAAAATCAAAAAAATGCGAAGGAACATTTTTAGCCCTTAAAGCACTCGATCAGCGGCCCGTAGCACGCGTTATCACATCGAGTGATGTATGAAGAGCAACCCGGGAAGGGGCGGAGCCAGAGACCGAATAGCTGGAGCAGTTTGTGAGTCGCCCCCTAGTGGTGACGGGAAGGAACACATGTTGACTTCTGACTTCACTGGTGCTGATCTGGGTTTATTGGATGAGAGATCTGTAGGAGATAAACATCAGTAAAAAATATGCTTTTACTGAGTTTGATGTTGACAAACAATCCCATAGTTCTAGTGCCCATCATGCCAGGTCAGGTGTATGTACACTGTGTGTTTCTCCCAGGCCGTGTGTGTGCGTGTCTTTGTGTGTGTACGTGTTCATTAGCACAGGGTCCAGGTACTGAGGCGAGGTGTAATAGGCTCTTTCAGCGCCTCGGCCTGCTGCCGTGCTGCGGTGATCTTTCAGCGGCCGGACGCCCCGCTAACACCTCTCCGCTCGCTACAGTCCTTCAATTAGCAGTTTATTATCGCAGGGGCCCTCGGCCCCCGGGCTCCGAACGACGTGCCCACCGACGCCGTGTGAGCTCCGTGTGTTTGAGAGCGACGGGGTGCGGAGCGACGCCTTTCAGCGGCGCGTCCTTTTTTTTGGCGAGACCCGAGCAGAATGCACGGATCCACTTGGGTTTGTTTGCTCACGTGTGTGTGTTTGTATTTGCCGGACGATGAAGAACGGACGTCAAATCTTCACGACCCGACGACTGACGTTTGGCTCGTCTTCCCCCGCAGACCTTGACACGTGCGTTCCGTTTCACCTGAGGTGATGTCAACATGGGCTCTGACTGTTTTACAGATATATCTGTTAACTTATTTTCACTCGGGAGTAGCGAGATAATCGATACCAGTCATGTCGTGCTTAGCTTAGCAATGTATGTTGTCAGTAATATCTTCAACTAAAGTAATTATCAATCACAGGCAGGTTATTTTTTCTTTCTTTTCTAGCAAAAAAAAAGATAAAGATGTTTTTCTGCTCGTGAAAATAAAATACACATATAATTCAGTAGTTTTGCTAGTGAGGCTTGCGGAGTGTTGGAATAGTTCCCTCTGCTGAGGTCTCACACCTCGCTGCAGCTGGGCGGGAGTGGGTTAACACACACACACACACACACTCGCACACGCACACAACCGACAAATTGTGGGCTTCGCTCTCTTGTTCTTTTGCATGATCTGAAACTATGCAGACACACACACACACACACACACACACACACACACACACACACACACACACACACACTGCCTCACTCTCTGCTGCCAATGCGCTGCTGGTTAGATATTGTTAGGATTCCATTTGCCATTTACATTTTCTCTGCTTGACATAATTGAGGAATGGATGCTCTTATGAAAATTAAACTCGCAGTCCTCCTGGGTTACTGTAACCCTGTTAAAATGTAATGAGATTCTTTATGCGTCTTCCTGTGATTTTTTTATTAAATAGAATATCAGTATGACTAATTCCCTTGGCCCAAATGTGGACGGGGACACCGCATTATTGATAGGCCAGTGCATAAGTGGTCTCTCTCGGCCTGCCTCTAATGGCCTAATAATGCATTATACCAGTATCAGTGGGCCTGCGGCTTACAGTGCTTATTGTCGTTACCGAAAACACCTGGGCGGACCATTCATCAAGGTTAAATCAGCAGGGCCCATCCGTTCATTAGGCTGTCAGTAAACATCTTTATTTAGTTTTGCCTGCCGATACTGACAGAACAGAGGCACGAGGCGCCCTGACGAGCAGCTGCGTGCCCGCCCATCCCCGAGCGTCCAGGAAGACACGAGGCCGGGTACCCGCGGCGAGGCCCCCGGGGCCAGCGGACGGATGGCGGAGCGGAACGGATTAGGGCCATTCCCGGAACGGAGGCGATTTTTAGGATGGCCGTGCGTTCGCTGTGCATATTTGTCTTCTCTGATGGTTGTTTTGAGTGTAAGCAGAGGGTGAGGCTGAGAAACTGTCGGGCAATTTCAGGGAATTTGGGCGGCGGATGGGATGGGAGGGGAGGAGGGGGGGGGGGTTCTCCCTGTGACGGATGGCTCGAGGTCCTAACGAAGAAAGATCTGGGCGCAGGAGCCAGTGTGAGAAATGATTAGCCTCATTGACTCCCATCTTTACGTAAAGAGCAACTTGACAAATCATCACTGCGCGCACTGAAGGCAGTTTGAACATATTCACATGGATGATGAATAGCTGTACATACATCGCACGTGTATTCTAGCAATAAAGTACATTTTAAATTAAAAGTTAAAAAGTCTGCTTCATCGTCAATATACGTTTTTTTCAACTTCGCTTTCCTAGTATTTGACGTGTATAATATGAATTAAAAAAACTTACATTTAAATACAGAGTCAGTTTGAACAGTTTTTAAACAGTCCTAGTTTCACTTTATGAAACTAATTAATTATCACCTGTGATTTAAACCGTTAGACACTAAGAAATAAAACATCACCAATCTACAAAAATATACAAGACTCATTTGTTTTATTCCTGGCACAAACATGGATAAATAATTCATCGTCTGCCCACAATTAATTTCTTAGCAACCACTGGTCTGTTGCAGCATAATTGGGACAATTTAATGAATAAATTAAAGGCATTTTGAGAGAATAATTGACGTCTACTGCCGTACGCTGTAACACAAATGGGATCCTAATTGGGTTGACCGTGACAATAGCAATGAATTCAGAGAAAATGGCAACAAATCAAGCAGATAAAGTTTGGGGCTTTATTTTTTATAAAATACAACCGCGGCTCTCTTTGATTGGTTTGGATTCTAATCTGGGAAATGGGCTGAAAATCAACGGCTGCCATCACTGGCTTTTAGCTGGTTCTAAATAAATGATGAGGGGGATTTCTAAGTCAGTCGGGAGGAAGATTACAAAAGCACAGCGGCGAAGAATTTGCTGACTTGTGGTCCAGTGAAAGAAACAATGTGTTGCTTCATCAGTTTATCACTGAGTCTGCAAAAAGGTTTTGAAAATAAGATTTTCTTTGTCTTGTTCCCCTCTTTTTTTAAACCCAGAAAAACAAACTGAAAGGCAGAACAGGAGAAGGTCAGAAGGAGATGTGCAGACAAAAGACCCGTGTGTCAGCATCTAGAGACACACACACACACACACACCTCTGGCACACTCTGACGACGCACCACATATCAAACATGGCGGCCGGAGGTGTTGATGTATCGATGGCGGGCAGCTCTTCTCCGGCCAGCTTGGGGCACACAGCTCGGATTCATGGGAACTAAAAGTTTAAAAGTTCCAGGGAACAATATTCCTCTCAGAGGCCAAGAGCGCTGAGGGGACGGGGGACGGGGGACGGGGGGGGGGGGTTAAAGAGACGCACACGTCTGTCACTGAGCGAATCGGGGCCCCAAGACAAACATACTGAATCAGCTGGATGGAGGCAACACAGATACACACGGCCACGTATATATCAGAGTCCTCACACACATTCGACTTATGTAACCTCTCACATACTGTCGGAAAAATAACGGGCTTATTTGGAGCAAAGTTACAGTTCTCCTAGAGCTTTATTTATTATTTGGGGAGATTTATTAACCATTCGTCTACAAAATGAGAGTTTGTTTCAATAAATTTCTCATTTCAAATATAACCGTATTTTTTTATATATCCGGAGCTTAGGTCAAGCGGTACTTAGAGAAGACCTGTTAGACTTTGTTCATCCTTACTTTTTAAAGTCTTTACTGAAACATTCTGCAAAGTAAAGTCTAAATATCTACCAGTTGTCCTATTGGATCACGTTTAGTGTTAGAGGGAATGTGTTTCTCTTCATCTTTAATTCAACCCTGTAAAACATTATATCACTGTAAAACCAGTTATTTTACTCGTAAAGGGAAAAACAGCGCTGTTGTTCCTCCACTGACCTCCAGGGGGGGATAACAGCTCGAATAGCATCCTGACTTTAAACCAAATAAAGACAAAGTCCTGCTGAGAGTGAGAGGCGGCGAGATCTCCACCGAGGTCACAAGGAAGGAGGAAGCCTGCAGACACAGAAAGAAGACGGACATATTTCTTCTCACTTACTGGTCGGGAAAACGCATCTCTCTCTTTCACCTGGATGCTTTTCTTTAATCTACAATGACATGAAACAGAAAGTGTCATGATGTCTAGACCCTTATAAGGCTTACAAAATACAGGACATTAAAAGATACCGCTGGAATGAAAAGGAGGGGAAAAAAAGACAAACGTGAAGAAAAAAGTAAAACCAAATTATTCTTCTCACCTGCAGTAAATCCTTGCGAGAGCTGCCGACATACTTTTCCAAGCGTTAGGAGACAGAGACGAACAATTAAAAGCTGTTAAGTGACTGAAGAGGGGAGGGTGAAGCCTTCTCGACAGCGTCCGTCATCCCAGGGGCCGGGGCCCCCGAGAACTTCTGGATGAGTAAAATGATTTGATTACGTTGAGGCTAATGACAAGGGGCACAGTTAAATCCGTCTCCTCGGTTTTCCTTGCTTCTGCGTCTGATTCAGCGCGCTGTCAGCAGCTTGTTGGAGGAAGAGTTCACGAGTTTGACCCACATAGTCCGGAAAACCGAAGCTAATCAGAGAGTCGTGGAGATAGATCTCAGATATTGTATTGTAATTATATATTAAGTCAAATTAGCAACGCCGTGGTGTAAAAAGCAGTACCATAAGTAAAAGTCATGCACTAAACATTTTACAGGTGCTTAAAGGACCAAAAGGTTGAGCCAAACGGCCGATTTTATAATCATTTATACATTACATTCATAACGTTGCAAGATAGCTAACGTTTAACATTTTAAAAGTACATTTGCTGAAAATCGTGTGAATTTCAGTGAAGTTTGAGCTTCATCTAAAATATTACATCTTTTTGGTTCCATTTTGAAACTAGTAAAAAAGTTATTTGAAGTATTTCAATAAGTGTAACAGATTATAATGTACAATATTTGGCTCCAAAAAAAATTATGAAGAAGCACCTTAAAGGTTAGTAGTAATTATATCTGCAGTAACGTTTTTCTGTTGATCTGTGGTTATTAGTAACTTATATCCAAGAGTGTGTGCGTTTGTGTACCAGCACGGCTGTCTTTGTGAGGACATTTAGTCCGTCTTCAAAGGACTGTTTAATGTTTCAGGTCAGAATTAGGTCCAGATTAAGGTTCCGGTGAGGGTTTAGGGTCGGGTAGCTCGCCGTGAAGATTTGGGTAAGTGGCCACAAGGATCCTTACGTCAATGAGTGTCTTCACAGAGATACTAAAGTGTGTGTGTGTGTCTCTGAGAGACGCCGTGTTTGAAATAAAGAGATTAGGAACTGGACAAGAGAAGTAAATCATCTGTTTCATACATGCCAGTGTCATGGAAAAAGTACTCTGATCCCTCACACAATTACAAATACCACCCTCGCCCGGGCTCAAAGACGTTAGCATACCAATGCTAATCTGCGTCCCCGCTGCCGGACACAACGCGCACCATATGGAGACATAAAGTCAAGTCTCCCTGTAATTGACAGAGTTTTAAAAACCAAGAGCAAAAGCGACCCACAATCGGAGGCCGTCCCCGAGCCGGCGCTCGGACCGACCCAAGACAAAGCCGGCGGCTGACAGACAGCGACCTCTCCTTCCCGCCCGTCAACTCAACAAAGACATCCTGCGTCCATTTACAGCCAGCTGCGGCTCCATGGCGATCTGTAAAAAGACAAAAAACAAATTACTGTAAAGAAAAAGGAAAATCACGTTAGGGACGAGAGTGGAAGCGAAAAAGGGAGTCGCGGGCCTGTTGTTCTAATATTAGCGGCGCTATTGTTGGAGGTGAAGCCGGGGAGCTCGGTGAACGGTCGCAGCACGAGACCACTTGTGTCGTCGTGATTGAATTTTAAAGCTGGGGACAATGTTGGGAATAATTTGTCGTGTTTTGTTGCTGCGCGTCTCATTCTCTCAGATGCATTAAGTCCAATCAGTGGACGTCAGTCGTGCTCTCACTGTCTCATCCACTGTTGTGTATTTGTGTACGTGTGTGTGTGTAACCGGATTACACAGATGCCCCGGTGACGCTCAGCTTTAATGTATCATTAGAAATCAGTCTGTTCTAGCTTGACAATATGAGGGGAGATAAAAATCAGGCACGGTTCTGATGGACAGTCTGAAAAAGTCCCACTTTGGGTTGTTTACATTTTTTTATTTCATGTAGTAAACATTAAACAAGTCTTAATATTCCCCAACATGGAAATCCAGGTGTGGCGGCAGACATAAATGAGAAAAATTAAAGACATTTATTACAACCAGAATATACACAAATATTACAAATGTAGAAGTAGTACTAGACTTTGCAGCAGCAATTAAAGAAAGGTTCTGTAATGACAGCGACTTTAACACGTTTGAGAAGCTGGACTTAAAGGCCATGTGCTCACAACATGTTTACGGTTTCTTTTAAGGAGTGTTTAGGCCAAATTTATTCAGTATTTGTTAATTAGTTCGCCATGTGCTCATCTTGTACGACCAACACACATTTGTATACTACAACAAACAAGATAGTAATAAGACAATAAGACACAAAGAAATGAATCATGAATGCGTTAGGGGCACGTCCTCGTCCACCGCCACAGGTACAATAAAAAAAGACAAAATGAGAGCGCGCGGAGCGAGAAGAAGAAGAAGAAGGAAGAAGAAAAGAAACGTTTCACCGCTTGCACAGAGACTCCATCGGAGAGGAGCATGCCCCCCCCCCCCACCTCCATCCCCCCCACCTCCACCCTTCTCCCTAATCACATTACCCAAGAAAACTTTTACTTATGGCTAATGGAATTCGCTTAAAATTGAACCGCTGGGGCGAAAGTAGATTTGCATCGATCCAGATATGTATAGAGCCAAAGTCAGTCTATCTATTCTGTGAGGGAATTAAAGGCCGCTAAGCCTATAGAGCCCGACCGTATAATCCTACGTTAAAAGATCAATACTAGCTGGATCCCACGTGAGCCCTTTTCATTGTGAGTGTTGTTGGTTGCCTGCCTGAATATACCCACAACATCCATACAACCTGTCTATTTCTTACCCAAAATGTATATTTTACCTGTAAATCCTTCAGTCTGTGGGAGCTGGCGCTCCCTCAGCTCGTCTCCGGGCCCGTTTTATTGTGAAGGACGGGCTCTTTTTGGCGGGTTGAAAGGGTGTGGCGGGGGCTTTGCAGTCAAACTGTTAACACCGCACAAAAAGGCCTGGCTGCCCCGGCGTTTATTTAGTCTGACACCCATCGTCTAGCGTCACCCTCTGACAGCTTTCAACCCCCCTCCCCGGGAAGAGCAGAAGAGGCAGAGTCGAGTTGGCAGCCAAAATGTGGTGGGTGCAGCTTTGTCTGCTGCCACCACGAAACATCTGGATGTGAAATACACCGTCGGCGGGCCCACGCTTCTCAGGACGTTTAAAGCAACGGAGGCGGCAGCGGCCTGTCAATCACAGTAAGCACTGCCCTAAAAGACGTCCTGCTTTATGGTCTACATGACCCAAATGGACCATCGTTCAGTAAATAAACATCATCCTGTACTGAATGAGACTTGCCATATTGTTTATTATGGTAATAAATCGAGTGAGAAGTAGAGCCATGGACTTTCATAGAACGAGACTTCTGTTTTTCTTGTTATCTCTGGGGCCGCCCCCTGCAGGCCAAAGAGATAACAAGCTTTACACATTTGCACAAAGTTGAGATTTCTAAATACACATCCGCATGAAGTCCAACTCTGAGTCCAAACTCTACACTAAAGTTCCACCATCCAACTGTTTTTGCGTTTTAAAACCGTTTGCTGACGTAACAGGACTGCACGGGGGACTCCAGTTAGAGGCGGATGGTATGTAGTGATAGTTTTTTAATAAAACAATTTTTTTTTTTAAAACCCCAAAAAACAAAACCACCACTCACACTGCTGCTCTCCCAACACGTCTCCTCTGCTTGTCCTTTTTTGTCCCCACTCCTTGATGAGGAGATGAGGTCCAGGTGTGTCTCCTGGGACACCTGATCTCACTGGGTAGAAGCCCTCTGGCAGGAACGAATACTTCCTCCACAATTTTTCCCTTCAGCCTTTTACACCTGTTTAATAATACCTTAAATATGACGTACAAATTTTTTGGCTGCTCTTTTTTGTAGTGCGTCACAGTTAAAGACAAAACCATGACTGACAAACCTGCAAATATATGAACCAGGTTGAATGAAACCAGAATCATCCTTCAGTTTTACAGATATTTTTCTGTTGTCAATAGATGTACCAAAAATCTATTTGCACCATTATTATCTTGGCGTAACTTCAGGAAAGCATTTTTTCTCTGCATGTGCTTAACATGGAATCAACGAGAGAGATTAGCTAAGTGGTCGGGCCTAATGAAATCACAAGGTTTTAACTGGGCAACATTGATCAGCGGGGGAAAGTAATTCCTCCTGGCAGTCCATCAATCTCATCCTTATTCACCCCCCCCAAACCACACAACCCGCCCTTTAAACATCTCCACCCCCGGCCCCCCAAACCCTGCTGAGAATGTGCTAAATGACCTCGCACAGTGACACCGTCGCCAAGCACACACCCAATAGCTACCTCATTGATGAGGCAGCTATTGCCAATACTGAAGCACAGGGATACACAAACACACGCACGGACTCACACACAGACACACACACACACACACACAGACACACACACACAGACTCATCAGGCAGGAGGTCACGGCGAACCCATCATCATCACACCGCAATGGGCAGCAGCAGCAGCAATGACATTGGCGAATCTGATGACTAAGAAAATCCAAATATGAGATTAGTTCTCTCCGACTGTCCTGCTCCTAAGTGCCACTCCACACAAATGGGGCCCTAAGAAGATAATAAATGTACAATTGCTTTTATAGGGATGGAGTTATTCAATTACAAGCCCCTGAAGTGAAATGTTGCTGTAACTGTACCACAGCCGGAAGGAGAAAGGAGACATTCTCTTTCATTTAAACTTCGTTAAGAAAATGGGAAGAAATGTGTGTTTACTTTTTAGAAACTTTTCGATATTTATTATTTGTTTGGTTTCTTCTACCTGTATTTTTGTCCCGGATGTATTGGACAAACACTCCACAGTGTTCACAGTAAAACTTTGATCTACTGGCCAAACAGCAATTTGGAGAGTAGCCGGCTCAATCAGGAATCAGGAACATTTATTGCAGGAACATTTATTGCCAAAATATTTTTAAGTCAAAGGAAATTGACAATGGCACCTCGGTGGTGGTAATTATGTGTTAATTTCTGTTCCACAAAAAACTCCCGTAAAGTGAAAAAAAGACTATAAAAATGTAGTTTCAAAATGTTTTTTTCCTTATTCCACTTAGTCCGGTTACCTCATCAGTACATGACAGATTTGTTGAGGATTCTTCCTGCACCCACAAAACTTTTTTTTTTTATAGTTGTTTATTCAGGTTTTTAGTTTCCACCTGGAGACAACGTCCGTCACAGAGACCTAAACCCAAAGCAGAAGTTCTCAAAACCTGCACCATCTCTACCGAGCATCAGGGGGCGACTCCTCCGGCTCAAAGTGTCCATGCAGAACTCCCTCTTCTTTGTTAGTTTGGTTCATTTTGGATTCCGATGGTTCCAAAGGTTTTGCTTGATGTTCCACTGCGGACATTCGTGTCGTTAAAGAGATTGAATGCCGTTCTGCACTGGAGGTCACCTCACGTTGGGTTTGGGTTTAATTTACATATCGAACGCCTTATTTAAGTCACCTGATTTAGTTGAAATGCCACCTTCAAATGCTAATAGGAATAAATTACAGAACCACAAAGAGAATCTCCCCCCCAGCCGCACCTTCACCGCGATGAGAATGAACTGCTGCCGTGAGTCGGGCTGAAGGAACGAGTGCGTTGGACCCATTCTTCCTCGCCTCTTTGGCAGCATCCACTCAGAGCTGTTGAAAGTCCACAGGCAAGCTCGCCCTCGCCCAACCCGCTACCTCCCACTTAATCCGGTTTGTCCCCGTTTACCAGGATTGAAGTGGAGATCCCCCTCCGTTGCCTCCCATGTTTAAAACCATTTCCTGCACCATATGTTTTTTGCCCTCATCCCGGGCAACTTCTATTACTTACGAATTACAGGCTTGGTAACCCGGTTACACACCGAGGCCCCGGTTCTTCTGGGGTTCCAGGGGACGGAGGCCGGGCCAAGGGCAAACCACAGCCATGAGGGGGGAGGTCAAGGATTTGAGAGTTGAGAGACACAAGATCGTTGATTGTAAAAAGCTAAAACATTTTATTCCGTTCATCAAATACGTCTTGAACAAAGAATGAGCCAAAGCTTATCGGGGAAATGAAGTTTTCCAGATGGAGTCGTTCTGATCAGAATATTGGATGTGCTCATCGTCACTCTCACATGATAACTCATCACGCTGCCGTTCTCCCCAGAGACGTCCTCAATAAAGACTTATAAATATTGATCGACACTTCCTGACTCCTGAGGAGTGAAGGGGCAGATATGCCTGTGGATAATAACCCATGAGCCTCTTGGATACCAGCGATTAGGTGTGCGAGCGGTGCATTACTGCCTTCTGTTGTCTAGTTGAGGTTTTTGTTTTTTCAAAGTTTATTGTCGTTTATAATATTTTAACATAGCTATCAAAAACTGGTAACAAAGAATGGGGAAAATTAAAAATAATGTTGCATTGTGTGACTTATTGTAGGATTTGCTGTTATTAGAGACCTGCAATGGGCAATTTTAAGGTGATCCAGTGAAGTTCCTCACAAATTTTACAGACTGAATACTTTGCGAACATTGAATGAACCGATCCGCTCGTTTTGTTCTCCACACTCGCCCTCGGTGTTCCTCCCGCAGCACAATAGCTGGATGCTGCTCTGTTGTCTTAGCAAACGAGGCCGTGATTAATCAGCGAGGAGAGAAGACAGCTCGCTGAGGTGATGAGGGTCCACGTGGGCTTCACAAAGGAGGCGACAACAAAAACCACTCCAGACCTTCTCTGCTTGTGTTTCTTCCTGGTTTCTAGGTCTGGTACGTGGTACGGAAAGGATTTCTGGGACACGACGTGGGGTATTTCTTATCCTAAGAACGACGTCTACAGCTGAAGTTGTTAACGTTTCTATGACAATATTAAACATCACTCAAAGTTTTGGAACAGTTTCGGTCACAGATCTGTGAAAACTTTTAAAAAAGAGACGACTATTTTGTCAAATGATGCAGAGTCGTGACTCTCCATTTGCAGCAGCTAAGACTTTTGTTAATGTTGCTACTGCAGCTTTAACCTCCACTTCTGTCCGTGGGAGCGTTCATTTGGGGGGCTTCGGGAGACCCGCGTGATATACGAGTCTTCGATAAGTGCGGAGGGAGGTGTGGAGATCTCGAGGCACGCGGACCTGTTAGGTTGCCGGGGCGACCTGCCGGCCTCTCTACAAGAGGGGATTAGGTTAAGCTAACTCCCAGTCATTTACAGTTTATCACACAGCCGCTGTTTCTGCCAACTACTTTAGAGCACTTTCAGCGAAGAGGGGTCGGGGGGGGGTCTGGGAAATTTCACATTGATGGTGTCTTTACTGTTCTTATCAGCAAACACACACATACACAGACACACATAGCAACAACATATAACAGATACACAAAGATGCGTTAATTAGGAAGCCCAAGTATCTTCTTGTTCTCTTCTAACGCAATTCACAAAAGGTTCTTCTGACTCAAGGACTCCACAGATATACAATACATGTAGGTTATTTATCTGGGACGATCTTTGGGTTTCAAGTGGTTGGTGAAATTCTTCCACCTATATTGAAACAAAACTTGTAGTGAGTATGTTGTCTTCTCAATCCGTCTTGGATATCACAACATTGACAGCTGTAGCGATATTTGTATTTATTTATATAGTTTCCACAACTGAAACTATCAAATTTGTTCCATTTTTTAGTGCTGACTTCTATCAGCGGCACCAGCGCAGGCTTTGGAATGTGGAAAAAAGATTCACTGGAAATAAAAAAAAAACAATCCCAAGTTGTTTATTTCACTCAACTAAAAGGTTTGTGCATTGAAAAGGAGAAGATGTGATAAGAGGCTGACAGGCTGACTGATTTCCTGATTACATTTAATGTTGTCAGGCCCTGCAGCCGCCTCTACTACAGAGGCCAAAGTGAATAATAAAAAGAGCGAGATGCCATAACTTCACCTTCAAACCTGATATTTCCTGAAATGTGTGCAATTTTAGGAATGAACTCATAACTACTGTCTTCTGTCTCCGGCAAAATCAACCTAATCTCCTTATCCTTATCTAACTTCTGAATAAACGTTCCCACCACCTTGTGTCTCCTCCAGTTGGCCTCCTCACCGCCAGGCCTCCAGGGCAACAAGCACAGCAAGTAGCTAGCTAATTAGCTAATAACCCGCTAATCAAATTGGCCGCCGCCGGCCCTTTAAGGCGTGGCGCGGCTCCATTAGCATCAGCGACTGTCGTCGGAGCGCTTTGATCCTTCCAATATTTGGCCCACGGGCCCAACGTTTCTCGGCCAACGTTGCACCTTCATCGGTTCTCGGGCCGCGCTGATAACAGAAATGAAACGTCCTTTTAAATGTCTGCAATTTACTGTAAATTTCGTGAACAGACACAGACAGACACACACAGACACACACACACACACACACACACACACACTGCCTTTAAGAGGGCAGAGCTCTCCTCGCCTCCCCAATTAGGACTCTAATTTGGCTAATGGAGCTTTAATGGAGAAAGAGGCTGCTGAAGACCCGAGCTCAGCACAATGTCCTCCAAACCAACATCGCACACACACACACACACACACACACACAACCCTGGTACCCAAACCCCTCCGACCCCAACCCAATACGACACACAGATTAGATTTCACTAACAATAGTATCAGAATGCTCTGGAGACGACACGCACACACACTTACAGATAGGCTTCTTTGATTAGATTCGCACACACAGTCGGTCTAGCAGGCACAAAAGAAAAAAAACAACACGAAAATGACAAATGATACACAAATGTTGGCAGGGCGACATCATAAGACAGTTTAAACATATGATAACACCCAAAAATAACTGTTTAAAATGAGATAAGACATGTTTAAAATGTAACAAGGAAGTGGGAACATTTCAGGCTTCTTCAGATTTTCCCTTTTTGGAAGAAGGTTCCAGGTTCAATGAGCTCTAGTTTCTAAATAAATAAAAAAAATTGAAGTATATTAAACTATTTTTGTACTCTATATTATTAAAGATGTGTTGGTCTGTGTATTAATACACGTGTACAATATGTAATATGCAAGGTATGGTCTGTATTGTCAAAATGTAAAAAATGTGTAAAAATAACCGATAAACGAACACGCGTATCACACTGATTAAAGGACGTGGACAGCATGGGAACTACTGCCGCGCACTGCAGAGAATCAACATGGCGCCATCACCCTGTTTGTTATCACACACACACTTACACACACAGGTGGTCGTATACTGTCATTGTACATAAACATGTACAACTTGTCTAGTCTCTACAAACGCATTTTGGAGAGAATTTTGTTTTTTTACGCCAAACATCACGCTTGCTAAACCTAAAATTCTGAGGTCATCCCACTCGCAACGGTGGGGTCACGTTTCAGCAGCCAGCATCGGCAGCGAGCCGCTGCCGCGGTGCCTTGTTGGGCTGTGTTGGGGTTTCCAAGGCATGACGGCGCTGGCGACAGCCGTATCTGACGCTGTGACCCTTTTCAAATCAGCCGCTCGCACTTCAATCCTTCTTTCTGTTTCTCTCACACACACACACACATCCTCCCCACATGTGTAGATAATGTCACCGCTCCAGTCTCCAGGCCCACGATAAGGGGACCCCCTGAAAAAAAGGGGAGTGCAACGAGTGTTCATGAGCAGTCTCAGAGTGGAAACCCAGAGAGTGTGTGTGTGTGTGTGTGTATGTGTGTGTGTGTGGCTGTGCTAATCTCCAGCCCCGGCTCCATAAACACTGCCGTGGCCCCGCAGAGTCAGATCCTAAGCAGCCGAGCAGCCCTGCGGCTCCAAGTCTGAGGCAACGCGTCACGCTGCCGCTGACCAACAACAAGAGCAGATTAGCTCGACCCCTATCCGATGATGTCATCAATTTCTGCTGGTTAGGAGGGGGGGGGGGGGGAAGAGGCTTGGCTTCACGACGTGACTCTCATTAATATTTAAAAACTTTTTAAATGATCATTTCTAGGTGATTATATTTTTATTGAGGAAGAAATTCAACCTGCCAGTTGCTTTCTATCTGAAAACATATTTGTTCCCTTGCGTGTCTTGTAATATTGCCAGAAGCTGATTGCCCGGAAGAAACGTTTGTCACTTTCTCGTCTTATCTCAAGCTACATTCTTCTGAACATATTATTATTGTCTGCGTTTGATTTCCCATTCACAGGAAAACAAGAAGATTACTGCCCTTTTTTTTTTCTCGTGCCGTTGCTCTGCCTCCGTTTCGGATTCGCTCCCGGTGTCCAAACCGGGGCCCCCGATTGGTCGACACGAAGGACGAGGCCGCGAGCGCAGAGGAGGGTGGGGGGGGCAGATAAGAGCCGGAGCCAGACCGAAATAAAGCCCAGCGGTCTGTTAGCATTCTTCACGCTGCTCGATACCCCTCTGCCACACACAGAGACATTCCACGCCGCCTCAGGAAGAAAAAGACAACACACTTCAGTCAGGGGATTCATTTGAAGTGTAACATGTCGACTATTTGGGCTGCTCATTTCATAGTCTGAAAAACAGGGCCAAGGTAAAAGAAAAAGACATTAAACGGTGTCGCCAACATGCCCACAAAATGTTAAGCAGACATATGAGTAGCGTAGTAAGTCAGACTAACTCCCGACAGATGATCTTAAACCAACTTTTGGTAACATCGTCTTTGCTTTAAAAGCATTTTACTCTTCCCGCACATACCAAAGGACATCTCACATCACAACATTCTCATAGACATTGTTTGTCATTTGTCTACAATATTAGTGTTAATGTCTTCTAAATTTTTTTAACTCTCAAATATCAAGAATTCTGCTTTCACGTCTACCTGCCACATTAAACAGGATGTTGTGCTTCAGTGTTTCCTGTCGCAACCAGCGGTAATTCAGGCATTTTCAATCTTTTCTTCGCTCTCGCAACGAGAAGCTGTCATTTTCAAGACAAAAGCTCCAGAGTGGGAACTGCCTTCAGCATCGCACACGGGGGAGCTTTCTCTTCCTAAGCAAAACACCACAGCGTGGAACACAACAACACCTACGCCCTCTCGCACTTTCGCTCATTCACGCCGCGGGAAGTAGGATGCCGTTCGTTACCGGCGGTTGTTTTGCTTCTGTCACTCTTTTACGAGTGGAAGAGGAGATGTCGTGTTCCTGTTCCTCGTGGCTCGGACCACCCGGCCGGAGCGTGAATTATAGCCACACGACGAGGCAGCGAGCAGACAGAAATCTGCATCGGTAAAGTCCAGCTGGGGTTTTCTGCCCTCTTTGGACCTTCAAACTAATTCACATCAGCGGCAAATTTAAATAATTTTAATCAATTTCCTCTAATGTCTCAATGTTGGTGATTCACGTTGATATTGGTGAGTCCAAGCTCACTTTGATGAAGAGCTGCAGACAATAAAATGTGGCTCCTTCTTGTAGGCATCGATGCTACAATGATTTTCCTACCTGCAGCAGATTTACAACTTCGCCTATAGATCAGGAATTTGATGACATTTTGATGGAAAAAAGAAATTGATTGTAATTGGATTGTTGTTGTTGGAGAAAAGAAGCTTTGGTGGACTATTGTCTCTTCTTTATTGCAACGTCCTTTATGATTACATCACATTCATTATGTGAAAAAACAAACACACCATAGAAAGTTTGTTCTGTATGAATAAAACTCTAGAACGTGTTGGTATGAAGTGTTTAAAAGGTCGGAGTTCTGTTTAAATCCCATTCGGTATGATGGGCTGGAACTGAACAATTTCCGGTTGCGTTCTCCTTCCAAAAAAGAACTTAAGAGCTCAAGTGCATCTCACCTGAGAGCGAGGGCTAAGTGTGCGATAATGCCTCTGCTCATTGTGGTCACCGACAAGCCACGACTCAAACCCCCCTGACAGCCGTTTTCATCTTTGATCTCTCTGTTTTTTACCTCCGCGTTCGCACCTCGCCGGCGAGCGCTCGCTCATCTGAGTGTTAACAGACGACGTCACCGGCGGGCCGCTGGCTTCAAAGAGCACAAATTGCCTCATGTCCCGCCTCGGCGTTCGTCTCCGTGGATCCAAAACACTACCTGTGTTGTTGAGGGTGTGGCCCGCAGCCACGGGCCCCCGCGGGCCGATCCGCTAGCTGAGGGCTTCAAAAGCCACACAAGAGGAGGCTTAAGCCCTCCTGAAGAGAGGCTGTCATCTTCTGCGGGGCTGCGCCTGTGGGGACTGGCCTGCATCTCCGCGGGCCCTGAAGCCCGGAGAAAGAGAAGGGAGCTTTGGGAGGATTTGAGGGGAGAAAAGGCAGCGCACTTTGCGCCCCGACGCGGTAAATGCCACCGATGGCTTGACAGCCTTTGGGAGGTATGTGTGTGTGTGTAAATGGACATTATGCTTTGTTGAAGAACACTTGAAACTAGAGGTTGAGACCATGAACTCATGTTTACAATGTATACCGTCATCTTCTCATAGACTTCTATAGGACCAGAGGAGTCGCCCCCTAGTGGTCATTAGAGATAATTGGGCCTTTTACTATGAAAGACATGTCAAAGTAATGGTGTTTTTTGTTTTTCCCCCTACTGTGAGTTATGGCCGTCACCCTTTAAAATTTCTTAGTGTCAGTCAGGTCAGTGGAATGCAAACCACTTCCTTTGCAATCGTTTTCTGATTTTTGGTCAACGGCCAACTGCTGACAAGATTTGTCAAACAACAGCATCCTCTTAGAGGCAGAGGGGAAGGCAATGCAACAGATCAAATCTTAATAAAAGGTCGTCTGAGTTTCTACTGAAAAAGGGACATGCTACTTTACTCGGCGGCAATAGTCTTCTAGAATTATTTGAAATCAACAAAACGACAACTCATTTGAGCTTCATCAAATAGCAGCTATCATGTATTTTTCATATAATGGGTCACACTCAAGCCAGAAACAAGAGAGACTCAAACAGGAACTGGTCATGGGTCAGTGGGGGTCGAGTTTTTGTTTTATTATCGTTTTTTGCAGAGATTTAAAACATCCGAGAGACGGATGGACATGTGGCTCTAAACCTGCTCGATATTCCCAACCGCCTCCATCCACAGGAGAGCATTTCACAGTCTGGTACTGCAGACGTGTTTACACACACTTAAGCCTCACTGTATTTATTACTGACAGACTTACCGGGCACTTATACAGTCAGACCACCGTTTAATGAAATACACACAGTCTTGGACACACAATGAATGTCATCGTGCACCGAACGCAGCGTTTTCTCCCTGAATGTGCGATTCTTGACTCCTCACAAGTACTTAGCGCATTAGAGAAACAAAACAGATCTTCCTCTCAGCACACACTTTAATCCTCAGGCATCCAGATCTGAGACGGCGTGCGAGAGGGCGGCTGGGACGCCGAGCGGGATCTGCGCTGACAGACGGCGCTTTCTGCACAAGGGATAGGTCAACGGGTCATGTGACCTATTTTTGGACAAGGCCAACGCAGACACGGAGGGCCGCGCCGCTAATCTAGCCATCCTTCTTCGGTGGAAGAAAAAGGGGGGGAAAGCGTAAATCTGCAGAAACTGAGTCTGAGTTTCAGGGCTGAAAGATCTTCATGGACACACTTGGTGGTTTTAGTGCAACGTAGGAATTCAATGTGCCGTGTTTTTTTCAGTGGAAACATTTTGTCGGACAGAGAATGTCCTGGCTGGAGTGGTGGTCCTGATCAAGGACAAGACAAAGATGCAAATGATGCCGAGAGGATTATAATCTTAAATTAAGGCTGTCGAGAGTCAACACAGTTCACAACCAATCTTGATTGGAAATGTCTGGAGCCCTGTTCTCAGTATCCGCATATATGCCCCTCTCTAAAATACGTGAGAAGGTTTAATCCTCGTGGGTGCACAATGCCCTGAAAACTTCTTGACATGTATGTCTTGCAAATTGAGACTGAAGCTTCTCCTACCTTGAGAGACGGTGAAGGTCACCAAGGTCGAGCTGCTGATCCTCCTGGTGAACACTGTTCAGGGTTTGACCCACAAAAACTTCTGATGTGAGATGTGAAAGGCAAACAAAGCCCCTCCGATTCTGCAAAGTGAAGTTAATGCCGGAGTGTGAAAAAACTCGTGCATTTTCTCTCTTTTTCACCAGCAGGGGGCGACTCCTCTGGATGCAAAATCTCATTTTGTTTGCGTTACCTATAACGGCTCCAATCGGTGTATACATCAGTCTGCGCATTACGAAAATGATCACTTCAAAACGACAACGAGGTGATGGCCTAAATCCAAAATGGCACCGGCAAAATGTAGAAATCAAAACATTTACTCCTTACTTTTACCTGGTGAACAAACAGCGGCCGGCTGAGTGAAGGTTTTCGGTTTGTTCGCCCCCTTAGACTTCATGATTACGCGGATAATGCGGGACGTGTCGGCAGGAAGGCGAATCAACGGTTCCTCGGGTAAGCCGCGCGTGCCGGATGACGCCAGCCTGTACGCAGTGATGTGAGCATAAGATTGAACTAAATAAAAACCAAGATGGAAAAAGTTGACCGTGGCAACAACACCCCCCCCCCCCCCCCCCCCCCCCCCCCCCCCCCAGTGGAGACAGTTTGAGAAATGGAGGCGATCACAAACCCCGGAGGAAACGAATGGAGGGCCGAGCGAGTGCGAGCAAAGTACGCGATCGATCACAGCGCGGGAGGGGAGGGACGAAGACGGGTGTGGAGCTAGCGGGTGGGGGTGGGGGTGGGGGTGGTTGTGGGTGGGGGGGTTTGGTAGGTGGGTGCTGATAAAGCCGCGCTCTGGAGGATTAACTTGTCTTGAGTGTGTTTCACAGCCGGCGTGGTTGAGGGACAGCCACTCTGCTTTCAGGCTCTGGAAGTTCTCAGCAACATCCAGACGGCCTGTCTGCCGTCACACACACACACACACACACACACACAAACACACTAAAAATAAATGTAAATAAAAATAACATGCATGAACACAAGGGCACACCTAAATACAGACACAGCGGGAACATTGACAAACTGAGACACTGTGTCTCTGTTTTTGAACCACCGACTCTTCCGGGTTTCTATTTAAATCCTCTCAAGCTCGTGTTTTGTGTTTGTAGGTCCGTGTGTGAGATGCCCTCTTCTCAATAAACTCATATTTCCATCAACCTTTTAGAACCAATAAACTCCTGTTCTTAACCCAGTCTTCCCCTCTTCCCATCCGCTGCTGCCTGTCCGTTGTCCGATCATCATCATCGTCGTTCATCTTAAAAAAACACATTTTTAGAAAAGCCTACAAGAATGAATCAAGTATGAATCTCTCCTCAAACCTGTTCACCTGAGGATTCACATCCATTATTGGGATTGAGACTACGTCTTTGGTGGAGGTTGTACTTTTGGGTACAAGCGAGTGGGCCAATGAAGATGTTTCTTCTTTGAGTGATGATTGTGAGTTAGAGCGTCTTGCTGAACAACACATAAAAAGTTTGTCTGCCTGATTTTTTGCAATAATCCCAAACTCGATTGACAAATGCCACGGACTCAGGCGATGGAGATTTCTGCAACAGGAGGTTTTACTTCCTTTCGGTGGTTTGCTGGCAGTCATCTTCTCTCCTGGATTGCTTTCAGGGAACCTTTAATCAACCAGCGACTCTGGTTGCGAAGCCCTTTTCATTCTGGCGGCTCGGCTGGTGTCGGCTGAGGAAGGTGACAGGATGCACGGCGTGAGAGCGCTGATAGGAAGCCCCCCTTCCCTCCCCCGACACAGTCGCAGCAACCAGAGTGACATTTCGTAGTGAGGAAATTAGTTTTGTGTAAATTGATAAGTCGAACTGGGCCAGATGATGTCCTGCTGAATTTAATTTATGATGAGCTTTGTGATGAGCAGGCTGATATTATTGCCGAAAATTGACAGTTTGTTTACATTTTAAAGTTCATTCTAATTGATTGAATACAGTTGTGTCTGACAACTGAAGTTGAATATTCATTTTCTTTTTAGCTCTGGTTTGGTCTCCACCTTCGGAGGGAAACGTCTACCGCACTTTCTTCGTCACTTGGTCTCTGACTTTATCTGTCTGCCGTCTGGTGAAGCAGGTAAAGTGTTCGGTGTGTTTATCACCTGTCTACCGCTGCAAGAGAGCAAACTCTATATCACGAAAATATTAATATTGTAATAATGTGATAAGTTTTTTACATCGCATTTGCTTTGTTTTATTTTGTTGTCTCTGTACTTTAATGGGATTTTTATATTTTTCTCACTTCAAATCATTTTGTAACCTTGTCTTGAAATGTGTGGCATGAATAAAGTTTGTTACATTATGTTTGTTATTCTATGCTTTAAATTCAAGGTAACTGTACAGTTTGGATCAAAAAGTGAAACTATATTGTTAAACGTGTTTTACCAGCTTTGTCACGTAAAAAGTCAGCAAAATCTCGCTCACTCACACACGCACACACATGCACACACACACTCTCTCTGCAGACCATGCTACAGAGACCAGATGTTCAGGTGACAGAGAGACATAATCCAGACGACAGGTGACTGTGTGTCTTTGTGTACTTGTGTATCTGTGCATCTCTGGTAAATACTCTGTGTGTGTGTGTGTGTGTGTGTGTGTGTGTGTGTGTGTGTGTTGTTCAGACGTCATCATTACTGTCATGTTGACAGCAGGACACACACGTAGGGCTGAGATGTGTGTGTGTGAGCGGCCTCGGGGTGCGTCTGTGTGTCAGCGGTGAGTTAATCGAGCCATTACTCTGATTAGCTCCTCTCTGCCTTTGCTGTGAAACCAGAGGGAGGGTTAGCAGCTATTTAAAGTATTAAGTATAACGTCCATATAAACATTATATATATATGTACTGTATATATAGACCTGTAGTATGTGTGTGTGAGTGCTGAAAGGATTGTGTAAGAAAATGACCCTTTACAACTAATAATCATGTTTCTCTTGTGTGCTCTTTAAAGCTGAGGACCAGATGTTTGTTGCAGCTGTGATAAAGTTCATTCAGTCAGTTTTGGATCTTGTATTGTATGGATCTCACACAAGTTGCCCTCAAGTATTTTGCATTGGGAATCGTATTTTGTGAGAATCATCCTTCATTAATATCCAAGCAAAGAAAAAAAACAACTTTTAATTGTGATCAATTTATTTTCATTAACTTTAGACACTGACTATTTGCTCAGTCATTCATCTTCTACACCCCTTAATCCTTAGAGCGTCACAGTCAGGGTTACTTCTTAAAAGATCCTTTTGATAGCTTGATGAAAAGTCCCATGACAATGATTACAAACCTACGAGCCAACCACGCTTTGATGTGCACATCATTAAACTTTCTCTGCGGGATTCCTGGTCATCTTCAGCAGCATCTTCCCTCAGCAGAGCCTGTCCAGCTCCCCTCCTTGTGTCTGTGATCCGTCATCTTCTCTTCTCCTTAAAGGAGACCTGGCCGGGGGACAGCTGCCTTTGTGTCGCCGTGGTGTTGAGCCCATGCTGAAAAGGCAACAGAGACGAGGCAATGAGCTAAGTGATATTTAACTCTTTGGCTGCTACACGCACACACACACACAGAATTCTGCAAAAATGTGCCTAAAAAAACTCACACACTGATAGACGAATGCATTAAAACCAGAACACACACAAACAAAGTCATGCACTCAGCGGCCGTCGGGTCCAAAACTCTAAACAATCAACACACACACACACAGACGCAGACACACACAGACGCAGACACACATCCTCTGTCAGCCCGGAGTTGACGTTGACAGGCTGCTCTTTTGTCCATCATTCACCCGCAGACAAGAGCACAAACAAGAGGGAGAGGGAGGGAGAGATAAAAGCCCTCCCCCCTTGCCCGCTGTAATCCAATTACAGGCCTGCAAATTTGATTGGCGCCCCAGGAGTGTGCCTTCAGCTGTCCGTCATTAGCGACTAGAGAACAGGGGGGCTCGCTGAGGGTGCTGTTGGTGTGTGTGTGTGTGTGTGTGTGAGAGACAGAGCAGGACTCACACTCAATCTCTGTTGGCTCAAAGACGCCTCCTCTGTCTTCATGTGCCAAAGTGCGATGTATGCCCCCCATTTAGCGTCCATTAGAACGGAATGATGCACGCCGAAGTATGCCTTTTATTAAACAATCGTCAGGTTATCAAATGTGCTTCGGATTCCTGCGGTGGACCTTCTGCTCGCAGCGGGAGTTACAGAAAAAGGCAAACAAAAAGCACTTTTTGTTGTTTGTCTGTCTTATTTTGTCATCCACTTTGTGATCCACTCAGCTCAGCGTCACAGACGCTTGAAAGGAAAATAATAGCGGAAATGTAAGAGGTCTGGATACTGATTGGCCGAGTGGATAAAGTCACGGAGGGTCTGTTGCACATCCAAGGCCAAAGTCAACATCTTGGTAAATATACTGTGCCTAAACTTACCATCAAGTTCTCACCTTAAAATGACAGATTGTGTGCCCACGAAACACACACGTACAAACACACACTGGGTGCAGTGAGGAAGGAGCGCGGCGATTTGCCGTCTTAAGGACCCTTTGGCATCTATTGGGCTCCGATGTCTGTTCTGCTCCTTTGTCTTTGTGAGACGCACTGAGCTTTCATCTTACTTCGCATTTGTTAACTGAGCAGCCGACGTGGTTCAAAAACTCTTTGTTTGAGGCCGAACAGGTCCGACAAACACAGTGTTAAAACCACGTGGATACAAACTTGTTTTACCATGGCTTTAATACATTCTTACTAAAATGTTATAATGTGGATTTGGTATCTTATATTGGAAGTTGACGCAATCTTTTATTTACACCTGACAACATAAAGGCTTGTTGTGCCACTTCAGCACGCTTGGATAAATAAGGAGACAATAAGGATCAAGGATAGACACTCAAGTGCAGTTCAGGTCGCGGCAAGTTCATACGAAGAAGGTTAATTCACTAATAAATGCATTAGGAGGTCTTAGAAATCTTCATATGAGTATTTGCAGGAAAATCAATCAATGGTTTACTGGATATTCTTTGTTTCCCAATTTAACATTTAATATTTGACATGTTTCTTTACGGGGCTTATTAAGAGAAATTAATGTAGCGCATGAATGTTAAATGTTTCTTTCAGATAATATAAGGAATTTATGGATTTCTGCTAGTTACAGAGTATATCTATGGCATTCACTCGTGACCCCTTCTGTGCTTCGGTCAGCCCGTCTGAGATGGAAGAAGGAAAAGAAACTAAACCACCTGAAATATCGTCCCGTTGCATTGCATGACTTTACCCCTGCGGTGTAATACGACAAAGCAGGCCGGGGAGCAGCTTTGCTAAATAAAGTAGGCATTCATGGCACCAGCTTTAAACTTCAACGTTTCACATGATAACGGTGTCGGCTCGTTAGAAACCCTGACGTTATTTGCCACGATGGACTCCTTTACGAAGCAGTTGTCGCGACTGAGAGAAGCGAGGGCCACGAGCCCGTTGCAGAGGAAGACCTGGGATTTATCTTCAAAAGGAGTTATTTGTTTGAATGCCGCTCCGGGAGTGATGCATATGTCGGGTTTCTCTGTGGATGCCAGCGAGACGCCAGACATATCAGCGCGGTGCCTCGTATCTGCCGAAGGAAGATCAGTGAAGAAGTCACAGACGTGGCCCCGGGTCTTATCTTTTATTGGCTGGCTCCTCGGGGGCTTATCTTTTATTGGCTGGCTCCTCCGTCAAGCTTATCTTTATTGGCTGGCTCCTCCTGAGGACGGCCCGTAAGCCACGCAGGGCCGAGGCGGAGGGCTGAGAGGGGATGGGAGGGGGCGGGGGAGTGAGGGGGGGTCCAGCCAGGATGACTGGGAACAACTCAGATAGCTCTATCACCAGTGTGGGAAAAACAGACAACCCTGTTTCCACCTACAGAGCAGAGAGACGGGGTTTTCATCCTCCTCTTCCTACTTCCCCCTCCTTCGTCCCGCCCACTTCCCTCTGCGTCAAGCGGCCTTTTTTTTTTTTTTTTACCTCGCGGCCTGTTACTCCTCGTTACTCGGTCAGTGCGTAATCTCACCCGAAGGGAACCAGGTTCTGATATACTTTCAAATTCATTTGTAAAGTTTAAAAAAAATAAATACAAATGTATAATGATTTAAATTTCCTCACTCTCAAAATGTTGAGCTTTAGAAGGACTTGTTGCTGCTGCTGTTGGTTAAAAGAAAGTTCGACTAACATAACTTTGATTTGACTTTATTAAGATTGTTTTAGTCCCCAAAACCAACGCCACAAAATACAGTTTTTCCAGTGTTAACAGTTTTGTATTCTTTCCCTAATTTTTTTCTGGTTCAAAGACAACTAATGACAACTGAATGATGAAAGACAACTTGTGTCAAAACCAGCCAGTGTCTTAATCATTGGTTTTCATAGTGTTTCTACATCGTGAGCCTATATTGTTGCAGTGACTCTTATCTGTTCAATGATTTACAACTGTCGTATTCAGTTTCTTTTTTGCTGTCGACGTTTTAAAGGCCCTCATGAAAAACAAGCCCCTGTGGCAGATCTAAGAGAGAAGAATCTCTGTAATTTGCTTCAATAAAAGCTTTTTAAAATTTCTTTATGTTAGTATTGGTCAATACAGACAAATTGATCCATACATTTAATAAGACGAACACAGTAAAAACTGCTGAACATCTTTGTTCTCATATTCCTTTGAACAAACCAAAAACATCAACGGGTTGTGGAACCAATTTTCCACAATTGAAGAAGGTGATTCAAACAACGGTTCCCACACGTCTTTTTCTTTTTTAAGGCTGCTGACACTCGGATGTGCTGCTTGCGTGTGAAATTCAGGAACGAGACGCTGCCGTTCTCAACACAATTCTTCCAGGAGTCTGGCCTATCAGGGAGATAAACCGCAGATCTCTTTCAGCAGGTCTGGTGCAGGAAGTGGTGTTCACAGGCGGTACGCAGGTTTATCATCTGGAGGGAAGCTGATAACTTTATCCTGCGGACCGACCAGTGTTCACGATAATTAGCATTTCTCAGAGCCCCTCGTTCCAACAGTGGATGTCTGTGAAATAGACACCTGCTGTAATTAACTATATATGACCAAAATAACTGCAGTGTCAATGTTTGATGCTTTATAAATCCCGCAAACCAGTTTAGCCACAAGACAGAGACCCCTGTTCCTGTCATGTGTGGAGTTATTGTGAGGTTACATATGTGAAGTTACATATAAGACATTTTTCATAAATCCGCGATTAATTTTAACCCGACTGTTGTGTTTTGTGTAAATCTAAATGCCAACGTTGCTTGAACGTTATTTTTGTGGCCCACCTTGTTTCCGCGGTGCCTTTAAGTCATTTGCTGTTCCTGACGAGAGGTTATCCATCGTTTAAATTGAACTGTGGGACGACGGGTATTTAGAGCCATCCCCGCCTGTCCCTCTAACAGACAAGATGTCTCTGAATGAAATCACTCCAAACTCATAACGAAAAGCTAAAGAATCACTGCAGATGACAGACATGATCTACAGCATCCTGTCAGTCTGTCTGTCCTTTCAGCTGGCTGCTTCCCTTTCTCGTGGTCCCCGGACCCCCTTATCAGTCCCCCCCCCCCCCCCCCCCGCACATACCTCCTGTCCCATACGACCCCCCTACCAACCACAACCCCCCCACACCCCAAAACACACCGAAGTCCTGCATGCCTCCAACATCCTGATAAGTGCGTATGCGTGTGTTTGCTGTGTGTATTTGGCCTCCGTCTGTCTCCGTGCCTCGAATGACATCACTTCGACCACAAAGGGGGAAGTGTGTCTGGAGGCGTTGCTGTGACAACAGCATCATCCCCCCCCCCCATGGGAGGGGGGAGGAGGGGGAACAGGAGGCTTATCACTCTGAAAAGCTTTTAAAACAGGGGGAAAAAAAGAGTGGAGGCTTTAGGAAGCAGAGGCCGATGGGTAAATAAGTTAACCGGGACCCGTCTTTGCCATTTACGATCACTTCCCGTATTCTGTGATTACTAACTGAATGAATAGAGTGAGTGTTGCTGTGTGTTTGTGGGCTCCCGTTTGAATTGTTTCAGCAACGTTTTGCTCGTTTTCCATTCTGTTGTCTCAGTGTAATAACTGTTTTATAAAGGCCCGGCAAAGCTATACCGATGTTTTTTAGTTATTTGTTGACTGGAAATTGATGTAGGATGGAGCGACGATGGCAATTATATCCATTTATCGGTGAAAAAAAAAACAAGTCAAGTCCAATTAAAGACAACCATACTTAAAAAATACACCACAGGCGCAATAATCATTAAACATGTTGAAAGGTTCTTCTCACGCAGCCTTCGAAGCTTCACCTGAATCAATTTGTATGTAATCCACAAAATATTAGTATCAGTCAAACAACTCTAACTAAGTAGTTTTGGTGCCTCCACCTAGAAATTACTTAACGATCTTTTTCTTACCGTGACTCAAGAGGAAAAATCTGCAGCTCTGTCTTCTCATTGGCTGACTTGAATTTGTGATTCAGTGGACAAATGAAGGGGAAATGGTTGCATGAATACACCTTGAGAGTGTGTGTACGCACACACACACACACGGACACACAGTCTGTTAAAGACACACACCATCCAGACGTCCCTTCTTATCTCTTTGCTCCTTGGCTACATCTTGACACGCTGACCATGTACAAATATGGAGAGAGCAAAGCACTGTCAACACCATACCAGTCCTCCCAGTATATGGCCCAAGCGCGCACACACACACACACACACACTAGAAGAACATGCACATCAGGGGAGGTAGGTGATGAAAATAATAATAAATGATTTTTATGGACAATTCATGGTACTTTACTTGTGTATTTCTATGCTGTACTTCTACTCCACTAAATTCACATTAGGCCTATAGTGTACTTTTAGTTTTTGTTACACTTTGTTTTTAAGGATTAATACGAAATGAAACCTACAAACAGATCCTGTTTTATCTTCATATAATAATTAACATAATAACTGCACTGTGCTATTCAAAACTAGGTTATGTTTATTTTACTTTAACATTAGTTATTAGTTGAAGAATACTGAAACGCAGACTCACACACACACACTCACAGCTTTCTCTTTCTATGTTCAAACGCTCAGACACTTTCACTCAGTTATAAACTCACAGCGATCCAGAGCTGCCGCCCCCCCCCCCCCCTGGGAAAGGGTTGAGAGGACAGCAAGCAGGCCGTCACTGTTAGCGTTACATACCACTCAGAGCGCGCTCAGATAAGACAAGCAGAGGAGCCGAGTCCTTCAGAAGACCACGACCAGATCCCGACCAGAGTGCTGACAGTTAAAAATATTAATGAGTCACATGCTCCACAATCCCAACATTTTTAGAAGAAGTGTTTTATTTTGAAATTGGGCAGCACTTCCTTAATGAGAGCTCGTCTGCTAAACTGCAGTCTGCATGGAACTGATTAGGATACTGAGTAAAAGAGAAAGGGGGGGGGGGGGGGTGTTGTGTTCAATGGCTCACTAATTTGAGATGTTCTATAATTGTGTCTCACTAATGGGCTGCATTGGAGCCACTATTAGCATCAGTGAGATAGTTTATCTCTACGCTGACCTGAGCTGAACACTGACCCGGCACACGTGTTTGGGCACATGTTGCAGCCACAGAGTTTGTACTTTGGGTGTGTTTTCCTTCAACTACACCTCATCTTTCAGATAGGAGGATGAAAAAATACAAATTGAGGAGTTAATTTTTGTTTCTCCGGAATACACAAATCTTTGTTCACATGTCATTCAGAGACTGATTTATACAACATAACAATATAACCCTTACATACGGAAAACATCACAAAAAATGTTGTAAAATGAACTTCCGTCTTCACAGGAAACAACTTGGTTGGTCCGGGACAAGAACATTGTTACGTGACAAAAAAAATCAACACCTAATCATTTCACATGGAGAACGAGCAGTCCAGCGCACTCACATAGACTCACACACACACACACACGCACACACACCCTTAGACCTGACCCCGCTACCACCAACAACCTCCCGGTCAGGACCAGGAAGCCGACTGTGTGTTTATATCCGAGCTCAAAGACGCATATTTTACCGCCCGCCCGTCGTCTATCGTCGTGCAGCGACTGCTAGACGGCAGCAGACGGGCAGGCAGGGCGGGAGGGGAGGGGAGGGGAATGGGAGGGGGGTCAAAGGTCGCAGAGAAACAGAAGTCCGTGGCCACATCTATCTGTCGCCACTCCATCATTCTGCACCTTCTTATTCAGAGAGCGGCAAAGTAATGACAGCGTTATCAACACTATATTTCCAGATAATCGGTTGATTTGTTTACGTCTTATTCTGCACAAACTGACCACAGGCTTTGCATCTTCTCAGCCTAAATACCAAAGATCTCCCAACAACAATTGCCCCCCCGCCCCCCTCCCCCCACCAAGGGCACAGACGTTTTCCACTACTTCCCCAGTCCTGCTTCATCAATTACATACAGGTGACATATGTGATGACATGGATTGTAGTAAACTTTTTAGCATGAGGCCGCTGACCAAGCCACTGATTTATTAATTCAAGTGAAAATGGCTCCCCCCCCCTCGGCCCCCCTGTACTGAGCAGCCTGTGCGTCTTTGTAGGCGAGGCCGGAGAAATCAATTGCGCATGTTTTAAAACCAGATAAAACACGACTGTTATGTACTTGATTGATTTTTATTCGTCGGCTCTGAAAGACAAAAAGGACACACTTTTCATGTGTGTCGGGAGTCGGGCTGCAGGGACGTGTGATAGTGTGTATGTGTCATGTGACAGTGTGTGTGTGTGTTTGTGTGTGTGCGGATGGCAATCACACAGAGGGGATACTCTGTATGTTCCATCTTCCATACATTTTAGCAGCGGCGTGTCCACTGGGCATCGGTCTGTTCCTAACAATGTGTTTCTCCGGGGGGTCGGAGACAAAGTGTGTGTACATGCATGTACAGCGCAGCTGAAACCGACTGCGAGGGTTTGAATCTTTTTACGAGGCTGCAGTGAGACTCTTCACTCTGCCAGAATAAACCCAACCTGCACAATCTAAAAGGGGTCCGACCTGATTAGAACACCACGACGCAACAATAACCTCTCTTAAAAAGAGACTCGCAGATATTCGACATGACCGGAGGAGTCGCCCCCTCATGGAGATTTCAGGGAATGTAACTTTAAGGCGCCTGACATCGGCTTCCATTTAAAAGCGGAGGTCGTCACCTCATAGGAAGTAAGTTCCACACACTAACTGCTGCTTCGTCTCCTCAAATAGAGTACCCAGAATCCTTCTCTGTTGCTCTGACAACCATATAACCCAAATCATATTTTCTTTTAATATTAATTACTTTTTGTGTCTTACCAGCTTTTTCATTTTGGAATATAAGGTGTTGAAAGATTCACTTACTGAGTCGACAACTCATGTGTCCTCCTTTCAATCTAATCATGTTTCCTGCATCGTAAAAAGAGGAGATGAATCTTTGTCATTTATTTGAAAAATAAAGAGTTTTAGTTTGCAGGCCTTACAAAGTCTGCAAAACTTTCGTTGATGTGGGCGTGAGCCTTCTTACTTCAAGTTCACATTGATTGTCATTGCATCCGTGTGTGTTATTTGTGTACTGGCACACACACAGACACACACAGGGCGATGCCGGTCCACACTCGTGGGACCGCAGCAGTTCTTAGCAGCTGCTTGGTGTTTATGTGACACCTTTTCAGGGGTGCTAATGCTGGAGAGCCGTTTAACAGCCAAACAGGCCGTCGAGCCCTCTGCTGCTCCCCGCCAGCCAGGAAACAGTAATGGACGGTTGGGGTGGGGTGGGGGGGTGAGGGGGAGAGCGGGGGGGGGGTGAGGGAAGATGTTGTTATGAGAGGGTGTTTCTTATCCCGATCCCATGGCGGCTCCCCTGCTGCGCTGGATGAAAGCTCCCCGACCGGCCGTCGTCGCGGTAACTAATTTGCTGAGATTTTCTGCTCGGCTGGAGGCACGAGGAAGAGGCCCCCTCCTCCTCCTCCTCCTCCTCCTCCCCCTTTTCTGCTCCCCTGACTCTCCTGAGCTGGAGAGACCTTCAACTTCAGAAATCTTTATTTTTCTTTAGTTTTTTACTGTTGTTACTGTTCCTATGTAGATTTCTCCATTGGTGCTGTGACAGTACCGGTACCTGCGGTGGCCAAAAAGACCAAAGGTGCCAAAAGTCCTATTCTGACACAAATGTCTCCATTAAAAGGGATAGAACATATTTCAAACTTACATAGAGGCTTGCAGGCATAATGTGTAGATTGACCATGAGTAGGCAAACTTTTGACTGAGCAATAAAGGCAAAGGCAGCTCAAACTACGTCATTCATAGCTTCCTCATATTGAAATGTGTATGAAACTTTTACAAGTCTTTTTAATGTAATCCTGTTGAGAATGGCCCCCTGTGACATGTGAGAAGACGTAATAATACTATCTCACAAATTTGCAAATTGAAAGCCATGAAGTTGAAACTACAAATGGGGCAGCGGATAAAAATCACCAGAATATTAGTATACAGAATAAGATGCAGGTTCTACTTGAATGTCTGCACAGAATGTCGTGACCTTCTCCGTCTTGAAATGAAGCAACAGCAACTCGCACAACTCTCTCTCTCTCCCTCTCTCTCTCCCTCCCTCCCTCCCTCCCTCCCTCCGCCTGTGGTGTCTCCGCCACGTCGCCTTGATAATATCCCCCTAATCACCACTGTGACACCCTTCAGGGTTCAAACGGGTCATTGGCAAGAAGCCATAATCCTCTCCTTGAACTCTGGCCCGCGACGGCCATTTTAATGGGGTCAGATGCTGAGAGCGGATCGCCTCACGGTGACGTTGTCGCGGGAGGACTCGTTGGGCCCTTCACACTTTTTCGGGAGAGTCCGGCAATTAAGTACCTGGAGCAGATAAACATGAGGATTAAACGCGGGAGGATCAATAATATCGATGGGGACACAGTGGGGATTCAGGGAGGGTGGGTGGGGGGAACATTTGGGGGCCGATCACTTGCCATCACATTGTTAACCTGATGAAAAAACACCTGCATGAGCGTCTGGATTACTGACAGCTGCACGGGAACAGTGTGAAAACTGCAGAGAAAATAAAAAATAGCACTGCAGAGTGTGTGTGAATGTGTGTGTGTGTGTGTGTGTGTGTGTGTGTGTTATGGTGTAACTAAGTGCAGTTAATTCCAGGCGATAACAAAACTTGGACAACAATAGACCTTTTCTTGGCACTGTTTGGCTCTCCTCCAGCTTTCTTTGTGTTATTTTAGCTGCGATGCTAATCCCACTTGTAGAAGCATTCAAGCCCTGAGACGGCGAGATTACGGCTTAAACGTGTTTTCCTTCTCTTTTTTTTTTTTCAATCCCACACACTTAGTCCATGTGAGTGTGAGTGTGTGAGAAAGGGTCATGGTTTGGGGTTTTTACATTTCTGAGTTTCCGACATTTCAGGAAGTACACAACACCGCGGCTCTTCTGTATGAAGATAAGTTAAAAATAAAAACCTTTCACAATAAAAGCCCGGAACTACATCATTGGCAGGGGAGTGGATCCGCGCCACTTACTGACAATAGTGACTTACTTACTAAACTCCCAAAGAAATACAGCCTCGTAAGTTGTCCCATGACCTTGACCATGACTTTGCCAGCTTCCTGCGAGGCGACCCTCTCTCTCTCTCTCTCTCTCTCTCTCTCTCTCTCTCTCTCTCTCTCTCTATCCGTCTCTCTCTCTCTCTCTTTGCCAAAGTGAAAATCTGTGGAGCTCAAGTGTGGAGTTCTGTAGTTGAGGTCAAACTAATAGAAGGACAAGGAGGTGAGGTCCACAGTCTAACATGCAGAGGCGACCCCCACCTCCCCGCCCTCTCGCTCTGGCCATATTTAGAGATGTGACTCTTGGCACTCTTCGCGGGGGGGTCAGCGGGGTCGATGCGGTCCGCAGAATCAGAACACAATTACAGCACTCATCCTTAAAGAGATGTACAAAGAGGCTGCAGGGTGGAGAGGGGCCCTCTCTAAAATCCCACTGTTGGCTTTTAGCACCAAGTCCACCAACCCCCCCCATTGCCGCTAAAATCTTCCTGTTGTCCGTGCAATGCCGCGAAAAGGGTTTGGGTGTTACAGTAAGCGCGTCTTTGGCCCCCCGCCGCCGGTGTCTGTCACGCTCTCTCAGGACGCGCAGCAGAGAGCTCGAAGATGTGAATTAATCGGCCAGCCTCCTCAATTATTCAGCAGCAGTGTGGAGTCAAACATTCCCATTTAAAGATCTAACACTTGTTTGACCAGCCGAATGTCTGGTAGTCGTGTAGAGACAGACGCCCGGGGCGAGCGGCGGGGAGGACGGACACAAAACACCTCCAGGCCGCAGAAGAGCCGAGTAGACTTTATAGCGTTTGCCGCTTTATGCCTGAAGGCCATTGAAAAGACACACTTCACGTGCTCCTCGAGCGTCGCTTCCTCGCGCCAACTCGCCCGCCGCAACGACAACGTGGCTGTCGTGACTTGGGCCCGATGACGTTGTTTTTCCCTCCCAGCGCATCGCGATCAATGGCGGCCTCTGAGCTCGGATCAGAAATAAAGTGTCTCCCCTCCCAACGCTCCATCTGCATCACAGCGTCCCCTGATCCATCACATCCTCGCCCCCCAACAAGCCCCCAACAAGCCCCCACCGCCACGCACTCTCCTTTCGTTTGCCCTATCCTTCACCAAGGCCCAGTGTAATCCCATTGAGTTTGGGGCAAAACAGACTTTAGCGGGGAAGGAGGGGCGAGGGGCAGATGGTTAAGGAAGAATGCTCTTTAATCCAAAAGTCACAGCTTCCGCTGCTTTAGCAGCAAGCGAGGAACAAATAGGAAGCTTGAGAAAACTCCGGGAACAAATGATTGGGAGTCATCGCCGTTTTCAGTTTCCGCACGTTGAGCTTTAGCTCTTTAGCGCCGTGGGTTCAACCGGACAGAAAATGAGCCAACGATTTTTTTTGCTGCTACAACCAGATAGGTAGGAAAAGAACGTTTTTACGCTGCGTAGTTAGATATGGATATTCAGAGCTGCTCTGAATGGCCTTCACATTGGAACAGTTGTTTGTGCGTATGAACAGGCGTCCGCTGGGGGGGGGGAGACGGTGGGGGTCGAGTGGAGTCGTCGGCCCTGCATTTGAACTTAACCTGGCTATGGACCTGGACTGACGCGGCAATTAGCACCAGGGATCAGCTTCAAAAGGAACGGCGCAGTGTGAAGCTGGTCTAATTAGTCATATGAACGGAGGCAACAGACCGATCACTGCATGCCTCAATCGCTGCAGGGGAGGAAGGGTGCGTGTGCGTGTGTGTGTGTGTCTGTGTGTGCGTGTGTGTTGGGGAAGGGGGGGTGGTGCATTGTGGAGGGGGGTTCTCTGCAGCAGGTGAACAAGAGTCCACTCGGGTGAAGACATGCTTCTGATCAAAGCTCCGTCAGGTCAGTGAATGTGTGATCGGAGATGATCTGTTTCTGAAACAGAAAGATAACAACTGCTTCTCCGCATGAATGTTGCTCCACTAGAATGTATCGACGCTGCAGTTGAAGCCATCGACAATAAGAAGCTCAGTATTGCACCTTCAGCATTTAGGTCGTTTACGTTGAGGTGTATTTCAGGGTGTGACCAGGACAGTCAAGTTACAACATCTGTGTTAGCCGTACATGATCCTGCATTATGGACCTATTGACCTACGGACTATTTATCTGGGTCTTTACACACCGTTCTTTCTAAATTCTCCTCTTAACAAAAACTCACTTTCTTTCCTTTACCATTTTACTCAGTATTTTTCCTTACTTTGCTGTAAAATAAGCATGCTCATTTAAAATCTATTCCGTGTACAGGGACAGAAAAGGAATATCTTTCTTAAACTTGACTCGGTAAAACATCTCTTACCAAAATGTTGCTCCTCACATTCCGTGCATTCTTGCACAAAAACCTGCAGCACGTGCCAATGCCCGGTTGTTACATGCACACGGTCTTTTCAAAATAAACACAAGAATCTCTCTTTGGTTTTTGCAAAAAAACGACATAAAAAGATTGTTGTTTGGGTAAAAATAACTTCGTACCCGGCTGGAAGCTGTCAGTTTGTCTGAACGTAGTGATGAGTAGATATTGAGATATTTCTCGACATATGTGAACGACAGACGGACATTTCCTCTGCAGACCTTAGCCTGCTAGTGTGGCTAAATGCTGGCTCTAGGGAGCGGATCTTATACCTGTCGCCGTAAATCTCTCGGTGGCGGCCCTCTGTGACCCCCGTCGGCCCTCTGGGCGAACGCTGTCATGTAATATGCACAAGCATCCGCGATAATGGGGATTTACATTTGACCAAAACAAACCTATGCACATATATTAAATGTGTTCCTGTAGGCAAATAGTCGCCCCTGCTGCCTGCTCTATAATCGGGTAAAAAATCGTCAGGGAGGTGAAGGGGTCGGGTCACAACAACAGCCATTTCATTACTGTGGCTCAAATGTCCCAGGATGCAATTCAATCACGGGGCGATTATTTTTCCCCAGATTCCACTCTGCGGGGAATTGGCTGTCGTTTGTTGCTGACCTTTTCGCGCCGCGGCCATTTATCCCCAGGAATAATTGTTCAGAGGGTTTGGCCGTCATATCCCTGAGTGCTGCAGCTCGTGGGCCGTCGGCGTGGTGAGCCGCCGCCGATCCTGTTATCTGATGCTCGGGGAAAAACAAAATACTGATGTGCAGCACACACGTGAATACAGGTCCGCCGTCGGGAGGGCTTTTATCCTCTCAGATTAAAAACAGAGCAGTGAAAGGGATCGTTTTAGTCGTTTCCAACGGGGAATCTGTATTTCTGGATTTGTTCTTAAATGCAATTTTCAGGTTTTTAACACAAGCATAGAGTTATTAAAAAGTAAATACATTTAACACTGAAAAATGTGTCTTAAAAAAATCACTTTTAATGAGCTGTGCATAGAGGCCTTTTCCTTTTAAAAGTAGAATATTAAAGAAGATTTAATATCTAATTGCATATTTTGTTTAATGAATAGAGAAGCGTTGCTTGTATGTTTCGAGACTGTTAGATTTTTGATGTTGATATTCTTTGTGTACAGCAGTGTAACCTTTGTGTATCGAAGTCTCTGATTGTTCTTTGTATTTTGGGAAATACCATTTTAATCTATGATTTTAACGAATGTTTGAAACTGACCCCTCTTCAAAAGTACACTAACATTTGTTTTTAACTATGTGCTATTGATTGTATTTTTTTCTTTCTCACAAAAAATATGATGAGTTAAAATATGATATATTATATAAATAGAAAATATATAAAGAAATGAACGTGCATATATACTGTATATGTGTGTGTGTGTCTAAAGGAGAGTAAGATGTTGTTTTAAACTGTGGTTGATTTTGAAATATAAGAAGGTTTGCACATTTTATATCATAAAAGGCCTAAAGAAAAAAGGAAAATAGTCCACATTACCAAACATCCACACGTCTAAGTCAGCTGGCTGTGAACCATCAATAACTATTCAACCACCAGAATAAAGGACTATGGCTTCTTTGATTTCCTTGTTTGATCTGTGACTCATCGTGTATTCAGCTGAGAAAGACGCCCACATAAACCGCCATCTGTTTTCCTTCAGCTCTCTCCGGGCCGGCTGTTCCTTTAAGGCTGCACTGGTCCCTCAAAGTGTGAATAATATTCAGTAAGGAGTAACGCTTAAGTGGGAAAGCTTTTAGCACATTATCCACTGGCAATTGCAAGCGTAATCTAATTTGCCCGCGCAGGTCTCTTATTAAATATCTGCTGCAGCTGGATTTGCATTCAGGAGTCTCCTAATGGGTTTAGCTGCTCCGCAGATCTCTGAGCCTCCATCTCCAGAGGAGAGGGAGAGTGACATTGAGGACGAGAGGTGATCTCTCTGTCTCCACACACACACACGCACACACACATACACTCACACACACACACACACTCACACACACACTTAAGCCTTTAGAAAACTCCCAAGTCAGCGTTTTGGAAACACGATGCCTTCAGGTTCTCTTTGGAAATATTCATTTCTGTCTTCAATACATCATTTTTAAACTAGTTGTATTTGTTTACAATTTACAGGAGCAGGACGCAGTGTATGTTGTTGGTCACTGTATTAATATTGTAACGTCATGTTTGCATTTTTCAAAAGCTTACTTTACAGTTTGATGTTTTGTAGTACTTCTACTTTTTTTGTCTTTCTATCTTCGTTGGAACCTTGTGTAAATAGAACGGCTTGAAACACTACAGAACTGAGACCCCGTCGACAGAAAGAAGTGGACGAAGTCACTGTGATGTCGGCAAATGATGAACGGACGACCATTTTCGATTCTCAAGTTTGACGTTTGTTTCTGTCGACACAGAAATACTCTAAATGCTGAATGAAACAGTTTTAAGGGACCCCTTTGTTCAATTACACTTAGATCCAGCAAAAACACACAATGTGAAAATCTGTTAGACCACCACAGACAACTTAAAACATTCCCTGCAATACGGTCTATTTAACTTTAAATGGACCATAATTAAATAAATGAACATCCTGCTGTATTGAGGAAGACTTGGAAATAGAAATTGAGACCATAAACTCATGTTTGCAAGGTTTACTGAGGAAATAAAAAGGGAGAAGTCGAGTCATTTTCTCATAGACTTCTATGGAACCAGAGTGGTCGCCCCCTGCTGTTCAGTAGAGAGAATGCAGACTGAAGGAACTTTGTCACAGCCCCACTCATCAGACACAGACGTTTCCACCTGAGTAGTACTTTAATGAAATAAAATGTATAAATCAAATCTCAACCTTTGGCTGCCAATTTCATCATTTTGCGACAGGCTGACAGTTCCTTTCGACATTTCAGTTATCAGTTCCGTTGGGTGCCGTTGCAGAAACGTGCCGATTAACCTTTGACAACGTGACAATTAAAGACTCGCTTTATTTATGAGATCGGATTCAGTTCCCAGTACGTTAAAAGGGAAAGAAATTTGAAAAAAGTTGTACGATCCGGCCTGAAAGATTCTTCTTTGATACGAAACTGAACAGCAGACCTGTCTGCTGTCACCACTAAACAAACAACGACCCCACAGTTATGCCTCATACAAATAATGTGCATTTCCTGTTTTCACGTGAGACCCACGTGTGTGTGTGTGTGTGTGTGTGTGTGTGTGTGTGTGTGTGTTAAAGATTAGGGGCTCACTGGTGTGTGTCACAGAACGGATTAACCCAAGACTGCTGCTCCTGCACTCAATAAGGTGTGTGTGTGTGTGTGTGTGTGTGTGTGTGTGTGTGTGTGTGTGTGTGTGTGTGTGTGTGTGTGTGTGTGTGTGTGTGTGTGTGTGTAAAGGCATTTCTCACAGTTGCTGAGGGTCTCTCACACACCTCAGACCACTTAATAAGGGCACGAAAGCAGAATCTTTGGTTCTATTTTCACTCTACACATTTATTTTCAACCACATTGAAGACTGAGAAACCTAACGTCCATCCGACTTATGGGTTGAAAGATTGAAAGATAATAATTTAGAAACCATATGTTTCTGTGAACCCTCACAAAAGTACAGGCCTGCGAAATCCTTAAGATGACCTTTTTGTTGCTGACATGAGGAGATTGTCGGTGTTTTGTAGTTTATTGCGTTTAAAAAAAGATCCTGCACATACTCTCCGTCACATACACTCACTTCATTATTGATATTTCTGTCCTCAGACCCTCGTCAGGCAAAGTAAACATACATAACAATCAGAGGGGCCCGGCGGGGGCCTTATTGATTTTACGTTATTATCAGGGTAGTTTTCTGAAATTTGTTGACATAACAAAACACAACACGGATTACGTCAGACGTTGTGAATAAATTGACGCGGTGCAATTAATTCATTCGCTCCCTTTTACGTTCCGAGCTTATTGACACAAGAACAATGAGGCCTTTAATCTCACCTATTTTCTATAATTTGGTAAATTTGCATTCTTTTCAAATGGAAGCAATGACGACCATGTTTTGTTGATGTATTTGAATTAAAATACCAGCTCATTGTCCTGCATCACAATGAGCTCAGTATTAATAACCCGAGTGAGAAGAATATTTTTATTTCCCTTTGTTACAGACCTGTGACGCTGCGCTCCAGTGGTACAACATGTTGGCTCAAGTTCCCCTGAGATCCTGAGACCTGCTTTGCTCATGATTTGATTCGGGAAATTTAAAGCAGAAATGAGCACGCTGCATTTTTTTACACAATGTTGAAAGTAGAAAAGGATAAAAGCTCATTTAGGAATATGTTGGATTGCATTGTGCCGTTAAAAAACTGGGCAGGAGGTGATATTCTGTTTGTGACACATATTATGGCAAAGTAACTAAGAGCGGTTGATTGGCGATCAATATCTTTCAGACACTCGGGTTGGACTCACGTTCTTTTTATTTTTCAAAACAAAGCTCTGAATATTTCCACATTATTTTTTTGTTTTTGATGCTACAGGACGGAGAAAAGTCAAGCTTTTCATCGATACCTTTCTGCTGCCGTTAATGATCAAATAGCACGTCTCTGGCTCCCGGTGTGATCTCCTGTGAGCTCCGGGGCCCCTCCAAGGGCCCGCGAGAGGGGTACACACAGTAAAATAAAGTTTGTATTTCCCTCCTGTATATTGTGCAATGGGTGCAAAGTTCCCTCACCCCATGTTTATCCCGTCCTACTGTCATCACCACACTATAGACAGCATGAGGTCATATCTTTGGCATGAAAAAAAAGGCCCCTGACAGCTCCGGGGTTGTTGTTGGGGGTTTTTTTGTGGGGGGTGGGGGGGGGGGTAATTGGCTGCTCACTATCAGGACTGCTGTGGGACAGTGGAGGAGCGTGACGTGGAGGCGCAGGCAGCGATTGGAGGGCGCACCGGGGACTATAAGGGGAGGGAGGATCGGAGCAGGCTGGCGCACATCTGACACCGCAGGGACGCGCAGAAGTCAGTGGAGTTCAGTCCACCTCCGACGTCCTCCACCATGCAGCCGGCGACACGCACGACGCGCCTGTGACGAGTGTTCGCAAAGAGGGGGAGAGTTTATCCGCAACAGCGAGCGGACTGCGCGCAGAGAGACAGATCAAGGACGAACTCGTGCCCGCGTTTTCTCTTCACCCTTTTTCGCCTTATTCTTCTACGTGGAGTTGAGCATTTCTGTTGGATTTTTTTATTTTATTTCATTTTTTTGTATTTAAAAGGGGGATTATTTTTTGTTGTTGGTCGAAGCCTTTTTTGCCACCGACATGGAGTACACGTCCTCCCCGAAACCGCAGCTCTCCTCCCGGGCAAACGCTTTCTCCATAGCCGCGCTGATGTCCAGTGGGAAGCCCAACAAGGAGAAGGAGACGGAGGAGAACACCATCAAGCCCCTTGGTAAGGATGGAAAATGTGTAATATTAATAATAAAGAAAACTGGATTTAGCTCAACTGGGTTGTGAGACTGCAGCTGTTAAAGTTGTTACAAGCAAAAACAAAAAAAAAAAAACCCTGACGAATAACAGAGACGAAACACAACCTGCAGCTGCAGGGAAAATACAATAGGCAAAAGTTAAATGCATTGTCAATAATCCACAAGTGTAAATACACACGGAAAAATAAATAAAGAAATTAATTAGGACAAACTGTCAGTGGTGAAAAACACCAGCGGCCAGGATTCCTAATGTAGCACCTGCAAATAAATATAAATATGTAGCCTAAATAAGGTGACTGATCCCCATAATCCCACAAACAAATATACAAATAACTGTGATTGTTTGAAAGTTAAACTATTTAATAAATATACAATAAAACACGAGGTGTAAAAGTTGAGGATGTGGCCGAAGAGCTCAGTTGACCGAGCCTGAATATTATTTTATTTTCTGCTAAAAAATAAACTTATGTGTTATTTGAATCCGGCATGTGTTGTAGAAATCCACCCGGCGTGGTTGCTGCATCAAATATAGTTATTATTATAATTTATTTTTTTAAGAAGAATAACACACTTTTAGAACAGTCAGTTCATTTATTTGTATTTGTTACATAAAATCCCCCCCTAACAATAAACAAACGAAAAATTCAGGGTTCAAATATTATTAATCACTCATCATTTGACGTATGGAACAGTGTGGATAATAACAATAATGAGAATAACAGAGGGAAATATTCAAATGAAGACTACAGACACTCCCGTCACCAGCATGTATTTCTAATTTCATGTCAATCAGTCTCATATCTGTTGATTTCTGCGTTTGCTTCAACAAACAGAACAATTTGTGGAGAAGTCCTCCTGCAACCAGCAGTCTCTGGCTGACCTGTCCTCCTTGGACGGGCACGGGGACTTCAGCGGGGGCGCGCCCGCGGTGTGCACGGAGCCGCTCATCCCCACCAATCCCGGGATTCCGAGCGAGGAGATGGCGAAGATCTCGTGCAGTTTGGAGACCAAAGAGCTGTGGGACAAATTTCACGAGCTCGGAACCGAGATGATCATCACCAAGTCCGGAAGGTAAACGGCTTCATTTCATGTATTTCGTTCTAATTATTCACATGATTCCCACTCCCATACAATATTATTTAAAAAGTAAATAATAAGAATAATAATAGTAATGCTCTAATGCATAATACTGATGCATAACATTCTTAAGTAGATAAATCTGATTATTTGATGCCAATTTAAGAATATCGAGTGATAAGAGGCCTTTTATGACAAAGATGCCTATAAATATATTTCGTTAGAGGATGATTGTTGTCCTGATGTGGCGTTCAGGGTCACCGCCTCGTTTTCAGTCTGCAGCTCTCAGGGGGTTTTCCTCAGACGCACCTGACCTGAAGAGTTTAGTCTCGTTGTTTGATGGATACGCGTCTTAATCTGAGGTTTCGTTGACCTTAAAATCCGGCGGACAAAAGAGCACGCTAAAGGTTACAAGCATATTACGGACACGCACGCGTCCACCACGGCGGGATGTACACATTAATAATAACAAATAATTATTTGATCATAATCTGAAGTGAAAGCATCAAGCAAAGACTCAGATGAGTCACTATAAATACCATATTTCTGCACGAAGTGGCCTACGTGTGAATGGAGGATACGGAAGCAGAGTGGCGCCTATCAAGGACAATGAGGTCATGCAGCTTAAGCAACCTGGGAAGAATTTATTAAATAAAGAATTATGAAAGGTATTTCGATCATTTGAGTCATTTTAGACATCAATTTGGCTAAGCGATAAAAAATAATCATTTAGTAATCATTTCTTTTTTAAATTTAAATTGTTTTCGTTTTCCCTTCGTCGGAAGTATTCAGTCAAATAAAATGGACAAATAACTGTAGAAAAGAAATGTATTGACTCTTCTGTATTTGTCAGATCAGTCTCCCCTGAGATGGAGGAGATATATGGTGGTGGGGGCGGGAGAGGGATGGGGGGGGGGGGGGCATACTTATTGGATAATAAAAATGCATACCAACATTTACGATAATAATACAATCCCTAACATCACGTGTCACGGCGTCATCAGGAGGATGTTCCCCACCATCCGGGTCTCTTTCTCCGGGGTGGACCAAGACTCCAAGTACATCGTGTTGATGGACATCGTCCCGGTGGACAACAAACGGTACCGGTACGCGTACCACCGTTCCTCCTGGCTGGTGGCCGGCAAGGCCGACCCTCCCCTTCCCGCAAGGTACCCCCCCTCCCCACACACACACATACACACCGTCAGTGAGCCTCCTTATTCATCCACATCGAGAGGCCGCCATGGCCGGAATAAAGACACGTTTCGTCTTTCTATAAGAAGCAAATATGGAAAAAAAAATATCAACAGATATATTTGTAAACATGAAAGCAAAGTAAATACATTATTATCAAAGCTTTGTTGATAATAAGAAACGTTGATAAGAAACGAAACGGTCTCGCCCCGTGAAAGTGGAATACTTTTGTATTTTCTGTTAAAAAATGTTCCTAAAAATGAACATCGTCAACCTCGTGGAGAGCTGCGCGAGGCCACGCGCCGTAATGGAGACCGATGCAATAATGAAATCCTGCCCAGGAAGCATCTGGGAACAGTCACGTGATGCTGATTTATGTCACGGAGATGTCGGTTCCGTGCAATAAAACTGCTTTAGCATCAGTCCCTGTTCAGGCAGCGACCACAGGCCGTGTCCTTGGTGGTGTTTTTCTTCTGAAAATCTAAGGGCGCGGCGACGACGTTTTCCCTCTCAAATTAAAAAGCCTGATTTCAGCAATCTGTGCTAATATTTAAGCACGTGCAGCAAAAAAGCAAATAAGTGGCCTATCTTTGGTGAGTTGTTTTAATAATCCCCATCCGTGTTGCTCTTTTGTTCCCAATACAATTATTTAATTTCATATTAAGTGTATTTAGTTTTTTCCTTGTCAGGGTTTCCAATGTTTAAACACCCTTAAAAAAAACCTTAAAAAACGAAAAGTAACGAATGCTTCACAACATCAGGCAACGACCAAAGCCTCTTTGGTAATATGCAACAGTTATTGCGCTGATTGGTTGTTGGGCGCCTCTCAGCCAATCACAGCTCAGCATGTGATCCGCTGTCCTTCAGGTTGTACGTCCATCCGGACTCCCCGTTCACCGGAGAGCAGCTCGTCAAGCAGATGGTTTCCTTCGAGAAGGTCAAACTGACCAACAACGAGCTGGACCAACACGGACACGTGAGCGCTCGTTTCCTTTATTCCTCTTTTGTTCCAAAAAATATATAATATTATTCTATGTTATCAGGAGGCGATTGCTAATACAGGTACTATGTGTGTGTGTGTGTCTGTGTGTGTTTTTTTTCTTCTGGTAAAAAGGTTCAAGTGTGGATTTGTGATTTATTATAGTTAACAAGTTGTAGTCTAGTTTTGGATATCAACCAAAAATGCAGGTTTAAACATGTCAAAAGTTGATTCGCCAGTAAGTGAGCCATATAAAATTCCCAAAACAAAGCTTTGTCTCTTGATAGGTTTAAAGACCTGTGTGACATTTTAATTACTCCCCGGACAAGAGCAAAGAGCTTCTTTTAATCCTCCTTTCACCGGAGGAACCATGCCAAGCAACCTAAGAAACATCCAACGTTCAACCAGTATTACGCCACACAGACAGGGAAACAAGGGGAGCATTATTTTGAAGGGTGTGTTTTTGTCTGTGTTTTTGTGTGTGTGTGTGTGTGTCTGTGTTTTTGTGTGTGTGTCACACTTTGGTTGCAGTCCGAAAATAGGTCCTGACATTTTACATGAAACAAATGAGTACATTAAATAAAACAAATGTTGTATACTACAGTATAAGCCTTTTTTTATTATTGATAATCAGTAGTATCAGTATTTTCAAAAAACAGTTGTAGCAGTTTTTATAAATATTTTATGAGGTTAAATCGTAATAAAATAAAAAATAGTAATGTTTTCTTTATACCTCCCAAAAAGAGATATTTTAAATGGCAAGAAGGAGGGTTTTTTGCTGCTAAACTAACGGAATTAATTAAAAAAAACTCCATTTCCCATAATTTGATAACTTGAGTTAATTTCTTAGGTTGATTGTATTTTTATCACACAGCTTCTGTTTGTTATTAATTTACATAAGCTATTCTTCAAAAATTTCTGCTGTTGCAGTTTAATTTCAATATTTATTCATAGATGTTTTACTTTTCATTATATTCCCTTTATTTAGTTCATTTATTGACAATATTTTAATGTATTTATGAAATACAAAATAGCAGGAATAAAATGATAAAGGTCTTGAACATGTTTCTAAATAAATCAGAAAACCTGCCTCAACGTGAAGTCTCTATGCGCTGTCCCTCATATCACTTGGTCTTCATCAGCAGATTGTTGATTGATTCCTAAATGTAGAAATCGACCTTTTGTTGGAGGACTTTAAGTCTAGTTTGCCAACATGTCTAATCAATGCAAAAAGGAGACTGCACTTTAATTATTTTTGTAGACTTTAGGAAAATAGAATGTTGATTATTTTTTCATTACTTTTTAATAATTTAGCCCATAAAACATCATATAGAGAAAAAAACTCCTCCATAATGAGGCGAGGTCTCCCAATGACTGAAGTATTTCACGGTGGCGTCCGTGTGTTGGCGGCCCCTGGCAGGGCGGCGGTTGAACCGTTGATGGTCGTTGATTGGGGCTCTGCTTGTCCTCTGCAGATCATCCTAAACTCCATGCACAAGTACCAGCCGCGGGTCCACATCATCAAGAAGAAGGAGCACACCGCCTCGCTGCTCAACCTCAAGTCCGAGGAGTTCCGCACCTTCGTGTTTGTGGAGACGGTCTTCACCGCCGTCACGGCCTATCAGAACCAGCTGGTGAGGGAAACATTTCTTTCTTCTGGATCAACTGCCAAATGTTGGATTTCAGACACATTTTATAAATTAAAAAAAGTGGCGCCAGCTCCATTTTGATCGTTTTATTCAACCGATTGGAAGTCCAGACAGATATGAAGGCATCTACTAAACCTTCAATACCGAACGGCAGCTGTAATATCGGCCATAGGACAGTTTTTATTGGAGATGGTCAGATACATATTTAAGTTACATATAAGAGGTATCCGAGGGGCAGATCTCAGGGTAAAGTAGTTATTAGGAGCAAAAGTCCTGCATTTAAGTAATAGTATTCGTATGAAAAGGCAGTTAAAGATTATTATTAACAAGGAGACACTCGCACATCAACACTTCTCTCCGCTGTTCCCAGATCACCAAACTGAAGATCGACAGCAACCCGTTCGCCAAAGGTTTCAGGGACTCGTCTCGGCTGACGGACATGGAGAGGTACAGGGGCTTCTGGGTCCTGCACTGAGTGTGTGTCTGTGTGTGAAGCTTGTGTGTTTGTTTGTCTCTTGTGATGATTTCATGTCACGCGCTCCATCACCTGTCCTTGCTATCGTTTATTTATTGTTTTCCTTCTCACATTGTTCATCTTTCTGCTCCTGTTTTGCTTCTCTTCTCTTCTCTTCTCGTCTTCTCGCCGTCCAATCATTCGCAGTCGTCCCTTCCGCCTTGTTGTCCTTTCTCTTTAATTCTTCCTTTCTAGTATAGTCTTCATTGTTTGTCATTTTCTCTCTTTCCTCCCCCTCACCTTCTTTCGTTATTTTCTCATCCACCGCGTCTTCTCATTTCCATCTTCTCTCAGTCGTTCCCGATGTCTTTCTTTCAGTCTTGTCTCCTCTTCCTGCCTTCTCTTCTGGTTTTCTGTCCTTTCCTCAGCTCTCCCCAAAGTCTTCTATTTCTCTTCAATTCAATCATTCCTGTCTTTCTTTTGGTCTTTTTTACTCCTTTTCTCTGCAGTTTTCTTTCATACCTTTATTGTATCTTTCTATCGTTCCCCCTCACTCTAATTGTGTAGGTGTGTGTATGTATTATGTATTGTGCCATAGTTGACATGAAACGGATGCCACACACACACACACACACAGATACAAATCCCCATCTAAAGGATTTTTATGGACGCTGCCAAAACACACACTTCTCGTAATTCCTGATTCCGGCACTACGGCCAAAATCAGCTGACAAAATCAAACCATCTGCCCATTTCCCTCGATCAAACATCCCAAACCAGAGATGACCAAATCCGAGCCAGACCCCCCCCCCCCCCCCCCTCTCTGTCTTTCTCTTTTTGAGGGCTGTGAATTAGACCTGATCAATTGATCTTCGGGGAGCTGCAGAAATCACATTAGGCTGGAGTCGGCCACTGCACTAAAACACAATATAATTCAATTGGCTGCTGTGACTGATTGAAACCAGCATGGCTCACTAACCCCCCCCACACACACCCACACCCACACACACGCACTCTCTCCCTCCCTCACTCCTTGCTTGCCTCCCTCCTGCTCTGCCGTGCATTGTGGGAGTTTGCTGTGGCCTCTGTGCCGAAGAGGCCCGGTGCTGATAAAAACACACACATTTGTACTCCTCTGCTGACAGATATTGCACTTTCCTAACCTAATTGGAGGGGCGGGGCTGCGTAATGTGGACGCATGGCTCGCATGATGCAGACCACTTGCCTGTCCACCCACTCACACACACACACACACACACACACAAATGCTCACTACCTCCCCAACAATTTGTGTCACTGTCTTTGAGAAGTGCGATCTGACAAGACTCAAATGAGCCAATGCACTTTGTGGGATGTGAACACACACACACACACACACACACATACACAGAGAATACTACATGCACAGTCTGCACAAACAGAATGTTCAGAAATGTCAGAAAAATATTACGTAAATGCAAAGAAATCTGCAGCTTGCTCACACTGAAAGTCTGTGACCCCAGTTTGCGACACTGTTGTATAAAACACAATTTTAAAGAATAAATAAGAATGTAAAAGCATAAACTCCATGATCGGTGAAAGGAAAACAGTTTCAATTCAATTCAGTTTTCTAAATTAATTGAAATTGTATTTGCGTGATCACAATTTGACAAATTAAAATTTGAAAAACTAACGTGGAAAAAAAGAGATTTATTTTGGGGCTCTCTCTTGAACTTTTGCTGCAGGGAAAGTGTTGAGAATCTGATCCACAAGCACTCGTACGCCCGGTCGCCGATCCGAACCTACGCCGGCGACGAGGAGAACCTGGGCGAGGACGGACTCGGCGGACACACCCGAGGTGAGAGGCCTTCACATCCGCCCCGGATCTCCTTAGCACCCACACAGGGTCGAAGCGGGTGGGGGTCCTATGACCAGAGCAGCATAAGAACTTGTTGTCAACAAATCCCCATAATATAGAACAAAAGGAACATTCTGTCCTGTCCATTGCTAAATATTGGACTCAGTTCCAGGTCCGCCTGAGTGCAAATCTTTAAATACTGGCTGCAAATAAGTGTAAAAGACACACAGCAGTTTTTGTGCATCTGTGCACCTTTTTTCTGGACGCTGTATTCGGCAAAAAGGGGTATGTAGGACCCTCGTTTCATACATCTGTACCATGTCTCCTGCAGGCTCCGCCTTCAGCGCCTCAGACAACCTCTCCCTGAGCTCCTGGGTCACCACCACTTCGGGCTTCTCGGGCTTCCAGCACCCGCAGTCCCTTTCGGCCATGGGCGCCGGCGCCGGCTCCCTGCCCCACCCCATCCAAGGCTCCCTGCCCCCCTACAGCCGGCTGGGCATGCCGCTGACGCCCACCGCCCTGGCCGGAAGCATGCAGGGCAGCGGGCCGTCCTTCCCCTCCTTCCACATGCCCCGCTACCACCACTACTTCCAGCAGGGGCCCTACGCCGCCATCCAGGGACTGCGGCACTCCTCCACGGTCATGACGCCCTTCGTATGACTGCGTCCCGGGGAGGAGAGGGACGACCTTCTCTCCGACCCCCAAGCCGGTGCAGCCAGTTGCTTCTCCACTCCGGCTCATCCCTCCTCATCCTGTTTGTATCGCCCCCCCTGGTCTCTGTAAATAGTTCACCTGCAGGCGAAGAGAACACTTCAGCGGCATTGTACAAACTCCTGCAACCTCAAAACAAACTGTTCCAAACGACACGAGGAGCAGGTTTGGTCTCGTCCCCCCTGAGGAACAGAAAGTGGAGGCTCAATTTAAACTCGTTTGAAACGATATTTAGAAGAACCCTGTAAAAGGTGTCAAAGTCCCGGCAGGGACGCCACCGAGGCTTTAAAGAGGCCGGGTTGCCGTCTGACCCTTTAACATTTTCGGAGAGACAATTGTGATGCTACAGTGTTGGCTTGGTACAAGTATGTGAACCGTCTGTGACTTTCTTCCGTTTTATTGAAAGCCAGCTCGTGTGTGCAAATCAAACTTCACTCTCATGGTAAAATGCATTGTACAAAGATGGAATTGCAAAATGTATTCATAGGAAAATTCTTATTGCGCAAAAAGAAAAAAAGAAGAAATCATAGGACGCATGCTGACAGCAGTAGACAAACACGCTGGGTAAACTTTATATGGAATAATATGTGACGATTGAGTTCTGAGAATCTGTGCATCCTCTGACGGTCCGGTCACACCAGCATGTAAAAACGCTTAAAAAAAACAATTAATTTCAAAGCAAACTGTGGATAACCCAACAAATATTTCTCCTCAGGATGCACTTTGGTAATTCTGACCCACTAGATGTAGACTGTGGATGGAAGCCTCATTTCAGCTCTTGTTCTCCTCCCCATCCCATATCTTTGCCATGCTAGCTAGTTTAGCTTTAGTTTAAAAAAAAAAGAAAATCATGTGGGACTGTTTATGTCCAACTTCTCTTCGGAGAACTTTGCTAATCTCCCCCTTTGGTCCTACAGCGACCTGCTCGGTAATCATGGCCGATGAGTTTCTGAACGGACAGTTAAAACACCTGCTGGCTTGGAGAGCTTTTCGTATGAATTCCTGATAAAAAAAAGGCCTCGCGAGATTCAAACCGCGCGGCAGAGAGGAAATAAACTGAAAACAATTTCATCCACCAAACCGGTCCTGTTTTCTGAACTCATTCGTTCATCGATCTATCCCCACTGGTAGGATCAAGCGTTCCTCTCTGGCCGCGTGACTTCATCTGTTTTGCTGCAAATGGGCCTCAGCACGTGTGGAGAAACATGGCGGCCTTTTTAAGCCGGTCAGCCTATCAGCAGGTGTTAGCGGGCTGATCCATGGCGGCGTGTCGACAGGGCGTCCGCACCTGGAAGTAATGCCTAGAAGAAGAGGAAGAGGAAAGAGGAGGCTGGGAGCTGCCGAACTCCGCTTAGTGTGTCTGTGCAGCTCCCCCGGAGGCGAGGACGGAGTCATTTATTTGAATGATATATGAAGAAATGCGTGATACGGTTACTGCTGTTGTTTTGGAACACACTTCATCATGAAGATACATTTCCAATCCAGCAGCTCAGAGTGCAAATTGCCGTCAGTCAGGTGTCTGTAACCGAGTTCTAAGAACTAGACTCAGACTGAAACTGATGTGGAGAAATTCCAAAAATATGTTAAAGGTTATTTAAATACTTTCTTTATGCAGTTTGTTGTGCATATGTAAAAGTTATTTGGGGGGCGGCAACAACTTAACAATTATGTTTGCTTTTTAATTGTTTTTAAATTCCTCATCCTCAAGGGATCCTCATCAAATATATTGTTCATCAATTGGCCGATTGTTCAATCCATTTATTTTTTTTTATAGCAAGAACGAGCCCGTCTAAAGCAGTGAAATAGGTGCACATGTTGTGGTCCGAGCCCGTGCATGTTGTGCATTTAACCTGTTTATTGAATCAATCAATCAAAGTATCTTGTCATTTTTCTCTTTGCTTTGGAAATGAGGATTGTATAAGTTCATAAGATCAGAATGTTATCAGAATGTTGATTTTCATCAGTGTCAAAGTAAAACTCTTTCCCCTTTTGAACCGCACGTAGAGTCCTTAAAAAAATCCCTTTTTTAAACAAGACGTTTGTTTTTGTACGACGTAATACGAACGGGATTGTTGTTTTGATGAATTTTAAGTGCAATATATTTATTTTGCTCTCTGGAAATAATGTGTAATGTACTATGCCACATTTAAAAAATGTTATTTGTAAACCTTGAGAAATATATATCACCACCCAAAAGTCTTTGAGTTCTTTCTTTTTTTTAACTGACTTGACGGACTTTCTTTCTCTCAGTGAATCAGATTGTTAGAAATACATTTGAATTGGAAAGTAATTTCCAAATAGCTTTTGCTATTTTAGTTGCTATAGATATTTCCTTTTTTCCAGGTAAGTATTAATAAAGACGATACCTAGTAATAAGTTCAGTATCACTAGGTAGGACAAAAAACACCGCAGAAAGGATTCTAAATGAACTTGGTCATAACATGAACAATCATAACGTGTCCTGCAGCACCACCTAGTGGTCGGCTCTTGAATGGCAGCTGGTATCAATTCACGAGTCAAACATTGAGAAATTTTTAACCCGTCACATTCGCAAATATATCAACCTGAAAGCGATGCACTTTGAGTATGAATATGAACTGTTTGTATACTTAATAGAGAATTATAATCTATTTGGAAAACCTTCAGAATTGCAGAGAACGTGCAGACAGCAGATCAGTTGAAAGATTCAGATCAGCATCAATATTTCATTATCTTTAATGAAATGATTTATTTTTTCCCATTACGACAAAAAAAACCCTTATTTTTACAAAATAATTTAAGATAAGATTTTTCTAACATGCAACCACATCCAGATGTGTTCCTTAGCAGAGTGTGTGCGCATGCGTGCGTGTGTGTGTGTGTGTGGCCATTTCTAAATTGTGTCCAATCAGATTCATTTACCCCAGGTGGACTCCAGTCAAGGTCCACAAACATCTCACCGATGATCCAGAGGAGAGCAGAGCTCTGGGGTGACCTCAGAGGAATATTTCCATCTGGGTTCTCTTGCTGTCGGTAGTGATGGAAGTTATTCTTCTTCATGTTTTAATTACATATCATTTAAAAGTACAAAGATGTAAACTTTTAAACCTGCGTGTAAGATCCTTTATTATCTGCAAATCAAGAAAAGATCAAACATCTGGCAATTATTTACTGGTTTAGAAATGTTACATGATGCAAACAATGCTGTCCTCATTTTGAGATCAGAACATTATTATTTTTAAATATGTTACTTATAAATATTTCTGTATAAGACTCGTCTGAAACAGATTACTGCTTCCCATGATGCATCATGGGTCACCGTCCCCCCTCGTCCATCTTCAAAACAATCAGCAAAAACAGTACAAACAGAAAACTTCTACTCCCCTTGTTGTCAGACAGCTTTTGTTCATTTTCAAATGTGTAACTTTCCTGTTGATAGAAAGTCTTCATCTGCAAATCTGCTCCTTTAATGTGTTTATACAATTCTCCTACTTGTTAAGTGAAATAAACTATTTAAAAGCCTCTTTGATCAGCTGGAGAATGGAAGCTAAAACAGGCTTTTGCTCTGGATAAAGCACACATTATAAGATTTATGTCCTTCAGGGAACAATAACAATTTTCAGTCATCGTGTCCACAGATATTTGTTATTTCCTGTTATGATTTAGTTTATTTTTTACTGCTGCAAGAATCCTCTCTTCAGGATCAAGTCGAGGAAGATTAAAGTCCAAATTGATCGTTTTTCATGTGCAGACACAAACCAACAATCTGTGCCACATGCAGATAAAGAAAATACAACAAACTTTTGTGCCGTGTGATCACTTCCTTTTAAACCACCTGTTCGTCCGACCGATCCCCGGATCACCTGACGGTCTCACCTGTTCCTCATCTCCTCATCACAGCAGCAGTGCAAGTAGAAATGAATGAATAAAAGGGTTTGAGTGAATCTCTGCTGTAACAATCACACTTGTGCTGCTGGTGAACACAGAATAACAGCAGCCTCCTCCTCGCTTCACCCAGGACGTCTCCTGCCAAACGGAAGCAAAAAACGGATTCTGTGATCCTGCCAAAGAAATGACAAAATGAATGGCGGACTTAACGAGAGCGAACAACAATCCACTCAGTAGTTGTTAAATTATTAAAGCCAGCGCTGACATCATAAATCATAATCGCTGGAACCGAACTGCAAATACTTTTGAATGGCAGCACGTAAATGACGAGCATTTACATTTCAGCCATTTATGAGCATAAACGTTACAGTCAAGCAGCTGCACTCTGATGTTGATTTTTAAAAGGTGCCAAAAATGTTCATCAGTTCTCCCTAAAAATCAAATTCATGCAGTCAAGTTAGGCAAGAAACCCACTGAAAATAACATTCCCGGCTTTAATGTTCTATCACAATCCACAGACTGGAGTAAAACACGGCCATATCTGCACTATTGACTCCCACTCATACGTATAAACACACGCGCACGCTGTCGTCTATCACCAGAAGCATCACCCGCCACCGCAGACGAACTGACGGATCGATGGCCGTGGGACGTTAGTCACCGTTTCACCAGGAAGAAAGGCCCCACTTTCTGCCCCGATAACAATCGGTTACATCCTCGGGAAAAAAATACATAAATAAACAAATAAATAACATCCAGTGTGGCTGTGATTGGATTAAAGGCAGAGGGGAAGGGCGAGACGAGCCACCGTGAGGTATGGCCCAACAAATTGGAGCCAACAGTCGGGCCAGAGAGTCCATTTTGGGGCATAATTTACACAGTGAGGAGCATGAGCTGAATCTAATGTCATTTCCATCAATTTTGCATCTTGGCCCTTCTTCCCCCCCCCCAGCCCCCCTCCCTCAGGGCTTTTAGCGGTCGTTCGAACCGTCTGGCGGAAGACAGCCGGCGGGCATTACAATGTCGGGGACGTCCTTTGGGCGCGGAGCGAGAGGTGCCCCTTTACGGCGTGGTGACTGGCTGCACGGCGGCCATTGCTGCGGCCATCCGGCTAATGGCTAACAATATGCTAATTGGGGCCCGCGGCGGGGAGCGGGGGCCCCAGACAAGCCACTTAATGGATGTTTTATCTGCAGGTCGAGAGTCTCATCGGCCATCAGTCTGTCCTGACGAGACGTGCCAAGGCAAATTTAGCGATAAAGCGCTTTTAACAATCCGGCCACAAAGTGCTTCGGGGAAGACGAAGGACAACAAACGACCACACTGGGAGTCTGTGCTGAAATGTGCAAATCTGCTTGGTGTCTTTTTTTTTTAAGAAGAGAAATGCCCCCTGAAAGCAAAGTTGCCCGAGGACGAGCGGAGACGACAGGCACTCCTGACGGAGCGCGAGCTAAATTCACTTCCTGCCCTCAAACTGAGGGATTTAAGACCAAATGCAGTCTGACGTCCAGTCGGGTTACTTCGGATATTTCTTCTGGACCCTAAATCTGCTTTTTTTGAATGATTATCTTTAGTCATTGCATTAAGGAATAACCCCAAATCAGATGTGAAGTAAAGTAGTACTTCCTTTTTTTGCGCCACTACGTCTTAGAAGGAACATTTAAGGCATCACGAGGTGTTTTTGACAGACAGTGTGTCAGACACAGAAAAGAAATTCACTTACCAAGTTCTGTAATGTTGCCTCTGACAAACTGATAATACATTAAGATGATTTGTTTAACTCTGAAATAAAGACACAAGGCCTGAATTCCACCTGGGACATAAAGGACGTGTCCACATTTTATTGTTGCTCCTAAAGTGTCCTAAATAAATTTACAGATTACTGGACACAAATCCATTGAGAGGAAGACTATTCAGGGCGGAAAGTACGCGGTCGGTTAGTTTTGATGCCTCGTGTACGGGATTTTGGCCGTCGCCATCTTGTTTTTTTTGCAACCACATGTGACAGCAGAGAGCTGAACAGGACCTCGTTAGTCAAGTCAAAGTTGTGGAGAAAAAGTTGTGAGACAGAAAGACAAACAAACCCCAGACAGGACAACATCAGGATAGCGACCTGTCAATCACGAGGTAGATGGATCATTTTTTACAAAAATACCAAATATCTTTATTTACAATAAAGATATTAGCGAACGTCTGCTTCTATTTTTGCATGAATAAATGAATCAGAAGATTTAACCTCCACTCATTTAATTTTAAATTTCCTTAATTTGCATCTAACTTTTCTGCTTCTTATATGTCATTTCGGTTCTGTTACTTACAGTTTGACCGCACAACACAACACAACACATGTGTGATCAACCAATGACAATTCGTCATCTGAACATCTCGGTCGCTTACATCCCACTGGAAGCGTGCTTCCTGGCGGGTGTCGCACTCCCTCCTCCCTGGCTTCATGGAGTGTCCGTGTGTCCGTGGCAGGTGTCCAGCCCCACTGCCGTCTGCGGAAGACAAACGCCGCCTGATGGCAGGGGGGGGGGGGGGGGGACAGGAGGGGGCCGTCTGCATAACAACGACTTATTATGATGATGAAATGTCCTACAAGGCCCCAAACACCCTCTTAGAGAAATCTCTCCCTCCGATAAGGGGAGTCTAACCCCGCGGAGAGAGGGATGGAGGGGTGGGGGGGGGGCGTCCTAACCTGATTGGATCGGCGGCTCGGAGGGGGCGCGCGTAACGAAATCAAAGGGCCGTCAAGCCGCTGTCATGCATAATTAATTGGGCCTTCTCCGACCAACTACACAAAAATCCATGGTCATTTGATTAGGGGGGTTTTGGAGGACTCTCTGAAGTGCATCGCTGTCTGAGCCGCTTCCCCCGCTCGCCCCTCCATCAGCGGGGACGCGGCGTCGGGGCCCGCTTGCAGGTTCCGCTTCCAACATCCAGCGGGGCCTCGATTCAAACTCTCATTAAGGTGCTTTTAAAACTCAAGGACATGATTTATCTGACTTCGCGGAGGGGCGGGGGGCGTGCAAGCCTGTGTTTTTGCTGCCCGTGGGTGCAGAGGACATGTGACGGCGGGTGAAGACATCAGCCTGCAGCGGGCTGGCTCGCCCTCGAGCAAGGCATTCGCCGTATTTCATCTCTGAGAACACATCGGAGGCCCCGCAGTGATTTCAGCTAAATATGCTAGCATGCTGATGTGACCGGATGAGGGTCCCCCCCCCCCCTCTCAGCATACCTGGGGCTAATTCCGATTGATTGGGAGAGGCGGGGACATTACTTAAGCCCATGGTGTGTGGACTCACCCTGTTGTCTTCTCCTGCTGGGTGTCTGTGGAGACGTGTCCGGGAGGCGTGCTTCATGTTTTGGCCGCTGCCCTAGGTCATCGTTCTGCTGCGGTGTGCGACCCTGTCTCGGTCATGGATGTCCCCTTGTGGGTGGATGTATGCCTGGACTACTGGCGTTCAGTGTCTTGTGTGGGCCGCTGTCTGTGAGTGTGTGTGGGTGCCACCGCCGGGGTCTGTGGGTGTCCTGTAATTCGCTGGACTGTAATTAAAGGGCCAATATTCCCCGGCGCGTTCTCCCTCCCCACTGAAGCTGTTCTTGATACCGGCTGAAACCGTCCTGGATTCTGGTAAAACTTCAGATTACACAAGCAATCTGGAAACTGGTACAAAAATGGCTCTCTAACTGTTGTACATATTGCATGTGGGTCTTTTCCTTTTTGTTATTTTGTATGCTGGTTTATTGATTTGAATTGTTTGTTTTCTTTATCACTGATCTACTCCCTTCTTCACAAAACATATTGTCATTTTAAAAAGAATATTTAACTAAATAAAACCGTATATTTTTATGATTACCTTTATGGTCTCTGACCCCTGATTTTGGTGAACGGCTCTGTGTGCCTCAACAAGAATGGTCTTGGGCCTATCCCAAGTGGCGTTGTTGGACATTGTTGTTTCCCTTGAGTGTCATAGGCCACTCGTATTGCCACACTAACTTACGGATTCCCTTTTGCCGTCGACCACGTTCTGTTTTCTACTTGATGCTTTAAATGTTCAAAACACATGACTATTGTCATTCGGTTATTTATTTTAACATTGACATTCATCAGTAAATATATTGACATGAGGTTTTGCCCAAAAAGCAAAAAAACAAAACAAAATGGATTATTTGATCTCGTCTAGTGAGCATCAGGGAATGAAATGTATTAATGGGGTGACGTCAGTTAACAGGGTGTGAGGCTTCAGGGGGACATTCGGGATGATGCTGTTGCTCTCCATCAAAAGGGAGACGGCTTAATGGCTTGTTGAACCAATAAGAACTTTCCTAAGATTCCTAAATGTGCACAAACACAAAGCGTGACATTACACAATTGGCATCAGCGGAAAGGAATGCCGTTAGTTTCGGACATAAAACAAAGTCTATGGTTTCATTACCATAAAGGCATATTTAGTAAGACATATTGCATAATTATGCATGAAAGTACTGAAACGCTTTCACATCCTCTTATAAACTTAACATTTTAATTTGTGTGTTTGTTACAAGTGTATGCAATGTATCATTTATAGTATTAAAAAATGGAATGAGGAAAATATCACATTTGATTGTGAAAACGGTTACTGAAGGTAACTGACGTCGCCACCTGCAGGACGCCAGAGGAAAAGAAGTGAAACACAGCCGTCGAACAGCAAGATTTTTATTTAAAAAAGCAAATATTGAGGAATTAGAGATGCATATACTTACATGTGTAACTAATATTCAAACACACAAAGTGGGAAAACAATGTGCTTCAGTAGCTGCAATGTCTTTATGCACTTTGTGTGAAAGTGAAAATGTCTTTTGCGATTGTTTTGATCACGTCCCTCATTTAAAGGTTTGAAAAGCATCACCTCATCACTGTTTGAAATGAAGACAGCTCCCTCCAGGTTCTCTCACCACATCTCATTTAATTCAAGACCAATGAAAAAAGAAATGTATATATCACTTGATCCATTAAAACAACGTGAAATTAACTTTCTTTATGTTCCTTTATTCTGACACATCTGCGCTTAAACCTCAGAGGGGCCTGTTTTCAATGTACAAAGACACCCGGGGTGTTAGAACCAGAAGGTCTGGTATATGAACGCACCGGGGTGACTGAAGATGGCTTAGGGGTATTTAGGTGGGAATTGTGATACTTAAGTCTAGCGGTATAACAGGAGGACACGAGGGACGGCTCTTCCTAGTTGGCCGGTTGGTGCCTTCCCTCTGGGACGATGGAGGTGAAGAAGGTGCTGATGAAGGACCACGCGGTGGCGAGGAAGCCGGGATCGTGGACAACGGCAGCAGGGTCCCGGTGCCCTGCCCCCCCGGCCATGTCCTCCATCCCCTCATCCATCAGGCGCTCCTGGGACACGGATGAAACAATACAGGAAATATTGAAAAAGTGATACATGCAACCTGAGATGAAAGTAGGTGATGTCCTACAGAGCACATTATCCCGCTTTGATGCAGATCTTCATCCAGGCAGAATTCCCTCATTTCATTTTTAACAGATGATTTTTGAGCACTTTTGCCCATTTAACAGAAGACACTGTAAAGATATACAATCATATGTGAGAGAGAGAGAGAGAGACATGACTGGAATGGATTTATGTGGCATGTAACAACCAGTTTTTCTCTCTACTAATAACTTGCCATCCATAAATGGCTATAGACCACAGATCTTCCCAAGGACAACAGACGTTTTACTTAACGTGTCTGACAGCTCACCATTTCCTGTATGTCCTGGTGTCTCCCGTCGTCCTCCTCCTGAGGTTCTCCTTCTCCTCCTCCTCCTCCGACGTTCTGCTGCTCCGGCCTGAAGGGAAACCAACCAGCCTGATGCCTGCAGAGAAAAGAAAACGCCACAAACATATTTTTAGATTCCAAGTACAACGAAATGTGTATCCTTTTCTTTTTTTATTCACACAGAAAACCGAATAGAAATGAAATGAAATCAAGAAAGACCATCCGAGTGACTCACAGGTAGACGAGCAGCATGGCGCCGACCACCATGGCGAAGCGGCTGAAGGAGGAGTAGAAGTAGACGATGCTGAGCAGGACGGCGGCGCGCGACACCGTGTACAACCAGTCCAGCCAATCGCGGTTCAGCTCGTCGTCGTTCAGCACCGCCCCCCCCTGCGCGTTCATCTGGATGGGGTTGGCCGGCTGGTTCTCGGGCAGTGGGTTGGGGGCCGGGTTGGGCCCCAGCGGGGGCTGCACGGCCTCGTTGGGCTGGGCGGGCGGAAGGGGCGAGGGGGAGGGGGAGGAGGGCGGGGGAGGGGGAGGAGGCTGGGCGGCGGCTACTGCCGCCTGACTGGTGAGGAGCAGGAAAACACAATCAGCTCAACTTCACGTCAGAGGTCTGGTTGTAATGTTTCTAATAATCGCCACGTACGGTGGATAAAGCCTTACTATTGCATGTAGTAGTGGCGCGCATACATCTGCTGCCACCACAGCATCTGCATGGGCATGTACATGGGGTGGGGGGGCATGTTGCCCTGTAGAGGGACCTGGGCTGCGTCTGGCCTGTGGAGGGACGTCGTGTTTGTCATTTACATGCCAACAGGAAATTGCCACAGTTGTTGTATCAGCAATTCTCTGTACAGTAACGAGCGACCTTTGAACCGTCAGTGAACACGAGTTGTGCTTCTGTTACAGTGAGGACGACTTGCTTACCACTGAGGGACCCCGGCGGGGCCCTGAGGGTTGTACTGCGGGATGCCGCCGCGATACCGCAGCCCGTCATAACTACCCGGGACCGAGGTAGAAGAGGAGGGGGAGGGGGATGGGGATGGTTGACTGGCATGGGGGGTATCTGAACTCTGAAGGACGACATGTGAGCACCAATCAGACATTGAGACGATGTTTTGTTTTTTTAATTAGGTTTTCATTTAGGTAATCAGGTTTTGCACCAATACCAGTTTATGTGACTTTTCAATGGCAAAAACAGCGTAAAAGGACGGCGATTAACTAACAATCCAAGGATCCAAAGCCTGCCTGTCTCGGTCTACTCACGCTGGCGTCAGAGCCGGCCACGGCGGCGCTCCGGGGCATGGGCGAGGCCGGGGGGCTTTTGGAGGCGCACACTAGGTGCAACATGTGGTATTCATCCTGCTGCGGGTCAACGAGTGGAGGACAGAGAGAGAGAGAATTAGTGAGGGGAAAAGGCTAGAATTCACACACACACACACACACACACACACACACATTGTTGGTAAAACACATCAGATCAGCTGCTTTTTCCCAGGCAGCCTGATTTGGTGCACACAGAAAATAATTGGCGAAGCGAATAATTTACAAAGGCTTTTAAAGATAGGAACAAATCTATTTGGGTGGATTGACAAACCATATCCTTTCAAGGCAGAATATTGCTCACACACACACCTTTCTGAGCACATCTCTGAGCTGCAGGTGGTCTTGAAGGAGCCTCCCTGAGTACACCAGCCGCTGGTCTTTGGACAGCTACAACACAAACAGCACTGCATTGTAAGACACACGGTTAACAGTCAACGTGCTTTATTTAACTTGCTAAATACAGGAAGGTTTAGGTTACAGCCAGTGTGACTCTCTCAGACTCACAATGGTTTCCCAGTGTAAACAGATGAGGGCAAAGTTGCCTTGTAGAGAAATAAGAACTCTAGAACCTAAAACCTAAACAAATGTTTTGCGTAGCCTCGAGGTCCAGAAAGAATCCTGACTTTCAAGAAAACCTGGATAAGAAGTCCTGAAAGTACCCTTGAAATACTATGGAAATTAAAGCGCTGACACAAACCTCAGCCTTTTAAAATAAACATCATGACTTGATATCTCCGATCTAGTTGTTCATCTAGTTGTTGACCTTGTGGTTGACCTTGTTTTCGTCAGGGCGTGAGAACACGGGCGGGTGGCTGATTAGACACCTTTGGATTAGATTAGACTGCTGGGCTACAGATTAGATTTACTAAAAGCAGACCCAGTGTGTACGATCATATTTTCTGCGCCTCATTTTATTAAGTACACATGCCCGTGATAGAAAACGCATCGACAAATAGAAGATGTTAAAAAGGTTATTTCCTCGTTTACACTGTTGATACAAATCCTCGGCTGTGTTAATCTGTGCTATGTCTCTCACCGCCTCTCTCGCAGATCGTGTACTTCTTTTTCACTTTTAACTGTTATTTTTTTATTGCACTGCAAAGTTGTGTGAAATTGATTTCATTAATTTTTTGAAGAAAAGAAAAATAGTTGTGAGAATGCAAAAAGAAAAGCAACAAGGACTTTGCCTCCAAAGATTTGTGTTACGTGCGTGCTTATGTTTTGTACACCACACAGTCAATTACAGGAAAAGCATTGGCAAATTATTGGACAGTTAAAATACTTTAGCAGGGTGGTGTGGTGGTTAGCACTGTCGCCTCACAGGGTTCGACTCCGCCCAGTGGCTTTTCTGTGTGGAGTCTGCATGTTCTCCCCGTGTCTGCCACAGTCCAAAGACTCATCAGGTTGATTGAGGACTCTAAATTGCCCGTAGGTGTATGAATGTGAGTGTGAATGGTTGTTTGTCTCTGTATGTTAGCCCTGCCATTGGCTGGCAACCAGTCCAAGTTGGCTGGGATGGACTCCAGCCCCCCCCCCCGCGACCCTGTGTGCAGGATAAGCGGTTTGCAGATGGATGGATGGAAAATACTTTAGTTTGTGTGTTTGTAGATGTGTGTCCGCCTGTGGTATATTTTTAATGACGAGCCACGAGTCCCCTTCAACTCCTTTTTCAGGGGTATCCAACACATTACGACAAGAAGATCATTACAAATAACCATAAAAAGCAGCGAGCGTGAGCGCGACGTACCGGCTTGCTGGGGTACACGTTGGAGATGTGACTCTTCAGCCTCTCCACGGTCCAGTTGAGGAAGCAGTTAATGGTCTGGTCCCCATACTTCTGGTTGGGGGCCTTAATGACCAGGGTCACAGGACTATCAACTGCCCAGGAGTCCATGGCTCATATTACAAGCAGGGGGGCTCTGAAGAACCTGTAGAGCCTGAGCTTCCTGTGTCACAACTCAGGACTCGCACCTGAGGAGGGAGCTGCCTCAAATCCTCTCCATCCCGGGGCTCAGCAAAGACACACACACCTAAAACTGGACCTGCCGGTGCTGGCGGGGAGAGGGGGGGGGGGGGGTGTGTGTGCGAGGGGGGAGGGGGTGCTTCCCCCTCTAAAACATCTGCCTCATTTGTTGAAGTTGGTGGATTCCGACTGTATTGAAGGGGATTCCTGAGTGACGGTACTTCTTGGATTTCTGCCAGAGGAAAAACATAAAAGGCGTTGTCTCTTTGTATCAGGTTTTATTGCCTTGACTATATCATGTTTCCTCTGAATTTGTTTGTTTACTACTATATACACAGTAGAACATTTGGGCTGCTGCCCCTTCATTGATTAATGTGACTTCAAAATCGAAGAATGAGAGTAACAAAAAAGGTAAATAAAGTAATATAACGTTATATCTCACACACACACACACACAGGTTGACGGTTCGCTGCCTTGCTCAAGAGGGCACCTGCCGCCTCACACAACCGGTCCACTCTCCGTATTTTCAACTCCGGTTCTCGGAAAAAATCCCCCGGGACTGGGCCAACAACCCGCCCCCACCCACCCACAGCACTTCTGTATTCAGGGTGAAAACAGAAGCGCGCCGCCGCGGAGGCGATGGGTCGCGAGTTTCACTTCGTACTTTCTGACACCTGCTACGTTGCGTCATCTTTACGGTCAACTGTCAAACAATTAACGTTAGCTAAACTGTCGGCTAATTCGCTGCGAGTCCAGGTGAGCCGCGGTAAGTTACGGACACGGGCGCAGAGAGGACGGTACACAAGTGCCGCGGCGGTAACGTAAAAGTAGCTCCCGGTGACTCACGCGGCGGCGCGGCTTGTGTTTTGACCCGTCGTTGAAACCGGTGTAGCGGGTTTAGCTCGTGTGCTAACGTTAGCTTCGTTGTTGCTTGCAGGGGGAGAAGAAGAAGAAGAAAAAAAAAACAATCGGGTCGGACTCGTAAACCGTTGACCGCAATGACAACCAGTTTAACGGCGTTACGGGAACGTTTAACGGAATGACGCCGCGCGGTGTCTCCCGGTAGACCTTATCGTTCGGTATTTCGTTCCCGTACCTTGTTTGCTCTGGCGGTGCCCTCGTCTCCGCGTCTCAGCTCGGCTCGGCTCGCCTTGTTGTTGAAAATCGGGTGTGTGTGCGTGTGAGACCGGAAACTACGTCATCGTCTCGTCTTCACAGCTGATCCGGGAAAACGGATCCGGTTGGAAACCAGAAGGGCCGGTTCGAGGAAATCCTGCTGTGTTTGGTTTGTAAACGACTTCGAATAATTTTTCTCTTCGCTTAAGAAAATCACTCCAGCAATAACTGGTTTTAGACATGCGATACATTAAAGTATATACACGTAAAAACGATCCATTTGAATCCTTTGTGTTATGTAATACTGGCACAGAAACAAGTATACATTCATTCTGCATGTATTTATTCATTTATTTTGCAGGGACAATGCACACTAATCAACAGGTGCACTGTAAGTGAGCCAGAGAGGCTCATTTCCATCTGCTGCCCCGGCCGGATGTTTTAAAGACACCCTGAAAAAACATTAGAAATCTCGACAGGAAATATTCACTGAAAAGTTCCATAGAAAAATTAATAGACAAACGGACACAACTCATACACAAAACCAATACAAAGCAAAAGAAAAGGAAAATGTACGACAATAGAGAGCAACCATACCAGGCTGCAGCACTCACACACCTACAGTGGAAGCACATATACAGTAAACCACTGAAGCACATAACATACACAGCATTTCACGAGTGAGCTGCCTTCACAGCGAATGCAGATTTGCTAAAGGCGCTTGACCTGTGTGAAATAACACAGTGAAAAAGATCCAGTAAGTCTGCTGCTTTGACTGCTTTGTTTGATAAAATCACTAAGTGGAGGCCGGGCATTAGTTTTGCTGTGGTAGATGTTATGTGAGACTGAGAAAATACATGTTCTTTATTATGGGGGAAATTATCTGGAGAAAAGTTATTCGATAGGTAATAGCAATGTAATATAAATTTGCTATGGGTTTTGTATAAACAAATATAAATGCTCTGAAAGGAAACCGGATATGTTCCAACTCAAGCATGAAAAGAAACACTGAAAGTAGACACCTGAGGTATCTGTAAGAGGTGTGTTCATCCATGAAATAAATAAATAAAATATATATGTATGGCCCCGGTCTTCTTCTTGATCATTTTGTATTCCTCAACTTCTAGGTAACATTTTATGAGAAGTGAATACAGAAAGAAAAAACTATCAATATTGCATCAATCTACAACATACACCCCCTTTTGTTTTAAACCATATGTTTCATTTCCTATTGCAATGTTTGATATTTCCCCACAAATTGCATTTTTCACACAAGTGGATTAAATAATAATCAAACAAATTCTTTATTCAAAAAAGTCACCACCTAGTAGTAAATAGTTTAATACATTTTCAAACGTCTTACAGAACTAAAATCCTTTTAATTATAATTTTTTTAAGATCACATATTGACACGTCAACCAAAATGTGTGGATACATGAAGCCAAGTCAAAAAACAGATTTTCCCCATTCAAAGAGCCTGGAAAGAAAATAGATTTTAAAACCTTCTCCGGAAACAGCGTGCATGCTTCTGCCTACACCGGCTGTTCGGGCTGATGAGATTATTTACATTTTTCAGATTTTTTCAGTTTCAAACCCGTCACCTCTCAGCCACACGCTCAGTTAAAGCTTCTTTGTTTAAAGTTTCAGTTTGAGGAGAACCTCCTTGGTCAGCTGCTTACTGTACCGGTTAATCTTCCAGTGTCCGGGCCTCCATCCCAGCAGAAAGCGATGAAAATCCGTCCATGCAAAAGCAAACATCTCCCTCCACTCTTTCTCCAGGGCGCCAAAGTCCACGTCCTTCTTCACGGACCGCTTCAACTCGGTGAAATAGTGGTCCAATAGGCCCGGTACCCTCTTCTCACACTCCCTCTCTTCCATGCAACTCCTTAAAAAATACACGACATCTTTCATCCCGCAGCCGCCGCCGACATACTGGAAGTCCACAGCCGCCACGTCCTCTCCGCCCTGCGAGAAACAGAAGTTGGCTAACTTGGCGTCTCCGTGAACGAGGGTCTTGAAGACGCATCCGTTCAGCGTCTCGTCGATGGCACCGGCTGCCGCTTTGAGCTCGGCGTCGTCCATCGCCTCCAGCTCGTCCGGACGGGTCTCCAGGTGCCAGTATGTGCCGACGGGCCACAGGCCCTCGGGTGGCACGCCCAGGAAGAGCGCGTGGAAGTGGGCGAGCCAGCGCAGACAGGCCTTTATTTCTCTGTCCTTCACGCTGGTCCTAAGATGACAACAAACGGTTATCTGTCCAGCATGAAATGTGTTCCTCTTATTAGAAGAATTTCAGTGTATTTATTGACAAATGGCAAAAAGGTCAAAACATAATGTTGTATTTTAAATATCCACTTCACTGGTTCTGAGCTCTATCGCATTGAATTTGAAATGTAAAAATGGTCCCGGTTCACTTTTGAGGGGCATCCACGTCTTTTCCTCTTGTTTTCCTCACACATAAAATTTGATCCTACATTTTATCCTGTTTGTTTTCAAAATTGAAATGTTTTTTTTTCCCATTCTACTGGGGATCGGCCCACTGATTGGCTAATTTGACCAGAAAATGAATCTTAAATCTCATGGAGCGCAAAGAAATGCGTGTTCATTTAAAGCATGAGCTGAGCTTAAAACAAAACGTTTATTCTTAAACTTTCCGACAGCTCTTCTGAGGACCATAGCAATGTCCTTTCCTCAGTGTCGTTTTTGTATTCCTATCACCTGTGTGTACTAGGTACCTTGATTTTGGGGGTCAAAAGGTCACTGTGTCTTCACAGGGTTTTGCGGCCATAACTCATAGGACGAGTACGACAGTTTCACACAAATGTCTAATAGGATCAAATCAAATGAGACTGGGATGTAAATAGCAACCTGATTATTTGAGGTACGGCAGCAAGGCGTTAGTTCTAGTTTTGTCAAAACATATTCGGGTCTGTTGAGTATTCGAACCCAACAACTTAGTAGAACTTGGATGTTTTGAAGAAAAATGTTAAAGCGCATCCCTATTGTAAAAGATATGTGTTTCATACCATAAGCTGTGCTGGTCCATACCTTCTCTGGTCATAACCCACCGCGTCCAGATCCTCCAGCACGATCAGCATCTCGTCGCCATGGGAACAAACAGCCAGGCAGGCGGGAGTCCGACAGCTCCGGTCGGTGTAATAGTTCCGGTACCAGTGCGTCTCTACCTCGTAGGACCTCACTTTGCGCGTGTGCGAGCGATCCGTGTTCCAGCCGCCGGGGTGCGCAGCCTCCTGCGGAAACTTGACGTGCTTGACGACCACCGACGGCCGGTCGCAGCCCTCCAGGTGCAGCCGGACTATCTCCCCGTAACCGCTCCACAGCGTCTGCATCTTGGCACCGACGCGCAGTGATGAGGCGGCGCACGCCCGCAGGATGAGATCCTGGTGCTCTGGTTTCATTTCCAGTCGGAGCTGAACAAACCAAGAAGGAGTGTGTGTGTGTACTTTGCTTGTGTATTTATTCAGCTTTATATTGACACCTCACTGGCAAATGCTATTTCTTTAAAACCTTTGACAGCTTTAGTTACTTTTCAAATCCACATTTTAATCCCCTACCTGTTCACTGTAAACGTTGCATCTCCAGATGTGTTGATTTATAATCACATTTATAACATTTATAATAGTGTTTCATTCCATTATTGTGTCAAGAAAACTACACCATAACATAAATATCTTTAATAAGCTGTAAAATGCATGGTTATAACTTTTTAGAGATATGTGTGTCTCACAGAACAGGGTCAGGGTTAGTGACACATATTATAGAATATGATGCAATGCTGTGGGTCAAACTATCTAAATGTATATGTATGTGTATATGTATGTGTATATATATATATATATATATATATACATACATACGAAGTTCAACATCTACAACAGCAAATACAACATATGCATTCATACAGCAGTATTATGAATCGAATGTCATATACACTGACAACTACCACTTAAACTACTCCAAAATCATCATTTGAAAATATAAGTACTCTTTGCTAATGATGCTTGAAACAGGACTTTTATTCGCATTTAAACATCTTCACAATGTGGCATCAGCAACAATCTCCCACAGATCGTCTTGTGATTGTTGTTCTGTGTATCCCTTACCTTACTCACAAATGATCACGTTTTGGTATCAAGAGAGCACACATTCAGTGGATGCTGCGACGTAAAATTCTATTGAAAAATAACCTGCAAAATACCTCCTGGTTTGTGTCAGATAACAGGAAGTATTCCTTTCAGCGTTCTCTTTCATACTTAAAGCCACAGATGTCGACTCAAGGGAGCTAAATAAACTCTGATGCCACCTTGTGGTGCGGAGTGTATCAGCAGCAGCAAGAGGCGCCTCTGATCAGAACATGTTGGAGGCCTTCACGTGAACACGTGGTGCAACACTGTGCGAGGTGAAAGGAGCTGCGATCCAAAGCACACACCTTTTGGCCCAATCCCCCCCCCCCCCCCCCCCAAACCCTGAACCCTCAGGGACTTAACTGACGTCACCTGGCAAGTGGTTGAGTGTGAGGAATTACGATGTGCATTTGAGGGTATATTCATTCCATACTTTTCCCTGAAATAGAAACTGTCCAGGAGCACAGCAACAGCACCATGCGGGCAAAACTTTCGACCGGATGTTTATGCATCACATTAGCAAATCAATTGATGATGGTGAATCATTCACACTCACAGACACACACTTAGTCTTGTTGTCATTGTTTTGGGGGATATTACATTGACTTACATTCATTTTCTGGATACACATATTTAGTCCCCAATAAGAAGTCGAGTCAGACAGACAGATTTCTGTCCCCACATCACTGGCAGTACTAATACACACACACACACACACACACACACACACACACACACACACACACACACACACACACACACACGCGCGCACACACACAGGCACCATCAAGTATTAGGCATTGATAGTGCCTGTGTACATGTGTGCATTGTGTAGCATGTGTTATTGGCATGTGTTATTTTCACAACGCTTTCCTCTGGTCAATTAACATTGCAGTTACATAGTCAGAGAACATTATAAAAAATGTAGCAGCTTTTTAAAAAAATCAGAAAACACACACATAAAAGAGGAAGAAATTACTATTCAAATGTAAAAAGAGAGGGTTTCCCCCAAACCTTATTTTTGAATTTGTCTCTTTCATTTCTGTCTCGTGACACGCAGAATAATACAGATGATTGATCTTGATATAAATATGAATGAAGACTGCACCGTAAAAACACCTTTTCACCTGAGACGGAAAACTTCAGTCACGGAACAGGGGTGTAATACACGTAATCACTCTTTTCTGATTAGTGATTATTTGTGCGTCTATGTTTCCAGTGGCCTGCATGTTTATCGTGGTATATTTAAGTTGTTAATCAAGAAAAAAATCCGCTTGAATCTGTAAAACTAAAGTGTGTTGATTTTTCTCCGTAATCTGGTCCACCCCCGCTACCGTGTCCGCAGTGGTACATTCCAAATGACAGCTGGCTCCACGCTCGTACCACAGAAAGCCGCCTTTCAACCCAGAACTTCTTGTCTTTTCCGTCCTGTTCAAGCCTAATTGGGAACTCTTAACCACCAACATGTCTGCACCTAAGAAGGGAGACTTGTCTCCAAGCGAGAAGGAGTTGTTTGAGGTGATCACTGCAGGTAAATCTCTGCGGCTAACGCTAATCCCTCTAGAACCCCACATTTTGAGTCAGCTCTTGTTAGCTTGTGTGCTTTATTACGTTGTTAATATTCATGAAATAATGTCACCTTAACAACTTGTTTTTTGGCGACTGCCCAACGACGTGGTTCATTTAAACATGTTCAACAAAACCGTTTTAATTAACTTATGCGTAGATTGTTCTTGCTAGGCTCGGATGTAGCGTTAGCTAATGCCAGCTAACTAGTTTACAATGTGATCACCACTGTGAACTTTACTCGTATTTTTCTCACTGTAGATTCATACAATTGGTTGTTTCGTAAGAGCAGCATTATGACAAGTTTAATAGTAAAACGTTAAATGATCTATTTGCTGAATAAACTGCAGTGAAGGCTCGTTTTTCATTCATTTATAATGAATCGTATGCACTTAGGAAACGTCCAAGAGGCTTCGAGGCTGCTGGGTTGCAAAGATGTTCGAGTTAACTGCCTGGATGAGGTAACGCAGCATTTCCAATCACGCTGGACGCATCGCACCACAAATGATGTGTTTGCTCACAGCAATCACAGGGAAACACTCGAGGCAAAAGGGAATTGTGGATCTCCGGCTTCCTCCCACAATGCTCATTAAATGTTTCCTATGAAAAGCAAATAGAAACACTGGGTATCTACGACACGTGGTAGGCAGTACTTGCTTAAAGTATAAACTCATTTCAGAGGGATGAGGTTGTTTATTGTTGCTATTTTCATGAGGGTAACAAAACACTACAGAAATGTAGTACGTTAAGTTACAGTGGAACGTGTCACTGTGTCAATCGATTCTTAGCCACAACGTGAGCTTTCTTCTGTGTCTCGAATGTAGACATACAGGTGAGAGAACACGCTAAGACCCTTGAGCAAAGCTCCTCTTTTGTTCAGCGGCATGTGTGTGGGACAAGAGGACTGGCGAGTCAGCACCCTGACCGGCTTTGGAGGACGCCCTTCATGTCCTCCCTTGTCCCTTCTGTCACTCCTTTATGTCCGCCTGTCACAATCAGATGTCTCCAACAGATGATCTGTTACGTAGAGTCTTTGGAGTTGTTGTTGTTCTTTTTCTGTTTTGCCTAAGAGGAGAAGTGTGCCATCATGTCGAGACATTTTGGAAAGATTTGAAAAAAAGTTACAAGTCAAAAGACAGAATGCAACCTCAGTCGGAAGCATTTATATAATATCTTGAGCATGTAAACTGATGATCTTTGCGTTGATATTTGTTCTAAAACACATCCGATGCCACCACCCAATAAATTTGGAAATTAACGTTATCATATGAACTTTAATTGACTGGGCGCAGATTAATGACAAAAGGAAATCCCTTAATGCATGTAAATCCTTTTACGCATAACGGTCTTCACAAAGCCGACTAAATATTTAAACCTGACCGGTCTCTCAAATAAGAGAATGAAATATTGCTATAACAATTGAGTTTAAACTCCTTTTTATTATTATTTATTTTATTATATAAGGCGGTGACACTATCCTACATATTTGTAAAGATTTTTATTTAGGATATTACAAAGACATTTCTATTCATGGTTAAACACTGTGACTGTTTGTGTAAATCAAAGTCGTTGTTTCTTCTCCGGCCCACAGAATGGGATGACCCCTCTCATGCATGCTGCTTACAAGGGAAAAGCCGACATGTGCAAGCTGCTGCTGCAACACGGAGCGGACGTGAACTGCAACCAACACGAGCACGGATACACGGCGCTGATGTTCGCCGGCCTGTCAGGTCGGAGTTCATCACCGCGGCAGCATGACGGCAACCCGAAAACGTAAAAGAAAGCCTCACCGTGTGTGTTTGTTGTGACTTCTCCGTCGCTGCAGGTAAGACCGACATCACGTGGATGATGCTGGACGCCGGGGCGGAGACGGACGTGGTCAACTCCGTGGGACGGACCGCCGCACAGATGGCCGCCTTCGTCGGTACGTCCGCGTGTGGCGTGTGAACGTGTGACAAACGAACGTCCACCCGTTGTTGCTGAGGAGAAATAGGGAGCCGTCTCTTCTTCTCCGTCTGCAGGGCAACACGACTGTGTGACGGTGATCAACAACTTCTTCTCCCGGGCCCGACTGGATTACTACACCAGGCCGCAGGGTTTGGAGAAGGAACCCAAACTGCCGCCCAAACTGGCCGGACCCCTCCACAAGGTCATCATGAGCACCAACCTGAACCCCGTCAAGGTAGGACACCACTGGACAGGGAGGGCTGCTTTTGTAGTGATTGTGGTGTAAATATAATAATACGAACAGTAGCAGCTTTATTCGGTGAACGAATCATCTGCTGCAGGGACCTTGATTGCAATTTAAAACCTCTTTTCCTGTGAAAAGTGGGTCATTTTTTAAAAAGTGATAAAAGGGGATACTTTGAAAATGCATGGTTGAAACAACATCACTAGGGGGGTTTTATTCGGAAAGGCTTGATTTCTTTTGTCTCAAACGGAGCTTGACGGGTGTCTCCCGGGTTCTGCAGATGGTGATGCTGGTCAAGGAGAACCCCCTGGTGGCCGAGGTGGAGGCCCTGGATAAGTGCCGACGGGTGATGGAGCTCATCTGTGAGAAGTGCATCAAGCAGCAGGACATGAACGAGGTGCTGGCCATGAAGATGCACTACATCAGCTGCGTGCTGGGAAAGTGCGCGTCCTTCCTCAGGGAGCGCGAGGACAAGCTGGACGGCCTCATTAAAAGGTCAGGCCCATGTCCACCATCCTGTCCTAGGGTGCTGAGTTGCCTGCTTGGCTGTTATTTATCAGGCGTAAGCTCTGCAGAGCCCGAGCAGAGAGAGAAATTCTAGAGAGGTTGTAAAGTGATTCATAACCCCTCCCCCCCACCCGTCCTGCAGCTTGCTGAAGGGTCGGGACAAAGACGGCTTCCCTGTGTACCAAGAGAAGTTTCTCCGCGAGTGCATCCGCAAGTTCCCTTACTGCGACGCCACCCTGCTGCAGCAGCTGGTGCGGAGCATCGCCCCCGTGGAGATCGTGAGTCCGGATGAGGGTCAATCCGGGTGTTGAGCTGCTCCGCGTCCCAGTAGTAGTAAACGTCCGGTCCTGTCTCCCGGTGCCTAACGCTCGCCCCTCGTCTGTCCCGTCCCCGCTCGCAGGGTAACGACCCCACGGCGCTGTCGGTGCTGACGCAGGCCATCACCGGCCAGGTGGGCTTCATGGACGCAGAGTTCTGCACCTCGTGCGGCGAGAAGGGAGCAGAGAAGAGATGCTCTGTTTGCAAGATGGTGAGCATCTGACGTCTCTTCTTCGTGTGTGTGAACGGTGTTTGGTTGTTGAATGCAACAGTTTAATTTTTTTTAACAAAGAAGGATTAAGACTTGTGTTGCTGGTTAACGATCTCTAGGAAACATGTGAGCTAAAGTGGTGCTTTTGCGTGACTTTTTGCAGATTTGTTGGAGGAAAACCTCAGTGACATAAAGTTTATTCACGTTTATTTTTAATTCTGTTTGCAAATGCTAGTGTGGTGTTCCTTTCAGGATGAAACCCTGCAGTCACAACTTGTAATTGTTCCTCCTGTTTGAGATTTTGCAGTCCAACCTTATGAAGACAGGATGTTCAGACTAACGGCAGGAACAGAAGTGTCATCCACATTTTAGACAAAGGAAAGCTCTGTATTAAATGCGTCTCGAGCTTGAGGGAATGGAAGTTACTCATTAGATATGGGCGCAGATACAGAGAAGAGAGCTATGAAAAACAAAGAATTCACCTTATTAACATTTGTAGATGCCGGGAGACCTGAATGTGAAGCATAATGTGAGTTAGTGAATTTCTAAGATAAATCTTCTCTTTGTTTCCCCTTCTCCCTGCTACTCTTTTTTTCAATGCCAGGTGATCTACTGCAACCAGGCCTGTCAGAAGATGCACTGGTTCGCCCACAAGAAGGTTTGCAAGACGCTGCAGGAGCAGAGAGAGGAGCAGGAGGCCGAGTCGGCCCAGATGAGGCTGCAGCAGAGCAAAGGTACTTTCACCCGTCCACAACGCCACGCGGGATGTAAAACATAGTCACGAATACACACAAATACGGTCCTATATATAATATATATATATATTATATATAGGACGTATTAAATGGTCATTATTTGGATAGTCAGATCATTTGGAGAGTTTTCATAAAGGGCCCTAAAAGGAATCAGTTCTTTGTTGTTTTCTTTGTGGTATTTACTTGGTGAGGATTTTAAAAAAACAGATTCATGATGAATCCCATGTGAACTAAAACGTATCAACATGAAACCTCCCCGCTTGACCGCTTACATTTAGACCGTTATTCTCCTGAAGTACAAGTTATGAGAATCTTTTCAGCACAATAACGTGGTAAAAACTGAACCGTGTCGTCTCTGTGCTTCAGAGGAGAGCGACGCCGCGCAGACGGCCACGGACTCCATGCGGGCGCTGTCGGTGGAGACCGGCGGTGAAGCCCCGACCACACAAACCTCAAACCCCGCCCCCACCCAAGCCGCCGAAAACTGAGCAGGCCGTAGAGGAGAAACCCATATTTATTACGCAACTGTCTCGGAGGCCGGGAGACGCTGAGGAGGAAGCTTCAGTGGCCATCTTTTCTTTCTTTTTTTTATTATATATATAATGTGTGTGTATATGTATGTGAAAGTTGACGTGTTTGTGATTAGAGGGTTGTGGGAGGTGGGTCATGTGACAAGCTGATGGTTCACACCCCTGATGGAATGTGATTTTTGCCTTAAACTGTAAGAGACCTGTGCAGCCAATCAGAGCAGTGCTTTCTTTACCTACTTGATTTGTTATTGGGATTTTTTTTTTTTTTGTACCAATAATTTCATAGCAGATTGTGAGCAGATGGCTGGGCCGCACAATATTGACCAAACTTGTATATTTTTTAAATATAAACAAAATAAACATTGAATTACTGTTTCCAGGGTTCCTAGTTTCTTTTAATCATGTTGTTTTTTAATCTATCCTGATCTGTGTTGTCAGTACGACATGAGGTGTGATTGGAGACTGTTGTGTGGATACAAGAGGCTCATTCTCTGCTCGCCGTAACCATCGTCTTCTCAGCCGGCCGCCCGTCTGCCGAAGGCCACGGACTGAAGGACGCGGTGGCGCTCCCGGTTGAACATCTGGAAGCTCCGCCTCCTCTCCGCCGACTCCACCCCTGGCGGCGTGACACACGCGACAGTCGGACAAATGGAACGCGCCGCAGGTGGTTTCCCGACGCGTGTCCCGGAGATCTCACCTTCCCCATCCAACACCTGGATGGAAGGCAAGCGGTGGATCACATGCAGCCGATACTCCGCTTCGTGAGAGATGGGATTTAGGAAAAAAGCTGCAAAGCATTTGAGTCAATAGTCAGATTTTTTTTTTTTTCTCTGTGTAATCTCGTGTGCATCAGTTGACTTTTGAAGCACTGACACGGCCCACGTGTGTTGTGTCTCATCACTCACTGGCAGTGTGGAGCTGCTGCATCCTCCTGAGCTCCTTGGTGGTGTCCTCCAGCCCTCTGAGCCGGTTGTTGTGCAGAAGGAGAACTCTGAGGCAGGTCAGGTGTTTTAAGGCCCCTGTGTGAGAGACCGGAAGGGGTCAATTCAGAGGGTCGTCTTTTGTTTCAATGTGTATCTGTACAAGTGCTTTGTATCTTTGACTGGAATCTCAAACATGCACGAGAGTCTTTTCTCCCAAAAGCACATTTAAAACGGTCTGAACAGTAAATTTGCAACAATGAAATACAAACTCACCAGAAATAGACGGGATGTTATTGTTTTGGAGGTAGAGTTCAGTCAAGCAGCAGTTGAGGGAACGACCGCTGAGCTCGCTGATCTAAATGAAATCAAAATGAAAGAAAAGTCCCGCTCAGGTTCAACTAAAGACAATCAATGGAAGTTTACCTTGTTGTTATTGAGCCACAACTCCCTCAGAAAGTGAAACCTCGACAGGTCAGGGAGCCTGGTGAGTTTTCTGTTCAACAAAATGGCAAACCTGTCAATCATCTTTGAATCATTTTCTCAGAGTATCACAAATACGTTTGTTTTAAATGCATCAACGCTCTTACTTTTTGGAAAGGTTGAGTTGGTCAACGTCAACGTCCCTCCTTCCTGCAGCCGGCTGAGACTCCTTTATGTCCTGTATTTACGGTGAGGGGAGAAGAAATCACTTATTAGAAAAGGGGCCGAAGCTACATTCTAGTGCCTTTTTTTATTTATTTATTTTTTGGACGGCCAATCTTTCTACCTCCACCTTTTCCATTGTCAGGGGCCTTTGGGAATTTCACACCTGTTGCCAGGTAACCTGGTGCTTGAAATCACAACAAAAAACTCATTCTAGTCATTTATTTCAATAACATACAGGGTTTTTATGCATTCTTTATTCATTCCATGTCTGTTAATTCCATTGTTGTTCATTTCCAGTAGAGGGCAATGTTTTACCACACTTAATAGTCAAATGAAGTCGGTTTAGTTGAATTTTTGAAGTTGAAGTTTTGTTTATTCACATTGTGGTTCCTAATAAAAGGCAAATGACTCTCACAACTATTTTGCTTTATCTTCACAGTCTGCATGTTCACTGAAGCACTGAATATACTTTAATTTGATTTTACTTTGAGTTTGGGAAACATGTATAATGTTAAAATAGTTTTGTTCCGCAACTTGTACTCTTATACATTGTTACCACTTTGAGTTCAAGTTATTGGCAAATAGACTTCATCCCGCTCTGTGCAAGAGCAATATGAGAAAATACTACTCTGATGTCTGAGAATGGAAAAGAAAGTAGCAAGTAGCTCAGAATAAAGACTGGAAACAGAACAACTTTACACTTCAAGGTATTTCTCTCCATCCACAAACCTCTGCAACATCTGGAGGAGCAAGTCAATTTGCACATATGCCCGTATTTATTTATGGTTCACTCTTGACCGTGAAACCTTCTAACAAGTAACAAGCATTCAAAATACCTTTCAGATGCAGTGTGTAGATTTGGTATCTGGTTATTAGCATTTGCTAATGCTAATTAGCTTCCAGCACTTGGGAATGATGATGGTAAAAGTACCACTGTGCAGTGAAATCACTCTAAAGGAGACGCGCCCCCCCCCCCCCCCCCCCCCCCTCCCCCCCCCACAGGGATCTTTGTTCTAGGTGTGGTGCATTTCTCTTGTTGCCCATCCGGTCAACCCCCCCCACCCCCCCCTCCTCCCCCCCGTGGGCGCTTCCTGATCATGCATGAGACCCCCCCTCCCTCCACCCTGCTTGTCAATATGGCTATTAACCCGGCCTCCCTTCATTTCCCATGAGGGTTGTGGGGCTACCGAGTTCCTGCTGCAGGGTCTGGCTGCTCCCGAGGGCACGAGGGAGGGAAGGGGGTCTCATGGGAAGCTCGGAGTCAAAGTATCACCACCGGTCTTCTGAGAGGAGCTGCCCATGTTGCCGTTTTATTTATTTTTTTGTTCGGAAGTGCAGTGAATGAGCCTTTGGTCCTCCTGTTTGAGGACAAACAAAAGGGAGGAAGCAATAACAGAAGGTGTGAGGTTTAATGACAGACTGGCTTCAACCGCTGGGGAGTTTTAAACCACCTGAGTCGGGAATTACATTTATTAAAGGTTCTGCAAATGATATTCAGTGAAAGATACTATTTGCTATTTAAATAGAATGGAGTAATGTCTACCTGCAGAGAATAAAGTTTCCCTGTTTGTCTGGTTACCACAGCTTCACATGCACGTTAGTGCACGTGAGTGGGCCAGACTCGCTCACTTATATGCAGGTTCTGTAGCAGAGGTGAAGCTTCTGGTACCCACACCAGCGTGACACGGTGAGCTCAGTCAGCCATTCGGTCATTCCCACTTTCCCTTCTTGCTTATCTTATTCATTACCTCTTTTCTTTCACACCCTCTTAAACACATTTCTGTCCTTGTTTCCTAAATGATTTCTTCCCTTCATTCCTCATATGAAATCCATGAAATACCCCAAATTGCAGGTACGATATTTCAAAATGAACTAAACTCTGCTTTTGCTTAACATGTCTACTTTAACGCAGTTGACAAAATGCTTGTGTACCATTTGCTAACCTTTGCCACTGTGGTAGTCTAACTGTTACCCCCCCCCCCCCCCCCGGGGAAGGAATACTTGTTCTCGGGCCTCCTCCCTTTCTTCCTCCTGAAATGAGACCACAGCCTTAAAAAAACATACAAAACCCCCCAAAAGCTGCTCCTTAGATAATAAAAGTGATATCATCTTTCATTCACATAAGCAACAATTAGTGTGGCTGCACGCCGCCGCTTCTCAAATCAGCGAGACGAGTCTGGAATGAACGTCCCCCACAGAAGTAATTACGCCTCGCCTTGTTTTGGTACCGCGGCAACTCACAGACTCCAGTGAGTCTGAGGTGGAATCAGAAGAGGTGGAGCTCACGGTGATGGAGACGGCAGGCAGAGGGTCGATAGTAGACAATGTCAGCTTTCATTCACCAATCAAACCAGGGGGGGGGGGGGGGGGGGGGAGAGGGAGAAGAGGGGCTGGGGGGGGGGGGGGGGGGGTATCCAACATGAAAGGCAAGTCTTAAATCATCAGTGTGCGATTAATGCTCCGTCACCACTGATTACTGAGCATCGAATTATGTCTGCCATAATGTTACCGTGGCAACACAACAGGTGTCAGTGAGCTCAGACTTTTAACAGAGGAAATTCAGCAGACGCGTCTCAGTAATTGATCGCATCAGTTCTCCTGCACGCACGGTGCATTTTTGTTTCGGCTTATTGAAAGGAAGTAACATTATGATGAATTGCAGCACGTTAAGGTTTAGTCAGAAATGGAACAGTCTCTATTTGATCCATCCGTCTTAATTACAACATGAATGGACCAATCTTCTCTCACAGTGAAAAGTTGTTTTGAGCAATCAAAGCACATTTGGACAAAGCAGCATTTGCTCTCCTGCATGTGATCACAGAGGTATGCAGGCCAAATTTCAACGACAATGTTGAATATGCAAAAACTAAATGATCATTGTCTCAAGCAGAAAAGCTAATCAAACTCCTCACTGGCTTTTCATGGCGCTGCATGAGTAACAGTGGAAACACTTTCACACATCTCACAGCAGCTGGAGCGCGGAACCCTTAATGACACAAATGAAGGCAGAGATTCAAACCAAGCCGGAACGTTCTGCTCTCAGCAGCTTCTCGGGATTTTGTGTCTGATGATGAAGGACGAGGAGAAGCTGCAGCAGCAGCGAGCAACAGACCAAACTCTGAAGGGGAGAAGAGAAGAGGGTCCAAAAAATGAAACGGGAGAACAGCAGGAATCACTGAAAGCACCACACAACCACATTGGTTGATTTGCAAACTTTTGATTTCAAACACGTACTTTCTCGCTTTGACTTGATCTATTGTGACCCAATGAATGTGAAACACTGTTTCGTTCAGCTGCTGAATTAAGGTCTGGAATATTTCTAAATGAATGTCTCCTTATCTGCAGTCTAGAAAAATATTTTAAATATTTCCTGAAAAAGATTCAGAATTTTACAGAACAAAAAGAATGAAGCTTCCTTTTTTTGCCTCCGTTTTATCATTTTCTTCCAGACAAAATCTGATATTCTATAAATATGTCAAAACACATGTGATTTACTCATGCACATAATCCCATCACCATCACGATTGGCCTCCTCTGACGAACGTCTGAGATGAACGCAGTGGGCGCGGTTTATTTACGAGCGCAACATTCACGTCAACCAATCACAGCCTCCCAGGAGAGACGCACCTGAGTCGCTGCCAAAGCGCGTCGGTATAAAAGCCCCGGGTCCCCTCCGTTCTTCATCCAGCATCAGTCTTCCTTCCAGTCGGACCCTTACGTCTCTCCAACCATGCACCTGAGCGCGTGCGAGTCGTGCCACTACCTGCTGGTGCTCTGCGTCCTCCTGAGGAGCTGCCGAGCCTTCCGGAACGATGCCACGGAGCTGCTGTATTCGCGCGTAACCGAGCCGCCGGCGCCGCCGGAGGTGCAGAGCAACGTGACCCTGAACCGTGCGCGGAACGGCGGGAGAGGAGCGGCCGGCGGCGCGCACGACAGAGGAGGTGAGGACCGCAGGAGGCTGTGGCCTGTTTGTGCGATAAGATGCTTGTTTCTAGGCTTTTCTTTTTGTCCTGTTATTTTCCTGTTATTTGTAACCTGCAATTGGCGAGGCACAGACATCTGAATATTCTCTCTAGTCAAATCTCTTACTTTTAGATATTAATAGAGTAGTCACAGATGTAGAAAACATAACTAACAAGCGGCTCCATTTCACCGTCACCTTTTGACTTTATTTTGATTACTTTATTTTAAGGATGCATGCAACCACGAGATCTTGATCTTGATGAAGCTTGTTTTTTTTCGGTATTTAATCTCGAAGAACGGAATGAGAGGCTCCTTTAATCACACGCGTAATTCCATCACCATCCCGCCATCATTAACATTCCCTTCAAAAGAGATTGCAGAGAACACGCCTCCAACCACTTGAATAGAAAAGTTGGTGTTTATCACACGAACCCAGCATGCTGTTGGCAGAGAGCTGAGGCAGACTTGCGTCAAGACGCAGACGCAGACGCAGACGCATGCGCCAGCCTTCAGTGCAACACACAGGAGGATGCAGAGGAATGAAGGTTATCTCATGACGGTTGTCTCTGAGCTCTGTTTACCAAAAGGCGGCAGTGCGGGAAGAGGCGGGAGGGGGGGTCATTCATCAAACACTGTCACTGAGCTGTATATGAATGGACCTGAGCTTGGGTTACAGTGGCCAGCGGCGGGTAGGGAGGGGGGGGGGTTACAGACATAGGTTTCTGCACAAAGGTAATCCTGCGGTTAAATCCCTTCCACACGATAAAAAAAAGAAAGCTTTTAAAATGTTGATCTCGGTCTTTCCACAGAGCGAGGCCAGATCGGCTGCAGAGAGCTGAGGTCCACCAAGTACATCTCCGACGGCCACTGCACCAGCATCAACCCCATCAAGGAGCTGGTGTGCGCCGGCGAGTGCCTCCCGGCCCAGATGCTCCAAAACTGGATCGGCGGCGCGTACGGCCGGAAGCGGTGGGCTCGCCGGGGCGGCGGCCAGGACTGGCGGTGCGTCAACGACAAGACCCGCACGCAGCGCATCCAGCTGCAGTGCCTGGACGGCACCGCGAGGACCTACAAGATCACCGTGGTCACCTCGTGCAAGTGCAAGAGGTACTCGAGCCAGCACAACGAGTCGGGCAACAAGTTCGGGGAGGCGGCCCTGTCGCCGCCGCAGATCCTGCAGAGGCACAAGTCCAAGAGCAAGAGGAGGCCGGGGAAGAACCGGCTGAGCGAGAACTGGCACGACAGCGAACCGTGAGACCCGCCCCGTGAGTCCACACGCACCGCGCGGGAGTTTTGTCCTCGGCGGTGTGCGAGACACGACGTCGGAGAGCTGGCGGATTATCTTCTCAGAGTGACTGGGGCGGGATTCGGGAGAAGCTGGTCCCCTTCGCCGTGATGGAGAGCTGCGGGGGGACCGCTGAGAACCTTTTGTGGGTGAAAGAGAATGTGAACTGAACCGAGGTCCAAAGCCCTCTCGAGTCCAGAGCCGAGACACACCTTCCTCATATATGTTCCCATATAATCATTTTGTATACAGATGGACATCTCCAGGCACCAACACTAGTAAACACCAAACAAATATTTGTGTAAATACTTTGTACATATATCAACATTTCTCACTTGCCTTTTTTAAGTATGTGTGCAAAATTTTACTATGTAAGATTTATGATTCATTTCGATGTAATATATTTTCCTTGGCAACATATGATATGTTGGTTGGTAAGAGGCCTCAGCATGTTGGTGAAATATGGAAAAAAGATTTGTCATCAATCAGTGTTGTAATAACTATATGAAATAAATATAACCTTTTATCACATATTGTTGTCAGTGGAGACATTTCCTCATTTGGTTCGCCATGAAAATGAACCAAAAGTTTAATTGGAGCGGACATAAAAACTTTATTCAAATCATGTAATATCAAAGTTCTAATGTTGGCTAAGAGAAAGTGAAAACGTTCCTGCTTAATTTTTCCAAATAATGCCTAAGTATTCATGTGTATGTACTATTTGTTCAGGCTACATTTTGTACTCAAAAATGTTTAATGCAAGGATAGTTTTCCAATGACAAGAATGATATAGTTGTATGTTCTAGTTCTTTTTTTTTCTTCATCAAAAGATAGATCACCTGAAATCACAAGATTATTTAGACCTGTGAAAGCTGCTACAGCAGAAAGCCGATAGCAGCTGTCACTTTATTATGGCCGGAAATGAAATAATTTCACCTGTAAAATAAAAGTTTAAAAACAAATTATGCAAATTCTAAATGTTATTTTAATCTGCTTCTTCAGTCCTTTCAGAACGTGACATTTGATCAACTGGTTCCACTATTATTACATTTTTATGGGTATAGGTTGTCTACCATATCTGGTTCAGATTTTAAGAATCTTCTGGCATTCAATCGGATGTAACGTTAGAATTTAAATGTACTGTGTTGAAAGCATTACAGCCTGAGGACCTAGTACTGCTATTTGCTATGGAGTTTCACAACTACGACATTTTAAACTGTCTGTAAGGTTCCTCACTTCGACGAATAAAATGAAAGACAAACGGCCTAGACTTTGGTTCTTTTATTTTGAAAGCATCCACCGGAAAAACACCATTCAACAGCTTGACAGCGCTGTTTTCACAAATTTCCATCCACGTTTCCGCTACATTCCCACCCCGCCCATCGGCTGGACGGTGGACGGTTTTTGGGAATCACCTTTCCGTGACCCCCCCCCCCCCCACCTGGACCCCCAGCTGCCCCCCGATGGAGGGCAACCACGCCACCACGCAGAGCGGCTGTGGCGATCCGGACAGGCCCGCTCATCCTGGGGGTTTCCCGAACCGCGACGCCGGAAAGGGCGACCCCCAGCCGGCGGGACGCGACGTGGACTTCCCGGTGTCTGTGGTTCTTCCCGCCGGCGGCACCGGGGAGAGAACGGGACTGCAGACACCCAAACAGTTCTGCTCGTTTCTGGGTCGGCCGCTCATAAGCTACACTATCCAGGCTTTCGAGAGGTGGGAGAATCACAAAAAATACAACGAGACTAAAATGTCATGAACCGTTATTGTGTGCAACATGTCCACGTGACTCCCAGGTTTCACACATTAGTGACTTCACTTCCACTAATGTCCAGTTATCAATCACATCGGTAGTAGTAAAAAGTATAGATCTAATGGATCCAACTTCTCAATTGAAAGAAGCTTAAAATGTTTTTATTGATTTTTATTTCTAATCATTTTAAAGAGATTTTTTTCACATGAAAACTCAAGTTTGGTGGAAACAGTTTCGGAAAGTTTTAAAAACCTTTTGAAATGTGTGTTGGAGGAAATGATCTGCCCTTGTCTGAAGCATAATGATGCTTTAACTCAATGAGCAAGTATCTCTTTGGATTATCAAGACAAACCGTCTCAAATTAGATTAGATTAGATTAATTCCACTTAATTGTCATTGCACATGTACAAGTACAGAGCAACGAAAGTGCAGTTTGGCATCCAACCAGAAGTGCAACAGAATAATAAAATCATAACAAATAACAGTATATACGGATTAATAACAAATAAAGTGCTATACAGAGGGTGGCTTATGCTTACCTGGTACTATTTGGTAATAAATTAGGCAAAAAAGTAGACTGATGAAATTCACCTTAAATAATGCGGAGATATAAACAAAAACTCTAGGGTTGCTAAACTGGTGCAAATATTCAGTGCATATTGACTTGACAGTGCAAACAAATGGTATAAAGTGTCTTCAGTGCATCAAAATCAAATGCTTGACAAATGTAATGTTCTTGAACATATTGATACACAAATAATATTAAATTAAATTTACCCTTAAACATGTACAAAAACCTGTCTACCGCTATCTGCACCCCTGGAAGTGTGGTTTTGACAGCAGCTGCTGCTAAAGAATGTGATTCTTTCCTCCGCCACTGGGGGGGATAGAGAGACCTCAGGCTCCACACCAGGGCGGAGAAGGTGGATGTTTACACTGTGTGGTGATCACCGCCTGACCCTCATTACAACAACGCAATAACAACCGGTGTTTATAATCCGACGTGTGTCCTCTCGGCGTGTTCTCCGTGTTTACAGTAACATCCTGGGACCGCAGGGCGGGGCGGAGAAGCTGCCTGTGTGGCCCCGGTGATCAGAGAGAGGTCGAAGGTCGTCCGTGTCGGTCATGAACTTGAACTAATGTGTTTCAGTCACATCCACAATCCGACTGTGGTCGATCATTAGTGGGGATGCTCGGCCTTGGAATGTTTTTCCGGATGCGTTTTCATGTTACTGGGACGTTGCACAATTTTCAAGTGCCTTATAACTTGAAAATCATATATTTTATCCCGATGCAGAATATATTTGCAGATTATTAATCATTTTGATAATTTGTTAAAGGGCTGTCAAAATCACCACTGTTTTTTTTATTGTAACTGTTTCATGTCTCTGAATAACAATTCGTTTACTTTGAACCCCGCAGGGTGTCGTGGATCCAGAGCATCGTGGTCGTTGTAGCCCGAGAAAACACGGACCTGATGGCGGACATCGTCCGGCGCTTCCGGCACAGGAAGGTTCGAGCGGTGCCGGGCGGCTCGACTCGTCACCGGTCGATACGGAACGGGATCCTCGCTTTAGGGGAGGAAGGGGGGGAGAGGCCGGCGGCGGGGAGGCCGAAGGTGGTCCTCATCCACGACGCCGTGCGGCCTTTTGTGGACGAGGACTTCCTGTACGAGATCGCCACGGCTGCCAAGGAGCACGGGGTCAGTATGATGAACGCTATTCTACCCGAAACACACAAATACCCTCAAGTGAAATCCCTCCCAACTGGTTCCCATCTATTCTGACGCAGCGTTTTACATACGCAAACAAACGTCTCGCCCCAAATGGAGGACGATTTGCTCCAGTTATTTCCTACTGAACCGGTCTGTTCAGAGCTGCAGTGATCTATGATGATCCTGGAGAACACCGTGGAAGTGGAGCCTGAGCTCACAAAGCTGAGTGAATGTCAGTAAACTGTCATTATTCGACTCGTCTCCGCGGCTGGTTTGCAGCTGCGACGGGGAGGTGGCGTAACCTCGGTGGCGACCATCAGTGTTTCCAGTCGCTGGCGGAGGCGGGACGCGTCTTGCTTTTCGAGAGAGCAGCGGATCGCGACCTCCCTGCCGAATGCCAGAGGCTCCTCGAGCCGCCGCCGCCGCCGCACGAGTAATTAAATCTCCAGTGTGGCTCAGACTCCGGCCCCCACAAACACCCCCTCTCCCCTGGCTCCCTCCCTGAAGTTAATTGGAAACACTCGGCCGCAGTTACAGGAATCGAACCTTTCACCTGGCGGGGCGACGGTGTTACGACGGAGCTCGCTGACAGGACGGCGCTCTGTGAAATAAACCCTCACGGCGGGCGGTTCCGCTCTGCGTTATCCCGCCGGGGGGGAGTGTGGGGGGGCCCCGACTCCCTCCGCCCGAAAAAAAACCCAGCGGAGGGTGGTTCTTTTGATTTTCAACCGCACGTTGCGACGCACGTGTTTGCTTTGCTACGATTTTTCCTCTCGCACGCGCCGGTCGAAGCTGTGGTCGAACTATAATCTCAGAAATGGTGATTATTTGGGATTTGCAAGAAGCACAAGCGGTGCGTGCTCCGGCTGCATGGTTGGGATTTATGCTCCTTTGTAATGTGGCGGCGGTCTTGATGTACGATCAGGGGGGGGGAAGTTCTCTCTTTGAAATGGGCACTTGTGGTTGCACGGATATCAAGCACATTTGAGAAGGAAAACAGTAACTGAAAGTCCAGTTTTTTTCCAGCTTCCCACAGCGTTTTTTGATCCCTGTGTGTGTGTTTCATGATTATGTCTTATTACACGGGGATGAAAGTTGTTACTGGAGGTTTAGCCTTCCACGAAACATTTTTGTTTATTTTTACCTACAATGAAAATGTACGAAGCGTCTCGGTTACTCATCCAATCGGTTTGGTCAGATTTCATTCGTCTGACTCATTTCCAGTGCAGAGCCCGTCTAGCGGTGTAACTTCTACCGATTATTGCGCTCGAGACGAATGCTAACAACTTCTTTCTTTGTCGACCCAGGCGGCGGGGGCCATCCGGCCTCTCGTTTCCACGGTGATAGCCACCACACCTGAGGGCTACCTGGACCACTCTCTGGAGCGGGGCAAGTACCGAGCCAGCGAGATGCCTCAGGGATTCACATATGACGTCATCCATCGAGCCTATCAGCGGGTAGAGACCGTTTCTTTTCCGCTTCCTTCAGCGGCTGCTCGGTTGCCAATGTGGGGTAGGCGGGCGGTGACGACGACAAGCATCAACAAACAAAGCGTGTGAGGATGAAGACGAGGGTCGTCACGGTTATGGCTTCCCACAATTAGAGGAGGATGAGTCAAATCACATCAATTGTCTCCACCTGGGAGCGATCGAAATGTTTTGGCTTGACTTTTGTGGAGAAAATGGAGCAGCTGCAGCCCGGAGTAAAAGGTTATGAACTGTAGAGCAGACGGGCAAAAGAAAAACGATTCCAGGGGAAGAATAACCTTTCGTGTGCGTGCTGCTGTTTGCTCAACTGGTTTTCTGGATAAGAAGCTCTTTGTAAAAGTTCATATTTTATTGCTGGGTTAGAGAGCAAAGCTTTACCATCTGTCACGCTGAGTATTCCCAACGTCCGGGTCAAAGGTCAGCCCGACCGACACAGGCGGATCGAGCTGAAGTCCAGAGTTCTTCCATATTTAAGTCCTACTCCTGCTATCTTAGTGGAAACCACACATGGCATCAGGCGATTAGCGATTACTCCTGGAAAAACAACGTATAAAACGACAGCCGGGTGGAGATCTAAGCTCTGAAAGTGGGTGATGCTCGTCGATCCCATCGGGCCTCCCACAGTCCTCCCATCGGTCGGCCCATGTGCCGCTGGACCCGGCGGGTTTCCCCGCGGCGGCGTCCGGGGAAAAGAAAAGAAGCCCCTCTTACACCGCTAAATTCACATTTCACAATTCACTCACATTTGAGCTGCGTCGTCGAGGCCGGCGAACCGGCGGAGGTCTCTGGAGAAACAGAAAGTTGTTTGGGGGGGGGCTTGAGAGCGTGTTCCCCGTCTCGCCACCTCTTCAAAAGCTGAGGGAAAGTGTCAGGTTGGGACTGGGACATTTGCGAGTTCATGGCTTGGCGTCCATTGAGGGTAGGAGAAGACAATGTGGGGGAAGGGGGACAGTGTGGGGAGGGCGGAGGGGGACACTGTATCCCCTCCCCAGTAAAAGCTTTTGTACCTGGAGAAAATGCTCAAGGTTCAGTTACAACTTGTTACTGCTGAGACTTCTCTCCTCATTTTCCATGGAATGAAAGACCCCCCCCCCTCTCTTATAGTGGGATAGAATATTACCCAGGTTTGGGTCATTTTTCTTTGTAGTATTTTACTGTATTTCAAACTCAACAAGCTCATCGCATCATTCCAAACTTCTATGAGATACACGAAACAGCCTCAAAGTAGGAATAAAATGAAACTTAATAATAAATGCATTTAGCAGGTCTATTCTTAAAGCGTTTGCAAACACATTAAAATATAAATACTTTTATTAGGTGATCAGCCAATGTTGTGTTTGAAGGCTTGTACGGCTGACGTTCAAGAAAATCAATAAATTCATCTCTAAGTGAATTTGTCATTAAAACGAGTCAGGAAAGTTTGAAGGAGGATAATCTCGACAGCAGTTGGTTCTCATCTCTGATGTTGCTACAGACAGATTTTGGAGGCCACTGCTGCTCGTAAAGGATTGTGGTTCGATACCCGGCCCGACACACAGCGACACTTCACGTATCCATTCACTTTTTATTGCCTTGTGTCCTGAAATCCCCCCAATTAAATCCACTTCCCTGTGGGATGTGCAGCATTAACATGCACATCCGTGCAAGAGTGTCTTTGGTTGAAGATGGGCCCAAGGCGTTTTTCATTATTTTAGTATGATTTTTAAATATTTTTTTCCATAAGATTCAGTTGATCGGGACGCACCCGACGTCGCAGCCACCAGTAACACATTTTTTTTCACACAAGCACATTTTGGGGATTTCCGTCCAATGAAATATACAAGAACCAAATGTTCTTACCTACTATTGAGCCGGGGAGCTTTCACTTGAACAAAACAAGGGAAAATAAAGAGCTGGAACAAGAAACGTCACATCTCTGCCCCTTTGAAAGGGGAACGTTTTATGAGTAGCTGCTTTTACGATAAAGAGAAAGGACCATAATGGACGGTAGAAGTTGCTTGGAGCGAGTGTAGAAAGACTCACGACTGAACTAGACCACCAGCAGCAGTTCAAACGTTGTAGAGACTCGATAATTTATAGAAGGAAGCACATGCCGTGTGTGCACAACAACGCCGGAAAATTCACCCAGAGCGGTAGGACTGTTGGTCCAATAAAAGACTTGCAAAGTGTCACTTTGTGAACCTCTTTTTCTTCAAGTTTTTAAGATATTTGCTTCTCACACAAAGAGAACACAGGAAGTCATTTTGGGGTCTGGACGTCCTTTAACATCTTTTGATTTAAGTTGATAATCTTTTTTTTGAATCAGTCGAAGGCTTTGATTCAGCTCGAATCCCCTCACAGAGACACGACTCAAGGCTCGCGTTGATAACCGGCTCACATTCGTCTCTTTGACATTTTTAAATGTAGCTTTCAAAAGGGGGCACCCAGCCGTCCACCAGTGCCGCCCCGCCCCGCCCCGCGGGTTTGGAAGGAACCCGTTGTTTTTTAACAGATTGTTTTTGTGTCTTTCCTTGTGCGTCTCTGCAGTGCAGCCAGTCAGACTTTGACTTTGGCACCGAGTGTCTCCATCTGGCTCTGCAGTACTGCGGCACCAACGCCAAGCTCATCCAGGGGCCGCCCACGCTGTGGAAGGTGAGCTCGCCAGGGGCCTGGGTGTAGTGGGGGGTGGGGGGGGGGGAGGGAGGGGTATTTGGTGACGGCTTTCAGGCAGTGTGCCCGCTGCCGATTTATCATATGGGCACAAAGCTGGTGAATTGAAAGTGAGGGGCCGCTGGCACAAGAGGAAGCACTAAGATATCTAATGTGACGTGCAGGGTTTGCATGTAGAAATTAGTTTAAATGTCTTGAATTTGATCCCTCAGATCATGGAGCTTTCTGCCGTCAAAAGCCACTTTGCCCAAATCCTGTTTTTCTTGTTAGACTCTGTTATGTGGACTCAAAGATAACTTGGGTTTTGTGTACCGAAGCTCTTCTGCCGTCACTCCACTATAACGCACATCATTTTGTTGGGACATTTGAGGACATTTTAAATAACGTTGGAAGACTCGTCTTTCCAGAAACAATTCCCCGGTTACTCTGGATAACTCTATTATCTATTCAACCAAATAGTTCAGGGACTCCTTGTACCCGTAGTATTCTAATTAGGGACTAAATGTGGGATAAAAACAACGCTGTTTCACAAACATTGTCGTGTTTGGTTCCTTCTGGACTGTTGGCTTTGCTTTAAAGTCGGCTGCTGGAACCAAAGCGGAGAATGGGCTTTTGGGGGAAAAAGAAACGTTAAATGGAAACTGTCCTAGATTTTCGTTTCTGGTCACGTGATCAAGGTCTGGCCGTGGGAGCAGGTTATTCGAGTCATTCGTTTGACATTTTCAGAGGCAAACAACTGTATTTCAAGCAAAAGCGAAGATGTTTTTTCCTATTCAGCGACTCGTCACACCATCAATGCTTTTAACCCAAATAAACATCTCAAGATCCTGGAAAAAAATCCAATTCTGTCCTCCAGGTGACCTACAAACGTGATTTAGCTGCTGCAGAGTCCATCATCAAAGGTCAGTTCCCTTCTTCATACGTTGTCCATCATCATCACGTCCTGTGATGTGTATAGTGGACTTTTTTGCTCCACTTGTGTTTTACACCAAGATGATGAGTCCATGTAGACGTGTACACATGAGAGGTTCCTTGCATTAGTATCGAAACGATCAGACATGAACCCTGAGGGAGGTTTTGTCTTTTCTTTTAATATATCGAGCCCAAAATGGCCCATGGACGTGCAGCGGGATGCGTTCTTAGGAGCCTTGTTCAGCTCCGCACGAAGCAAGTCGGGACAAGGGATACAATCACAATCAGACACATGGAAATAAAGATTCACCCCGCCAGCCCGTCGGACCGGCAGTTACCTGTTTGATGATGACGTCAGGCGCACGGTGATGTGAATGAATTCATTGTGTGGAAGAAAGTTCTCACATCTGTCAGTTTGAGAAACTGCCGTGTGTTTCAGTTTGTGTTCCTGTGTGCTCCCACATGCTTTTATACTCTGTGTGTGTGTGCGTGTGCGCGGTTAGAAGTGTGTACGAGCCACTTTCTCCGTAGATGACTGGCGGCGGGCGTTCCGGAGGTCCTCTCGTTCTGCTGCTGTGTGTCTCTGATGAGATGATGTTGTTTCGCAAAGTAAAAGTCAGCCGTCTGAAATTGACGTTCTCAAAATTGTGCCTAAACTACAAACTCGTGTTCTGAGCTTTTGTTCAGTTTTTGACCTCAAACCACCGGAGGAGAAGTGGGAGGAGCTCTTTCTGGCGCCCCTTGCTTTTTGAAAATCTGCAGAACAAAAGAGTAACAACTGTCACAGAACATGTCAGAACTGTAGGAGCACAGCTGCTTACATTGGATGTAAACCGTCCCGTCGCAGAGGTGCATTCCTGCTTGAAACGTCTGAAAACAGAATCTGCGTCTTAAATCCATTTACTTTCCGATCCTGGGTCACTTTCGGATAAATTTAGCAACTATTCCCATATTAAACCACAACTCTGATTGATGACTGGCCTCCTTCCTTGTGGGCACTTAAGATCTGAGAAACCGAAATGAGAGACGTGAGCGTGTTACCTAAAGGGTCGTTACATTATCAACACACTTGTGTTATTTCTAGTGACACTGGCCACTAATCCCAAAACCCCGTATTGAGTCAGCAGTCTTCCTTTGTCTCAAAGTAATGTATTTTTTTGGTTTTTGGTCCACGAGTGAAAACGATTTCAACCACATAAGATGCTTCTAAGGACCCGCCTCGTGGATTCCCAAGCTCTTTGCGTGTCTTCGCATAGGCGGTTGTTAACAAGTGGCCAAATAAGACATCATCAAACTGAGCACGGTCGCCACGGCGACGTGACCGCGGCGTAGTGGGTCTATAGCCCAACATTTGTGAACACGTGATTCTCATAAACCATACATTTTCTGCACTGATCCCACATCCAATGTTTAAAAATCTCCTTTGGCTGTTTGGCGAGGGGATGACTCAATTCTCTCTCTCTCTCTCTCGTGTCCTTCTCCTGCAGACGCCGTGTCGCGGTCGGCCTGTTTTGTCACAGGCGGATCCGCACGCGCCGCCGCGCTGGCTGGCGCCCTCCAGGAGCCCGCCCGGGCCCTCGGCACGGTGAGCGCGTTTTCCTCGCAGGCGTTTTAAAGCGCTCGTTTTCCCCCGAAACATCCTCGCAACTTTTAGTCGGACCGTCTCCTGGAGCATCCGCCCTCTGCCACTTTCCCTCCTCCCTCTTGTTTTCACCCTCCACCTCTCCGTCCCCCGGATGCAGCGGAGCAGATGGCCGTCGTACTTCCTGCACCGTGGAGGTTCTCCTGATTAATTGGGTGTTTAGCGATGACTTCTTCCATCGCTCCGTCCTGACGGGCTCCCACGTCACAGTTCCACATCAAAGTCCCCACGTTGCAAACGTCCTGTGTTTGATTTGTAAGACGGTTCCTTCCAGGCGATGGGGAAACGCCATCCACGTGCAGAGCAGTCTGAGGTATCTAATCAGACGGAGGAAACCAAGGTCCTCATGTCCTCAACCGCTGTGTGGTCTCCCTCGATCATCCTCTCGTCGTCTCTCTCTCTCTCTTTCTCCTGAGCAAACGGATGAGACCACACTAGACTTCTTCTAGACGTACACCCGGGCTCAGGGATGGAGGTCAAAGGTCAAGGTCGCTGTGACCTCTGGTCCCACTCTCTCGATATTTTAGGAATGCCTTGGGCAAGTTTCTTCAACGTCTGGCCCAAACGTCTTCCTAGATGAATTTGAGGACGGACCGGTTAGGTTTTCATCTGAGCTCACGAAGAACGTTGTTGGTTCGAACTCACGGATGAACATGTTGGCACGTTCACGCAAATAATCTATAGGATAAAATGATGGTGAGATGATTGCAGAGACATTTATAACTGTTTGCTGGAAGAATACACGAGTAAGGCCGTAATTATAGTTTTATTTGATGTTACAGAACATCTGTTTTAAATCTGAAGAGGAACAAAATCCTGCAAAATAAAACCGTGAGGATCCGGAGGACAAAAAAGCTTCAATGATCATAATAATGCTGTATATCGTAAAGGTGTTTATTGTATTCTTACTGTGTCCATCCCTCTATGTGCTTGTATTTCACTCTCCTCCAGACAAATCACCCACACATGGCTCCGGGTATAGAAACGTGTTTCCCAGATCATCCTGATATCGCTCTAAATTCCCCGTGTGGAGGTGTTGACAGTGAAGGGGGGGGGGGCAGCGCATGCTGCATGCTGCATTACACGGTACACGTTTCCATGTTCCAGCGTGATCAAATTCAATCAAATTAATCTGCAGGACTAAGGAGATATTCTTTGTGTGTTGAATGTGAAAGGAGTTCCTCCATGTTGTCACTATCTTACCTTCCTCGTTTGATAAATAACTATGAGCCATCAGGTATTCCCATCTTTATCATCTGTGAGTTTGGATCAAAGGCTAAACCGACCAGATGTTTTATGTTTTAAGTATATTAACAAGGGAAAAAGTATTTCATAAATAATGTAAACAACGGTCAAACCACCTCGTTTGTATTCACAAACCCTTTTATCTTGATTTATGATCATATTCTTGTATCAAGCCCAGATCAAACACCGACCTCAGACCCATGTTTCAACTCAGTGACGTTTTTCAATGATTAACCTCCTGGAAGAGGATCAGTCACTGAGATGGAGAGGAAGGAGTATTTTTGGGCAGAAGAGTGTTTTTTGGGGGTGATTCAGAGCTGAAGCGAGCAATGGACGTTTAATCGAGTACCTTTTTAAATGTGAGGAATACACTGTTTTTTCATTTCCATCGTCATCAGCTTTCCCTGTAGCTGCTGTTTGTTTCCCTCGTGGTGCCACCTCACGCTTGAATGTTATTTTAAATAAAAAAATCGGGTGTGATCATTTCTGGCCCCGGATTTGCGTCCTAGGTTTTCATTCTCATGGTCGGTCGTGGCTTCTCGGCTCTTCGGGCCGCGCAGAAATGAAAATGAACGTTCCTATTCTGGGATTTCGTACCCAACCTGGTTTAGATCATGTGATTTCTTTTTAATCTACAATCCCCAGCTCAAAGCCACGGGCAAGTTATCTTCCATGACCAATTAACCCACTTATGTTTCCCATAACCTTTCCACGTGTCGGATGACTTTCTTGTTATTTTAAGGCGCTACCACAACCTGCCTCTCCGTGCCAAACTCAAACAAGACTGGCTGCTTGTTTCCGGCGTGGGTGAAGCTGTCCCGGCGCGGTGGCCACGCCGTCCTTTCTGGTGGCCTCGTGTCACGCGTGTGCGAGAAGATCAGAGCTGCCTGGAGAGAAGCAGGACGCCAATCTGCTTGCTTCCTTTTGCGCTTTCAGGTTTTTGGCCGCGCGTCGGCGTTTGACTCAATTTACAGCGTAATTAGATTTAAGTTGGCTTGTGTCGAATTTCCGTTCCTGGCTTTTGCGCACGACTAGTCCAGAAGTATAAAGGAGCCCAGAGCCCGTCTCCTCCATTTTGTTCTAATAAGCTTCTGATCGCAGTCGATGGAAGTCGGCCACTGGGTTGCATTCGCCTTTGAATTCATATCAGTTCACGATCATACCGTGTGTCATGGGGTGTGGGGGGGGTGGGTGGGAGCAGAAGATTGTGCTCTCTCACTAAATGATTGACAAAGTGGCTGAAAAAACAGCAGTGAAGTCAATACGGCTCCTACTTTAAGCGTCATCACTCGGCGTTCTTTAACAAGCAGAATATCAACGGCATATATATATATATATATATATATATATATATATATATATATATATATATATTATCTTCATCTTACAGGAGCTGGACGTCGTCCCGGATCTGACGGGGGAGAACGCCAGCTATCTGTTAAAGGAGTGGAACTTCATCCAGTTTTCTGTAAGTTCCCATTTTAAGCTCAACCTTTAAAAAAAAAAAAAAAACGTGTTTTTCATCAGAGGGGGAAAAGTTGTGATCTAGTTTTTGATTTCCTCGGCCTCCAGGTGGATCATTCTCGGCCGGCTGAAGTGGAAGCGCTGCTGGCGGCTCTGGAGGCGGCGGACCGGGCTCCTCTCCACCCGCTGGTCGTCATTTGGGTGAGTTCATACTGCGGCAAAAGTGCGCTTTGTGCTGAGACCGAGACGCGAATACTTAAAAATACAAAATTTCAGGTCAATCCATTTTTGGTTTTGCTCAAAAGCACAAAAATGAATCTGGGTGGTTTTAAATGTAAAGGTCAAGGCCTCGACCAGAGTTTATATTATCCAACAATTATCTTGTTGGATTGAATAAACAATACTGAGAGGTGATCGACCTGCTGCTATTTCAAGAAGAATCATTTACAGGTAAATTCTTCTACAAGTTATGAGGGATTTTCATTCCAATAACTAAGAATAAATAGTAATCAACGTAACAGTGGTGGAACAGCCGGCGTCCCTCAGGTAACAAAGTTGGACAAAGAGCAACCGGGTCCGTTTGCACTGGAGTGAAACGCGTCTTATTGTCTTTTCCCACACTTCGAATGAACTTTGAATGAACTTTTCTTTGAATACAAACATCTGCCGCAGGACGGATTAAGTTTCTTCGAGGTAAACGCTCAACGCAGAGAGCCCATCCTTATCTTTTTTTTTTTTATGCGCTCAACTGATCAAATGTCATCCATGGAACAATGTAATATTTTTGTAAAGGCCTCCAAACCCTCTGTGTCAATTTGGAAAATTGTCTCATAGTTTTCAAGGGGTTACAGAAGCATTGACGTGAATTGAGGGGGGGGACCTTCAGAGGGCCGATTTCTACCACAAACAAGTTTTGCACTGCGATAGTTTCACCCTAAAAATGAAAGCTGAGTTACAAACAAACTCAATTCACATGAGAAACCCTTTCTTTGATGAGGAATGATGGTCACCTCCATACATGACAAAGCGTGTCTGGATCACGCTGCCCTAATTAAGGGGAAATAAACACACAAGTAAATAGATTTACGGCTGAATTGGAGGATGATTATACCCTCCGACGAAGGCTGTGCATCAACCAGCCCGTGTTCACGCTCAGCAGAGCGTCTCCAACCGCGACCTCAGACAAACAGGCCTGTGGAGTCGTCACACGTCTAAACGGCTGAGTGAACAATGAGCGGTAATTTCTCCGAAGAGCAGAGACGCTCTGCGTTGGCGAGCGTCTTGAAAGGTGCCACCATGACTTTTGTTTATTTTTTTTTAGGTGCAGTGGAGCGATTCGGACGAGCTGCTCGGCGGGAGAGCGGCGGCGGCGGCGGCGGCGGCTGTCATCACGGACCTGTCCTCAGCCGCCAAACTCCGAAATATTCTCCTCTACGGCATACAACTCCATCAGTCAAAGGTAAGCCCTCGCTTGCCCTTCCCCCCTCCCCCCCTCCCCCGCACCTCCCGTCTCTCTTTTTCTTCCTTCCTGAAGTCGACCGGAGTCGCTGCTGCGCCTTGAGAGGCCAAACAAAACAGACTGGTAAACGTCTTTCAAGTGTCTCGTTCCAGTGACCTGTCTTGCTTTTATGCCTCGGGGCGAGGTTGCTGTCTTTTATCACACGTGTGTGAGCGTGTGTACTCGGGCGTTTTTAAGAAAAGAAAGTCATACGTAGGGGCAGGAATGAATGTGTTCCCGCGAGTGTGATTAACAGGGCAGGATGTCAACTTTTCAACTCGCGCCGCCGCCGCCGTTGTTGTTGTGTAGTATTCTTGCAACTGAACGCCAGCGGGATGAAAAGGATACGGTGGTGCTTCGGGTTCAAAAAAAAGCTCCACCCACCCCAGTTGAATTGTAGGTCGAACATAGAGTGTTCTGCAGAGGGGAGCCCACGCAGGTGTGTCCTGAAACCTACATTCTCTCTGTTGACCAGCAGGGCGGCGACTCATCTGGCTGCAAAAACAAGCCAGTTTGTATTGACGTCAATGAGAAAATGACTCCACTTCTCTCTCAGTGAACACAGCATGATGTTCTTTCAGTGAAGCATGGTCCATTTGGAGTGGAGTTGGCTACCGATGGAGTTGCATCCGTCCGTTGCGAATGAAAAAAACATCATCGCAAGGTCCGCAATACAAATGCCGACGATTGCCGCAGTTCACAGACCAATAGATGGCATCGCGATGACGAGGCCCACTCCCTATATACAGTAGTAAAACCTCCTGCGTGGGCCGTGTGTGGGCTGGAGTCATCGGGGGGATGCGGTTAACCTGGAGTCCACAATTTACTCCTCCGTCATTATGGGATTATATCAAATGTAATAACTCATCACAGGTGTCTGGTCTCCTGCTACCAAAGCCGTCGGGTAAAATCACAACATTTGGGCCTGACGTGCGGTTAATGATATGTGAAATACAACCAACCAAAGACCGGAGTGCTGAATATCGTTGCCCTTTTGCTCGGGACTGACTGCTGCGGTGTGATGAAGTAGGGTTTTTTTTTTTTGGTCAGCTGCGCCACTTCACAAATCAGCCGGAGAAGCCCCTGCGTCCGAGACGAGGTGGACGCCGGCTTCATCCCCCCCGCAGACGAGACCGGTGAGCTGAGGTGAATCTGCGTCGCCTTATTAGAAGGAGATGCTTGGTGCTGCCGCCGGCCCACATCTGGGTTCGCTTCAGCTATCGGATGTTGGACATCACGGTTTTCCTCCGAATTACGGAACCAACGCCGTTAATTAGTCATCCTGCTTGGACGGAGAGGAGAGGAAGGGAGTGGACGGGGGTCGATGCCGGTGTCCGCCATGATAAAACGCTTATCGTTATGAGATAGTGGGGAAGCAGAACACAGGCCTGTATAAATCACGGTTAGTGATTCGTTATAATGAGGATAATTCTTCCCAGATGGCCTCGTTCGTACTTGCCTGCCAACACTGTCAGAGGAAAGATCTGAGCATTAATACAGACAAAGTGAACATATTCAGGCAATCTGTGTGATTGGTGAAAAATGCATCATATCTGTGCGGATTTCTTTTTTTTGTTTTGTTTGTTTAAAGAGCCCGAACCTCCGATGAGACAATAGGAGCAGCATCCAGAGGCACCATGTTGTTGTCGGATTGGTCACATGAAGGCCGGCCTGGATCCCACATTCTGTTCCCCGAGGGGAAAGATAATATTTTACGGTTTGGAAAGCTTTATTGAGGAAGAGCTATTAAAACCGTGAGTTATGCTGCGGTTTTGAACAAGTGTCTTTCCTGAGACATTTGACAGGAGACTCGCTATCCGTGAACTTGGTTTATATTGAGATGTTGCCTCCAGTATATACTGAAGTTTAAAATAAGTGCTTTTCATTATTTCATCTCTGTGTGTGGCTTGCCCACCAGCTTCAGCACCACTGAGAAAACCCAAAGTCAACACAATGTTCTGCTTTATCATGTAGTCCAACATTGACCAAATTAGGACTGTTGCCCTAAATTTGTCATCAGTCGTGAAGGCCAAGAGTCAACTCAGCCTTTTACTGTTTTATTGCTGTGTCACTGTTCTCAAAGCGACGCAGGAGGCCTTTAGCCACCAGCGGCGTGACGAATAGTCGACAGGCAAATGAGAAATACTCGCCTGCACATTTTAGATGTCTAGATGGCTTTTATTGTGAAACTAATAATTAGAGGAGATCATGTTTGAAGGGTTAAGTCGTCTCACATGAGATAATTACAGCTCGCAATGCTCAAATGTGTTCAGTTTTGAGCTGGCTCGTTTCAGGCGTTATGTCTTATTATTGTAATAATGTTTACTCTTCTGGATCAAACTGCAAGGTTCAGAGTACCCTCACCAAGGCCTTTTGCTGCCAGGGAATAATAATATTTTAATGTTATAATCAGAGCTGCGTGTCACTGGAAATATTTAGAATCCAGCAAAGTATAAAACCTGAACATAAGCAATAGCTGTCTCTTTGTTTATGTTTTCAGGCAATAGTCTAGATGTCTTTTTTTAGTGCAGCTAGACTAGAGCTTCTTTCTTTTAAAGTTGCTCTGAGGAACTTTTAACTGGTTCTGAAACTGACGTCGCGATATGAACTACATGAGTAGACCATCAGAGAGAACATTGTCTATTTCTAAATATTTCTTCTTAATGCCAGTAATGTTTGAGGTATGGCGAAATCGATGAACAGAGAAATAGAAGCCGCAACCAGGCCACCGTGGACGGCCTCAGATCCAAGTGGACCTGCCGGAGGACCAGGACCAGGTCCTTTTGTAAACATTGTTCCTCCTTTATATGATTTCATTCGTATTCCCTCGTTGTGCATCACCCTGAGGAATTACTGGAAGCACCCACCTCTCTGGAAAAGTACCATCTATTTTCATGCTCCCGACAGCGAGGCTGCATGAGCGCATGGAACAGTGTTCGTCCCAGAGCGGTCGGGGGGGGGAAAAAAAACTCATTCTCGGTTACCTCATTAACCTTTCGTGATGACTTTTTTTTGGGATGGAGTGGATTCTCTGAAACGAGGCCTGACTGTCGTTCCACTCTGTGGAGGGAAAGGAGCGAAATGGTCTCTCCGGGGGGGGGGGGGGACAAAAAAGGGCGCGTGAGCAAAGCACCTCTACGGAGCTTCTTTACGTTTTTGTGTCGTTACCTCTGCGAGAAGAAGATGCCCACGAGCCAAACATCAGGTGCCATAATGTGTGAAACCGCATCAGTCCCGAAGTCGCTGGCACCGGATCCTCGTCGGCCCGGCTTGGTGTTGTGGGAGTGCCGACGTTGTGCGCTATCGGTGTCGATAGGAAGTGTCATTGGATCCCTCCTCGCACAGGGTCCCGGCGACTTGTCATGCGCTGAAAAGGCAGTTGTCAGGGTGATGTATGGGTGTTGTAATCCCCTCAGTGAGAGCCCTGATGTTTACCCAGCCCCATATTTCCTCCTCCTCAAAGAGCCCGGACCGGGAATCCTAAACCCGAGAAGAGATTAGCCGGCCAGGGAAGAAAAGCGAGGGAGAGAAAGGACAGGAGGGAGGCGGAGGAGGGGGTGGAGGGTGTAAGGGTGGAGAAAAGGAGAGCGCTCTATAGGTCTATTCTCCTCTACCTGTTTAGAGCTGGAGTCTGAAAGGTGGACGGGTGAAACCCAACACGACCCACGAGACACTCGTGGAGTTGCACCCTCGCCGGGGTCATGGGAGGTCAGAGGAGGACGTCCCTGTTGTTGTGACACACTCGGGACTTTTCTTAGGCGGATTCCACCAGCTGTCCTCTGCTGAATAAACAAACGCTGAAGCATCGCACGAAAGGAATCACAGGCCACACAAAATATCCTGTAACGGGCTGATTTGATCTGTTTGGGCGACCTCTGTTCTGCGTTAGCGTGTCAGCTACTTTACCGCGTTCGTCGTATCCCAGTTATCTCATATTGTCTTTTATCTGGATGTTGACTGAGTAACGCTGTCAAACTCATGGTGGCGCTAAAGAAAAAGTAGCACCTTTCCTCTCGAGCAAATCCAACAATAGCCTTCGGGTGAATGAGTGACGGGGGGGGTCATATCTTCCAGGATGAATGAGAGTTGGAACCTTTTAATGTGCATCGTCTCCCTGAAGTGCGTGCGTTATCCTCTTTGTCTACTTTGATCGACAGCCGAGGGTAAATGTGAGGAGGAAGCTAATCAAAACCTTGCAGATGGCGGCAGTGAAGGAATGACTGACAGGGGGCTGACAGATTTTGTGTGTCTTTCCCCGTTTCACCCCCACGGTGGAATCCTGACATCTTCATACAGACAGAAGCCCGGGGATCCCCCCTAGTGATGCACTTGTACAGTGTTGGGGTCGCAGCCTGCAACATGTGCAGGATATCAAGCTGAGAGTGCTCCAGATGTGCGTCGGTCTGTGTGAAACTTGACCGCCGGAGTTTGGCTCAAGGAATTAGGCATACCGAAGCACTGTTTACTCAGCTTTGATATCTTAGATTTTTTTTTTTTTTAAAGGACCAGCGAGCGTGCTTTCGGGGGCCGACGGACGATTTTTGGAAATGACATTCCAAGAGACAAGACTTGCAGACGGACAGATTGTTCTCCGGGAGGATTAATGAGAGGCAGCTCTTCCCAATTGGTTTGCAAACAGTCAATCCCTCAGAGAACCGGGCTGAAGGTTTGCGTTTGTTTGTTTTGCCACTCGGGTTGTGGGCCGTTTCTGACCACCCACACGAATCCTGGTTCGAGTTTTCTCCCCGGCTCGTCGGGGTTCTGTGGCGGCTGAGCTCCGGCTCGGCGGGGATTACGCCTTCATTCAACGGGCCCCATCAAAGATTGTTTTTGCGGCGCTCACCTTCCTGCTCGTGCTTTTGTTTGCAGGGACGTCTTGATGCACATGCTTGTCTGATTTGGGTGTGGTGGAAAATAGCTGCGGAAAAGCACACAGCGGATTCAGACCCGGGAAAAACACCACCAGATGGCCCGAGACGCTGGCTAAAGGCTGCTGCATGTGTGATCGGAGGACGAGCTGAACAATCCCAATCATAAAAAAAAGAGACCTTTACTTAAAACCTTGTGTTGTTATTGTGAAAAAACACTAAATCCAGCCAACAAAGGGGGAAGTGGTGGCAGATGCCAGAAGTTCTGAAAACATTTGATTTGCAAAATGCGCAATGCAGCTGCAGAGTCTTGGTTCATATTTGATTGGCGCCGCCTGGTTGAGCAGTTTGAGCTTGAGTTTGACATTTTTTTTCCTCCATTGTTAAGACAGCGAGTCGTGTCCATCGCGCTGCTCGCACCACGATCTCGTGCACTTCATAAAAAGCCAATCGGATCTCTCAACTTTAAATGGATCAACGGATTGGCTGGATCTCCAACGCCATCTCGAGTTGGGCTCGCCGTCTAACTTTGTATGGGATAAGGACATTATAAGATATGTAGAATAAGTATGAAATATACCACATGAACATAATAGCTCAAAAAACGGCTGGCAAGTCTTGAGAATTGGGCCTTGAAGCCAAAATCTAATTTCCTGCTCTGTTGGAAACCCCCAACTGGACGTGGGTAGTTATAAATAACCGGATTTCAAGGTAGCATTTAAGAACCCAAAATCCGGTCTGCTATTTTAACGTCCTCCACTGGATCTCAAGGTCACGGGGTGTCATGTGAAAATGATTTTCCCCCTCCCAGCTTCTCGCGCCGGACCCTTCTGGTTCTCACACTGCATCTGTCAAGTCACACGGCCGGCTTCGTCCCCTTGATGTTTAGTCTGCGGCGCACCGATATTTTGACAGCGCTACAAAAACACAGTGTTGCACCTATGTTTGTGTGTTTGGCTGGCGGCCGACTGCGATTGCGATCTGGTGCTTGTGCAAAGCGCGGAGGTGAGGGCGCTAAGCCTGAAAATCCGGCTTTTAATAAATGTCTTGTTTTGTGAAACACTTCTGCACCTGCGCCTGACCTCGGGCGGCCCCGGGTGTACGGGCCGTGTTTGGCTTCCCTTGGCTTGGTGTAAGTGATACAGTGTGATAAGTAAATGAGGCATCAGCGGACGTGCTGTGTGTGTGTGTGTGTGTGTGTGTGTGTGTGTGTGTGTGTGTGTGTGCACGTGCATTTTTTGGGGGGGAGATTTGGTATGTCCCCGTTCATGAATCCCACCCACGCCTTCATGCTTTCATACCTCCTCAACCAAAGAGCCATTGTTCTGCTTACTGTTTTGAGGCACGTCTTTCGCCGAGTCGAATTCAAACAAAGGCGTCTCTCGCCGGAGCATGTTTAAAGAAAAGAAACTGAAGGGATGCAGCGGAAATAAAGAGCTACCCGACGTCCCGTTCTCTGCAGGGTTCGGCTTCTCTGAAGAGCAGAAAGGAAGTCGTACATTGGACGTGACTGACGTTCGGCTGTGTTTGCCCAACAGACGCCCCTAGACAGGATATTTTGGAAACCGGTGTTGAAAGAGCTTTACCAGCGTACCGTGAAAGGGTTGTGCGGCGGCCATTGTTCCCTCAATGGGGTCTTAAAAGCAGTTATCAATACAAAAGTTCGCTTTTTTTTTTTTTTGTATGGCTGAAAAAGTCTGAGGGAACTCGTAAAAGTAGGCTGGGAGACGGAGTTATTCAGTGCGCCTCCTTTATGACGCCTTTCAGATGAAGTGAGGCCGAACGGGAACGACGGGACATTCAGTCGGTGGCTCTGAAAGCGTCTCGCAAGTTCAATAAAACACGTCCCCCGAGGTACGAAACGACGCTCACGTCGCTGTCGTCTCGTTTTTATTTACAAAGCTCAACTTTCAGTGTGAGGATGATGAATGAAGGTTGTTAAGATCCAGCGCTTGTGTGGCGTTTTTCCCTCTCTGTGTACTTTAAGGTACCTACTTAAGGGACCTTGATCACCTTTCATTGATCGGGCCGTTTCCTTCCCTGAGCTTAAATACCTTTTGTCACAATAAGTTATTTTTCTTTCTTGAAGATGTATTTGCTGCTAATACTTCTGCTTCACTCGTCATATTGACATGACTAACTCATTTTTAAAGTGAAGTGAAGTTTGGGCACAAAAAATAACGACATGGAGTCTCGGGTTGGATGTTTCCCTCGTATACCTTCAACGAGAAGCCAGAGAAAGCTGCTAAAGAACCGATGTGACCCCGTCGGACCGGAATGGTGACGCGGACGCTGCCGAGTGTATTTTTCAGCCGGCCGCCATTTGTCTTTGTCTAAATGAGTCTCCGCAGCAGCCTGGCGGCGTTTGGATTTGCGCTCCAACCAAAGCTCTTGGACCGGCCAGTAATCGGACCTCGTTGCCCTCTTCACTCGCCGGCGCTTCGCCCCGAGCTGCTGCCTGTCTTCAATGGTACACAGGGGGGGGGGGGGGGGGGGGGGGGGCGAGGGGGCCAGGAGCCCCCGAAACTCGATCCGCACCTCAGACCAAAGCGCCCCGGTGTGTCTGAGCAGCATCGTGTCACACCATTTTTCTCAGATGATGGTAGGAGAGTGAAAGTGGAGAATGCTCTCTGGCCTTCTTTCTAGTAATGATGCTGCCCTCATGTGGATGCTGCAGCTATTAGGACTGCAGCTCCCCTCATGTCACCGGCAGCCAGAGAGGCCATAAAAGCGTTTGTCAGCGCTCTCATGGTTACGGTAGCTGGTGTGACTCTTAACAACTTTTTTCCAGTTCTCTCGCCCGCCAAGCGTTTCCACAGGCCGTCGCTCCGTTAGGGACCCGGCGCCGTTGGCGCGTCATGAAGGGGGGACAGAAGTGGGAGCCCTCAGCAGCAGCCGTCCTCGGGGGAGACACGGAGACGGACAAACTGTCACCGTTAGAGTTCCTAATGGCCTCGAAGCTTCCCAGCAGGTTCTTCCTGTGCGGCGGAGAGCAGAGAGGTTGATGGTATCTGCGGCATTAAACAGAGAGTTTGAGGGATTGCTTATTGTGTGGTCCACTGAAACCCCCCCCGCCCCCCCCACCTCCCCAGCCGCCCTCTGTCGCCAGGCGTTTCAAAGACCTGTCGCCTCACGGCTTGTCAAAACCCTCCCGTTTAAGCAAAAATAGAAGCTAATGATTGAAGTTCCATTCCATAAACTTGTGGTTTGGAATAACAAGGCCGCGTGTTTGTACATTCGTACACGTGGAAGCGATTGAGAGCGCTTTGCTTTTAGTTACTGCGCAGTCAAACGGCTATTTGTTATTCATGTATTACAACCAGGCTGTCATTTAATTTCATAATATGACTTCTCTTTTGGATCGGTGTCCTGGGAATAGAAGGAAAAAGCCGAACGCCGCTGAAGTCCCCAGACCATCTCTCCAACTATGACTGGTGTCCGCTGGTATCCCCCCCCCGTGATCACATAGTGTTTGCGAAAAGGTCTCTATTTTTAAACGTGAAATCTGTCGAGAGAAACTATATAAATGTCATGCAGGCCACGAAGGGATTGGACGCGTCGGTAATCGATGTAGCAGAGGCTCTGCTGTCAGTGGAAACAAAAAAACCCCCAAAAAAACCAGTGTGTTTCAGAATATATAAATGTGTCGCTTTCCCGTTGGGCACGGCATGCGTTACCGGTGAAGGTCCTTCCACTAATGTGAATAAACGATGATACTTTTGGCCGGGACACCCTTAAAGTGGTGCTTTGTGGCAGTTATTCATTGCGAAGTGGAAAGTTAGTTCCCCTTACGTCTGATAATAGCAAAGGGAGTCTCGTAAAAGAACAGCCCTTTTAGAGGAGAATAAAGTCAAATTCCCCCTCTCGCACTTCAGACCACGGCGAGTCTCTCTGTCTGTCACCGCTGAAGGAATCGCTCCTCGCCGTGGACAGGTGAGCTCAAACCGCTCCATCACCAAAGCACCACCCTGCTGGCTCCACCTCTCCTCTTTGCCCCGCAAACCGCTCGCCCCCCTCCGCATCTCTTTCCCAGTATGAAGGGTCTTCGGTATGCGTGCGTGCTGTTTCGGCCGCCGCTTTGTTACTCCCGGTTGGTCGGGGGACGACGGGGGGGGGGGCACCAGCTTTTTTCCGTCGAGGTCTAACCGATATGCAGATGCGAATATCTCTGATGCCTCCGAGTCTGTTGCCGTTCAGTGATTCCACCCCCCCCCCCCCCCCCCCCCCCCCTCCCACACACACACACGCACACACACACACGCACACGCCACATTTGAGGCCTGAGTGGCAGTTGGGACGACTTAAAGCTGTGCCACGGGTCAATGAAGAGCTCCGCTCTTATTTGCGTCCCGCTGTGAACGACTTGATTCAATAACGCCGTTTTTATGAAGCGTGATTCATATTTCAAAGGCCGCATATCTGGGATGGATCTCACTCCGCGCTCGGGCCAAGTCGGGTTTAGAACTTTTTGATCCTCCTTGGTGATCTCGACATGCTTGTTCTTATTTCTCTCGCGTGCTCGCTCCAGTGTTTTCTATTATTTATTTTCTCTCCCCGCCTGTAAGGAGAACAGACCCCCGCAGCAGCGTCATTAGCGGCGGTTTGGACGCCGCGGCGGTCCTCAATGGGCGCGAGGCGCCCGGGCCGCTCGCGACTCTCCCCGTCGCGCGCGGCGACGCGCTTTGGGTGGCAATCGAGCGGCAATCGCGCTCGTCCCCTTTTATTTTTTTTATTTTTATTTTTTTACCGCCGGCTCCCCCGGACACGTGCAACGGCTCAAGTGCTCGCCGTGCGAAGACGTAATTTATTTTAGATAACAATCGGAGGAAATGCTTTCATCTGATTGCTTATGGCGTAAACAATGAAATAAGACGCAATTAGATTTCACCAGGACGCTTTGATTTCTCAGGCCGAGCTGGTGACTGATCGCCGATGAATCTTTGCATATTTGCGATGATATGTGGCATCAGTTGCTTTGCGTTGGCTGCTTACAGATGTACTGGATCGCCTCATCGCCTCCTACTTTTGATTAAGCCAGAGGAAACAATGAGTTGGGTAAATACTGAAGAAAAGCAGGAAAGCCTCTGTTTTTCCCTTTTTAATTCTTCAAAGATTTGGCCAGTTTTCAAATCTAAAAAGCATATTAAGAAGAGATTGTAGAAGCTCGCAGCCTCTGGAGCCCGTTCAAAGGCATCATATTTTGATTCCATCTTCCTTCCTTTTTTTTCATTCCTCCCCGTTGATTAAAGCAACGAGGAGTGGCTGATCTGTACTCCAGTTCCCCGTCGGGTCGGTTCGGTGTGGAAAATCCATGTGTCACCCGACTCCCCTGCTCCGCCGGCCCCGCCGGCCCCTGATTGGGGGGGAGAAGTGCTCCGGGAGTTTGGGGGTCTCGCTCTCATCAGGCCTGATTCCACGCTCGCCGCTCTCACACCTCGTCACTTCGGATCCGTCCGGTGGAGAAAGGACAGAGAGAGAGAGAGATTATTTCTTTTTCTCCTGGACTTGATCTCATGCTCGCGTCCAAAAGTGCTTAGACACAAGTCGTGATGCCAGAGGCGTTTGGACGCCAGAGCTGAAGATGTGTTCAACAGGACCTTCTGGATCACAAATCACACCTTTCTTTGTGATTTTAGCACCATTTACTCAACTTAATATATTTTGATGTTCCTGTCGGTTGATGTTAGGACGGTAAAATCCCCCCGTTGAATTGTTTTAACCGACCCTTTGAGAGTTGGCCGATGAAGTCGGCGGTGAACCCAGGAGAGGAAGAAGAGTCGTGTGGGTTGTGGGGGGGGGGGTTGGAACCCGTTCCGTTTTAAAGGATGATCACGGTTTATTACAACTCGGATCCAGTTTTTGTTGGTTTTGCCGTCGTTTCTGTTTGTCTCGATAACGCGGTGCTCGCCAAAGTAAAAGTCCATTTTCATTTTGTCGCGACTTACTGGAGCCCTCAAATAGACACGAGACATTCTTACTGTCTTTAGTTCCACCTGCTCTGACCGGTCAAAGTGTTTTGCTGCGAAGGAGAGGAAACAACAAGATGTTAACTTGAATCTTTTGCAGGTAGTCAGATGTCTGAGAAAATGATTCTACTTCTCTCTTGATTTATTTCCTCAGTCAACATGAGTTTATGGTCTTAATTTCTAGTTCAAAGTCTTTTTCAATGCAGTGCGACGTTCATAAATGGTCCATTTCGAGTCAAATTGACCACAAAGGAGAATTAGACTTGGGCCCACAATTTTTTTGCTATAAATGAGGCTTAAAAAGCCAACGGATGGAGTTAACAAACCCAATTAAATGTCCGTGGGCCAAAAATGAAAAGCCTGCTTTTGTCTCTCTCTCAAAACGACTCATTGTTAAAGACATGAATTGTGACAGTAAACATGCCTGCATGTTAGAATTATAGGTTTCATTGAGTTTGCCAAAACTGTGGAAATACTATCCAGAATGTAAAAAAAAGAGAATCACTTACTATTTAACTGATGTAAGTTTTATGAATGCAGAAGTAAAACAATTTGCTCGATGCAAAGACCAACATGAATGCCAAAGCTTTCTTTTCCTTCTTCTCTGTATCATTTAAACGTTTTCAAGAAATGAAGGTACGTTTTATGCGTTCTCCCTCGTTCACGCTGCCCCATCAAAAGCCTCGTTAAAGTCCACGATCCGTTTATGCCCAAAGTCCAGGTAGAGCACGAAGCATAAACCTACGCCGGGAAAAATGCTTAACGATAAAAGTGAAGCTCGTTGAGCTGCGGCTCCTCTCGAAGAGATGAATCATTCTTAGGCCTCATCAGGGGACTGAACCAGAGCAAGGAGTCGCCGTGGCCCGAGGAACCGAGTGAAAACCATTTCAAGTGGAGAACAAAGAAAGAAGAAAGCGACGCAGAAGAGGAAAGCAAAGCCGCCACAACTGTGGAGATCTTCAGAGGAAAGGGAGAAGGAACGTAGTTCTGTCCAATATCATGCACCATAGATCTCCGAGGAGGCCTTGTTGGTTCACAAGCTTCAAAGGACTTAAAATCAACACAAATTTGTGAAAAGAGAAAGTTAAGTCTCCCACCCCCCTCCCCTTCTTTGGTAAATTGTTTCCATCAGTAGATCCCAACATCAAAGAAATCTTTGATTCCACAGTAAAACTACACGTGGTGAATCCAGTGTGTGAGCATCCATGTCGGAGTCCAGGAGGGTTTTAAGATGCTGACTTTGGATGTTGTAGCTCCTTCCTAACAGGCCTCCAACGAACTACAGTGTGTGCCATCACACTGCTTTCATCCAACGGGAGAAAAGAGCAACGGGAACAATTTTGAGCGGTTGGTCATTTGCAGGCTTCTCTGCACGTATTGAGTGTCTGTCTCTCTCTCTCTCAGGACTCGGAGCGCTGGGAGAGGTCAGTATCGAAGGTCGCTGAGATTGCGTCAGTCCTGATCCGAGAGAGGAGCCCCGCCCTGGTGGGACAGCTTCTGCAGGCCTGAAGGGAAAAGCGGAACCAGAAGAACCCCCCCACCCCCCTGAGTGACTTTCCGGCAAATATGTCTATAAAAACATTGTGTCTTAACCGCTGGACGAAGTTGTTAATGACTTGATTAATACGGTAATTAGGGGCCTATATTTTTGTACTTTGTGTAAATGCTTATTTAAGGCAATAAATGGCATGTGTTTTGCATACTGTGCTCTACGATTGTTTATTTATATTACCATCTTAACATCGACTCTAGAATCAAAGGATAAAGTAAGCGGAGTCAGATGTGCAGAGACTTGCTATCACTTTTTCTCCCCCGACTCATCAAACAAATAAACGAGTCAATACACAGTGTGCTTTTCAAAATAAACTTCCATTTCCACAAGAACTTAAACAACCACTGGGTACGGTTTGGATTAGTGACGCTAATGACGTGAGAAAAATATGTGACAAAATAAGCCAACTTTTTTATTTCCCACTCGTGTCACCTGATCGACGTCCTGTGAACATGTCGTGGAACAAAACGTGGAATTAGTTTGAGTGAATGCACTACCAAACATCTGAATACCCAGGTCAACATTTGACTTTGTGTGATCACGTGAGTGCAGCTGGCCTCGGGCTTCATGTACCTGTCAGAGGAAAGGGTCAAAAACAACGGTGCACATCAAAGACGCCTTAAGAGTGTTGATGGCGGAGCATTCCTGAGGAGCCCACAAAGGCCCCGTCGCTTTGTGTACACCTCTCACACTTCCAGGGCATCTCCAGTTTCCTGCGCTTTCTGCGTCCTCGGCTACTCGCTGGAATTCCAACTGTTGATTGAGAGCCGCCCCGGGGGGGGGGGGGGGGGCGTCTCCGGATTCCTGTGACGAACTCCTCACAACAAAGTCAGCTTGTGTTTCTATAGAACGCGGCCCCACGGAGGAGCGCTGCCAGCAACTGGTGGGAGGTGAATGTAAACATTTTAAGTCATCCATTCAGGATTTTTCCTTTCACTTCCCTCCTGAATGTTTCCACCTTCTCTACATTAATGTGTTATATTTCTTTTCTGTAGCTCTGTCAATGACGTACACTGTTAAAGGATAAAGTTGCACTTGATCTATATTTTCTCACCTACCTCTCCTGTCTTGTACTGATTATCTCTTACAAAACGCTGCATCATTAATAATGAGGCACAAGTTTGAAGGAAGGAGGTCCAGTGACCAGAAAACTCATTAAAAAAAAGATAGGTTACCATGGTGACAGCGAATGATGGATTCTGTGATAAAATACATGATAACATTCTCTGTCTTAAAGGTCGTCTTATCATTTTGCTGAAGGTAACAAACGAGGCTCTCCTTTGAGTACAGCGCCACCTGGTGGTTAAGAAAATCCAACATGACGTGAGTGTGAGACATTGTCTCTCCACTAGGGGGCGGGTCAGATTTGTAATACAGGCTTTGGACGCCTTATTCTGCTTTTTAGCAGAATTGGCCGTGAATAAATATACAATGTTTTCTCTATTGTCATTTTTTGCCTACTCAATATAAATATTGTAGCCTATTCAAATCTACCAATTACAATGTGATTATTCAGGTGAATGTTTACAAAATGAAATATAAATACAAGATAGTTATACAAATAACTAAAAGAATAAATAAGTAATAAGTTATGAAGACAAAAAGAGAAAGTGTACAGCAAGGACCAATTAAATAAATAATTAAAATTGTTGACTAAATATACTGTATTTTCACATACACAGCAAAGTCAATGATGAAGTTGTTTTATTCTACATTATATATTTATTTAAAATCTATAACCATTTATTCTCTAATAGTGGCTTTTTGCAGAGGTTGGAGGCTAAACTGTGTTTCTTTGTCTCTGGTGTTGTATTAAGTGTAATCAAATCCAAGTGAAGGACGGATAAGGTAGATATTTGGGTCCTATAAAAAAGGTTATCCTCACTTAAATGTTTTGAACATTTTTAGTGAACAAGAAAGATCAGCCTGTTCTGTAAGTGTAAACAGAATGTCTGCAGCTTGAGTCTTTCTTTCATCTCTCATCATCTCTCTACTGTCATATTCTAAAAACAAAACCCCTCACATATTTAAACTATTTCGAATGTATCGCTACAACACCCTTAGATCCTCTTCTTCCTGTTGATGTCTTGACGATCCGAGCTACGGGGCCCACAGGTCCCTCCGGCCCCTCCGGCCCCTCCGGCCGGTGCCTCAGCCCGGCCCCTGTTTAGACAGCACCACAGCCGGTGCAGCAGGGCGAAGCCAGATCCCACAGTTTTGACGGCCTCCGGTCTGCTGGGCTCGGGCGGCGCGTCGTCGCCCTCCGCCAGCCGACCACAGCTCTGATTACGGCCTTGGAAGTGTGTGTGTGTGTGTGTGTGTGCCTTTCCATGCGAGCACATTCGCTCCAGTTTTTCCTGGGTTTGAAACCGATGTGACAGCCCTATGTTTAGATTCTGGTGTCCCGAGTTCCATGCCGGCTGAAGGATTCCCAAATCTGGGTCCCAATAAAAGCGTCCGGTCCAGGCGAGCAGCGCCTGGGAGAAGCCACAAGAAAGCCCCCCTTCCTGGAGACTGCAAAACAAAACACGGCGAGGAGGTCAACCGAGCAGACGGAAGAAAACGAAGACTTGGGACGGGTCAGGACGCTCCGTAAAGTGGGATGCCAAGGACAATAACGCAGCTATGAAGACAGGAGGGAAGGTGTTTGGAGGAATTTGACCTCGTGGTGACACAGCGCGCCCACATTGTCAACATGAAAGTCCGATTTCGTTGGACATCAGCGGGATTCCGAGTGTATTTGTGTCGCTGTAACTCAAACGCCTTCCGTCAGTTCCTACGAATGCTCACAGTGAAAAACACGAAGGACACGAGCATGTTAGCAGCGCTGGATGTCACGCCGGATTAAAGCTCCCCAACTGCACGCCGTGTGGACAGCGACGCCATCTGCTGGGGATTACTTTTGCATTTCATGGTGGATTTAAAACTAAACTAACGCTAATACTCCGATTTATTTATTTTATTATTTAACGTTTCAGCAAACAAATCTTCTTCAGGATAAAACAACAGTCGCCTGTGTGGCCCCGACTGGGACAGGTTGACAAATCAGGACAATCGAGACACCCGAGACCAAAGCCAGAACCATGTGATCGAGAAATCAACACCAGAAAAATGGAAAAGAGAACACAATTTATTTTTAGGGAATGATAAGGTTGATCTTCAGAGATTGGAGTGCACAGCTTTCCCTTTGACTTATCGGTAGGTTTTATGTTTTTTGACTAACAAACAACAAAAACAAATGTTATTCATGTAAAAGAACAACAAGTAATGTTTGGTTTTGATGCATAGATAGATTAGATTAGATTTCCCTTCTATTACTTCAAAAATAACTTTTTATGGAATTCTACCACCATTACATGTTTGAACCTTTGGTATAAATAGATCTTTATTTTTTTCACATATAATTAGAGTTCTCTGTTGTGTTGCAGTGAGATTGTGATGAAATTGCTTCACATTTGAATCCTTTGGTTTGTGTCCATTGTGTTTTCTCATTTTGAATCTGAATGTTATTAGAAATGAACATGGAGATTTACAATGAAACAATATATGAACCTGATTTTTTTAATTTACTCAAATCCACTAAAGAAACTTATTCCTGCTGCTCGTTATCACTCGGTTCGCTTTTGGAAGAATTTGTGGTTTGAGTCCAAATAACTTTCTAGATAGCAAAAAAAAAAGCTGAAGGGGAATTCTTGGATTTCATGACAAACTATAACAAAATCCAGGCGCGTGCGTGCGTAATGGTGCACTTTCCCACAGCGCTCACTGGGAAACAAACAGGCAGATGTTGGGGAAAGCTTCCAGGGATCGACACTGGGAATAACTTTGTTCAGTCTGGCGTGGTCGTATTTGAATACCAAACAACAGTAGAAACTATATATTTCAAAATGTTCCGTCCTCCCTCGGCCCCCGTACCCACTCCCACATACTTCCTCCACCCCCCCCTCCCCCCCCCCGCCCCCCAATCGCTGACCGTTCCCGGCGTTCCAAAATGAATCCCACATTTCCCCCTGCGCTGTCTGCACACAGCTGAGGCCCGCTTCCCAAACGAGACTCGGCAGGACTCGGGCTGACGGCCACGTCGGGAAAAAAAAAGGGAGATCCACATTGGGGTGCTTAGAAAAGAAGGTGTTTTAGAACCTCATCGTACGTTCAATTTCTACGTTTCTGCTGTCGGAACAAGTGGACGTGGAATACCGAGCAGAGGTCGGCGTGTCCACGGGGGGCGAGTGGAGGTCAATGGGTCGAACCAACAACCTTCACCCAGGTCACCGCTGTTCACGTGCCATAGTCCGCCATGCCGCCCGTTGTTACATCTTGATGCTTGTTACGTAGTTCCGCTGGTATTTTAACGCAAACCGCGATGTCCCTTCTCATGGTTCACAAGGGGTTTTAGTTGCGTATCCCTCAGCAGTGGTTTCACAGCATTGACCCCCCCCCTGGCGAATGTGCGGCCCTCCAACTGTAATAATAGCTGGTATGTGGTTTTTATGAAACATATTCAGGGTTCAGAAATGTAGAAATGAAAACTATCGCGTGTTTGCAGAAATGCATGATGGGTTGGTAATGCTGCACTATCAAGTACTGAAATCCTTTAACCCTTCAGCCAATGAAGGGACAACACGATAGAAGAAGTGAGCCTTTTTGAGATAGCGTAGGTGGGTGAGGTAGCAAATAAAACTACGTGCTTAGGTTTAGAAAAACATTGGGCTTGGCTTGAGGTATTTTTGTGTGTCTTTAGGGCGCCGAGTTAAAAGACAAAGTCTTCTAACCAAGATGGAAGCAGACTTCATGGGACTATGATTAATAACACCGTCCTTAGTGCTGCTTTGCATGTACAATTATTTCATTAAAACCAGCTGATGAGCCGAGACTGAACCGAAACCCTCAATGTGCGGCACGACCAAAGAAATCTGCTGAAAGGCGCTAAAAAGCTTTCATAATTATTCTGTAAGGTTTTCTCGTCACGACGCATAAATCTTTTAACATTACATTCAAACCGACGACAACGATGAGGGATTTTAAACCAGAGTCGTGTAATTCATCACAGCGCTTTTCACCCCTCCGTACAAAGTGTGAGATCAGAAGCTTTGTGGTGTTTTAATCACGGCGGACTCACTCAGCAGCACTGAGGTCCAAACCGTGTCTACATCACCGGCGCCAAAGACCTGGATTAGATGTAACAGACCGTTTAGTTACGGAGCGAATTGGTCCAAATTGGGTCCAACAATTATCTGCAATTATGGCGCAGGGAGGACGGGATGGCACATGGGAGCTGATTATTTGTGTTTGGAGGCGTCTGGGTGCCGTGGATGAAAGGGTTCTCCATCATCCAGAGAGCAGGAGATGAGTCATCCTGATGTCAACGTCGCCTCCGGTTTTCTTCTTTGGGCTTTTTGCTGCAACGTTTTTTATCGATGGACCACAAGCCGATGACACGAGGCCGGAGCGTTAAGGTGGAGAAATAATCTGGAAAACATTTATCTACAGGTTGTGAACAGTAACTGTGGAACGACGAGACATGAGGAGAGGAAGTAAAACAATATAAGGGAAAGGGAAGTTAGATGTTGAAAGCAAGGAGGTAGTCAAGGAATAAAAAACAAGGGAAATGAACAAGAAAAAGAGAAAAACATATGAAGAAATGAGGAGGGAAGGAAAGGAGCATGGAGCAAAATATGAAGGGAATAAGCAAACAAGGAAGGGAACAAGGAATGAGAAGAAAGAGAGAAACAAACACAGGAAATTGTCAAAACAGAAGGAAAGGAAGAAAGAATAACGAAAGGAGGAAAGGAAAAGAAAAGGAAAGAAGAAGAAGAAGAAGAACCTTTCTGCTCCCGAACCACTCAGCGACAGAGAAGGATGGGATTATAAAAACCCTCAGGTCTCATCTTGAAATGGGAAATATTTCTCTTTCACTTTGCTGCTCATAAAGTTCATAGAAGCGAGCTGAAAGCGACAGGGAGGAGGGGAGTTAGTTGGAAGCAGCTGTGGACTCGGGGTTTTCTCTCGGTGATTCAGACGATGAAATGTCAGCAGAGCTCAGCGCCTCCTCCTCTCTCTGCATCCATCCTGGCTGCCGGAGTCTGCTCCTCCACTCGACTCCTCTGCTCTGCTCCTCTGGCGACCATCAATCAGAGCCCGCCTCCAGGTCCACGTCCATCCATTAGGGCTCCCACCCACACAAGCAGGGAGACGGCTGTAAAGTACGGACACATTAATACATTAATAATACACGTCTGATTGTTCTCTATCCGTGGCAGACAGTCCACTGTGTTTTTTTTTTTTTTTCTTGGTTATGTTTTTTAATATAAACAATAAAAGTGCTGCACAGCAGTTTCCTGCAAGGAGGGAAAAGCCAAAGTTTAAAGAGAGGTTCCTTGATTTTAAGCTGTAGTTCAAGTTAAAAAAGGATTTAATTGGTTGCGTGCAGCTTTTGTTGTCCATTCACTTCACTTGTATTTATTCATTTCCTTTTAAGAATTGTTACCCCCCCCCCCCACTGCTTTATTGTCTATGTGGAAATAGAACATACATGAATAAATTAACATTGTGCTCAAGAAGACTTGAAAGTAGAGATTGAGACCATTAACTCATGTTTACAATGAAACGGGAGAGAAGTACCATTATTTACTCATAGACTTCTATACAAACGGCGGAGCCGCCCCCTGGTGGACATTAGAGAGAATGCAGGTTGAAGGCACTTTTCAGGTGGGGAGGTTGCCTCCTATTCTTTTCTTTTCAGGAATGGCATACATTTAGCAATTCAATTTTGTAGGACCACCATAGATGGAACTAAAGTGAGTGGTTCAGATTATTTTAAATCTGGATTTTCTCATTTTAAACATAGTTTCAGTAGAGTCTGATTAGAACCTTTTACGTGCAACCCGGTCGCCATGGTAACTTTTCACAACAGTAGAGGAGGTTGTTTGTCTCCTGGACGACTTATGTGTTTGGCCCCCCGTTACGGAGAGGCTGTAACACTCCCCGCTTCTTCCCTTCTACCCAACGTGATCTCCAAAACCTGGTCGTAAAAATGTATACGAAAATCTTGAACATACAAATTTGTAACAATACATACGAACTGCGGGGGTTAACCACGCCCCTTGAGTAAACAACATGGCGGACCATTTCGGATTCTCGAGTGAACGTCTCTCCACCATGTTGGATTTTTTGAGGGGGTTAGGGTTAGTATTCTATTCTTACAAGTTAACATTGATTTCTCGTTAAAATGCAATCATAACACGTTTATTTTACATTGTTAGACAAAGTGTGTTTACGGGGTGCAGGTCCCCATTCACTTTGAATAGGGTGACGTCATCAGTTGCAGTCCGTATTTATTTTGTATGTATCACTACGAATTTGTATGTTCAAGAATTTTGTATACATTTTTACGCACAGGTTTTGGAGATCAGGTTGTTCTACTTCCAACCGCGTTGCTGTACCTGTCCACCAGATGCCCTCAGTCACCTGAGTATGAAGCGTCTCTCCTGTCCACAGATGGACAACACCCAGCAAACAGGAAATGTAAAAAAAAAACACTATTGCAAGTGTTGTTTTCAGAGATATAGAAATATTTGATATTTCTTTAGGGAATCCGGCCACCGCCCATGAACCCAGTGACACCGCTTCACTGTGAAGGTTGACGATCATATCAGGGTTTATATAGAAAATAACAAATCCATCTGAATTACTGTCAATTCAGGCTCAACTCTCAGCTGGCTCTCTTTCTCACACACACACACACACACACACACACACACACACACACACACACACACACACACACACACACACACACACACACACACACACACACACACACACACACACACATCATTTCACGGACTAACTACACCGTAGAGACGAATCCCCAGTTGATCTTTCCCATGAACATGTCTCCCTGACTCAGGACTCTTCCCCTCCACCAGACTCCACCCTTTGGCTCCGTCGGGGGCCACGGTGAAGCGCTGTAACCATTTTCAAACACAGCACGAGGAACGTCGCGACCTGCCACAACGTTTTGATTTGTGTAATAGCGTGGGAGCTCAGCAGCACCCTTTGAGGGATCAACTAAGCAGTTAGGAACCCCCCCCCCCCCCCCTCCCCCCCACCAAAGAAAAATGATTTATGAGGCCGAATCATTCACAGCGTTCACTTCCTGTCAGTGAAATCTCAAGACGTCACGTCCCATCTACTCTGGAACTGTGGAATCTAGCGCACGGCTGGATTGCTCTTGTCTGCACATGTGCTACGCTGCAGGATGGGGAGGGGGGGGGGGGGGGAGTGTCCGCGCCGTTTGACCGTCCTCTTCCAGTTTTAACACCTTTTCTTTTTCTGTCTTCTTCATGCAGAGAGCGATTTGGTGTTTTCTCTACGGCGCTTCATCGCCTCTTTGGCGGTCGGCTAAGAGTTTAGCGTCAGGCTCCTAAACTGCTCGAAGCGTTGGACGACTTGCTGTTCGTGCATTACAGCGTTCTCCTGAGGCACTCGGAGATGTTGAAAGCACTTTGCAGGAGACCAGACAGAAAGTGATCCTGGCAGTTTTCTGTGACTTTCGGCAATTCATCCTGACTGAAAAATTCACTTTTGCCTCTTTTTTTTAATATTGTAAATTAAGCGAGTAGCGACATGCTCGGGTGATATTTATCGACATGCAAAAGCCCCTGAGCGCCTAATTGGCTGTTCTGGAACTGACCCGACCTGCGATGGCTCCCTTAGCTGCCAGTTCTCTTCCCTAAAATGGCTGCCCCCCCCCCCTCCGCCCCCCGACCACAAGCCTTCGGTCTGCCCAGCACTTTTCATAGAGCTTGGCTGTAAATTTTCTTTTCCCTTCTCTCCCTCCTCCGCCTCCGACGTCTTCATTACCCGAGTCGTTTTGTCAGCACACCATTGAGCGAAACAGAGTATCACGCTGACCAACATTTAGGTCATTTCCTCCTCTTCAGACCCAATATTGCGCTGCCACAAAGGTATCCATGTTGCCAGATTGGAGGCCCGGAGGTTGCCAGATTGGGGACCCGGCTAATCTAATTAGAGGGTGAGGGAAAGAGGCCCGATGGGGCCCGCGGGAGTGGGACCAGCGGTGGAGCCGGGCCTGGTTCCCCCTTTTTTTTTGAAAAAAGCGACGCACCGCAAAATATAATGTGGTAATGTCTGCCGGCCTAATTCTTCCGGGGGGGAGAGAGCTGGACTCCTCCGTCCTGCAGACAGCCACATCCCTCGCTTCAGAGGGAAAAGGGGGGAGGCAGAAGAAAGAGTCCGAGGATGATTTATGTCCTGCAGTGCAGACGCAGGAATAAATCCAGCGACGTAGAGCGCAGAGGGGGAAGCAGGCCGTAAAGCACGGGGATCAATTCAGAACCGGTTCCCTTTTTTTTTTAAACCCCCCCCCAAATGAGCTAGAATCTACTTCCACGTCAAAGCGGATCGCTTTGTTTTATGTCATCAAGGCTTATTTTATGACAGTGTTCCCACTCTTGAGAGGGAGGCGTGGCCGTCTGTCTGCCGCCGACTGAACTCTCGGAGCCGATAATTAGGGCGCTCGGAGCAGAACGTGTTGAAGGCCGCGTGGGAGGCCTCTTTTAAAAGGAAAAGAGAAAGAAAAAAATAAACACGCCGCTAATATGCGTCGTAGAAGTTATTGGGGGCGCAGAAGGGGGAAGCGGGAGGGGGGGTGTTCTAGCTCCTCGCCGTATACCTCGGGCTCTCTTTGGTGCGTGGGACCCGCAGGTGGCCGGGTGTTTCACACCCACTCCGCATGCGATCAGTTTCACCTCATCGCATGCGGCCAGTTAAGTGTGCAACTTTTACTGGGGAGCGAGGGATCAGTTTCAGACTCCCACAGAAATCTCAGCCTCCATCCATCTGCAGTAAGCGGACCCGCCGTTGACCAGTGATATGGATGCGTGACCTCCTGATTTACGGGGGGTGGGGAGGGGGGCACGGAGGTAACACTTGTTTGTTAAAAGCCACACAGTTGCAGAGCCGTGTATCATAAACATGGCCCCCACCGTCTTGCTTTCAATGACAGGAGTGGGTGGTGACCAAAAACAAAGCAAAAAGTAGAAGGATAACAGTGACTTTTACAACTGATTACAAAAAAGATGTGTATATATATATATACAGTATGCTTAAAGTTAAGTTTAGTAAAAAGCCATTGCATTACAGCTTCCACAACACATGCATACAACAATACCTGATATTTGAATTGAACAGAAATATGTTTAAGACCCACAGGGACAAAGATACAAACACAAACACACATACAATCAAACATGGGTATAAAAATGACTTTGGTAATCATACGTTGATTAGGTATTTGTCAGATGTGGCTTTCAGTTTAATGTATTGATATTCCCTTTAATATTATACATTTGCAAATGTATTATTGTTACGTTTTCTTTTTGTTCATCAACTGGCTTCAGATGCAAATTTCATTTCCATATGAATTAGCTGCATTTTTAAGAAAGAAAAGGCAAAAGGGGAGAAAAAGGAAAATAAACCGGTTTGCCAAACATTTGTTTTCCCTGAAACGCGCTTCCTTCGGCTCTCGCTGATTTCAACACCACGGGGAGAAATAAATAAACGGACTCAAAACATTCCACAAAAAGTGACTTCTGTCGACTCTTCGCCACACGGTGTTTCAGATCTTTCTTCATCACAAAACAGCCGTCGCTCCTGTCGCCTCAGAAGCTTTTCAGTCTGCAGCCCTTCCTCGTCGTTCGTTCGCTCTCGTCGAGATTTCTCTGTTTGGGGATTTTCGCTTTCCCTCCCTGGCTCCTTCTCACACGCTCCCCCCCGCCCCATTTCCCCCCAGCGCCCTCCATCGCCCTCCATCTCCCTCCATCTCCCCGGCCTCCCCCTCTCCCCTCCCGCCTCCTCTCGACTTTGACTAATTGTGCTTTGTTGTGATTAAAGTCTCCAGATGCTCCGAGAGGAACCGGGCCCAAAAAGAACCCTGTAAACTCCCGCCTCTTTTTCTATCGCCTCTCTTTCTTGTGGAGGCCAGCAGGAATGTCGGCCATCTTCCCATCCACACGGGACGCCGCAGCGCTCCGGCTTTTTCCTTTTTTTATATCAGTGTGTTTACAGAGAAACGTCCCGCTGATGTGGAATAGATTTATTACTTATTTACTCTCCGGCTCGGCCGGGGATTTTTGTTGGTCCGATTTCTGATCACTTTCGACGCCTCACGCCAGACCGCGAAGTGATGGCGGCGTGTAAACACGGCCGCCACGATCTGCGATCCAGGAATGTGTATGTTTGTGTTTGTGTGGCTGTGTGTGAGAACGAGGTAGGGAATCTGTATTTATACCCTCGCCTGATTGTGTGCGTGTTTCTGTGTGTGTCTTTGCCCGAGTGTGTGTTAAACCTATTTGTGTCATTTTAAACATCAGGTATTGTTGTACGCGTGTGCATAAACGTGTTAAAAGCAGGACGTGCATTTACTATAGAAGTTAACTTTAAGCTTCTTCTAAGATTTTCACAAACAACATTCTGGTCTTCACACCCGAGCGACAAATACTTCACGACAAAACCGCACAAAACCGCACTGCAACGCCCACGTGAAGCTTTCTAATAAACGCCAACCAAAACCCAGCCGCGCAGTTGGAGGTTGTGGGTGGTGCAGACTTGTGTTCATGTCTTGTTACTCGTTTGTGCGTTTTCCCAATTGTGTCAACTTCCACTTGTTACACGGAGAAATAAAACCTCAGTCTCCACAGGAATCACAGACAGGTTTAGAAACCGATGGTTAAATGCTTAGCTACGGCAACACAGGTTCAGACTTAAAATCACCATGAAAGTAGACAACATAATCCAACATAAGGAAAGAATATCTCAAATGACTGCACATTTTTGCAGGGACGTCCCGTGAGGTTACGTTTAAGCTCACGTATTGTTTGTTGCCTCAAAGTTAATGTTGACGTTAACGAAACCAATCTTCCCAACAAGAATCTAATACTTTGTGCGTCTTAGTCTTTTGCCTGAGAAGAAATCTTGGATGTAAGACTTGTAAACAGAGCGCCTTTAAGATATCAGAACTTCTCTTTTAACTGTGCACAGCAAAATGGACAGACTCAAATTAACACTATTGTAGTTAATTTTAACACTTTTAAAGTGTCCCATGGGGTCCACACTACACAGTGTCAATGTAACACTTTTTAAAGTGTTGCCATTTTAACACTGTTATAGAGTTAATTTTAACACTTATATAGTTGAAATTTAACAATACTCAAGCGTTAGTTTCTCAACACCAGTGGGTAGTGTTAGAAATTAATACTCATCGGAGTCATTAATTAACTCTTATAGTGTGATGTGCATACTATAAAAGGAGTTGCCCCATTAACACTATAAAGTGTTATTGCTGCCCCCCCCCCCCCCCCCACACCAAAAAAAAATCTTTAAATGAAATGTCAATAATTAGAAATACAAATGACAAGTTCACTACATTAACATTTTTATTTCATCAAATGCATCAACATTACCAAATATTTTTTCATTGCTGTACATTTATCTAAATGTAACAATAAGGCACTATGTTCGCTCTTTGACTATTGTCATTAGAGCATTGCTTGTCAAATGGTCTACAATAAGTCAGTGCCTTCACAGATATGACAGAAAACACATTCATTTGGTCTTCTATACAGTATGCACTAAAGTGGTCATCATAGTACATTGTTTGTACATTACAGGATATTATGAAAGCGTGCTGTTCATGTATTATAATATCACAGATCTTTTTGAACACAGGAAGATCATCGGTACATCCAGTGCATAAGTACAACCCAACCTGGTACTCAGTACCGTAATATCTGACCCACCTTGTACTAACATTTGAACAGGCGTCCAAATGTAATGTCTAAAGCTGCCACTGATGTGTGTGCCTTGCACGGGAGTGGTTTTCGGTCGATAATAAGGTAGAACCTTTGGATATTCTTCTTTTGCTCACCGATGCAAAGGAGGAACGGTTGTTTGCGTCGACACTCTCAAGGAAGGTAGGAATACTGGCTCCTTCCTGTAGGTCAGTTAAGAGACATAAATTACTATAACATCTTGATCACATTTCTGCAGATATACAGAGCAAAACTGTCTCAGAATCCCAACATCTATTCAGGGATTCTTGGTGTAGGAACTTTTGCATACCTTAAGATATCTAACAAGACGGCTGGTTGCTTGAGCTGAACTGATCTTGGTAGTTTTTTTCTGGCCCCTTGAAGTTGGAGGGAGTAGATGCAGCAGCAAAAGGATTGAAGACAGATCACTGTCCCATCCTAAAGGCATAAAAAATGTATTTATTTAGTATAACACTGAAATATATATTTCAAGAAAACGTTTTATACTGACCATTGTTATCTTCAGACTCAGATTCAGTTGCTGACAGCAACTCATTCATATTCTTTGCAGTCTTGCAGTCTGTGATGTTTGGCTTGAAGAAAGTTGACCACTTGGACAGGAACTTCTGAGACACTTCGTCACCAAACATCATTGAGAAATCCTGGTCGATCTATAAACAAAGAAAACAATATTTTAATATACAGGTTCAAGCATACTTCACAAAATGAATGAAAGGTCAAATACTGAAATGGAAGATTGAAAAGAAGATTAAAGAGATTATAGTATAGTGCCGAAAAATATTATATTGTCCTGCACTGGACTATATTACTGTTCTACACTGGACAACTACAACCAAAGCAAAAGAGTTTTCTTACCAATCCAGGTACATCAAGAAAACGAGGGAACACATCCAGGAATGAAGATGATGCATCATCCCCAACCATCTTCTGTCGATACTGGAAAGTCGCTCTCATCTTCTCTTTGACCACAGATTCATTGCTGGAATGTCTTATTGTAGATATCGCCTCCCTGCACTCCTCACCAAATAGCTGTTGGCAGGTTGATAGAGATTCTCGCCTGGTTTTTGGACCATCCTGAAGAACGGTCTTGGAACGACCCCGCAAGCCAGCAAAGGTGTTGCGTTGAACCGTCTTGATCCTCCGTGAAATGAAGCCAGTATTACCCTCAGGATCATAGTAGTGTTCCTTTTTAAAGAAAGACCCAAACAGAGGCATCTCATGCTTCAATTTAAGAATAAGTTACTCAACACAAAAATTGTAGACAGTGAATAGACTGCAAAACATTTTAAAAAACAGGTTGAAAATGCAAGGGTGAGCAACCTACAAAAACTCATCTGAAACAAGATGAGTACAAACTAGAAAAGTGAAGAAGATATTGAAATCACACTGATTTGGTTTTCAGATAGAACTTACATATCCAAGTTTGGAGAATGGATCACGGAGGTATGGAAAAAGAGTCACAATTCCCAGTGCATAATTGGTCCTTACACTTGACGGTGGAACCCTCCTTTAAAAATAAGTCATAGTTTACTTTTAAGCATGTATGTTTTGTAAGAATAAATACACCCTTTCCACTTATACAGAACAGCATTATTTTGCTACAACACATGACATAACCAAGTGACCTGCAATTCTTACCCATGTAGCTCTATCATATCTGCAACCAGGATGTTCACCATTTGTTTACTAGTGTTTATTAGTGTTTTAGTCTTATCATACTCATTAAAGACTTCTTCACCCTTTGGATTGGCCCTCAGAACACCCTCAACCATCTGCCAAGAAATATTACATTGTTATGGCATGCTTACGGTAAAAATTAGTTTTTTTTTTAAAGAATTTAACTTTTCTAATGACATTACTTTATACTGCGAATACATTTACAAAAAATAATTAATTTTGGATTTCAAATGTATTTATTCAAAGCTCTACCTGTTTTGCTTCATTCTGGTCCATTAACCCTGTTGGGTTCCTCCTTTTTCTTGTGGACTCCAGAATAACGGTGGAATCAGATGAATGGGATAAAGCTGGGGATAGTGCAGTCTGTGCCACTACCAAGGATGAATGGGATGAAGTTGGGGACAGCGATGTCAATACAGAGGAGGATGCTTGATCTGCAACCAGCTCAACATCCAGATCTACAAAATGGCAGACAGAACAAAGACAATTTAAATGTACCTATCAGTAACAAAACAATCTCAATCTTAAATAAAGCATTTAAAAAGTACTAAGCATATTATATTCTTCCTTAATTACTACCCAGTGATATATCATATGTATTTAAGACAATGATTGTCAAGTGTTACGCCACACATCGTATTTCTCACGCTGAAAAAAAAGTCCGCGCTGGCTCCCCTCCAACCTTCCAGACGGTGTCTGTAACCGTAACCGCTGCACGTAGTGTCCACGCCCGGTCAGCCGTGGCGTTCAGCCCCCCTCTTCAAAACTTCAGCCCTGCGGCGTTGAGTAACTATAAGCACAGTAAAACGTATTTGAGAAAGGAGTCCTTCCGATTAACTTTCCGATAGTAACTTCATATTAACTACCGACACTTCTGATAATCAAAATGTAATTTAGATATACATATACCCAGTCCTCGTATGAGAATATTTGCTTCCATGCAGCTAAGACGTGGGAACCGGTTCTGGCTCTTAGCTAGCCAGCTAACTAGCATTTATTTATTTGAAAGAATGTTGGCATTACTAAAGTACCGTCACGTAACTTAACGTTACATTGTCAAACTTGAAACACTCAACAGGAATTCTATTTTGCTCACAGTCAGACTCAATAGACCAGTAAACAGAAAACATGTGAAAGTAGAAGAAACAAACTCTTGCTAACGTTAGCTTGGCAAAATTAGCTTGCCAACGTTAGCTTGCCAGTTACCGTAGTCTACAGTAGTTTGTCCGCTCTGAGCGTAGGTTACGGTTGCTAGCTAGCTGACATTAGCCTGGCTGCAGTAAAGGTGGCAGCATAACAGTTAACCTACATTAGAGCGGCTATAAATATATTACTAATGTCTAAATATATGTCCATCTGTATATAATAATAGCACTCATTAGGTTATCTAATTAACTGTTACTTACCGACACAATGCAACACGTTTTCTTCAATTTTGAACAAACTGTCCTCGAAAACGTTGTGTTGCTCGTTGCTCCAGTTGAGTTGTGCAGGTAAATTACTTGAATCCCGCCAGATTGTTGCTCTCACGAGATTATTGTTCGCGCGATGCCAGAGAGTAGTCACTCCTTACACCCGAGCTGAGAGACTGACGACCCATAGAGTTGGTTTCACAATAACAGTAATAACACTCCATTTTGACACCAACTCTTTTGTGGTGCTGTGTGAAATCAAACAGATTTAACAACATAGAGATTTAGATCAATTCCAAATAGAGTTCGATTGACTCTATCTTTATCAACACCAGAAATTTAACTCTGCTCAATTTGCTGTGTGTGTTTTGTGTAATTCGTTGCTTGTAATCAGCGCCGAGTGGAGGATCAATCAGGTTGAAGATAAACACGGATGTGTAACACTTCATTAAGAAGGAAAATTAGGCGTTCTGATCACAGAACATCGTTACATTATTTACACTAACCTCTGCCACTTGTAAAGACTTGAAATGGAAATCAGTCCTAAGAAATTCCCTCTTTAAAAGTCTCTCTTGTAAAACCAAGAAGAACATGTGCAGGGACAAATCTTCAAACGCGACAAAAAAGTTCTTGACGTATAGTTTTTTACATCATCCGCCCATCTGGTGTACCTTTTTCTGTAATCACGCGCAAATATCCACAATTTATTCGATAAGGATTTTTTAAAATTTCTTTCCTTTGCAAACACGTCACAAACATTGTATCATAAAGACACTCCCTTACTAATCAAGATGGCTACAAAGTCAACAAAAACAGGGATTGATACATAGTTTCACATTAAAGAACATATTGTGTGAATTTAAAGTATCTTCTAAAACTTTACAACAATATTTTTGGAAATTCTCTTTATATTCTGAGAGCAGTCGGTAAATCAAATGGAAAGAATATGGAAAGAGTCTGTGCCAGAACTACCTGCACATCCATCAGTTAGGGTGCACCCGGCCTTTGTGGGACTGGCTCGGAGGAAGGCGCTGGAAGGACGATCCACGCCAAAATGCCAACTTTCTCGCCGGATTTAGCAGCTTTCGTGGCAAATGCTGCAAGCCACTTTTTTATAAACTGGTCTCTTCTTCAATACAGCATGATGTTCGTTTAAAAAAATGATGGTCCGTATAGAGTCAAATAGCCCATAAAGCAGGGGTATGCTTTAGGGGCGGGCTTACTGTGATTGACGGGTTGCTGCTGCCACCAGAGACGTAGACGGCATACAGTGTATTTCACTACTCGCATTCTGAATATCGTAACTTCCGGTCATCGTCTGCGAAAGAAATCATGCAGCAAGAGGAATGCGAAATCGGCAAACTCGAGGCTTGAAAACGTCCGTCCGCAAACCAACGGGTGACGTCACCGTGACCCCTTCTTGTTTACAGCCTGTGGTTTGTACGCTGCATTTAGATGGAATGGGACGGCTAATGGGATGTTGTTGCACTTTTAATCGGTCACCGGTAGCGGTCTGTTACAGTCACAGGTTATTTGAGTAGAAGAGAATCTGGCGGCGGGTCAACGGAGTTGAGGTAAATTGCTCAGAATAGACGAGGCAGTAGAACCTCTGTAATAGATACGCGCGATATTACTGTCCTGTGACCGTGGGCCTTCTGTGCACATTAAAAGTTGCAGTTCCTTTGGGGTCACGGTTGGCCTGTGGCGTTCCAACAGGAAGTCCCACCTCCTCCTCCTCCTTTTGTTTTAACGAAGCCCCCGGGAGGTTCTGGAAAGCCCTGGAACCGAACGCGCTCCATCCCGTCCAAACCGCCGCCTCCTCTTCGGTCCCAGCGAGCTCGGACCAAACCCCGCTCCGCCTCCCGCACACTGACCCGTCGCCGAGGCAACTGCAAACAGAGGCGGGACAGGGTTGCCGCTATGATTCCAACAGATGTCCCGGCACGCAGGCATCAGAGACGCTTTGGCTCCGGGGGCCGCTCATGGCGTGACTCTCCGTGGATCCGATCCACAAGCAACACGTTTGATGTGTTCTCAGGGTCAGCTTGTTTGGGTTATCATGTACAACATCTGGCCTAAAGTCAGGGTACTGACCCCGTACGACAACCTGCCTAACCCTGTTGTCATGACTGAAGGCGCGAGAGGGGGGGGGGTATTTGCACCCGTGCCGCATGCCCCTGTATCCTCCCATTGTCCCGGCCATGCGTCACGCTCTCCTGTCTCCTGATTGGGCGACGGCATGAGATTGTTCTGCACCACAGTCGGGGGAAATGCTTGGGAACTCCGCTTCCCAGCGTGAGAGGAGACGGGATAGCAGAACGGTTCCCCGGGGGCGCAGCCGGTGACCCCGCCGAGTGCAAAATATGCAGAGGTCGCCAGATCCCTATTGGGCCGGAGCTAAATATGACTGACAGCGAGCAGCAATAACCCTCGACCCCGAGAGCTGCTGCGGAGAAGCGTGATTTGTTTGCACGCAGATGGATGTCAAGCAAACAGTTCTGGCTTTCAAACACGGAGGAAACAGTCTGGGATGCACACTGACGGGAGTTGGGGGGGATTTCTGCTCAATGTGGGCAGCCAGAAAAAAACAAGTAAAAACAAACAGTAGAAGAAGAACTTTTTTTTTTATTGGCTCGTCGCAGCCATCGGCAGAGTGGGGACTCTTACTTCACTTAAAAATCCAAATGTTATGCTTTTAATGGTTTTATTCGAGGGGGAAATAGTTCTCACAGCTGTAATAGCCAGTTACTTTATTTTATAAATAAAACAAATTATCAATTGATACAAAATATTGTCATGCTGTAGAAAAAATTATCCAACAGGGTATCAAGTGGTTAAAATGTGCTTCACCTCCTCCAGAAGTCACATGAGGCTGCGTAGATGTTAAAGCATCAGAAATGGTATCCCAATAATACGATATATGCAATTATATAACTCTCAGAAGTACTTTAACAGTGCCTTTTGCTTTTAATACTTACCCATCTGTGCAGTAAATGCAAATGGAATTTTCCTCATTAAATTCATTTTTTAATAATAATAATAATAGTCATAATATAAAAAACACCTGCTCTCAGATAAGGATTTGATCCATCAACAAATAATTATTTTCAAATATCCTGGCAAAAATTACACAAACTGCTTTACGCAGAGCAGTTTCAAGATAAAGGGCAAATATTTAAGACTCATCAGGGGCGTTTTATATTATGTATATTATATTATATTGCCAGTGTAAGTGACTTAAAGGGTTGACATCAAGAATGATCACACGGCACCTTGTGTCATTTAGATTTCCAACAAAAGCCATGAGCTGTTTTTTTAATGTGCAGAAGGATGGAAATATATATGTTTGGGTTCGCATTCACACATCTGAGCTATAAACCACCATGAGAAAGTAAACATTGGTTTAGCTTTGTGGTGGTAGGAGGCTGTTCATTCAGAATTGTCTACATTTACATCACACACACACACACACACACACACACACACACACACACAGTTACACACCCCTTTCATCCCCCACCAGTAGAGGTCGCTGTTCCCCTGCTGAGGTCAGCCGCACCTTCAGGGCCTCAAGTCGAAGCGTGGAGAGCTTCAGCAGCAGAGACGGTTGCCACGGTTACATCACACGGCTGACCAAAGTAAATGAGACAACAAAACTGGCGTAACAACAGGTAATGTTACAGATGAATGTAATTACAGAAGCTTTACTGAAGTAGGATATTACAGAGATTATAATTTGTTATGAAGGGATTAATTTTCATTGGTAATATAGTTTGTGAAAGTATTCAGTTTGACAGAAAGCCAAGTGAGTTTTTAATTCTGAATAAGATACGACTTCAACGCGAGGCATTCAGTTTCAACGGTTTTCCACAGTCGTTGGTAATTTGTGCCAATTATAATGTTATAATTATGTTAACAAACGTGTTTGTTTTCATGAAGATTTTTTGGGGAGGACTGCAGTGATGAAAAGGATGAGTGGCATTTTACAAAGTGGACTCACAACACAACAACATAAAAAACAAAGAAATTAATTGAACAGCGATAAAATAAAGTCCACCCGTCAAATAAATATTAGCCAGCCATCAAAAGCAACCTTCAGCTTCATTAATCTTGAAATATTAGTGTTGTATATGTACTTTAATCGTTTTTTACTTATTTATTATTATTACATTTTTTTATTTTTTTTACCAATGCTTGTTTTTGTCTCACAGTCGACTGCTGCTGCAACACTGTAATCATTCCCACTAAGAGACGAATACAATATGATGTTATTTTATGTTTCAATTACCTGCGGTATTTCAAATAGTATCTGTTTTGGAGAGAAAATGTTTTTTCTTTTTTTTTAATATTGTCGTTAAAATGTACTTATATGATTTGAAAAAAGTTGAATTGGAAATTGATGGGGTTATTTTCTTGCTCTGATGGTATCCTTATACTTCCCCTTAAACCTTTGTATTACAATTAAAATGGTCATTATCTGTATTTTTATTAATGATTATACTTTGAGAAAACGTGTAGCCATTAATTATTGAAATATTTTTTATAAATAGCAGTTTTATAGCTGCTGTTGTAACATTTGTATGTGGAGAAGGAAATAATAATTAAAAAAACAGAAAGTGTGCAGGAGAGAACACCAACCCATGTCTCCGTCTAAGAGTGCAAAAAAGGTCAAATCACTAATTACATATTTCAATATGAAAACAACAATTGTTTAATACAAAATTAGAAATACAGTCATAAACAGTAGGACTGATCTGGGATCTCATTCAACAAAATTCTCTGCACGCCCACTCAGGTGTTTTCAGTTACTCTGTCTGATTGGACATCTGGTCAGCATGAAAACACGTGAGGGCCGCATTCTAATAGGAACAATAAAGTTTGGAATGGTTCCGCCCAAACAGGTGCAGCAGAGAGCGAGGTGTCATTGGAACTGAGTCACGCCAACGCAGGCTTTTAAAGGAGCTCCCAATCAGGTGAAATAAAACCAGTGGTGTTGTGTGAAGGGCTGTAAAGGAAACTAACCGTCGTGGATGCGTATATATTACTACTATGTATTATACACCACTAAGTCATTTTCACGCTTACTTAGTGAGAAGAAATGTCACTAATTGCTGGATCAAGTTCAGAGGCCGCATTTTCTTTGAGTGGGGGGAGCGGCACATTTATTCCCTAAATAACTCAGAGTCCAACGTGCCGCGTTAACACCTGGCATTGAAAAGCGTCTTGGGTGATCCGATCATAAGTGAAGTGGTCAGCTGAAAGAAGAAAGGGTCTCCACGTGCGTGTTGGGCGACCAGAGCGACCAGTTCTCAGCTCCCCGCTGTGCAATAAAAAAAGAAAGACCCTAGAAATGAAAGAAGATCAAATCCAAATAATATAGACGCAGTCATCATATATATATAAATATTTACCGAATGGAGAACGGCGGCTTTGGATGACTCATCATTCCCTTACGTTGCATTAGCGTTTGCGATACGTGGGTCAAAGTGTCTGAGTCAGCGATACTTGAAGCACCTGCGACCTGATCGACGAAAAAACACTTTAGTTGCGGGAACGGAATGTCTGAACATTTTGTGAAATGTGCAATTGGATCATAGTTAATGATGGAGCACCTGGTTAACGTGGTGAAATGTTGGAGTTTAAGTCTAAGCCTCTAAACCCTTGAGTTAAGGTTGGAAAAAAAACGATATTGGTTACAGACATAACTTCGAGGTGAGTCTGCGGCGTAACGTCATGAAAAACACACCACCTCCCTCACACTCTGGGTGGACTTCATCGTTATTCAGACCACGCCAGTAGCTCTGACCGTCTAACAATGACTAGTTTGGGTTTAGTTTTGAGCTAGCTGAGGTATTTGACGCCGTTGGAGCGAGACCTTTGCGTGCGTTGTGGAGATAATTTTCCAGGAGACGAGGCCGCAAATTTAAAAACACCATCGCTGACCCAGCGGGATGTTTGCTGAGCGGCGACGCTCGGCAGAAATCAAACTGATGGCGCTGCGTCTGTATGAAGTGTTAATAAGATCGAGCCCAGACACATTGACTTAGCATTAGTCACGAAGCAGGCCGGTCCCTCGCCACGGCAACCCAGTGGAATAAATGCTCTGGGAATCGTCCAGAAACTCCCAGCAACCTAAAGAGAGAAGGAAGCCATAAAATCATAAAAGGTTGACTTCACTCTCATGAACGATTGGGGCTTATTGGAACAGCATGTCGGGGCCGGACCGTCGGAGTGATGCAATACGGTCGGAGCCCCTCCGCGCGCCGTGGGCCGGAGCCCGCGACGCCGGGGGGGTGTTGGCGCGAGCGGGACGCTTCAGCGCACAGGGCGGGTTCGGCCGCTGATCCTCGGTGGGCCAACGCGAATGAAAAGTCCCTAATGGGCCCGTTCGCAAATTGAGGAGTCTGGAGCCGCGCCTCGCCTGGCACCCACTCCCTCGAAGGTGAAGGTTGGGGAGGGCGGGGGCGTCGGGGTGGGGGGAGGGGGATTTACAAATTGAGTCTGGGAGGAAACGGGCTTTGCACTCGTGGCTGGCTATAGCCGGTGGCGTTCTTTGGCGGTTGCACCAGGACCAGGTCTAAACTGTTTTATTTTGAAGTGGCGACCCCGGGATGTCTGAGGTGTGGTCCGACTTGCAGCGAGGCCCTGCAAAGCATCAACGCACGTCTCCTCGGGCTCCACTGCCTCGGAGGGGGAGGCGGAGGGCAACCATCACAGCCCACCATTATAGATGGTGATCTCATTGCGGCCATTACACACACACACAAAAATGGCCACCAAAGAGCTGCAGTGGGTCTCGATTAGAGCGGGAAATCGGACTGTGAAGCGAGCGGCTTTCACAAAAGACATTTCACGTGTCGGAAAAGAGCTGTTAAAGCTCTCAAATGTCAACTATTTAAAGGGAATATCCGCTTGTTTTCGCCTCGCTGGTGACCATTACATCCCGACAACTATCACTAATACAAACTACAGCGGCCTGATATGCTTTAATTTCCACAGTGTCCCGTAAATAAAAGATTCTTCCTCTACATTATGTAAAACACATCAACGAAATGAAGCAAAGTGTGATTCAAGGCCTTTCGTTCTCAAATGTAGCAGATGTTTATTTAAAAATAAGGCTCCTCTCCTCTCCTGCTCTCTCCTCTTCCTTTATGATGTCATAATGTCCCCCAGGGGACGGAGGCTGTCCTGCCTGTGTCAGGCAGCTGTGAACGGAGACGACATTCACCGTCTCCCTCGGTCACAGGTCTCTCGTCCCCGAGGACAACCGTCTTCTGTAAGTCTGACCGAAGCATGAAGGGAAACGAGCAGCGAGGCCGGCGTTTACCTCGGTCGCAGGAACTGTGTCCTTTGTCTCCGAAGCGGACGCTGAGATATTCCACTCCGGGCGAGTTTTGAAAAAGCAGAAGAAAAAAAAAAAAAAACGGATCTTAAACGGTCCAAATATTTCCTGTCTGAAACGTTTCTATTTCTATGAAAAGCTGCTTTTAGATTTGATCCTCAAACAAAAATAATGATGAGGACGTGATGGATGTTTAATTTGACGGTAACATCCAAACTGGCAAGAGTTTAATAAGATCAGGAAGGAAGATGAATATGAATATGTAAGAAGTCATACTTCTTCTTTAAGTGCAGTTTTCTTTCCCTTTGTCATCGCGCTGACTGTTTCATTTGGCATATATCGGGTTTCTAATTCTAATCGTACGTTTCTTGGCTCTGTATGTCACAGTGAGTGTTATACGCTGTGAAATGTTTCCATATTAGCAGAGAGAGGGGGAAAAAAGGAAGGACAGGTCTATTAATGATTGCACACACACACACACGCTGGGTCTTTTCAATGCCCTTATTATAGTGAGAGGCATCAAAGCCTTCTGCTATAAAGCGTATAACACTAAAGTGAGTACAGGCAGATCGGGAAGGAAACGTTAACACTCGGCTCTATTCACTTCATCCATGACTTAAATATTTACTTAATCGATATTGTCATTAATCCTTCTCTTGAATTATCAAATACGAATGTTCATAAATGTATTTGTATTTTAACACCTTGGCCTGAGTAACACTTTGTTCGGACCCTTCTATCGTCACTATAGCTGTAACTTTGCATGTTGTCAGCCATTATTTTCTTTTTCTTTTATATGTACTTTAACATCTTATATTTTCACGTTCATGTTAATGCACATAAAAGGGGCTTTAAGTAAAGTGTGTTGCAGGAGCTTTTAAAGACTCCTGCAACACATGTTATGGCAGAAACGTCTCAGCAGACATCCTCACGTCTCAGCCCTCCAAAAACAGATTCCCACTATTTCTCTGAGGAAAACCGAACCCAAAGCCGGCAGCGAGGGACTCGGTTATGAGACGGGGTCTGACGGGGCAGCGGCGTGTTTGTTTTGGTCGCAGGGAGAGCTGTGTTTGCTGTAATCCTCCCCGCCCGGGTGACTGACAGCCACAGGTGGAGCGGCAGGTCTACCTTCGGTTTCTGTCTACTGCGGTGAAACGTCGCCATCAGAAACACGGACACAAGCGACGCCCCCCCCCCCTCCCCACTGACCTCTTTCTTTTTTTATAATTACACTTTCTTGCTGTTGCAGCCTCTTCACCAGTTTGGACCAGTGGACTCTCGTCACATGAAACGTTCCCGTGTTTAAGGTATATTAAAATGTGTTTTCCACAACATTTCAGATTTGATGAAACTGGAAAAGCGTCTTATTTATTTAGTCATCTATTTGTATTCTTTGCAGGGATATCAAGGTATACCGCTATGACGATAACTGTGATATATAAAAGATATTGACATGATGAATATCAATACATGTACAATTAAGGCATGCAAATAATCAGTAGTAATAGTTTCAGCCTGTCTCCACCTCTCCTTGATTGTATTTTAAGAATAATTAATTTGCCAAAAAAGAGACATATGAATAAAACAAATTTAAGTCAGTTTGACATATAGCATTAATTAATTTATAAAACATTTCTATTAGTGCCACGATAATAACATCTTTAATTATTTTGGTAATTGTGTTCAGATCTAAGATCTAATTTCTAAGATCTAAAAAGACAAACAGGTATGTGTATATTTATATATATAAATATATACAAGACAAATTCCTTGTATGTCTGACATATTTTGGCAATAAATGTTTCCTGATTCCTGAAGTGCAAAAAAAGACATTTTGATTGATATACCTGATGTGGAACTTCAAAATAACTGCGTGTATTTTCACAATAAAAGCCCAAGATTGGCACGACTATCGGTGTAAGCCACGCTTCTTCACACAGCAGGATATTTTGCCTCAAATAGCCCACGAGGGCCAAAAACTATTGACTGAAAACACCCCCACGGGCCATCCCTGCGCCAGGATGGAAAACACGTGTGCTTTCTTATTACCTGCTCCGGGCCCTCTGCACATACAAAGCCCAACCTGCTAATAGCCTTAATTTGTAAGGTAAACAGTAGAAGAGTTTCACACTCACTCACCTAAGGTGCCTTTCCTCTCCTGCGCTGCCTCTGCTGCCTTTGGAGGCTTTGGAGTGACTGTGTGTGTGTGCGTGTGCGTGTGTGCGTGTGTTGGGGGGTGGAGGGTGACAGCAGCAAAGTTACAGCCTTTCCTCCCCCGTGCTATCTGTTAAAGTCATTTTCCCTCAAAGAGGAATTAATTTCCTTTCTCAGACGGCCCACAGCGCCTGTGGCACCGCCTGCGAGTCGTCCGCCCGGTTCCCCGGGGTTGGGGTGACGGTCCACATTTAAAAGGACCTGCCGCAGCCACCAAAAACTCTGCAACGGCTATAGAATTATAATACGTTTTATGTATTATTTTACTCTAAATCCGTGTGCACTTTAAATCTGAATTTAAAACAGTACAAGTCACATCGTTGCTTTCAGAGTTTCAGAGATTTGAAGAACGGGGAAAGTGCATGTGTAACGGGATTATTCATCTTTATTGTAGATATAAAAATCTAAAACATATTTACAGTGTTTTAATTCATGTTATCTGTACAAATTCTACAAGTAAAGCAATTTAGCTGCAAGGAAAAAAATAACTTAACCTCAGACCGGGATTCATTCAGACGAGTTTTATCAGAAGTTAGATAAAAAATTTCAAGGGATAATAATTCTGCTTTGGTTTTATTTGAGCTTATTATAACAATAATAAAAGTAAGAGAGGATTAGGGAAGTAATGACAAAGGGGGCTTTCTTCTTTCACTGCTGGGTGTTTACCGACATATTTCTTTTCCTGCTCCACTTTTAGGGCCTTTAATGACCAAGATGATGAATGTGAGGAATGACAACGTGTTTGGTGCTGAGGTTCTAGGTGTTTAAAATATTTAAATCTTATGCAAAGACGTAAACCATTTTCAGGGTTTTTTATTCCTGGTAACAATATTTATATTTATTTTTTCTGTCTGCGAGCACCTTGCACCAGCAAAAAAACAATGTTTCTGCATTGCTACAGTAATTAATGGTAATCTCAAAGCCAACAAACGTGGTGTTTGAGAGGCCAACAAAAAAATACGAAGCTGTTATTTCAACTTCATGACCCCACATTAAAGGTCAGACCTGTGTCAGTATTGCTGTGTGTTTTGTATTTTGATTTGACGACGTGAGGTGTTTCATTTCAAAATGAGATACAAATCATATGTAGAAGAAAAACCCGCTCCTATATAATGATTGACTGCACTAAAGTAAAATGAACTGTGGTTGTTTTTTTTATATTTAGTAATAGATATAAAATGTTAACCTTTATTTCTGTCTGGACCGTAACAAAACTCTTTCTTTTCTGTTACTGGTTATTACTTTTGAATAAAGCGTGTCCTTTAAAAAGTAGTGTGGAGAAAGACATACGGGGAGTAAGAGGGGGAACAAACACTGGGCAGAGGAAAGCCTTTGAAGGCTTCTTCCACAAGACCAACAGTGTTTTAAAGGGTCAAAGCTGAGAAAGACGGGGCGACACACTGAGTTAACCCCTGACACCTCGCCTCCCTGTCTCTCCCTCCACCTCCACCCCCCAGCCCCACCCACCGACCATTTCTTTCAGAAAAGTGAGCAAAAAGACGGCCAGAAAGGTCAGGTCCAAGTCCAAAATAAATTGCCCTCTTTCCTGAGGCTCGGCCATTTTTAATAGTAGAGATTTATTGCGCTGGGCTTTTTGGAGGGCGATCATATGTATGTGGTCAGTAGCGCGTATGCAGCCTGTGACCCAGCCTCCCTCTCACGTTACACCCTATTTATATCATCCCCTCCGCCCGGCTCCCCTCGTTCTGCAGTTCCTAGTGGGAAGCGCCTCCTGCTCCCCGCCTCGAGCTCCAGTCCCCTCCGCTCCTCCAGACATCCGAGAGGCTGTTCTGCAGCTCACTGTTTATCCTGCACAGCCTGGCAACTGGCCGCGCGCTCCGGATTACCACAGGACACCATATACAAAACACACTTTGCTCTCTGCTCTGACTAATCGAGAGTAGACTTCCTTTTTTTTTTTAAACTGGAGGAAAAAAAAAAAACTTTTGGGATAGTCAAAGGATCTTGGATATGTGCTTGTGATTTTATCTTCTGGGTTTGATTCAGTAACTTTACCTTCTTTTACTTGCCCTTCTCACCTTTCCTCGGAGGGCCCCGCGTGTGCGTTTGTGTTTGCACGCGATGGATCACACACTGTTCGGGTGCCTGCGGAGCCCCCACGCGCCGGCCCAGGCCCTGCACCCCGCCTTCACCCAGTCCCCCCTGACTCTGCACGGACGCTCGGACCACGTCTCCTACCCCGACCTGGCCTCCTCCTCATCCTCCTCCTCCACTTCCTCGCCCTCTCCCTGCATCATCTCCAGCTACCCGGTGGACGACGGCCTGTTTGCCGGGCAGCACCACCTCCACCACCACCACCACCACCACCCTCACCGCGGCCACCTGCCCTCGCAGCAGCACCACCACCACCCGCCTCAGCACCACGCGTCGTGGCACATCCCGCAGATGCCGTCACCTGGCGGGAACATGCGCCACAACCTCTGCCACCCGCACTCCCACTCGACCCACGACAGCGGGCCGGCGCCCCCGGACCTGGGACACCCGGGGGGGCCCAGCATGTGCGCCAGCACCCCGAGTCTGGGCATCGGCAGCACCCCTACGGGGGCCTCCTGCGCGCCTGCAGACTTTGGCAGACAGACTCTGTCACCTGCCGAGGCCGAGAAGAGGAACGGCAAGAGGAAAAGCGACAGTTCAGGTAAGGGGGGGGGTCCCAGATTTTATCGCGTTGGTAATTTTTCCTTTATTCATTGTGAATAAATAAGCCGCTTGTGACACATCGCCAAAGACTTTACGAGAACTTCTTTGAAGGCATTTCCAGCAAGTCATTTATCAGCCTTATTGTTAGATAAACACCGTTGCATAAATATCGTCAATTTAATAAATTCCGTGCAGAGCACAGGAATAACACACTCAATCCTTTAACAGCACATTACTGTTGAGATTCCTCCGATAGGAAAACAAGAGAACGGTGTGAGAAGCAGTTTGTAGGTGTCGGCTGACGAGCCGCTGCAGCGAGGAGCCGAAGGCCACATCGTAACCCGCGTGGGCACATCTGACTCCTGCCGTGTTTTGTTTAAAAAAAAAAAAAGAAATCACATCTGGTTTGTTGCGACACTCCTCAGAGGCCACAAAGTGAGTTTCACAGTAAAGAATTAATGTCACAGATTGTAAAAGACTACACCGGCGCCGTGTGGCCTCGCTAAACACCCGGCACACAGAGGATTTTATCCTCTGTAATGTTGAGGATCAAATGAATCGCAGGCAGGTTTCACTGAAATATGATTAAACGATGGCAGGTTTCAAGTATCTGAGCAGAATGCGTTTATTTATTTAATATTCCTAAAAACACCTTGTAAATACGGATTATAAACTATTTACATACCAGAAGTAAACCCTAATGTACAAGTCAGATTCATGAAATGGATTTATATTAATATTCATATTGTCAACAGACTGTTCTGTACAACTCAAGGGTTTTGGGAAATTTGTGACTTGTCTCTTGTGACCACGATCCCTTAAAAGTCATCAACTGCTGTAATTATGAAGCAATGTTTTAAGCTTAATATTGTTAATATTACTTAATATTACTCAATTACGTAAATTGTTTACTAATAATAAACCAAAAAAACTGTACTCAAATAGGTGACACTTCCCGGATGACGCGCGGTCACTGTGATAATTAATCACGCCGTGACAAACCGCCGTCTCGGGTCGCCGGAGCCCTCGCAGAGGGAACGTGATATCGCCGAGGGTTCTTAGTTTTCCAGGGAACGTGCGCCCGCCGTTCTCTCTGTCCATTTGAGGGTGGCGGGACCCTGCACTCCTTTTTATGGGCCTCTTTGTGTGCACGGCGGCGCATCACCTGCCGCTTTGACCCTGACGGTGCTGCCGCTGCTGCAGAACAACAGACATCGCAACGCCGCCTGAAATGGGTGTTGTAAATAGGTTGTGGCACCAAATAGTAAAAAGAGAGAGCGTGAATTCACTCACTGAATTAGCAGGAACTAAAGATGTGATAGTTGGAATAAAGTTGAACAGATTATGTAAGACAGGAAGCTTTTCGAGAGCCCAGGCGGCCTCCTTTTGACTTTAATAGCACTGTCCGTGCTAGACGTCTGATACAACTACATTATAAGCATGCAAAATGTTGCAACAGTACATTGAGTCCACTCCAGCCCACCACCTCCCATTTCCTCCCCTCCTTTGTTAAATCATTTGGACACCGAGCCTCCAAATCCCGCTTGCCCTGTAACAATGGTTGCATCGCCGTGCACCCCCCCCCCCCCCCCATTGGCGCTACCACCAATCACGCTGATTATTGGGGCTAACTAGGTTTGCTGACTTAATCAGCTGTCTAAACATCACACCGCTGCCAAGTTGCACGGGATAGAGCCGCGGTTAGGTTTCACCATCTGGATCAGAAACTGCAGCAAAAAAAAAAAAAGCCTCCCAACTCAGATTCAGGAATAATAACAAAACCCCAAGAGCTCATTTCCATGTTAGATTTAGCCTTCGAATGTGAGGCTTCTCAAGCGTCCGTGTCAGATAGTTGTGATTGTTTCCTCAAGTAGGGCCCGGGGTGAGAAGGGGGGGCTAATGAGATGAGGCGGCTCCCTGGCGTTCTTGCGTGTCTGGTTACTGTGGAACCTGCTCATTGTTTGAGCCCAGCTGGAGAATTTGGTTTGCCCCCGACTGGGGCTGTCGAGGGAGACGTCGTTCCTTTAAAAATGAAAATGAAAAAACCTACTGGATTTTCTGCGTGGGACAATAAAAAGGTGCTTAAAGACTTGTCTGGTTGAGGCGGTGTTGTAAAACAGCAAACAAAAGAGGGGTGAGGTGCTTTTTCCTAAAAGAAGCTCTGTAAACTTCCACTTTATCCTTCTCTATATTATTTAACCAAAGGAAAAAAATATACCTTTCCGTGTCAATTCTTAATTTCTTCAGTCATTAGTCTTAAAGGGGCCCTCCTGCACTGAGCTCAGCTTATTTGGGAACCCGAGATGACGTGCCCTGTTTGGTGGCGCGTATTTCTCTCATATGTGGAGAGATGAAAGTTACAGCGGCGACCTAATTGCTGCGGTGCACCGGCTGTCTCATAAAAGCACGCCGCTGGTTTTAACTCCGGGCCTGCTGGTCCAGCCGGTTGCGTTATTCTTTTGTTTTTTTCTTCACTCAATGTCTGTGTTTACCAGAGAAAGAGAGAGAGAGAGAGACAGTGGATAAATACGTCTGAAGGGCCGCTTCAATCAGCCACACACTGGTTTGAAATGACAGGGAGGGAAAGGCCAGGTCACGGGGGGTAGGGGGGTGCGGACACAGGCTGCGGGTCGAGCAATGTTCATTTCATAAAACTCATGGAGGCAATTTGAGCAGCTTGTCCATCTGTTTTTGCAAACAGTGCAAATGTGACCTCTGGAGGGCTCTCGCAGTTTACCCCTCACCTCCCCTTCAGCCCCCCGAGGGAGTTATTTTGATCTGGAAAAACAACTCACTTAATTAGGAAGATCCTCTTTCTGACCAAAGAAGTGGAAGCGACAGGGGGTCCCGGCGGCGGAAATCCGAGGTGAAGGAGCAGTTGGTCCTGTGACGTGGCCTCGAGGCTTCGCGAGCATCCGTGAGTCCGGCCGCACGAGGCCGCAGGACTATTCGCGGGGAGACTGACGCAGGGCCCGCCGGATTAGCGGCACGGCAGACGAATTAGCGTGCGATCACTGCCGCCTTTGAGGGCAGCGTGCGAAGTGAAGCGCCGACGGAGGAGAAACCACAACAGGCTGTAACAATAGGAAAGTTTCTGGAGGGGCAAATTGAGCGAGCGTGTTGACTTCGGAAAGTTTCCTCGGAAAGTGGAAATAACAAAACAAAATGTATTTTCTCAGGTTGATGAGCTGAAGTGGATCCGACACATGCTGGACGGTTCCGTTTTTTTCACAAGTATATCCCGTTATTTCCTTAATGCTAATTAAATATGTTACAACTTACTTTTGCTGCTCACACATTATTAATATAGTTTATTATTTATTGAAGGGTAAAAGATAATTTATTAATTGGATTCAGATCATCTACTGTAAAATCAAGCTTTAGACTTTTTTTTAATTGCTGCAGGCGTTTTTGTTTTACTGGCTCTCTGAAATGTGCAAAGAAAATGTGAACCTTTTATACAAAAGGCAAATTAAATCCATGTTGGCAGTAAAGAGTCAGACGCCCATGTGTAGCCGCCCCAGAGTCCTTCCAGACACTTAAAGGGTTCATAAACAATACCTGAACAATAAACCCCCGATTGACAGCTCCCATTGTGTCCCTCGCCTCGCCTCTTTTCTCCCCCTGCTGAGTTGCACCTGCCACATGACCTGCGCTATATTTTGTATTTTCTTAGCATATAAATCTGAGTGAAAACAGAAACCCCGTGTGGTGTTTGGTTTCAGAGTCCCAGGACGGGAATTACAAGTCCGACGTGAGCAGCAAACCCAGGAAGGAGAGGACGGCGTTCACCAAAGAGCAGATCCGAGAGCTGGAGGCCGAGTTTGCCCACCACAACTACCTGACCCGACTAAGGCGCTACGAGATCGCCGTCAACCTCGACCTCACCGAGAGACAAGTACGTTCCAACGCTCCGCCGCGTGTCCCCCCCCCCCAGTGCTCAGGCATTATCCAGCCCTCCCCCATTAGCACATTAATGCCATGTTGTGAAAACAGAGGCGGCCTTCGGGACGACGAGGAGCCTTTTTTTTTTTTTTTTTTGCCTCCTTTTTCAGCTTGCTACTGTGTTTTCATAACTCGGAGTTCGAGGGGGCTATTGTGCTCCAGATGTGTCCGTGAGACACGGACTATGATATTCCAGATGTTCCTGTCCATTCTTTCGAGCGGGCCAGAGTCGAGGCGGAGAGACGGCTTGGAGGAAGTGCCGTCTAGCAAGTCACTTCCTCTCTCGCGCCACCCCTGTGTGCACAAATTGGTCTCCGAGCGTGGGCCGGCTGCTGTAAAATGCAGGCATATGAAATAAATAACAGGAGACAAATGGTTGGGGGGCCTTTTGGGGAGGGGGGCGGCGGGGGCGTACAGCCGCGTTGTTCACTGAGGCCCGTTTGGGAGCCGTAGCTCACACTTAGTTGACACCTCGCCACTGATATTTTGATACAGATTGACTGGAGACAGAAACCTGAGTGTTTCAGATGAGGTCTTGGATGCAAATCACAACTTGAGGCGCCAAAGATAGAGCTCTGGGTCAACGTTATACTTCCCGTTACAGTCCACAGGGGTTTGCATAGAGTGCGGAGGCCCGAACCGAGATTCAGACAGTTAGTTGTAAATGATCTTCGGGTTCCGTTCACTTGAAGTTCTTCTAAATGTAACATTAGGGATAAACAGGTATGAAAGTGTGATTTCAGCTGGTAATACCACATTCACTGCGCTTGGCTGCTGCGTCTCCTCGGACAGGAGTTACGCTCTCGGAGTGCACTCTTCGCAAACCTGCCCCTTCCACATGAGAGCCGCGCGTGAAGGACCGGAGCGCCTTTTGGGTCCGGTCCTGTTTTTGGAGAGACAGAAAGTCACACTCTGGTCCACCGGGTGTAAAGTTTGCTCATCCGCAGCTAACTTTGCGATGGCTTCATCCCATTTTGTACCAAGCTTTTTTCCTTGTGCATGCTAATGCTAACGGGGAAACCTAAATGGAACAGAGCCATCATCAATGTTATCAGCTGCACTTGCCATCACACAATAACTTGTCTAGCACGAGGAACTACTGCAGCCATCGAATGTCTCAACAGAATGTTGGTAGTGTGTGAGGCATTGAAACCATTTTGCTGGTGAAATGGTGTCTGGTTGAGCGGCTAAGTTTCCTCTTGAGCAATTTGTGCTAAGAATATACAGTATACATATATGTTTTTGGCGCCTCTCAGAGTAATGCAAGTAAAACCTACACATCTCATTAAGGTCAGCAACTGGAAACTGTGACAAATGTAGGGAATGCAATTGAGATCATGAAAGTAATCCTCTGCCGTGGCTCCATATCACAAAGAAAAAACCTTCTAGATCCAGCTAGATCCATGTCAGACAAAACCCTATTTTCACCAAGCACAGAGTTAGCCATCGTAATTCCAACTCAGCCTTAGACTTTTCCAAGTAATCTTTTTATGCCGCAGGGCATTAAATATGCATGAAGGCTCTTCTGCTCATGCAGCGTTAATTGTGTGTGACCAGGATCGAGGAAAAATCGACGGCAGTAGATAGTGAGCGGAGCATTGGCATCGCAGACGTCTGGTCCCGGCATTCGCTGCAGCCACTGATGGGTTTGATGAGGAGCTACGGGGCCGAATGTGTTGTACGTAACAGCTTGGGGGAGGAAAAATAAGATTATTTTTTATTTCTGTGTGTTTTTTTTATTTTTTAGCCTGAACTATTATTTTAATGCCTTTGAGATGCTGGAGTGACCGATTCCACCAGTTTTAAACTGGACAACTCAATATTTTTCAACCAGGAACCAATGGCACCAAATCTATTCTTGTTGTGGGTTTCAGTGTCTTTCAGTGTGTGGATTTAACGGTTAGTCTCAATCCGTGCGGGTTGAGTGCTCTTGTCTGTGTGTGTGTGTGTGTGTGTGTCTCTGTTTGTGTAGGCCTGGAGCATCGCTTGTTGGGTTTTGACAAATGGGCATTCAATATATACCCCCACCACCTCCTCCCGACCCTCTTTGTAAAGAATCTAAGGTGACACTCGCCCCAAAAACATTTGGTCAGTCAACTCCCTGACCATGTGACCGCTCTGCAGAATGACAGTCCCATAAAAATAAACCGATGAAGGAGGCCCCCCTCCTTCCCCCTGCGGCCCTCCACAGCATGTGTCAACACTCAGGGGGCCTCTGCAGCTACTTTTTAAGCAACAGCTTACTCATCAATCTGAAAGACGTAAATGTGGTGGGGGGAGGGCTGTTGACTCAAGAGGAAAACAGGTAGACACCAAGCGGCAGGTGGAGCGGCAGGCAGAGTGGCAGGCGGAGCGGCAGGCAGAGCGGCAGGTGGAGTGGTGGCACAGCGCAGCAGATACAGCTGCCAAGCTGCAGTGAACCAGTTGCACTCCTTGATGTTTTCTTTTTTTTGTGCGTCTGTTTGTTGTCCCCACCAGGTGAAGGTGTGGTTCCAGAACAGGCGGATGAAGTGGAAGAGGGTGAAGGGCGGCCAGCAGGGGGCGGCAGCCCGAGAGAAAGAACTGACCAACGTGAAAAAGGGCACGTTGCAGCCGTCGGAGTTCTCCGGCATGGCGGCGCTCCACCACTCGACGGACTCCTTAGCCAACGAGGACAGTCACGACAGCGACCAGAGCTCCGAGCACGCCCACTTATGATCCACGACCCCCCACCTTCTTCTCAGAGGACAGGCCCTGCCCAGCCTTAGAAGGACTGCTGTTCGCTGATTCGCCCATCGTCATACAACGATGCTAAATAAGTGTACAAATATACAGAGAGAAGTGACGTGTGGTGAGACGATGCAGCCAGCAGGCAAAATGTAGATTTCAAGAACTGAGAACGTAGAGGAGGATTTTGACATCTTTTAAAGCACCATTGGTTAAAAATGCCCTTGATGAGAGCCAAAAACGATTGACATGTGAGGTTTTTTGGTTCTCCCAAAACACTGAATACCACATAACATTTTGGAAGTCCTACTTGGTCGAGCTGTTGTAAACATTCCACGTTGTGTGCCTCGAGAAAAGCAGGCTTTGATTTGCACTGTTGAGCACTCAGTCTGCACCTCAAGTCAGGTTCCACTGTACAAAATGTAAATTACCGTGTATTTCAGTTATTGAAAAAAAAAAAAAAACATCAAGTGCCAGGAAATCAAATTTGCCTCGCTAATATAAATGATCTGTAAATAATTCTCTGTATTGTCTTACCATAACCAGAATTTTATACCTACACTATTTCAGCTCACGCGGTAATAAACACCGACAGTTCTTTACTCATCACTTTTCTGCTTGGAGATGACGAAGAAGACCTGACATGTGTTTTATTAAATCCTTTCAGGGGCAGTTGCAGATCGAATAAAATTCAACCAGTGGTAAATGAAATGCAACATTTGGTGCAGCCCATGTGCGTTGCATGAAGTGAAGCTGAAATGAATTAAACATTACAGAGAGTGGTGAAAGCTGGTGATGGGTGGGGGTTGGAGGGGGCATCCTAAATTCACCTTCGCCTCGGGGCATAGGCCCGGGACTCCTGCCAGGAGAGAGAGAACCCGCAGAGGATCGGATTCTGTTACAAAATCCAGTTGAAAATACCTTCTTGACTCCATCTCATCTTTCACCACATTGTGATTGTGCATTCTAATTTTTTTTTTTTTGAGGAGGCACCTCACGCGGCATGTCAAGGTTTCAACTTACTTTTTCATCCCAACCCCCCAAAGCAAACCACAAGAAGAAAGTGATACTGTCTTCTTTTTTTTCATTTGCAACTGAAATTCTCTTTCAAGTACTCACAAAAATGAGCTTTAATCAGCTCACAGACTATAAACCTTTCCAAGTGAAAGTCACTGCCTGTTTGATTAATAAACAACCACATAGAAGAAAGCAAATTTAGCAAAACCTTCAATATGTGCCATATCCTTTCATATGTGAAGAAAGAGCAGCTGTCTTGCTTTAAATGTTGCCCTGCAGTGCAACGTAAGAAAGTCATGTGTGTGAACACTGTCTCCATTTTTATGATGATCATCGGTCAGTGATGATCATCGGTCATGCATGATCATCAGTCATGCATGATGGGCTTTCTCCTGATTGTTATCTGTCAGCACACAAGGTCAAAAGTGGCTGAAATCAGCTGAGAATTGCTTTGGAGTACTAAAGTTGAATATAGTTTGATAATGATGTATAAATCTATCTAAGAGTTTCTCCCGCTGATCGATCATGCCCTTGAACTGTCCTTAAGTCTTTCATTTATTGAAGCAAAGAGCAGATATATGAACGGGTAACCTTCATATCTTTACTGTTGAGGGTCATCTACTTTGCCATATAGCTGACCTTACTTGCTTTATTGTCATTTTCACCCAAAATCCCCCTTTTTTTTAACTCTTTTAACCAAATATCAAAACAATCTGAAGTTGTGTGTTTGTGTGGGTGCAGATTAAAGGCTCATTACGTTTCTCGTACGGAAAACGCAACTTTCCTACAAAAATGGAATTCACTGTAATTTGCTAAAACCCCCACAAAAGCAAATCCTATAATCTAGGAAGCTTGAAACCGCAAAAAAAAAGAGGAGGGAGGTGTTGAACAAATGCGGCATTCCCCTCAGGAGACTGCTGTTTGTATCGTGCGTGTCACTGACCTCTACGATGCCCACCGGCCCAATAGCTTATCAACCTAGCTGAGTATTTTGCGATCTTTTTCTAAGCGTAATTAAGGTATTTCATGACCTTTTCATAAATCTATCAAAGTATTTCACAATGTTTTCATCAACTTAACTAAGTATATCCGATCATTTTCTAAACAAGACAGAAGTGTGAAATGGTTCCTAAATGCAATGCATCAAAACTGACACGTTACTGGACGTTCAAAAGACAAACTGAAATCATACAAACTGTCCACAAACCCTCACATTGGATGGCTGTTGAACATTAAAGTTTATAACCCTCGTTCATGAATGTGATTTGGAAGAAAGAAACACAAGGATCGTGGTAGTAACTGTAACAGTGGTAACTGGTGACTTTCGTCACACGTATTGTGTACGTAGATAACGAACACAATTGTGTGCAAAATCGATTGATGGATTTTATTCGGACACCTGCATGTGATCTGCATGTGTCTTCAACAGTAAAGCTATACATAAAACAGAACTGAGTGCGTGTCTTGGTGTCTGACGTTCTCTACATGACATCAGGAAGCTTTCTAGTGGCTCGTGTTCTTAAGCTTAATTCAACAATGTCACAGTTGTGAGTCACAGCCACAGCTGATTATCAATTAGTGGCACTTATGTACACGGCTAATAGACCCTAAAGCCGACATTCACGTAGGCCGTGAGAAACAAATGTTTGCTGGTCGTCTTGTGACTGCTTTTGTTTTTCAGCAGGATGTATGGACACAATGTCCCTGTTCCGGCTAAGCAATAATCTAATAAAGAGCCACCCTGAAAGTGTTTCATCAGTTTTCTATAACAAAGATTTTTTTTTTACAGAATCATATTCATGGAATTGTCAGTGTAGATGATTATCAATTTCACACATGTCAGTATTTGTAATTTCATCGAATTCATATCAAATGTTGGAATCTCATCAACCCAAAAGGAAACGCCAAACTCTCGCGAGATAAAGTCACACGGAACGGGTCAGCCTGCCAGAACATGACCTCGCCGCCCATAAAAGACGCCGTACCTTTTCGCGGTCAACGGTCCCGACGTGACTGCGACCCCGTCGCTCCAAACCGACCCTGACTCGAGAGGCTCGGCCCGCCGACCGACCGCCCGACCGACCGCCTCGAGCCGCCTGCAGCGGAGAGAAACACAAGCGCGGTGCAGAGGAAGCCTCGAGGGGGAACGCCCCCTTCCGCCTCCGCCTCTGAGAGATTCCGACACCTGCTCAGGTAAGCGCAGAAGCTCACCTGCCGGAGAACGGAGGTCATGGCGCAGGCTGCGGAGTCGGGGATCGCCTACACGGGGCTCCGGTCCTTGTTTTTCATGCTCACCCCGAACGAGTCGTCCTATCAGAAGCTGGAGGATGTGCCTCAGTATGTCCAGCAGGTGGGTACACATCGATTTGTTGTTTGTGTAGAAGTCCAAAAACTAATAACAGCCACCTCAGAAACGAGTGCTGCGTTGAAAAGATCACATGCCACAAAAGAGGTTTGCATTATGTACTTGAGCTGCAAAGGTTCGCCGGTTGATCGATTATTCGGTGATTGTTTTAATATTTAATTAGTTAGTTTTCACAGTACAGCGATTCTACAATCATATGATTATCTTATAGAATATTATGCATTTCTTTAAACTAAACCAGCATACAGTTTTATTGCATGCTGTATTATTGCAGCAGTTGTATTATAAGCAGAAACATAAAGCATTAATTGAGTCTTAACTATGGATTCATAACAATATTGTCAGTGGGCGGAAAAGGCTTTACCGTACAATTATTTCAAATGGAATATTCATTTCAGCCAATTACCCAAATACCTGCTGTATCAGGATATTTACCCTTATCGTGATGTGGAATTACAAATATTGAAATAAAAGATGCTGTTCATATAACAGACAAGAAAACAATAAAAAATCAGTGAAAACAAATATTCCTGTGATCTGGGCGATGACATAGTTTATATAACAATCGTAGTCAGACTTCACGTCTAACTGCCTTTAAATAATAACGCACAATTCTTAAACCAGGTTTCTCCTGCTTCTTACTGTCAGTTTTCGGCATTTATTGTGGCGCGCGTCTGCAGCAGGTTTACCAGCACGTGTTTGCGATGAGGTTTTATGAGGCACATCAGGCACATCGGGGGAGGCGAACAATTACCCCCCCCAGCAGGAGTCCTCTTAACTCACTACCAAACGTGATTAAACAAATTTGTTATTGCTGCAGGGCTCGACGGCGATAAAAGTTTGCATTGTGTGTGTGTGTGTGTGTGACTCAGCACTGTTTACAGTTTGGTTTCTGTCATTACTTATTCTGCTCTCTGGTCCCAACAGGCCAAATTAATTAGAAACAAAGCAAAACACAATCTTCTAATTTAGGGGTTGTCTGGAAGTATTACTCCGTGGGTTGTTTCCAGGTCTCAGTGATTTTTTTTTTTTAACGCAAACACAGTATTGTTGTCAGACGGAGGCGGCGGGAGTTAAACGTCACCCCGCCTCAGTCATCAGCAACCTTATAAAAAAGGCTACTTGGAGAAAATGCCGACATCTGCTCCACAAATGTCTCGTTCCATGCGAGGCCCGAACTCATAAGAAAATAAAATACAATTATTAGATGCCACAACAAACAATCCACACAAGACGCAAGTATGCGGCAGTATAAAATGGGCTTTGTTCCATCCGATTTTTAGAAAGAAAGAAAGAAACGCAAGGAGAGACATTTTCGGCGCATGCCAGATCAAAAGGCAACGGCCGAGGGTAAATTAGAGTGCTGCAGGGATGACGTCATTTTGTAGGCCGACCAGCACGTTGGCGTATCGCTGATTCCCACGACGAAAAACCGTTTGGAGTGTTGCTTAAAAAAAAAAGGCTCTGTGGTGGACAACTGTCTACGATACAAGATCATCTTTAACGATTGCAAAAACACTTTTTTAAATGAGGATTTTCTGAGGAAAAGCAAAAGAAAGAGATATGGAGCAAAAAACAAAAATGGAGACAAAGACAAGTCTTTTCCTCTGACCTCTTTTCTTTAATTCATCTCGCCCCGCTTAATAATTTGGCCCTGAGCTGTCGAGAACGCAGAGCCGTGGAGGTAAAACTATCTGCTACACAGGAGGGGGCAGAAGGCGTCCACCATGATAATGTGTTTCTCAGCGGGTTCGGAGGAGGTCTGGAGGAGGTCTGGAGGAGGTCCGCCTGCGCCGCCAGCCCATTTGTCGGCTGCAGCTCTGCGGTCTGCTGCCAGATGTCGGGAGCGTTGCGTGTGATCGCGGGTCCCTGGTGGTTCTCTCGCTTCTGCTTTGTGCACACACACTCATCGCACACCTGCATGTTAAAGTGGAGGCATTCACATGTGGATTATGCAAACACATGCATGCACACTCCCTCTCACTTCCACTCCCTCACACACACACACACACACACACACACACTTCCTCCCTCGCCACCTGCAGATGTGCAGATGTCATTCCTGGCTCTCGGCGGGGCCATGTGTCCCAGTTATGAGTGGAGTCACTTGGTCAATGAGCGCCTTTCAGCTAAAGCTAACCAGCAGGTCTGACACGCCGCTGAAAACGCACTCGTGACCTGTTTGGTAACCCCGTCCCTCACTAATTTGTTCCATGTTTGACAGACCCATTAAGAGGTTATTGCATGTTTCCAGCACAGTTAGAGAGGGAGGCCCGTCACTGACTGTTTGCGTATGGCTTTCCATTTGTTTTGTCACAACTGGTTACTAAATGTACTCCATCCTTTTTACAAATTTTGGAAAATATAATTTAGAAAATTTAAGTTGTTGTTTTTTTTGTTACCAAGAAGGAAAAAGAAGCATGCCGCTTCTTGTGCATGAAAAGTTATCAACATCTGTTTAAAGGAAAAAACACTAAAATTCTGGTGTTTTTTATTAGAGCAGCTTAATAACAAGGTTACTAAAAGGTTCCATATTCAGAGCGTGTCTGTGTTTGACGGAATTGGATCCCTGCCGCTCTTGACCTGGCGACTGCTGAGCTAACGTTGCTAACAAAGCTAAAGGTGCGAACAGTCCTGACAGAGCTAACGGTGTTGCGCGCTAACATGCACTCGGAGGATTCCAACAGATGACATCATTGTCTGCTCAACTAGACATTACTTGGCGGGTTGTTTGCTATATTAATGTTCAGATTTTAGCAATTGAAGGTAGGCTACTTAAAACAACAAATTGAAAAAGAAAAAAAAAAGATAAAAGAACAAATTCTCAGACTACGCAACAGTTGTAATTACCACGTTATCTGGATTGCCTTTCTTTCAGCCAACATCCAGACAGTCCAGTTACATGTTGTGGTTTGTTGGCACAAACTCCAGCGCAGCTCTTCTCAGACGAATGTTTGTGATCCACAGTCTGCCAAAACATTGTGGTTTTAGACCAGTTACAGTGGAACAAACATCCCAGATCACAAGACATGAAAGTCCTGCAGGCTTTTAGCTCGTCTGCCAAGACAAATATCCAAGCTCAACACATTCCCCTAAAATCAACAGTGGCCTTGAAACTGTCTTGTTTTCACAGTTTGCAACAGTGCTGAATCATGATTCTGTGTGTGTGTGTGTGTGTACACAGGCCACTCCTTTCTTCATAGGACTGATGGTGCTGGAGATGGTGGTGGGCCTGCTGAAGACAGGATCCCCAGTGCTCACCATCAGTGACGGACTCACCTCTGTGTCCTGTGGAATGATCTCCAGAATCCCACTGTGAGTGTTTCAGGCCGCTCAAAGTCAAGTGACTTGTGGTGAACTTTTGTAGTGTGATGTAAGCAAACAGGAGGCGGCTGCATCAGGAGTCACACAGTTATAGCTCCATTATTTTGAAAAGCACACAATATCGATGGTAGTGACCCCCCTCCCCCTCCCCCCCCCCCCACTCCCTTCAGGCTGTTCATGAGGAGCTGTGAGCTGACTGCGTACGTGTTCGTGTGGGACCGGTACCACCTGCTGGAGCTCCCCTGGGACTCCGCCTGGACCTGGTGGCTCACCTTCGTGGGCGTGGACTTCTGCTACTACTGGGTCCACCGCATCGCTCACGGTAGCCGCACGAGACACTCACAGAGGGGGGGGGGGGCATAGGGTTGGAATGCCGATAGGTGGAAACGCTCAACATAATCATAATTAAACATACCTCACTGACGGCACACAACCGAGAGGGTAGTGAGTCCACCTAATTTCATGAAAAGAAGTTGTACAAATAATATGTAAACAAGCGTACTAGGTGAGGTATCATATACAATGTATGTTTGACAGTCTAGTTCGTGAGTATTTTTTTTGGTAGTACTTGTGCCGTATGGTTTGTGCACTGCACATGATACAGAAACAGGTGCAACCTGTGCTTTTTTTTATTGTTGTTGTGCTCCTCATACTTTGACCCCTTTGACTTTGCTCCTTCTCGGAGCACTGTGGCCGTGGACAGTTCGGATTTATGGTGTTGATTGCGGATTTGAACAGTGACCCCCTTTTTCCTGCTGGAATAGTATCAAAGTCCAGCAGAAGTCATGTCTGTAGCATATTCTCCAGCGGTCATACAAATACTTGATTTCCTACTTAAACATGGCTAATGGCCATTGTTCTAAGTGGGCTTCTGCACGTTTTTTTACGCCTTCCTTTTTAATTATAAATCATTCAGATAACGCCGACCGAAAACTACGAAGCCAGCTGATGATTGATGGTCTTGCATGTTGATTTAGTTGCCATCCCTGCAGGAAGGCGCACACGAGATAGCGCACACATCATGCTGTCCTGGACCTTGTAAAGGAAGCAATTATTTCTGAGTTACATGCAGCTGTTTTTAGAGCTGTGCAGATGTTAGAGGCCTTAGTCTCCGGGGGGGCAGTGGTCTTAACCCGGAGCCCACAGCAACGAGCTCGATATAGTCAACGCGCTAAAGCAGCAACGTCCTGCAGCATCGCCATTAAAGCAGAAATAAAAGATGTATGCCGGGTACAGTGTTTCCACAGTGGTAGCTCGACATCTTTCCTGTATTTTTGCTCAACTGATGCACGTGCCAGATGCTTGGCTGCCACACCGGAAGAGATGTATTTATCCGTGGCCTGCACCGATGTTTATTTGTGTCAGTGGCACATCAAGCTGCCCGCCGACTTGTCCGCGTGGTTTTGGCTGAAGGTCCAGAATGTGGCTCCACAGAAGCTGTGTTTGGAAAACCGTCTCTCCAAGAACTGCCCGACAGGACTTCGAGGTGACAGAGGAACATCGGCAGTTGTCCTTTAAAGTGCACTAGTGGTTCAGTTTCTCACTGCAATCTGTGGGCTTTTGCTTTTATCTTCCTTCATCTTACAGAGACATGCGACTCACATAATGTACAAGACCAAGGACATTGAACATACCTCTGTGGTGCATTGGAATGAAAAATCAATACGTGCAGCGGTGCCCCCTTCACCCAAAATAATTAAATCCAAAGTCTGTCTGAATTGGAAAGTAAGATGGATATCAACTAATCATCACTATAAATACACTAATAAAAACTCTTATTTCCTAAAATGTACCCTTTTCTTAAAACAAATTTTAAAATTCCAGTTTAGAATCTGGACACAAACCCGTTTTTACTTTTACAACCTTAGAAAGGAGTTGTGTTGGCGAAGGACCTAAACCACGATTATACACGGATCGAGAAACTGGGAAAGATCAGATTATTTAAATAAACCTTCAGTGTTCGAGCCTGAATGATCTGAGTCTAATTGAGTCTAAATGTGCTAGGAAACCAGCATAATCTGTGTGTGTGTGTGTGTGTGTTCCCGCCGTTGACGTCATCGTCTGACGGGGAAGTATCATATTTTTAAACCGCAGAATAATTGTATTACATCTAAATAAAAAGAATGATTCCACTTTCATTTCCTCTTGGACTGGCGTTGCCATCGTGGAACGTTGTGGGGTCGCTGTAACTGTCTGGAGATTTTTCCCCTCGTAACCGAAGCGAAGCGGCCCTCCTGGACCGCAGGACGGGCTCGCCGTGGCCCTCGGCGGTCGGCCGAGGTCATCCCGGTCATCGAAAAGCTTCCAGCGTGTGGGCTGGGTGTTTCCTATCACGAGGCGCTGAGGAAGGAGACGGCTGCAGGATGCGGGTAGAAAGTATCATTTCAGCAGTTTAATGAGGGTCGAATTGTCATGCAACGCTGCTTTTGGGGACTTTTTTTATTATTGCACTCGTGTCTTGGAACAATCTCGCCGTTTTCTTGCCTCAAAACGACAGGAACACCGCATCAATAATCCTATTGTGTCAGGCCAAATGAGCTATAGATCTTAATATTACGTAATAGGGGAAAGATCACAACAGAGAAATGCAAAATGGGGCAAAGGTGACACCCTCTGCTGGGGAATATGAGCCCTTATTGCCTCAGTCTAGAATGTCCTTCTCAGTTTTATGGCCCTTTATTCCCCTTCGTAGTTCCCCTCATGACTTCCACATGAATGGACAGCTCGAAGATGATTAAGTGGAAATTAGGCCGAAGGGACTTCATCCTGTGCTGATGCCGTTTTTGACTGAGGAGACATTCCCACTCGGCTTCACTCCTGCCAGACGCTGTGATCCCGGAGAAAACACCGGATTGAAAGACGAACGCTGCCTTTTTTTTCTGCAGCCTTTTGGATGAAATTCAGGAATCTGCATGAAATCATAGATTTTAGCATCTTTAATGGTGTGGCGTGGTGTCCAGGTCTGATGATGACACACACGCACACGCACGCGCGCCCCAACCCATGATCCTCTCGGAGATGGAATGCTTGTGACTGGATCCCGCTGCAGGCGTTTGTGGCGCGTGAGGTCTGCTGACAAACACCAGCCGTGGTTCAAATTTAGGCGAATGTGCCGGCTCAATCATTTGAATGACCTTTGTGCACACACTGATGAAGTGGTTGTTTTTCTGAACTCTTGATATCTATATTTGCTTAGACCCACCGGTGTAGGTCCCGGGAATCTATGCACTGCAGCTTCAGCGGGCTCCCTCTGTCACCATTATCCTTTTGTTGTTTCTGAGGAAAAGCATCTGCATGTGTTGCTCTAATCAAACGACCTTCGCGGCACATTTTTCTAAACATACCTTTCTCTTCTGAAGCCGATGACTCTCTGTATTTCAGTGGGGGGTTTTGGGTGGGTATTCCACTACCTCTCAATGTCTCTGAGCAGCTTATTGTTTGCATTTGTCGGGCGGTGTGAGAAATAAAAACAGCCGGAAGCTTCTGAATCTCCGCCTTCCTCTTCCTCCACTCAGTCTCCGCTGTACATTAGTTCCTATGTTTGTCTCGCTGATTTTCTTTCGAAGATTATGTCCCTTGACGCCTGTTTGCCTTCGAATCCTGATTGTTTCCTGCGTTGCCTGGGATCCAGTGTTCAGTGTAAAAAAAAAAACAATTTAAAATAGATGTCAGGAAGTGTGACACGTGTCCTCTGGTCTCCCCTCCCAGTGTCTCATGTATTTCATGAGGTCACATGGTGGTGGAGGTGAGATGTGTTGTTTCAGGCGACGCACGAAGCACACGCATGGACAGAAAGATATGCACCCTAACGACATCCTGCATTTCGGTCCATGCACCCCCCCCCCCATCCCCCCACACTGCCTTCCCACGCATTTGGCCCTGCAGACAGCAGCGGTTGTTAAGACAAACGGATGTGCTCCCCCGTGGACACAGACCATGTGGTGGTAAACCTGCACGGGGTCGTCGTCACGGCGATTCCTGGCCAAGTGCAGGTTGCAGGATGAGGGAGAGAGAGAGAGAGGGAGAGAGAGAGAGAGAGAGAGAGGTCCCGTCGCGTATGAGCAGCTGTTAAAGTGAGTGTGGAAAAGAGGAGCGTGACATGCGGGTTGAGAGGGTCGCTCCGTCCGGCTGACTGCTGCCCTCGCGTTGCTCCCCTCGTCGCACGGAGACACTTCCCGCTGTCAGCGTCCAGGGTTTAGGAGGAAGAAGTGTGGACATGAATGATGAATACGAGTTGTTATTAGGGGATGGGGGGGAAAATGTTTCCCCCCCATCTTAGATAAATAAGGAGATTCTTATTTATCTAAGATTCTGATAAGAATAAATAAAAGTATTTAGTATTAATTTAATTACACATAAAATGCCCACTTTAAAGGGAAAGGCATATTAAAAAGCCTGTTGTATTTCACTTCATTTCTTCTGTTTTTTAATTTAACCAGCATTTTTAAATCTTCCATAAACCCTAAGTTGTTATTGCATATAATACAAAATACATCTTTTTGTGTTTGCAACAGAGAAAATGATTTATGTCCACTAGTCCAGAAGAATTGAATACATTCAAATAGAATGTTGCGTATGTTAAGATCTGCTTCAGTCATCCACCCGGTTCGAGGGTGCTGAAAGTGTGTGTGTGTGTGTGTGTGTGTGTGTGTGTGAGCTGCGTAGACAACATGAAGCACGGCGCTCGCTCCCTCCCCCCAAATTTCGAGAGCCCTCCAATACAAACACACCAGCTAACACAGGCCATTACCCGGCTGATTGACAGGTCGGCCCACCACTCAGAAGGGGCGGCGTCTCTCGCTGCCAGGGGTTTGTCGCCGAGGGTGACGGACCGCCAGCCGAGTGGTGAAAAAAGCTTTTTTCTTTCATACGGTTTTGTCAAATTGAGCAAATTTGGCCCTCGTCCTCCGCTTGTTATTTTTCTTTTTTGAATACTCATACTTTCCTTTTCATGGCGGCGTCGTCCAGGAGCAGATTGAGCGTTAATGGGCACTTACTCCAGGCCTCTGGTGCGGCTGCGTCGGTTGCAGCGCAGCAGGACTTTGCTTCCTCGCGTTTATATACGACTCTGGTTATATAAGCACCACTCCCGACAGTGTCGAGGAGGACGTAAACAGAGCGTGTTGGAGCCTAACTGGCTCCCGTAACGTGACTGATGATGATTTATAGGCCTTGATTATGTGTCATGATATAATTCAACAGTGAGCACTGAGAATGGTGGAAATACATCAACATGCCGTCAGACCTCCTCTCTCGCAGCCAGCGGTGAATACCGGAACAATGAGGCTCGTTTTGGCTGCACCATGTAAACAAAAATATATAACGTCATAAAACGGGATATATGAGAGTTTATTGTAAGGTTTATACTATAGCCGCTCATCATTAAGGACATTATTACTTTCTTTTGTACTATTTGTTGCCATCGGAACAATTTAAACTCTGAAATCTTTAATCGTAAATATTTCATTGCGACTGAACACGCATCACCCGTCACTGCTCTCCATAGAATTCAATTTGAACCGCAGTCATATTTTCTCAACTTAGCGAGTTCGGGCCCAGCGACGATTTGGACTGACTCAAGTATTTCATCACATTTGTCAGATCGCTGGATGCTGAGACGACGTATAAGCCAGGCTGAGCTGCCGAGGGTTTATTGAACCCCGTGGGGACTGATTAACGACTGGGAGGTTGGCGGTTCAAGCCCCAGACCCCAACAAGTGCCATCGAGCAAGATGCTGAGCCCAGATTGCACCTTGGCCTTCATACAACAGCCCTACTGAGATCTGTAGGATTTCATACAGTAAATGTTTTTAATAATACAGCACAATTTTAGAATCACTGATGTAAGGACAATTGTAATTGTTTTACTACAAACGTGTCTTTTCATTTCATTGGTTAATATTCAACTCCCCCTTAAAACGTTAAACGGTTGCTCCACCTTCACATTTTGTTCCTCACGGACAGCAGTAATGATTCACACAGCCACAACGTTAACTCGAGGTAAACATCGAGTTAACGTTCCAGGGATTTGGATGAAAGACCCCTTCGGTAATGTATGAGCACGGCCTCATGTGACGCGTCCAAGCTGTCCTTCACCTGACTAGCGCGCACTCATGCTTGCTGTTCCCGGGATGGCGTGAGTCGGGGGCTCGCCGGAGGCCAGATGGAAGCGGCGTCCTCAGCGTTCTCTCTGCTCTTGCTGGGAACGCGGGCTCAGTGGCATTGGTTCTCACCATTAACGGGGCTTCCCTCCTGACCGGGCGCTGCCAAACTATGCGGCGTCCCGCCGAGTCCAGAGACCAGTACATGGGCTTGCAGTGAAGCCTAGCGGTTCCTACTTCCCATTAATGACAAGAAGCATCAATCTCAGCCGCCCGTAGTCCTGGAACCTGCCAAGCACGGTTCCTGTGAGAAGGGGGGAAAAAAGCAAAAAAAGAGACTCCGGCTGCTGGAATTAAACAAAGGGCAGATTATCCTCTCAATATGTCTCTTAGCAGCACAGTTCATCTCTGAATCCCCCACAGTGCACAGCGGAAGAAACTTCATAATTCTAGTGCCTGACTCCCTCAGACTTCTTTTCATTTTTTTTTTAATTCTTACCCCTCTCCTCTCGGACTCATAAGTTGTGTGCAAACTGTCTGTCAGTTGCCTTGAGAGGGAAAATAAAGTTTGAAATAAACTCCAACCCTGTTCCTTCCATTCATACTCAAACCCAAATACATTGTTTCCCACTGTGGGACGCTTCCAAAAACATTCCCCCGTGACATTTATCCTCTCACGCCTGCTAAAACGCAGCAATAACCCTGTTATATATCGGAGGTGTGGAGCATTGCTCGGGCGCGGTACTTTGCTCTGGGAGCACCTCATTCCCCCCCCCCCCAGAAAACGCGTGAGGAAGTCCACCTCGGTCTCACTGATTGGAGAGGTGTCGGGAAAGGTCCTCTGCACACCTTCCGGCGCCCAGCGGCGTGTTTGTTCAGGTGCGGCGGCCCATCGGGACGCTCGACTCAATGCAGTCGGCAAGCTTATTAAACAGCGATAGAGGAGTTTGAGGTGCCGATTTTGAGAGATACTGCCAAAACAGAATGGCGTGTTCCCACGTTAAGCAAGTCGACACTTAGGTTCCCACATCCTCGGTGTGTGAACCGATCGATGATCATCCCATCATGTTGCAAGAGAGACGTGTTTGCATACAAAGAACAACACCTTGGTAAAAAAACAAATTGCATTATGCAAAGGTGCTGGTTACAGATCCAGACGGACCTGCAAATAGCTCTAATTTATTAAGTGTATTATGACTGGTTTAAGGCTCAAACCTCAATGTTTTAGAGCATAAACGTTGTCATTTTGAAGCAGAAGCAGCTAATCTTCTTTGTCTTTACTATACAGCCATGACAAGTTGTATTTATCATCTTCATCAAAGAGCAATAGAATGGATTCCCAAAATGTGTAACTACTCCTTTTTAAATTAAAACCTTTTTAGAGAAAAAAAATACTATAAATGCCAGAAATAAGCTTGTGATACGCACACATCCATGCATGCCATGTGTAATAATAAAAGTTGAATTGCTTGATAATTGATCCCTTAATCACAAATCCCCTTACACATCATGGACGTTCATAAAACTTAAACTTCATTTCAGACCGTTGGCTGCTCTTTTTATTTTCACGAATGCATTACTATACATCGTCGATATGGAACTCTGTGGTTCTGCGATATTTGAAGGTTACTGTTCTCTCTTGTACGGCTGCAGAGGCCTGAGTGGCCGTGAGGTGCCAAAAATGCACAGACTAGACAGGGTGGTCCGGAAACGGCCCGGAGATCCTGTGAAACTTAACAAGCATGTTCCCTTTGGATGTTAAAATGAAGTGTAACACAGATATTAATGTAGCAAGTATCACAACACAGCAGAGGAATGTAAACTGGAGCACTGGGACATCAGACTGGACGCTGACCAGCTGCTGCCGAATCCCCCCCCCCCCCCTCTCCTCTTCCTCCAATCCTTCTGGGGACGAAGGTGTCCAGTTTCTCATGTGCTGGGGTTGATTGTTGAGATAAATCACTTGTGCTGATCTAAAAAGTAGCTGAACTTTTCTGAAGCCGCGTTTCATCTAGGAATTCTTGTATCGTTTTTTTGTCCTGAATCTTTTGTGTGCGTGTCATTCTTCTCCAGAGGTGTCCATCGTCTGGGCTGCTCACCAGGTTCACCACAGCTCAGAGTACTTCAACCTCACCACAGCCCTCAGACAGTCCCTCACCCAGCAGTTCACATCCTGGGTGAGTATTGTCCCCGTTTCATCTACGAACAATGTTTCAGTGGCGCTGGGTTAGCTAGTGTTATCGAGTACGGACACACGCTTCCCAAGTTCGCTGGGAAATAAATAGTTCCTACTTGAATCTGTGGGTTATCCGTGCTTCTCAAAAGTAATTTCCCACATTGCAGACATCTTCACATCAGTGACATTTGTGATGGACTGTGTGAAAATCTACCTCATTACCTTGTGTTGGGCCTTCTGTCGGCATGCAGGAGTAGTTCTCTAAGTGTTTTAGACGTGCTAATGACAGCGTTACTACCGTTATCACAGGAATCAGGAAGCATTTATTGCCATAGTATGTCAGGCATACAAGGAATTTGACTTGGCGGTCTCTGCGTAACAGTACGACAATGGACGACAAGACAACGGTGCAAGAGGAATAAAATAAAATATAATGCTATGGGTTAGTAATATAGTGTTCAGATTTACAGGACCATCTTTGTATTATGCAACATGTTGATAAAAGACACCTTCTGTGCCTCCTCAGATTTTCTACATGCCTTTGGCTCTGATTGCACCTCCCACCGTCTTCGCCGTCCACATACAGTTAAACCTCCTGTATCAGTTCTGGATCCACACTGAGGTAAACATTTCACTCACAGGTTACTTATTCTGTCATTAATTGACTCTTTATCCTAAAGAAGATAACAAGAGATGATGTTTGACTGTATTTAGATTTTGGACTGTTGGATTCTGCAGTTAAACAACAACTACCATCATGCATCAGCAGACACGCGTCCTCGTTCATGTCTTTGCTCCAAATGCTGACTCTTCACCTGTCGGACGAGGAAAGGAAACCTTTGGGTGGAAAAGCTAAATAGTTAAAAATTCACACACGAGGAAAACATTTATGTACAATTTTTATTTTTTTTAATGCAACCCATTGCTTGTTAGAATTGTTATAATATGTAAATATATAAAATCCATCAACATGCAGCACTTGTGGCTGTGTATGAATCTCCTATTAACGTCGTCGTTGCTGTGCAAAGTTAAAAGAAAAAAGTGACGGAAGAAAAGTCTTTAAAAGTTTCTTTCTCGCCGCGCCAAAACGAATCCGCCTGCTAAGTCGAGCCTTTGTGCGACTCGGAGTTGCAGTGGAACCTGTATTCAATAAAAAATAATGAGATTGCATGAAATATTCCAAACAGAAGCATGACCGCTCTTTCTCAGACTTTTAAAGTGACCGGGAGTATCACTTTTACAATCCCCACAATCTTGAGAGGGGATGAATGGATTTGGAACGCCTTCCATCTTTTAGTGCACTATTAGTGAAAACAGTCTTAATAGTCACAATTTTCTGAAGGGATGTAATTTATGCCTCCTTTATGGCCTTTCTTTTCTTTTTTTTTTGATGTCATGTAATTTATTGGCACGCTGTTCGCCGCTCAGCTCAATCCTCAGATGCTGGAGCTGAAGTGGTGGAGACCCTTTTCAGTCGGGATAAAACTCTCACGCTCGGCCGCCAGCCGCTGCATAAATGAAATCAATCCCAGAGGAACTCTGTCCGGCCGCGCGAGTTCTTCCAGACCGAGAGGTTCCGTTCAGTTCGATCAAACATCTAAATAATCTGAGCGTTGCAGCCTGGAGAGAAACGTGAGCTGTGGGAAATGCGCTGTTTTTGACCTCGGTAGCCTTTAATGACTCAGCGGTGCATCCGTTTGGTTTCCAAGAGGAGAAAGTGATTCACGTTTGATAGCTTTATGCACAAAATGTCTACCAGCAAGGATCACACCTTTTCTTTTTATCCTACTAGTCCGTAAGTAGGACTATGATCAGCAAAACACCTTTTTAACTGAAATAATATTACCCCAAAACAAGAGTCCTGGACTCCATGTTAAATTATCCATGGTAATCTCAGAAAGTCAGTCCGACTAATAGGATATAAGGATTAGTCGATCAACAGGTAATTTGTTTCTATTTTCAGACTGCGTCTCTGGTCAAAACTAACCAGAGCTGTTTGAAGATGTCATCTTGAACTCTAAGGCGTTACGGTGGTCAGTTTAAGGCATGACGGCGCCGTGGCTCCAGGGAGGCCAATGTAATATCCGAGTAGTTTTACCATCAGATTCAATTCCACATTCATGCTCCCCTGGGGATGTACCTTGTCTTAATGTGGTGCACATCCTTTCAGCCTTCACCAACCACCAGGAATAAATGAAATAACTCACACAGTGTATATCTCATGATTTAAAAAGTATGTCATGATGAAATCTACTGACCCCATTCTCCATATATGTAATGTTCTCTATGCGGTTGTTCTAATTCAGCTGATCAGAGACCTCGGACCCCTGGAGTGGGTCTTCAACACCCCAAAACACCACCGAGTTCATCACGGTGAGTTCAACTTTGTTTCATCAAGGAGCGGGACAACCTATTATTCATTTTTAATATTTTCTTGTGTGTGATGGCACTCGACACCAAAAGAAAGCGCCATTAAACGTGCGATAAAAGCTTGAATGGTGATTTTTGTCTTGTCTGTTGTATACTCACAAAATCTTTCCCCAACAGGGAGAAATGAATACTGCATTGATAAGAATTACGGAGGAATACTGATCATATGGGACAGAATATTTGGTAAGAAAAAGCCTTCAGACATTCATCGGTGAGTTTGGATCAACGAGTCTGATGAATTTACACGTATATTTTGTGCAATATATAATATTTTCTGCATGTTTCAGGATCGACACCAAGTACGAACGATCAAAGCCGAGGAATGTTCAAAACAATATCAATGTTTTTTAGATTAAAGTCACAACACAAATCTCGAACATTCTCTGGGACATTTAAAAGTAATACTTTTTTAAACCCCCAAATTATCTTCTTCTTTTGGTCAAGGAACCACATCAAGGTTGGATCCCGCAAAAGCCAGCAAGCCGCTTTTATTAGCGTTCAGTATCAATACGAACTCATTTTAGCGGCTTGTGATGTAAAATGGCTCCTCAATTGATCTGTTTCACTTCCTCCCGTACCTTTGAAATGACACTGATGTCTCCCCTCTCATTACTCCGTAGTGAAAGGTTGAGGTATGACCCGTTATAACAACAAAATGAAAGGAAACCATATCTATAAACGTCAGGGTTGCCTTCTAACTCAAGTCAGCACCCTTGCACAAAACGTCAGAGAGGGGCAACTGATTAAAAGTTGAGGTTTACATTACCCAGAAATCCCTGGGGCCGTTTTATTTCTCTTGCTTTGGCTCCAGACAGTTTTAAGAGGTTGATCCCAGAAGCTGTGATCCTGCTGTAGTCATCACACCAACGGCTGAGCTGATGTGGGATTAGCTCGGGAGCCGGATATTTCCCTGAGGATTTGGTGGAGGCCAAAACAGAGCAAAATGTTGTGGACATTTACCAGGTGGCATAGAGCAGAGCGATAATGTTGCCGACGGTCCTCTGAATGTGTAAATGGGTTGTGTTACGTTGCATTTATGTAAATTCTGTAAATAAAAAACTACTTCTCAGGTACCTTTGCTGAAGAGGCTGACAAAGTGGTGTTCGGCCTGGTGTTCCCCATCAACACTTTCGAAATCCTCTACGTTCAGGTCGGTCCCATGTTTTCATCAATGGTTTTGGCCACCGTTGAGCCTCTCGTCCATCCCAACACTAGTTAGTTGAGGAGAGGGACGATGAGCTCAAGTTTCCCTAATTTTCTGGCTGTTTTTGATGATTTTTTTTTAAAAAAAATTCAATGACCGCAAAAACCTTTCTACTCTGGTTGAGTTGCCACAGCTGTGTCTTCATTAACGTTGCCCAAATGTGTGCGAGCATCTAAACGCATGTTGTTTCTTCTCTTTTAGTTACACTACTATTTGTATTTGTGGAGACGGTCCAACACGTTCAAGACTATCGGCGACAAGCTGTCGACTTTCTTCAAAGGTCCCAGTTGGAGTCCTGGTAAACTTCGGCTAGGCGACCACGTCGACAATCCGGAGGTTGGTAACCAAAAGGAAATCCCCTCGTTTACATCATTCCCGCAGGAGGTATAATTTCACAACGATGCCCATAGGCTTCGTTACCCACCGGTTCGACACAAAACGCAGGCTTAAATGACCCGAGAGCGTTCCTCGTTTAAGGATTCACATATTCGACGAGTTTTACAAGGAACTGCCACATCCAATAAAAGCTACAAAGCCTTTGTAGAGGGAACACAATAAGTTCAATTTTCGCCGTCTCTTAAAAGGCAGTCTGCAGGATTTTAACCGCATGCAGTCAAGTGTGAATGTGTGTGTGTGTGTGTGTGTGTGTGTGTGGAAAGAAATACAGGCTCCAGTTGAATGCGCCGGCGGTTAGCTTTGAAATAACGCTTATGGTGTCACGTATATATTTCCCTCCATGCTTTACACTTTTCAAAAAAAGAGAAAAGAAACTCCCCTTTGCCTTTACAATTAAATTGGCCCCTTTAAACCCAGCGGGGTGATTCTGAACACGGACAGAGCTGGAATTGAACCGGAATACCTTGAAAGGCTTCGCGCAGACGGCTGCTCGGTGATATCTGCCGATGAGGGAATGAAAGGAGGGGTGAGGGAGGAGAGACGTTGGAAACGTGTTTTAGCTCTTTGAGAATAAGCAGAGCACCGGGCTGGAATACCTACAGGACTGCGGGGGGAACCCACATGTGGCGGTTTGGTTCCTCGGGATCCTGGGAAACCCCCCCGAATTAGATCTGCGATTGGACAGTTTTATTTTTACTTTATTCCTAAAAAGGAGGCCGTTTGAGCCCAAGGCCCTCAGGCGTAGTTGCTTTGTTAAGAAGCCGGGAAAAACACAGGTCGAATGAGTCAGGGAATTGTGTGTGTTTGGGGGGGAAACTGCTTCACCCAATAAATCCTGGATGACTTTAGAGGTAAAACACAACAAACTTATTTTCACCCTTTTGTGAAATTCGACCTGTAACGACAAAAGGCCTTTTAGCCACAAAGAAACTAAATACATACGAGGTAGAAACTGACACAGGTCATCTGAGAAGTTTGACTTTTATGAGTTTATTTGTGTCATTTTCCTTTTTTAGGGCCCACAAATTCTTTTGATTTGGCCATTTCCTGTACTTCCTTAATCCAACTCCTACACTGTCTATTTTTCTTCTAGTTATAATCCTCCTAATTATAGTTTTTGGAGGATTTTTTTTTGATGTTCTTTTCCCACAATAGCCATTCAAATGTGTTTTAATTTTGTAGTTGCCTCTCTTTTAAATGACCAAATGTGTGTGGCCAAGCACAAGAGCTTCACTGGACGGCATGCAAACATTGAGCTGGATCTGCTAATAGAAACATTTGTTGCTTTTCTGTTTCTTTGGTTCTGGTGTCATTTCAAGGTAATCATTGTCCCTGGCGGTGATTGGCACGAGGCATCATATGGGGTCCTTGGAAACGAACAGATGATTTTAGAAATGAATAAATCAAAAAGTAAACAAATGGGATTACACATTGGTGAGAGGCTCCGGCCAGTCAGTCGGTTGTAAGACCTGAAAGTGTGTCAAATGTACTTAACATGCCGCCAGTTGAAATATATACAGCTTTATATACGAATGCTTTTTATTGGTCCTCCGAGCCGTAGTGAAATAAAACTGACCAAACATTCTATTTGATATGTATTTCAAAAAGGTTGTTAATGAGGAGCGTGGGTACCCGTGTTGCTCTGCTCAGAACGCTACGACCGCACTGTAAAACTCCTGAACCCGTTACCGTGAGCAGGAAGCTGAACTTGAGGAATCCCGTTATATAAGCACAGGCATGGTGTGAGAATCTGTCCAGAAAATTACAACAGAAATATGAGTGTTTGGGGAATTAAACATGTTTTATTTTCCATGTGCAGGTTACCGGACAGGAAGTGGCTCATGATCCCAGCTGGCCGCTGCCTTTACAACTGTATGTGGTCATACATTTCCTGCTGGCGCTGGGGACTTACCATGATCTGTTTGAAAACAAAATGGTGCGTATATGTGTCGCAGATGTGCAAACTGCAAACGCCTGCAGAGGAATTGTGGTTTTAAATTGGATCAGAAGGTTATCTGCCTCGTTCGAAAGCGCGCTGACGGCCCTCCTGAAGCATTTAACGCTCGAAGCCGGTGACCTGCTGGTCGCTCGCCGGCTACCGTCAGGTTTAGGCTACCGTAATCCCTCATATAAAGTATGACGAGGTGGTCCGGGACTCTTTAATTTAAGGCTGAGCGCTGAGTGTTTGTTTGCCAACATTATTTCACCCAATTATGCAGTTTGTTGTGGCTGCTCCACGGTCGAGCAGCGTCCTCTACTTAGCCGGCAGGAAAAGAGCAGCTCCGTCTAACATCATGACAGAATGACTGATCGGCGTTCCCCTCTAGAACAACCTTTGTCTATTATTTTCCACTCGACGAGCCAAGAGACCCCCTTCCTCCTCCTGTCGGCAGTTATCTTTGGAAGCCTCTTATCCCCTGGCATAGTTTTGGTTAGCCAAAAAGTGCTGTCACGCCCAGCGCCTTCAGACTCCCAAATAAAATGTATTTCTTCTGATAGCTGCCGGCGTGCTGCTTCCCCCCCATCACACACACACACACACACCTCTCCATCCGGGGTCGAGGGTTCCCCTCCCTTTCGGCGAATGAAACACCAGCTGGTGGTCCGGCAGTGAACACAAACGTCTTAATTGTCGAGTGGACCATTTCCCAACCCAAATAGCCTTCAGGATGCAGCAATCAGGACTCGGACGGGGAAAATAACAAAGTGAGCGCCGCGGCCCGACGATAAATCATGTCACTGTTATGTATTTATACCCACATGTTCGCCAGGCGCTTATTTCGCACGACAATTGATGATACGTCGCCCTCGAATTCGTGGGCTCTGCGTTAATTGTAAGCCACGAAAAACATGGAATGAAGCTACTCTTTAATTACGCCATCAGCGTAGTCGTGTGCGTTTTATTGCAGGTTCACAGTGATTATTGGAGGCCGAGAGTAGAAGCGACCAAGTCTAATCACAGAACGACTCTCCTCTAGCAACTTTACGATATTTGGACTTTAGTACTTGCTATGCTAGGTTATCATTTAAAGCTACAGCATGAACTTTGAACTAAATGATGTGCAATCGGGGTTAATTATGTGCAATTCCGATTTCTAGCGTCAGCAACATGCAGTTATCAACACTAGTGGGTCTCTTGTTTACCGTGATGGAGAAACACTTTGTACTCTGCTACTTCTATATCACTGCACATTGAAAGGAAATGTGCTCTACTGTGCTTTACTCCACTACATTCATTTAATAACCAAAGTTACTCCGCATCAATAGATCATTTATGATGGATTATTCTAGGTTAAGATAAAACATTGACGTGAACCGTAGACATGTATTAAGGATATTATATTTCTATTTGTTGTTTACGTCATTTTTAATCAATTACATCTTTATTCCCAGTAAATTAGCAATAGTAACATTTCCCTCCGGGTGTATTCCCTGAGCTCTCATGAATGTCATCAGAATAACGGCTGCAATAATGAGTTAATGTGCTTCGTCTCCGGGGACAACAGAATAACACAAACACTCGCTGCCACCAGATGTTCCCTTTCGTTTCTGTCCTCTGCTGTTGTTTCTGCAGTTTGCACTCGATCCCATAAAGAATTAACACGATGAGAGACGTGTGAAACATTTCTTGTTACACACACAAAAAAAAAAAAAAGATTTCTTTTCAAATTTGACTCCACCTGAAAACTGTTGCGAATCCTTATCCGAGTGCGTCTGGGTTATTGAACGAAGATAAGTCGACACAACCTTCCGATCCCAAAATAACTCTCCACTCTTTGTGCCTCTCGCTAAAAATAACCGTGTCTGTAGCCTGTGAACCCTCACGCGGTAATCACTCTGCTTTAATACACTGTGACAGTCCTGGTTCTACACTCTGATAGATGGGTGGAGGCCAGAAATATGCCCCCCTGCACCCCCTGCCCCCCTCCCTCTGCCTTTTGATTCATGGAGAAAAGAAAAAATCACCCCTCAATGAGATAATACGGATAATACGGTTCTTATGGATTACGATTCCTGAATAAACACGAGGACGTATCGCATCCTTTTGATGGGCGGATTTTTATCTTGACTCTCTCTGCCCTTCGGGGTCGTTTGGGAGCAGTCGGCTTTCGAGCTTCGCATTGAGTGTCAGAGAAATACAAACCCGAGCTGACGGCCCGCGCCGTCTCTCGGGAGACGCGGCGCTTCCAGCTGCCGCCCTCAGCCAAGGCCGCAGGTTAGAGAACACAAATTACAGCGTGCACGGCGTCCTGTACCGCTGCGTTTTTGTTTTTTTCCGCCGTGCTTCCCAGATAGTTTGGAAAAGGTCAGTGTGAGTCTGCATCGGGTTTCTGCTGGGATGTTGGTTGTTTTGGCTCCATTCAAGGGGGGGGGCTGCTATCGGGATTCAAACCGAAGCCTCCTCCACCGCGGTCAAGTCCCATCGGGGATGATCGGAGCGTCCCTGCAAACTATGCACGTCTGTGTGGAGCAAGGGGCGGATTCGCTGCTGCAGGATGCTGTGTGTGTGCCAGCGCACTTACGCCGAAGGCCGGACACGTTTAGGTTGGCACTGACCAGTAAACAGCCCCGGCCGGCGCGCGGTTTACGACCGCTCTCCCAGTGAGGGCTCCTGCGATCGTAACTGAACTGTGATATTAATTTAAGGTTTACATTCTAATGTCTTTTTTTTTCAGCTTCTCAACCACAGCGCTCATGGCAAGCATGCATATATGTCTTCCTATAGATGCTGTCCCAGTTAACCGTCCTGGGGATGACCTGCTACGTTCTGCTCACTCTCACTTCCCTGGGCCTCATCATGGATCAGAGGTACAGTTCTGATATTTGTTTGTAATGGCAGACTGGGAAGCAAGAGAGAAGGATCCAGTTATGCATGACACTGGTTCCAAATCTTGGTTTCTTTCAGATTTTAAATGGGAGAAAAATCTTTGCAAAACAACAAGAAAATTGTCAAAACTTGTTTCAGGGAGGAGGGGGGGGGGGGGTATTAAAAACATGCCCTGATGTATATGTTTAAAATAAAGCTTTGGACTGCTGCAAACTGAAACAGGAATACATTTTAGCCATGCAATGAAAATTAAGGTATCCAGCTGAAACGTCGTATTGTGTCTTCGTGTTCAGGCCAACGGCGGCTTTCTTGGAGATGCTGCGCTGCGTCGTCATGGTGACAATGCAGGGGTACGGCTGCGCAAAGCCCCTGCTGTCTTCACTGGCCGGCCCCACGGAGGTAAGACGACCTGCAGCGCGATTTCAAAGTAACAATGGTGACGGGTGGTGATGGTGTGGGTTACAAGACCGTGGTGAATATTGTGGATGGAAACAAAAGAGCCGCGGGTTGAGGCGACAAAACGGTTTCTCGACTGTCTCCGACAGATGTACAGGACAGAAAAATGTATCTACATGGTGACATCATCATAACAAATTCTCATATGAAAACTGTCAGAAACAGACGGCGTCATGTTTGTGTCTGTGTGTGAAATGTGTGTGAACCGGGTGCTAAGTCCAGCCTGTGATCTGTGAGTCCAGATGCGTCGCCCAATTGACCATAAAATTGGCGTGCCTTTCTGGCTCTGGCAGCCCGACTGTAAATGGCGGCTGACCTCTCATTACTTACTCTCCCTCCCAACAACGGCCTCCTTTTTTTCATTTTCTTTTTAAACTTTTTTTTTTGTGCCCGCCCTCGCTTGCTCGCCATCCCAGCCAGTGCGAACGAGAGGGCGCTTCTGGAACCAATTAGTGTCGTCTGCCGCTAACTAGAGCCGGCCGATGGGATTTTGTACTTGAGCGCCCGAATCGCTGCTTTTTAAAAAATTTTTATTGTCCTCCGAACTCCACATCTGTGCTCAGGTGTTTGAAACACGACTCACCTTTTCTCTTTCTCCTCACACGGACGGAGTAAACGGAGTTAATCCCCCCGACACAGTAACTTATATGCGAAGCATTTGGCCTCATTTCGAGTCGCAGTACATCAGTTGGAGCTGAAAAGGTCTCGCTCGCAGGTGGGCCGCCGTTGAAAACTCACACAGTTTACTCAAATTGGTTCCTGACATATTTGGGCAGTTTGTTCAGAACTACAGAAAAAAAGGGGCTGAAAAAAGTGAAATCACCCCCCCCACCATTTTTAAGGTACTTTAATGATATATGAGTCTGACGCGTGAGGTGAATGGCCACCTCTTTGTTGCAGCAGGGGGAGGGAGGGAGGCAGGGAGGGAGGGAGGCAGGGAGGGAGGGTGTTTTGAAGTTGGGCCAATCAATTAACAGTCACTTGAATAGAAAGGAAGGGAAATTCACATTTAATTGTATTCAGGCTCATGCGACTGTACAGTTGGGAAAGGGGTGGCCGGGGGCGGGCGGGCGGACGGCCGGGGGGGGGGATTACTAAAAAAAGAAAATAAAAATGAGTTGGTTTGTGGTCCTTCAAACCCAGCGGTGTGATATACTGCACCCTTAAAGCTCCCAGTGGTATTTATAGTGGCTCTGGAGATTTCCCTTGTAAAGCTACAGGCTTGACCTGTAAACCAGGGCTGCCTCTCTCTCTCCCAGACCCCCCCCCGCCCCCCCTCCACCCCTACGTCTGTGCAGAAGAAGGCGAGACGTAGCTGGTAACCGTGTGTTTGTGTGAGAGCATCTTTGGTCTGTAATCAATCATCGTTTCAACTCTAGACAATTAATAATCCATAGTATCAGGACTTTATAAGCCCACATTGACTTTAACCTTTTATATGTTGGGTCTGGAAAGTAATAGGATCTGATTGCATTATAATGTCTTGCGTGTTTGGGCTGTAATGACGCAACACGTGGTTGGGATACTGTGTGGGCCGCTGGTTAGCCCCAAGCAGAAGGACTTAGACGCTGTATATCCCAAAGTAATGAAGACGGCTCTTCTCCACACACGGCCACGAGCTGCCGGTGAAGTCACAGTAATGTAAGAAGAGAGCTAATAAAAATACACCTGTCTGTGGCAGAGAGCGAGAGATCTTAGGGTGTATAAACTCTTTTCACTTTCTTAGTTTTAATACACGGAGAGAAAATGTAATTTCTATTATTTTGTCTCTTGAAAATAAAAATAAAAGGCCTGAGGACATTCTTTGTTTTGCTCCTACTCTAGAATGTCTCCGACATTTGTCTCACGCAAGTTTGACACTTGAGAAGCAAATCTAAACCTGCGTAATTATGTACGGTTCAAAGTACACTTATTTTAAACTCAACTGTTTTCACACCTTATTAGATTTTCCGTCGATTCATCTCTGCGCTGATGGTGATTTCCAAGCTGAAAAGATCCCTTTCGGGGGGGGACGCTTCACGGCCAAAAGAGGTCATAACAATATTATGAAGTTCATGTCCAATGCCGCGGCTCAACGTCGCTCTATCTGCGACACATCGCCTGATTTGTCTGCCCGAAATCACCCGTTTTCGCAGCCCTGAGCCGGCAGATAAGACGGCGCGGGGTGAAAGGTCGGCGTTATCAGAGAGCGTTGTTTCACCCACTAAGTCTCAGGTGCAACGGGTCAGCGACTTCTTTTCTTTTTTCTTTTCTTTCTTTTCTTTTTTTGAAGCAGGAATGTGTGGTAGCGAGAAGCAGCCCTGAGGTTAGCTGGATTGTTCGGAGCGATGGAAACTCTTGTGAGCATGACATCATCTGAGAGCTCGCGGGAATGGAAAAATAAGAGGAAATCTCCTCCCAGGGAGCAAACGCAGGGATTTGGAGAAAGAAAAGAAAAAAAAGAGCAAATGCTGGGTCGGGCTGCTCCGTTAGGAGTAAACAGCGGGGTGGTCGACAGTACACAGTGTGAAATATTATCACTCAATGTGCAGGGGATCGTGCCCGTCAAAGAGTAACCGCTTGGTTTATGTTGTCAAACCACTTGCCAGGTAAAGCTTTGGAAATCTAAGCGCAATTGGCCCTTTGGGGCCCCTGGTGCAGTGTTTAGTTTGGCTTCTGAGGGACTGAGCTTCTGTGGCCAAGGCTGAATTTCTTTTGAATTTGTCTTCCTATTTGTGCTTTAATTCATGGGTGAAACACAACAGTCTTCCAGTTTATGAAACGGCCTGTGAGCCAGCACGTGAACCTGATTGAACCGGGCCCTTTTCTTTTCTTACAGTGCTGTTTCTCCCTCGTCTTAAAGGCGCATTTCACAGAACTGTGACTCCCCAATTTTCAAAAATCTGAAACATAAAAAACGATGAAAAGGCTTTCATAATATTCAAATCTAAAGACCTCTAAGATTTTTACTGTAAAATCAGTCAAAGTGGTTCTGAATGATTCATTTATTGCAGCGTGAGCTTTCATCACTCTGCACTGCGGTTCATTAATCTCGCTCGCTGCCGCGCTTATTGGCTTACTGGCTAACAATCACACATCTGATGCAGTAAAATGAAACTCCTCGGGATCCTTTTTTCACAATAGTTGAGGGCTACGGTATCTTTTCCTGAAGTGAGCCGGAAAATGTCTCCAGCTGCCGGGAGTTGTGAGTGGTAAAAGTCTTTGGACTGACTTTGCATCGACGGTTACAAAATTGGACAATTGCAAATGGCCGCTGTCAAACACAGACCTGCACCAGTGAAGACCTTCTACTTTGACAAAAAAAATCAATTGTCCAATGGTCTGTAGGAACTGACACTGCTCCTTAAGGTTTTACTAATTCAAACCAATTCAAACTCAACCGGTCACCCTTTAATGCGCATTGATAGTTGTTGTTCCTCCTTCAGCCTTTTGTTTGGCCTTCTCTGCCTTTTTGAAACCTTCCAAACCCCATTTTTTTTAAGACCCATTGTCTTCCATTCCATTAACTGGCTTATACCCTCAAAGCTCCACAGTCACACCCATTTGTCTGATTCCAAATGTGAAAGTTCACCGCCTGCAGCCTCGCCTCACTTTGTAGGTCTCCCATGACGCCTCGGACCCTTTCGCATCCTCTTCTGCTTACATGCAAGCACATACTGGCAATTAGGTGGCCAACATACTTGGAAATATGGGAAGAACAATGCGCCAAGTAGAGTAGGAGGGCTACGCAGCGGCTGTACAATGGTCATGAGCAGCTCCTGCAGAGGTTTTAACAAACCGACATCTTTGACAGCAAGGTTTTTTTTTGTGGTTGCCTTGTCCACACTTCCCACTACGGCTTTGGAAAGCGATAGCTATTCCTGCATGGGCAAATTATGTACAAATGAACTGTTCCAGACAGCAGCCCGCAGCCACTGAGGGCATAATGCCTTTAAGGCGCTCTACCTGACAGCTCGAGCCTTTGAACTTCTCATACCCTTCAAGTCTTTGAGTTCGGGTGAACACGCCTTTGAGAGCTCAATGATCTATCATAGGAACCTGTGTTATACATGACAACTGCTCCTGGCTGCAGGACTCTTTCTGGTCCTGCTACTGCTTCTCGTGCTCTGTACTTTGGTCCTGTGGACCTTTTGTACTCTACCTGACTCCCGAAGGCCTCGCTCTCCCTCTCCAAATCTTCTCTCCAAGTTCCTGACTATCCTCCTTCAGGTTGAATTATTGTCTTTGGAGCCACATTTTATTCTTTAACAGGTTTTTCCAATCCTATTTCAGATGTTTCTGTTTCATTGCTGGAGTCAAATAAACTCAAATTAGGCAGTATGGCTTCTTTCAGCGTGTTTGTTGTTGTGTAAACACAGTGCCGAGCTGGTTATAGCCTCTAGCCACACATACGCGTTGGCACCAAACTCCACAGTGTGAGGGTTTTTATGACAATGAGTGGATTGATAGAAGGAGCCGTCGTACACGTGGTAAAAGAGAACAAACACCAGATGTTGGGAGGAAAACCTCAAAAAACAACTGTATCATTCTAAATTGGCTCATCATCAGGCCATTTTTTGTTTTGCTACACTTGCACTGTCTGACAACTGCCATTTCTTATGTGTTTTATGTGTGTGTGTGGGGGGGGGGGGGGGTGTGGGAGTGTGATGGCGATATTTCTCATAGCATGTGTGTAATGCCTGTCTCATAGCAGCCCGTCTCATAGCAGCCAGTCTCATAGCAGCCCGTCTCATAGCAGCCAGTCTCATAGCAGCCAGTCTCATAGCAGCCAGTCTCATAGCAGCCCGTCTCATAGCCGCCCGTCTCATAGCCGCCCGTCTCATACCCGCCCGTCTCATACCCGCCCGTCTCATACCCGCCCGTCTCATACCCGCCCGTCTCATACCCGCCCGTCTCATAGCACCCCGTCTCATAGCAGCCCGTCTCATAGCAGCCCGTCTCATAGCCGCCCGTCTCATAGCCGCCCGTCTCATAGCCGCCCGTCTCATAGCCGCCCGTCTCATACCCGCCCGTCTCATACCCGCCCGTCTCATAGCACCCCGTCTCATAGCAGCCAGTCTCATAGCAGCCCGTCTCATAGCAGCCCGTCTCATAGCCGCCCGTCTCATAGCCGCCCGTCTCATAGCCGCCCGTCTCATAGCACCCCGTCTCATAGCAGCCCGTCTCATAGCAGCCCGTCTCATAGCAGCCCGTCTCATAGCAGCCCGTCTCATAGCAGGCATTACACTGAGTCCCTGGTGGGACATTAACCTGCTCCGCGTATCCTTCCTGAGTCCAACCCAGACTCATATTGAAACGGACAGGAAGTCCTCTGTGTGTGTGTGTGTGTGTGTGTGTGTGTGTGTGTGTGTGTGTGTGTGTGTGTGTGTGTGTGTGTGTGTGTGTGTGTGTGTGTGTGTGTGTGTGTGTGTGTGTGTGTGTGTGTGTGTGTGTGTGTGTGTGTGTGTGTGCGCGCATATCTGCAGGTGTACTAACTTGTGTTTTCAAAGGGGTTTTATATGATGTGTGTACTGATACACCTGTGTGTTTCATGTGCATCTGTTGGAAAGATTTAAGTAAAGTTACAGTGCTATCTGTGCCTCTACGGTTTGAACACACAGAATATGTTGTGGTATTCATTTTGATTAAAATAAATTTTTTTAAAGCAAGGATTAAATAAAACTTCAAAACAAAATCCTTTTTCTTGAAACCTGAATCTAATTAAGATAAGTAAGTCAGTTTAAACTGATTTCAACGCATTTCTTTACGTAAAAGAAATTGCTATAATAGACCCTACGAGCTACTGATCCGCCAGATTCTCTTAAAAATAAAAGAGCAGAGCTATTTGTCGCTTTCTCACTTAAAAAAAGCTTAAATGATCATTAAATCAAACCGGATAGAAAATGTGTTAAATATGGTTTATTTTCACCGACTCCGTACTCCGCCCACTGCGCTCCTGCAGCCAGGTTCAAACTGAAAGTTATTTTCCGACACCGTTGGGTCCAGATCTGGGGGGCTGTAGGGAGCCATATGGAGACGGCGCTCTGGAAACGTCCCATTACAGGTCGTATATCACACGTCTGACAGCAGCCATTCTGCCTTGTTTTCATTTCAATCACGAGTGCAGCTGCAGCTTCAGAACAGCGAGGCTCTGCCACGTTTAACCCGCTGCAGGCTGCAGGACAGAAGCACGGCCATGCGGGGAGTATCTGCTCGCCGCTTTACGCCCGTCCTCAGCCCTCCGAAGGGCTCCAGAGGTGACCGTTGTTGCCCTCAAGGTCAATGCAGATATTTTCCCGTTGGAGCTGCAGATGGCACGTTACTCAAGGTTTTCATATTTAACCTTGAGGAGCCAGAATTTCACTGTTGTCAGGTAGAGGATTTAGAACCGTGTTGACACGTCGTCTTAGGACAATAAAGCACCGCTTTATAAAACAGACTTTTTTTTCTTTAGGTGAAGCAGCTATGTTGTTTCTCAACTCATATTTTTAATTTAGGAAATGTAGCATGTTTAACACTTTAAGGACACTTAGTTTATTTTACCCGCATTCTGTGTATGTGTTATTCTGGTGTCACATTTGATGTCAGTTCGGTTGTATTTACAGTGGAAATATTACTCTTGTTACTTCTATTTTTGTAGCTATTACACGTTTACAAACTATCACACTCAAGATGATTGAGGGAAGTATGGAATGACTTTTATTTACTTTCTGTTGTGCACAAGGTGAAGTGTGCTGTATAAGGAACGGTTATTGTAAAATAAGCTTTTAGGGTAAAACAACGGTTGTTTCTTTTCACGTCTAACTGATTTGAGGGTTTATTTCAGCTGATCGTAGAAACACTCGGAGGACAAACATGAGTTTTATTTATTTTCTATTGAGTTTGAGTGAACGATCCAGGTAAAATAACTTTTTCTGTCAATGGAGCTTTGATTATATAATATTATTTGTCACTTTCTATGTTTTGTGCGTGGAAAAAACGTAGAAAGTGTCCACATCCTTATTTATTGAATTTTTCTTTTTCTATCTTCACTTTAATATGTCTTCATGTCTTGCAAAAGAGATGATACCTCACCGCAGAAGGCAGTCCGTCCCTCTGGACTCACACCGGCACACTGTGTCCAACAAGTTTACAGCCCTGCTGTGACCCCACTCTCCTAAAACACACGCTTTATTACATCGAGGCTGGCTCGATTTTCACCATTTTGAAATATTACGCAACGAAATGAATTAGATGCATCCTTAACAGGATTTGAGAAGAAATAAGTGTGGCAATAGACAGGCCAGTGTTCAGTATTCAGAATGTCTCCATTGACTTGTCTGGATATGGACGGTTTTCTACTTTCATTTAGGAGACCAAAGTTTGTACCCTTTCACAAACTTCATCATTTGCCTTCTTTTGAAAATCGGCCGATATTTGTGTTTTTTTTTACAGTAAAGGGATTGTTTAAGGAAAACCTCCTTTTCTCTTTTTGGTTTGAGAGGCTAAACATTAATATTTAGAGCGTTGATTCTCTTGCAGAATCGTCCAAAATTTACGTTCTTTTCCGGCAATAAGTGCGACCGTGGAGCTAAATGGCCCATGTGAACTCTTATGCCTCCATGTCAAAGTTGGTCAGAAGAAGTGTTGCACAGTAAAAGAGCGTAAAAGAGAAATAATCAGAGCAAAGAGGCAGAGAAAAAAGTCACCGGTCCGTGGCTTTTAGTATTACTAATCCTAACAAAGTACATTCTGCCCAAAACAAAGTGAGTGTGCGTGGATTTGCTGAGATCTCTACTTATGGAGCCGCTGCTGTCTGGCCACGGTGCTTATTTGTAGACGATCAAACCCGCTTCCTTCCACGATGTAATCTGTCCCACATGGATTTCCTACAGAGTCCATTAAAACGTAGCATAGCGGGGTGGAACACAGAGAGAGAGAGAGATGGCAACGGGAGTCACATAGGTGCCCTTCCTTTGCCTCGACATGCGGCTTTGATAGAAACTTCAGGCGCGTTTCGCTCTGCTGCAACTGAAACGTGATTTGCGAGGTTCTGCCGAGCCTCCCGATCCCACTCCGTCATCTCCCATCGGGTTGGTTCGCAGTTGAACGATACTTTCAGCCATCTTGTATTGTATTAAGTGGATTTAATCGGGAGCAGCAGGTTGCGAAGCGGCTTTTGTCCGCAGGTTTGCGAATGCAACAACTGTGCTCAACTCTACTTAATTCTTCTGGGTTGTACAGGCTTCTCAGGTCAAATAAAAGCATAAAATCCCAAGATTTTCTGATCGTTAAGACAGTGAGGGTTAGTATAAATGTAACTTTCCAATTAAATCAAGATACATTTAAAAAAAAAAAAATCTATTACATTTTTAATTGTGGAGATTGGATCTGGAGATGGGACCCGGCCCACTAGGAAACTGCCGTCATTAGTTGCTCTGTTTCCAGAGTCAAGCCGTTGCCCTTTTACAGTCGTGGGGCTGTTTTTTAGGCACTGCGAGGTCAAAAAGCAGAAAGGGCTCTGCATCATTCTCTCTCTCTCTCTCTGAGGAGAACAGCTGCCGTGTCCTGGAGGAAACGTTGCTTTTTTCTCTTCCCATCAGGCCGTCCCGCCTGTGATGGACAGCGGTCTGGTTTTGGCCTGAGCTGCGATGTAGGAAGCAGTTTATGGGCCAAAGCGCCGCACGGGGTGGAGGAGAGGGTGGAGGAGAGGGTGGAGGAGAGGGCGGCGTCAGGCGTAGCCCCCCTGATCCCCCCCGCCTCGTCTCTCTCGGAGTGACCCTTTCGACCCCGTCACGAGAGAAGACCCGCTCCTTAACCCCTGAGCCCACTTTCTACAGCATCCCAGAGCCAACGTCTCTCACTGTTTTCTTTCAATTACAGATTTACCAGGGTTTTGCGTCCGCGTTGACAGGTCGAAAATGATACGGCTCGCACGTTTTATGTCATGTTTTCTCTTTGGGCTGTGAAAATCCGTGTAACATTTACAATTTGGAATGTGCTCATTCTGGTCCCCAGTTGACCGAAAATCCGGGTTTAATTTATATTGCTAAATATTTCTGTTGTCGTGTTGCACAATATAAACACAAAACAAGTTGTAAAATTTAATACGGTCATAATTGTATGTCTAAGTAATGTCAAAAAAAATATCAAAAAGGTTCTAAAAGAAGGATTAAGTAGAACAACTACAACAAAACTACATAATCAACTATTAAATGTTTACTTAAAATGTGGTTTTATGGTTAATGTTACTGGATCAATTTGCGTTTTTTCCGTGATCGTAAAGTGAAAGTGGGCCGCGTTGATCCCTTTGAAAGACCCGGTGACCCGTCTGCCGCTAACCCTTTCTCTCTGTCGCTGTTGTCCAGGCCTTTGTCTCCCTCTCTCTGCTGTTCTGGGCTCTGCAGAGCTCCTCCCAGCTGCTCCGCATCAAGAAGAAGGCCCACTGACTGGTTTTACTGGTTTATTGTGCAGGGACGATGCACACAGAGTTAGCCCGAGGATGGTTTTCATCTGCTGTTTTATTAAGTTCTAATTACTGAAATGATTACATAGTGAGATATTTTGAATAATCTTTAACACCGTGTTAAGAATCATTTGATCACAACAATAACATTGTTTCAGTTTCAGCTGGATTCACTTTTTACTGGTTACGTATAACTGGTTTTGAAAGAAGCTTTATTACATATATTGTCAGTAAGACAAGGTGATGAAAAGGTGCTCTTCATCAAATTATCTAATTCTCTGTTTAAAAATGTCTTCTGTGTTTTTTTTCTACACTGTGCTAATAGAATTTCAGCGTTGCTAATTTCAGTACTAATGAATTAACACTTTTGTTTATCCCCTGAGCTACAGAATAATTTTTGCCTTTTACTTTGGACAACAAACACTCTTCTGTACATTGTTTTCCATTTGTCATTGCAATTAAAAGCAATTGAAACGTTTGGCTCCTAATTTTTTATTCTTTTAAAAACAGGCAATATAGACAGAATGAAACCTTGGGGGTTTGTGCAGTGTGTCGCAACGACAGATTGTCCGTATGAATTCCTCCTCCAGATCCTGTGTGGGAGTGACAAAGCGTCCACAGCAGATGGTGCTGTTATCAACTGCCAAAAATCGAGTAAATCAAAATCTATATTCAACAAAACTCATCAAGACCCATCAACATATTCCAGGGTGAACATTGGAACTGATACCACAATGAAAATTGTGGTATCACAGTTAATTTGTTACTTGAAGGCAATTTATTTATAATATTTAAGCCTACAAAATTCTTGTTTCATGTTGGTGACATACAGCCAAAGGTTTTTAATAATACCTACAATATTTACATATTATATCCAGCAATAAAGTATCCTTTTATTATGTTTTAGGGTATGAATGACATGAACAAATGCACATAGAAATTGTCAGTAATAGTGTAGATTGGAGAGTTTGGTTAATGGATGGGAAGTAATACTTTAATACAGTTTTTAGCAACATGATGCACAACATCACAGTCACTAAAGGTGTGAAAAGATTCAACATTTTTAATGAATACCAGAAAACCGCATGGTTTTGATCACAGCCCCAAATATATGGCGGAAAAACACAAAATGATACCCAAGTACATCATTTAATTAAATTATCTGAAATAAAGTAAACATAACTGTGTAAATATGAATAAAACAGCCTCATCTCGTTTTCAAATAACATTGACAGCTTCTGTTTGTTCACATGCAAATATGACAATATTAATATCTGTAAAATTATGTAGCAATCATCACCGTACGCAGATTATGTAAATGACTGGAATTCATGAAAGGTGTTGCGTGAATATTCATGTTTCCTTAGAACAGATCCACAGATGGCATCACTCTACTATACATATGTATCACTGACCAGACATCTCATCAAATAAGATAAACGGTGATGATTGTGTATGCTAGCACCAGGGCTTTAAGCAAATATAAATATGTTTTCCTTATAGTATACAATTTCTCAAACTCTAACGACTTTACATGGTCAAAATAATCCTCCAAACATATCTGGAGGCAGCTTTAGTCACCGACCAAAGCCCAGTGTGAGTGTGAGTGAAGAGCAGCCGATACCTTTTTAATAACCCTGCCAAGCGCTAGTGCTAATGAGACAGAGCTTGTGCTAACGTGAATCACTCGCACACACACGTCTCCAGACCTGGTGGCAAAGCTCGAATTCACAAAATGATGCGGGTTTGTACTGTTTTGTTAATCACCACAACAGTCACCATGCTCATAATTATATCGCTTTTTTGAAAAGATATAAAGGCCAGACATTTAGAAAACAGCTACATGTTTACATAAGGTAGAGTTCATTTGCTGTCATATGTAAGTGTTGAACGAATGGTGGAATTAACAAGCCAACTAAAGTACTACCAGCTAGCTCCAAAAAAAGATTTAAACGACTTAATGCTTTGTCAGCACTTTTGTTATTTCACAAGCGCTAATTCACCCAATCTTTCAATGTGTTGATGTGTCGAACCCTGATGTGTAACATTGCGATGATTCCCAAGTGGGGACCCAGCACGCACGCAAGTCGAGTTGTGGGTTGAAAACGTGTACGGTAACATTTAACAAACTCAACTGTTTCAGGTCATTTTGTATTCCCGCAAGTCGCTAATAGCACGGGATGCTTTTGGACGCATGTTACTGCTGCAGTAATGTGCATGTTCCATTTTACTGTTGTGGTTGATTTGAACTCACTGCATAGTGTATAAAATCACCGTAGGTTTGTAGCGTCGCTGTCCGGTTAGAGCCGACTATAGATGGTCACAGACTTCTCTAGAGCCCATTTCTACATCACAGTATTAAGTCTTTGATTTTAAGTCCGTCCAGTAATGACTGTCAAAATAAACCGTGGTTCAATATTCTCCATCAAAGATAAGGAGCCAATACGGTGTGAAGCTTCTGTGCTTATCCAGTATTCTTCGCTTTATAAACGATCTGTTGGGTTGAAGAAACACAATCTATCGACAGATCAAGCAGCTGAAATATTGACCCCAGAGGGGGCGGATGTGGCCTTAACCTTTACATGGGATCCTACTAATAGGCAGTGAGGGAATTCTGCCCGGGGTCTCGCTTAATGGAACTAGGAAATGTGGCTGAAGAAAGCCGATCAATGAGGCAGTCAATGGGAATTGGATCTCGCTGTGATGTAAGGGAGGCCGGACGGAAAGCAGCAGTTACTTCATCCTGGCTGCGTAACGGCAGCTTCTTAAAAGCTTCTGCATCCTCCTGAAGAAATGATTTCATCAAAACCTTTTCTCTGATTGAACTTATCACTGGAGCGATGAGGTTGGCTTTCCTCCTCCAACTTGTCTGTGGTTCTCGTATGCACGAGGTCCGTGTGGTGCTCGAGCGTCATGCAGTGTTTCTACTCGTCCTTTCAGCGGTGGACTGAAGGCTCCAACGTCTCAACAGGTGTGGACGATGGGCCCACATCTCTGACCGAGCATGTTGTGTTGAATAGATGATTAAAGTCACCACTTGTGGGATATATTACGGATCCATTTGCGTCATCAACGGAGACCGTCAAAGGCTTTTGGACACAACTTACTCTGTGGTTTTAAATTAATTTACCTCGCTTCATTGAACTGCATCTGAACGCATACAAAATGTACCAAGCATTGGTGCAGTTGCCATGACAACAGAAACTGATTGTAAATAAGAGTCAACATAATAATTGATCATTGAGTCCACACACGGTGACTTTAATCTTCAGCCGGTCACGTAAATTACATTTCAAATCAAACCCTTGTCTTCCCGCGACACATGAGCACTGATGAGGTCACACGTGTTACGTATGAAATGTAGTTTGATGAGTTTCTTTTACATTTAAAGGAAGTTAAAAGACTGTCAGGGAAACATCACACATTCCCTTTTTTGTCCTATAGCCGGTTTGTTTGGCATGTCTTTGTGTGTGTGTGCGCGTGCGTGTGCATGGGCGTGTGCGTGTGTGCATGTGCGTACGTGCATGTGCGTGTGTGTGTGTGATAGCGCATTTGACAGCAACTGGCAGAGTGAACACCAGAAATCTTACAAACTGGTTTCAAACCTAAACGGGAGTCATTTCCTCCCTGTATTTTTGAAGGAAAAAGTCATTTTTTGACTCTTTTTAAAATAGATGAGATAAAAGCCATTCAACATTCCCCTTGGCTATGTAGCAGTGTGCCATGTGTCCCCATTTGTAGTGCTGAGTACTCCGCCGACACGCTGAGGCATTTAAAAGGAAGAGACCTGCAGCCTAGTACGAACTGTTTGTGCAATAATGTCTTGCTTTGCTTATTTTCGGCAGGTTTTGTCTAATATTCAGCCAACATCATTGTGGCCTCGGTCCGATGAGTGGGAAGACCCGGGGTCAGCTGTGTTCATAGACGGGACCTTACATAATGGTCCCATTATGATGCATTGTGTTCTGCGCTAGACTCCGCAAGCTTCTATTTATAGCGCAGAGAGCCAGAAGTGGGGTAGAATTGATATATGTGCTTTGGGCTGCTGTGACAGTCTGGGGGGGGGCGGGAGGGGAAAGCTCCCTTCTGAGTGGAAACAAAGTGATTTGATTGGCTCTTAAGGAGTTTTATGGTTGATTTACATAGCACGGTATTTATTTCAGACAGCAGAGGTTTCTGGCTACTGTCCACACCAAAGATGCCACATCATGTTTTTAAGTCAATCTCGCACATACCGATGCCAATATTACAATGAGTTTCACACATATTCAGCCTGTTAGTTATCATGAGCAGTCATTAACCACCACAGCTGAATAGAGGAAGAAAACCTTCCAATGTGACATGGAAAAATCACACTCCATTTTCTGAACAGCCTCTAATACAACAGAGTTATTGAGAGTTATTTTATATTTCCATCAAGATTTTGACCTTTTTTGCACTTATTTTCACAATTTTCTCCTACAACAATGTGACTATGCTTCTTAGTTTTCTTTAAATGCTACACTGGATGTTGGTGCTCTATCCGGCCTGACCCACATGCACAACCGCCACAAGAGATCTGACGGCGATGCAGGTCGGATGCACTCAGCAGTGAAAGGCCCATCTGACGTGGACCTTTTGTGAACCCTTCAGGTAAAACACAACAACACACAACAGAAGTAGAAGTAGAACATGATGAATGGATGAATGGGCCCAAGGTCTAACAAACGTTCACACTCAATATAAATATTTCAATATTATAATTTTTTTATGATAACAATAGATTGAAGGATCTATTGAAACTAATAGCAGTCACCAGTAATGACAAACAATCATCTGCTGAATCTGCTATTTCCTTCCGCTTAAGTTTTTTACAGCTCAACAAACACCAAACCGTGCTGACTCCTAATCAGTATGATCTGTCTTATTTGAACGTAAACCCATCACATGGTCACTTTGACCGCATATAACTATATACTATAACTATAACTACTATAACTATAACTATTACAGACTGAAGAAAGTGGGAGAAAGTCTGCCGAGGACCAATGAGGTCTCTTACAAGGGACTTTAGTTTCCTTACATCACTTATCTAATGGCAGCTACGTAACGAAAATTATCTAGTACAAATATTTTGTCGACATGCAAGTAACGACCGGCAACTGGCCCCCCGGCATCATCTGAAAAGTGACGCGAGGTGGGCATCTAGTGCGTCACGGCGTTATCTGACGGGTCCGAGTGAGAACCAGGTTGTTGGTCACCAGCACCAAATACTGAACATCGCATTCAGCAGGTCACCGGAAAACATGACTTCACACCGACTCAAAGAGGGTTGTAGCAAAACAGATAGAAGGTATAGTAATTCGTTTACATTTGCAAATGGAAGCAAACAGAACACGTAGATTAAAGTCACCCTAGATGTCCACAGGGGAGAGTCACATGTGAGGGACTCGTCGATACTTTGACCGCCTCTGACGCGGATGCAAACACGCACATGACCTACGCTGACAGCCTGGAGGCCACGCTGAGACACAAAGATTGTTCGCACGCTGGTCGGCCGCCGCCCACCAACACGCCGGCCCTATCTGGGTCATCGGTCAGCCGTCTCTCACCAGCATCGTAAAGGTTGTCTAAAGGCCGGTGAATGAATTGAAGGTTTTCAGTCTGTTCTGAGGAAGCAGCAAGCTTACAGCTACGGTCTTTTAAAAAAATAAAAATCCTCGTACAGCCGTGTCTCAGGAGCAGAACAGCATGGCGGTAACAATTATTGAGTAACCTTTATGCCTCCCGTGCGAGGGTTGTCCTGTGAACATAACGATCCACAAAGCCGGTCGTTTATACTGTACAGCAGCTCCACTGGTGCAGTTTCAAATGTCGGGCTCATGATCGACGGCACAGGAGAATGTTACTCATTTATCTTCTCTTCCCCAAACAATGACAAACTATATGTATTCTTAAAAATAATATGTCTTTGTATGACAGATTTTGTGCCAGACAATTTTAGAATTAATAATGATAAATTTTCAAATCGACAAATCTACATTTAGAGATTGTTGTTATAAATTATTTCACCCAAAACAATGTTAAAGTGTAGTTTGTACAATGTGTGTCTTTTTACAGTTTGGTCATACACCTAAACACTAAATTCAAATTGTTTATTTATTTATTTATTTTTAACTTTATTTACCTCTTTTATGTTAATTTAACTGTCCATTACTAAAATGCTCTCGTACTCTTCTCCTTTGTTCTTTTGTTATTTTTACGCTGGTGAGATTTCTTCCATCTCATGTGTCGATGCAGTGTCTCCAGCCCCTGACCTCAGTACTATTGATTGTTAAAAGCGAGGCCGCCAAAGAATCTGAGCTTCCACATTTTTTTCCACATTTGCACTCATTATACACCTCTGTGTTAATACGAGTGTCCGATAACTGCCTAAAATGTCAACAACACAGTTTGGAATATTAATGATGGATGAACACATGTTGCCTCGAGCACCACTTTCACCTAGAAATCTAATTATGCAAACAAAAGGTTATTTAATTCAGTGAGATTTTATTATTTGGAATCAAATGAAGAAAACAAATAAATGGAAGATGAGCAACACCTCTCAAGCTAGTGCAGATCCAAAGGAGGGTAATACACATGCTAATGCCAATTAAAACTCTTCCACAGTGGACTCATAAATGGTCATATTGGATGGACTTCCTCGTGGTTTATGTCTAATGCAAAGGTGCAGAGTAGCATCCATTGTTCTGTATGTTTTGTTGTCTGTGTCCAAAGTCCCTCCCACTCCCTTTTTGGACTAACCTTCACTCTGGGCACAGTTGTGTAATATTGACATTTTGGAATCATCATCATTTTGCATCTTCAATAGATTTTTAAGAGATTTCAACACACCCACACAGGCATTTGCTCTCATTGTTAAGCATGGCAGTGTCCTTCCTGTGGGTGTGAATGTTCTCCATCTCCTTGATGTTCCCAGAAAACCAAATGGGGAAGATACAGAAATTGGGTACAAAAAAAAACTCCCCCACCACCTCGTCCTGTTCACCTGCTTGATCTTCATACTGTTTCTTTCATTCTTTTTTTGTCTCCATTTCCCATCATTCACTTTCTGAAGAACCCCCTCCCTCTCGTGTCTTCGTCTTTCTCTCTTTCCCGCCCTCTTCTCAGCCCCCTCGGGGCATCCAACAGGTTGCTGCACTTATCGCCTGTCTCGTTGAATACTAATACTGAGGTTTGAGGCTGAGGTTTGCCAAGGAGAGACGGTGTGAAAGGAAGGGGACGGGGGAGGGTGAAGGGGGAGGGGGGGGGGGGGTGTGGTAGTAACAAGAGAGATGAGGAAGACCGAGAGAAAGTAAGAGAGCTTCGGACCTCGAGGTTCTCTTTTTTGTCTTCAGGGGGGCGTGGAGAGAGAGGACCTGAGAGACAGGGGGGAGGGATGGAGAGATGTGACGCCAGCAAGCGGGAGTATGGAAACTGATGATTGCAGGCAGTGCAGTGCCCCCCTCCCTCCCTCCCTCTCTCTCTCTCTCTCTCTCTCTCTCTCAGCGCTACACATCCCTGGCGATGCCGCTCTGACCAGACACTGCGAAAACAAGCAACCCTCCACATACTCATACACCGACATGCAGCGCAGAGGGCTGCTGCTCCATCGTCTCCTCTCCTTGATGAACAGGGTTTTACACTCCAGCTGATTACCAACTCCCACTTTTGCCCTCGCAGGTGACAGAACACGGCGGGCGGGTGTGACAGAGGAGCTTCATCTGCAAACATCTGCCCGGAGGACTCCTCCCCACCCCCACCCCCTCACGCTCTGTTGGCGGTAAACCCCGGCTTTGCAGCAGGTGAGCTTCATGGTGAATCCGCATCTCGTTGATGGTGGCGTGTCGCACTGGCCAATGTCTTCTGAATGTGCGTGTGTGTGTGTCACTGCATCAGTGGTCTCTGTGCTTGGATCTTCTGTGTTCTGTGGCGTAGCAGCGCACAGATCCATGCTGAATGCAGTAGGACTATGAGGTGGACCTGGTGATGGTGTGAAAATGGATTCTGGTCCATGAAAGGATGCCAGTCCTTTGTGTGGACACCCTAGAGCAAGGCACAGCAGGAATACGCCGCACACGTATACACAACGGTGCCAAAATCAGATGTGGTGTCATCGTGTTGGGATTTGACTCAAAACAAAGATTCTCTTCAGAGCTTTACGTCTTCTTTTTTCCCGCCCGGGCAAAATATTTGATAAGACAGAGCGTATTCTAGTTGCAGCTCCAGCGGCAGATCAAAGTTTTTGCGAGGGAGGCTGGTTCCCACGCAGCCAGCGTGTTCACACAGAAACACACCGCTGGCTGCACATCTCGTTCAATCCCCTTTTCTATGAAGTCTATGTCAAAATAGTGATTCTACCCTTCATCAGTTATACTGCTTTTGTTCACAGAATTACCCTTTTATTCAAGGTAAGACATGGCACCAAGGGATAGTTGCCTGCTCATGTATTACAGCATGGATATGCACACACACACTTGACCACAGGCACACATACACACACAAGGCCAAACTAAATTAAGATAAATGTATACCTCACTCATATTATATTGTACGTGCATCATGCTTATTATTTGCATGCAAAGGAACAAATCCATCCTCCACATGAATGAACGTGACCACTTGTTGATCCACCATTTGCGGCAAAACACTTCACTGGTAATGTAGCACACACACACACACACAAACAGATGTCTAGTTGAGTTACTACACACACAACGTGCAATTACGCTAATCACACTTGTCCAAAAGGGAAAGCAAGGTCAAATAAATCTAAAGATCTGTGATCAGTACAGTGTACTAATACATCTTTTGTTTGCTTTGCTTTGCTTTTATCTAATGACAAATATCGGTGAGTCATGTTTTCCACCTTCTGATATGATGGAGGATCCAGTAACCTGTAAACCCTGGAATACATATTAACGTTTTGGATGATTTACTTGATTGTTCTGTAGTTTGCCTTTGGTGAAGTGCATCATTCCGTCATGATGATGGAGGTCGACGTGCAGCTCTGGAACTGGAACCCTAACCCTGGATACGTTGTTCATGTGTTTACAATCCGCCCATGTTTTTTTCTTTTTCTTCTAGAGATTTTTAATTCTGAAATTGCATAGAGGTCCAACATGTGAAATGTGAAATTAAGAGCATATCTGTGTTTGAGCAATCACCTTCACAACTCTATAACATAACTGTCTCAGCTAGGAGCCGACGATCCTAACGGCACCGCCATTGCAAACAATGCCAACGGTGCTGACGCAGCTAACGGTGCTTCATGGGTGTTGCTTCACTTCCTATAGCGGGATTTAATCCTGTTTGATGTATTTTCTTTTTGTTGCATTTGTATTAAGAACTGCGTGGTTTTCCAACGATGGGGTTTCTTTACGTTGGCTTTATCCAACATTGGCTGACAAACAAGCCTGAAATGTCAAGTCTTCGCATCGAATCAATCAACAGACACGGGGACATTTTGGGCATTTGGTCTTTTCGTGCGCGGCATTGAGAGGAGAAATTGCAGAGTGGAGAAATATGACATGTCAGACTGACTTTGAAAAATGCGTCTCCTCCTCCCCATGCGTCCTCATTTTCACGGGCATCGTGGGGTGTCTCATCCGGGGCCGACGGGCTGATGTCTGCTGTTGTCTTCCAGCGTGCGACGCCCCGCAGTGTGCTGCTGACGGAGGCACGAGGGAATGCTCAGAGGACGGAGATACGAGGTCTGAGCACGATGAGCGGGCAGGAGAAATGGGTCACGCTGACCCCGGCTGAATTCGCCCTGCTCCAGGAGTACACTCAGTGTAAGTAGGAGGGGGTATTCTCTTCGTTGGAGTCTGACTGTGATGAAGAAGGTCTCTCTGCATGTCTGTCATCATGTTCTCCGAGGAAGTCTCATTATCATGGGGACTTTTCTTGCAGCTGTTCAAGATGCTCAGCCCCAAATCAACATCTGCTGCAAATATTGTTTGACTCCTAATCTCATTTTTAAATCTGCCACCCCTGCTGAGCAGAACAAAGCAGACCTCCTTTTTAGGGACTTACTGCTACTAAACTAACAATTAGGGGTGTAACGATTCGATTCATTGATGATCTGGGTTCATTTAGAACCATTCGATTCGATTCAGTGACTTAAAATCGATTCAGTAACTTTACTGGACAGTGCAGGCAAAGTTCCCTGTTGTTTCTTGTAAGGAAATTAATTATGGATATTATAAACAAGCAAAGAACAATTAATAGCAAATATATTAATATATAATATAATATATTATAACCTTTTATTTGAATCAAGTGCAATTTTCAATGTAAACATTACACAATAATTACACAATGTTTGGATCAATTCACAGAACCCCGGATTTTCAACCACATTGTAGGGTCGCATGTCTTTACAGCTAAACTTGGCAATTGTTACTGTGATGTTGAGTTTGGTGCTGGCGAGGCCTGAGGTGTCTGCAGAGCTGTAGTTACCTGCTGCTGCTGCAGCGGTAACGCTGCTAGAGGTCCTGACTGTCAGCGTTGTTTAATCCCACAAAATTTAATATAAAAGGGGTTTGCTTGTCGTGACAGAAACCCTCAGAAAAAGATCAAAGACGAATACATTTCCTCTCGTCTCTTATCGAGTTGTTGGTACTTTCAGCTCATTGTTTGGGTTTTATGGCCTGTTAACCTTGTATAACTGTTGAAGGCAGTTGGAAACAGCGCTCAAACAAAAAAGCTCTGAGACGTCCACTTCACCAACGTGATCTCCAAAACCTGTTCGTAAAAATGTATACGAAAATCTTGAACATACAAATTCGTAACAATACATACAAACTGGCGGTGGTTAACCACGCCCCTTGAGTGAACAACATGGCGGACCATGTCGGATTCTTGAGTGAACGTCTCTCTGCCATGTTGGATTTTTTGAGGGGGTTAGGGTTAGTATTCTATTCTTACAAGTTAACATTGATTTCTCGTTAAAAATGCAATCGTAACACGTTTATTTTTTAGTGTGTTTACGGGTGCAGGTCCCCAATCACTTTGAATAGGGTGACGTCATCAGTTGCAGTCCGTATTTATTTAGTATGTATCACTACGAATTAGTATGTTCAAGAGTTTCGTATACATTTTTACGAACAGGTTTTGGAGGCTGACTTCACACGACCGGCCCAGCGTTAAGCCCGAGACAAACTGAGCTTGTGACAAGCAGAGCACATTTTACAAGGTGATAACTAAAACTAAGGTTTAGGTTAAAACAAGAGTGAAATGTTATTCTAGCTCTTGCTAGATTCTTTGTGTGAGGTTACCCTTGAACCATTGGCTGAGGTGAATTGTATTTCCGATTATTATCATTTTATCGCACCTCATCTTGCTTTAAAAACTGAGACATTTATTTTGGTGTTTTGGGTTTTCACTCCATCAATTGTTTATTTGTTCTTTAAATTGACACCAAGCTGATTTGTGCTGCCACATCGTCTGTACTCGTCCTCTCGGCTCTGGGACCCGTTAACAGAACGAGACACGACTTCTCTCTGATGGCATCAATCCCCACGAGTTAAAGACAAGAGTGCTCCTCTGTGCGACTGCAGCACGACCGGACTCTTAATCTCAAACATCTCTTGCCCTTCTAATGATGCAGCGTTGACGTTGCACAGCGATGTTTGTCTTTCCGAGGTAGGAAGCTGAAGCAGCCGAAGCATTTAATCTGCGTGTGTCGCCGCTTTGGCTCTGAATGATTCATTCGCAGCCTCAACAAATGGCTCCCCTGCTCACTAGACTGCGCTCTGGACGCCCGGAGTTTATGTTCCGCTCCGAGATGTTGACACATTTCATCATTTCAAACGGTACCAGGGACGGAAAATATGACGAGGCCTGTCGGGCCAACCGCGGGGGCTTCAGCGCACCGCCTACACGACCGTTTTTTCTTGGGCAGATTTTTAATCGTTCGTGGACAGACAACGGCACTAACAGTGGATCAGAACCGGAGTCCTTAGGTGCTCCGACTTTCTTGGGATTCCTAAGTGCTTCCTGCAACCCGCGGCAGAATACATTTTAGAGCTATTTTCCGTGTCAAACACAACATCTTCGAGGCGTTTCAACCGCTGCAGCGAGTATGAATATCAATAATGAATCCTTTTCACCGTGGACGTCTTGTTTCTCTAACATTTCTACCTTTAATTCGCTCTGTGCCTCGTGACAACATTGTTCCTCACTCCCCTGCTCTCTCCGGCAGATGCACTTAGAAGGCAATTAGGTTCTGTTTTTTTGTTCTTTTTGTGTGTATTTATGAGTTTGATTCTTTTGTTTTTTTGTGGACGCTAATGAATTCGACGTATTAAACCAAATGTCCCAGGGACATGGTGCTTAGCGCTGTATCGTGAATTTGTGAGGGAATAAAAAAGCGGAATGAAATAAAAAGTGAGGCGGAAGGAGAGAGTTTAAGCCTTGGTGTGTGTGTGTGTGTGCGTGTGTGTGTGCACGCTAGACGGATTTGGATAATCATGTTTCAACGAGCTCGAGGCGACTCTTTGTGCACTGCGCAGCAACAGGTTATAAAATATCCCATCCTCCGTGGAGCAACAACGAGCATCACGTTGCCTCGCCTTCCCTCCTCGTCTCGCCCTTCATCTCGCCTCCTACTGTATCTCTCCCTTCCTTCTCATTAAAGGCTAGCCGCCGCACGCTTTTTATAACATTTTAATAGCTGTGGCACCCAAGATCTGCCTCACAACAATTAGTTTCTATTCAACTGATACATTTTGCTAAAAGGTGTATCACAGAGTGCTGCTTCACAAAGGGACAATTAGAGGGAAAAAACTCATTATTGTATATACGTGAACCTAGAAAAACATTGACCGAGGCTCACCCTGTGATCGCTGTGTGCCACACAATGCTTAAATAATTACCCCGATAGAGAACACATTGTAATCCCGCTGGGCATGTTGAACGTGACACGCAATCAGAGGATTCATTATCACTCTGCCACAAAATGGTTTTGCATGGACGGCGCGCTAATATGTATCGGTCGTCAATAATGATGATGACACACTCCAATGTGAAGCAATTATTTCTTGAAGAATCAAAAGGTACAGAGCCATTAGCGCAGGAGGCGGCGCAATGCTACCACCGACAAAATCCCATCAAGAGGAGTTTAAACATTCTAAATGGATGAAGGACAGCAGCCATTATAACATCACCATCAGCTGCACTGAACGCAGAATGACTGCATCAGGGAACAGTGTGTTCATATTGACTCTGATGTTATTTCTACATAACTCATGTGCTGCTAACGGCCTGTTTGCACTATTGCATAATGTACTTCTGCACGGTTTAAAGGTAAGTTATGCTGTGTGTATCGTGTGTTTCTTTGCTTTACCTGGACATTCGCCATTCCTCATATTCCAAAGCTGGGTCAGTGCTCCAATATAAACATTCCTGCGTCACTAGTAGACACTCAGACCCAGGTGGCCGCTGTTCGATTCGTCATGTCAGTTGTTGCGTCTTGCAAAAACCCCAATTTACCCAAACACCCAGCCTTGCTTTTGTTACCTTACAAAAGCAAGGCTGGGTATTGACACCCCGTCACTGACCAAGGTACGGTATTTGAAACATTGGCGTGACAATATGTATCAGTGGAAACATATATCAGGAAGAGTTGCTAACCAAAGCTAGTGAATTTACATAGTTTACAAGTTACAAGTTTACTGGTTGTGAAAAGATATTATTTCACCTTCTTACCGACGAGGCCAAAACCTACCGACGCACCTGCTGCTTATCAATCAGCCACGTGCTGAGCGGCTCCATGAACCTCACGGTCGGCCCCGTTAGTACGACGGCACGTCGGAGAGCTGCTCGAGAAGCAGACGTACCTTTATGAGAGCAAGGGATCCACATCCTGTGCTAATTAAGCCAGTGAACAGGTGAAACACTGCGTGACTAATGTGGAGCGCTAATTTAAGCAAGCGTGTGTGTGAGAGATGAACCGGGCCCTCAAGTGCATTTGAACAAATTTTACATCTTAATTGACTTTTGTAACATTTACAACCTGGTTTCTGTTGCGCGGCAAATGGATTTAACGGCAGGACTTATAAATGCTCTGCAGCATGTGGTAATTATTGCAGAAAATCTCTGTTCCCAGTGAACGGTGTCACAAAAGGGCCAAATCAACATAATAATTTGTGAAGTAAAGTAAATATTCTAACTTAATATAATCTATTTTTTGAAACTCCAAAATATTCTTTAAAAAAGTTAATTTGGGCTTTGGGTAGTTTAGTGTCTAATCAAAGGAGAGTGAACTGTGTGAATGTGTTTGTTAGCAATTTCACCATATTCATTTAAAAGATGATAATATATTGCGTTTCCGGCTTGTTTTCTGTTTTTCCAGTTGTCAAAAATACTAGATACAGAGCCGGGGTCGGAATGAAGCTAGCTAGCTTAGCACATTGACTTGTGCTTGAACTAGCTAACGTTAGCATGTTCAACTTGTATTCCTTCCTGTGAACACGTTAAACAGTAATAGATGCAGCGTGATTAGTCAACTTGGTCAATGAGTTGCTTGTTTTCCACTTTGGACAGCGCTAAGCTAGCTGTCATGCTAGGCTAAACAATGTTTGTCCTCAGTGGGTCGTGTTGGTGGTATTAGTAGTAGTTTAGTTTCGTCCTTTGGTCCTTAATGTCAATTTTCAAAAAAGGATGGTTGTAAAAACCATAACAGTGGGACACTGAATTAAAGGGCCTGTCTAAATTGCACGGGTAGTATATTGATTTGGGTCTTCTCATCTCGCTCTTGGGAGGAAAGCGAATGAACCAATCTACCGAGGGGCTGCGTGTCTCTCTGCAGACATCAGGGTGCACACGTCTTCTGCAGAAAATCCATACCCGTAAATAAGCCTCACCACTTGGTGGAGAATGAATGCAAGCACAAATCAAACTTGTTTTGTAAAGGAATGTCAAATATACATTCCAATGTAAACTTTCCAAACACAAAGCCATCACAACGCTGAAAAATAGTAACCTGCCCTCCATTTGTTTTCCTCAGACTCGACCAAGAAGCTGAGGGATGTGCTGCAGGAGTTCCATGGAGATGGTGTGTTGGCTAAATACAATCCAGAGGAGGTACGTGCCGTTTATACTCCTATTATATAACACATGGTTTATTGAGCTTTGAGCCCTACTTTGCTATTGGTCTGCTTCATAAACCTATTTTTAACCAAGCTGCCATTTCAGCTTTTAATTTTAAATCATCATGCTTACTGTATTTCAAGGCTGGATTTTTGTATTCAACTTTAAAAGTGTGAATCAAGAATTATTTTATCTTTCAATTTAACAGTCTGTGTTCAAATAGAAACGCATACTATAAAACAGGTTCCCTTTGTGTATTATTCAATATACTAATTTTGAAATAACTATGCATGCATATTAATAATATTTTTTCCATGGTAGTTATAATATCCTTTTATATAGTGAGAACTTAATAAAGAGAGTTCACAGTCACTGAGCATTCACAGACATCATGTCTTTAGGATTTTTTTCATGCACAGGTGGAGTGAGCATTATTAGCACAATTTAGGACATGAGAACTGCACGACCTCCATCAACATGATGGGTTTCTTTCTTTCTACAATGCTACATGTTTAGAAGCAGGACATCCTCAGCCAGGTAATCTCTTCTCTCTGATCCGTTGTTGCTGTGTTTTGTTCAGTGTTTCTTGTTGTTTCTAGTTTTGATAAGAATAATGATCTATTCACACAAACAGTGAAATATTATATCATCTTGAATGTGTTTCTTGAAGACAACAATTAACAACTAACAGAATCAAACAATCAGGCAACCTGAGAGTCCGATGGAAACAGACGTAAGCAGAGAGCCTCTGAAATAGCCCTTCACTCGCCCACAGCCTAAACCACACAAGGCATCTTTCTGAGAAAGAAATCTGCAAAAGGAATTTTTGATAAAGATCAGATTCAAACCCCTCCCTCTCAAACAAACCACCATTCGTCTTAAAAATCATCTGTGTTCCTTTGAAGCCCTCAAGGCGACTGCAGCTCCTCGTGACCAACAACACACTCTTATTTTTCGGAACTGTTTTTTTTTTTTTTTTTAGGACATTGACTTTGACGGCTTCAAGGTCTTCATGCAGACGTTCCTGGAGAGCGAACTCCCCGAAGAGTTCTGCCGACACCTCTTCATGACGTTCAGCAACAAGGGACCCGAACCCGGTCCCTCATCGTCTGACAAACCCAGAGTCTCTGGTGAGTGTAGCGAGGAAGTCTTCACCATAACAAACCCGGGAGCTGTTAGCGCGGCGTCCTGGTGTTGTGTGGTTACTGATTACTGCTGTTGTTGCTGATGGACGGCTGGTTTGTCCCTCGTTCCACGCCCTCACAGCAGTGACTCAGTCTTGATTTGAAAGAGGGGATGCTTTACTGTCTTTGTGTCGAAGCAGAACCATTTTGGTTTGTTTGTCAGTTTTTTGGGGCCCATTACATGATAACAGATTTCCTGCCAGGCTCAGACCTCTGGCACACAAAGCAGATTGTAGTGTAGCGGCTGCCAATTGTCTTGGCTGCGGTTCTGTTTGTTTACAGCATTTGTACTAATATCTCGTTCTGGTGTGATGGATGAGTCACTGGTACTAAAGGGAAAATTCTGCTCTCTTTTGGATGTCAACAACACGGAGATGTGCAGTTGAAATAGTAGCCTTTGTACTTGCAGCCAAATGGCCAATTTGAATAATAGCGAATAATAATATTGATAATAAAGGCCTACATGATTTTGGCCTGATATATGTTTTCAAATATCTGCATCGACTTTGACACTTTAGTTGTGTTTTAGTCTCTCAGAGCTTCTTACACTTTGTTCAGTGCCTTTGATGAATGCACGTACAGCGCTCATATTAGCCTTTGCATGAATTGCAGGTGGTAATGGAACACAAGCAATGGCTGAAAACCGAGTTGTCCTTTCTCACTGATGATAGAGACTCATTTCTGTCTGTTGAAAGTCATGTGCAGTTTTTGCTCATTTGGTTGATGATTGCTGCAGGCATAATGAGCTACAGGAGGTAAAAAAAAGCATGCATACTGCAATTAAAATAATGGGATTGCCTTTTATTCCATTTTTCTTTTTTCATTTTACCCGTGCGGTTACTACAGCAGAGACAGACCCGCACAGGAGATCAGAGGAGTGTATTATGAAAGAGAATAAAGTTCCCCAGTGAGTGGAAGCATTGAAGGCCGCTCCCCGCGGAGACTGAGCGGCACATTGACTGTAAAAAGTGAGGTTGCTTTTTTGTGTCCAAGCAGCAGTGGGACTCAATACTTGACATGCAGCTTAGCAAGGAATGAAATATAATCTAGTCACTTTTTTTCCCTAGAGTTAAGAAATCCATCAATCACATCTTAAAAGTAAATTTGTGTCAGTAAACTGGACTAATTTCTTATTCCGAAACGAATATTGTGACCTGATTAGAACTAAGATACCCAAATATTCTACACAGTCATTGTAAATTCTACTAAACCATTTCAAGTAAAGGTAAAATCTGTAGTGTATAAAAACCGAGTACACTCACTCATTTAGCACGTGATGACCTGAATCAGGGCAGTGCTGGAGTGTGTGTGTGTGTGTGTGTGTGTGTGTGTGTGTTGATAAGGTCTCATTGATCCAGTTTTATCAGTAAGGCCTCCCATCACCCCAAACACAGATAAGAGAACCACTACACACTAAACAGTTGATTTCACCTTAAAAGCCCCTTTAGAATGCTGCAGCTGGACGTACGCACGGACTTGATAGCGTGGTAGTGATGAATGATTCATGAATGATGTCCCTCTACTCTGAGGTACTGACGGTGATTACTGTATACTACAGATACCCCTTATTCCTTTAACTTGGTTTAAATCATGAAGTTCCTGGTTCAAATATTTCAAAAGGCCGTTTTTGTCCCCTGCTGTTTTTACCGTCCAAAAACAAAGTTACGACATGGTAAACAGAGACGGGTCAAGCACTAGGACCAAGCGGAAAAACGGCCGCTCAAGCTGAAGCTGCTTTCGCTTAGTTTAGACCCGCCCACAAGCTCCTCGATTGGTTGTGCTGTTGCTTGTGTAATTGGCCGTCACCGCTGTCACTTCATCGGGTTGTAAACCGGCCTGCTAGTTGCCGAGGACTCGAGGAGTCCATGTTACTCTGCCACTGTAAGTTGGGCGTTTGTTTTGCCTGGGTCACGTCAGCTATAATTGTGTAAGTTGTGTTGTGTGAATTGTGTAAGAGATTGTGTTACTGGACATATTCTCTGTCACAAGCAGCCCTGTAACTGAAAAAAGTCAAAAACCGCGGCAGCTACCGCTGTCGCTAACGGTTTATTTCCCACACACAAGCTCCTAGCAATAGAAAACTATAAGAACTACTAAAAAAAAACAGTGAACTGAAAAAGTTTGCGTTTTATTAAAAATACTTGTGCCCCCGCCCGAATTTATGAAATCAAAAATTCGTCCATGCTAGAAATTAAACGTTTTTGTTGCCGCCCGCCAACAATCACCCCGTGTGACTGAAGCCGAGCCAGCGGGTCACCGGGCCGACATTAGAGGCGTCGCGGAGGATGCTCTGACCTTTCTCCTCCGTCCCCCTGCAGGGCTGAAGCTGATCAAAGGCAGCTCCACCCCCCTGAGGACCGCCTCCCCGCCCCCACCTCTGGAGACGGTGCAGCTGAAGGACATCGTGTGTTACCTCTCTCTGCTGGAGGGCGGGCGTCCCGAGGACAAGCTGGAGTGTGAGTGTCGACCCAGATCACGTGGGCCCCTCTGCTCACTTCTCTGCCATTCAGTGACGTGATGCAGGTAGAAAAATCAGGCAAGAACCAACGACTGAGACATCGACGGGCCGAGTTAATGTCAGTGGTCAGGAGGCCGAAACCGCAGCGGGTGGATGGAAGTTGGGAGTAATTAATATTTTGGGGAGGAAAACATTTTATCATTTTTTTTATATATAATTTATACATAAATCATAAAATCTGTCAGGTTGGCCCGCCCTAGTCAGGCGCCTCCGTTTGCCGGGTCCTATTATGCCTGCAGTGGATGAGCCAATCAAGTTATCCGGACGTCAGGAAGAACTTGTGTCTCCAGCCCAGAATCAGCGTGTTATCATCAGCAAGGGTTCTAGAAAATAGTTTTCCTCTGTGATGTAAGACAATAATGGATGGAGTGGAGGTCGTTAATATTTAAAGCTGATATATTAAGGGACCAGCCAGTGTGATGCGGCGCTCATGCCGCGGCCACTAATGAAAGGAAAGTTGGTTTGTGTGGTTGGGCCGGTATGATCTGTTCATGCAGCACCCGGAAGAACTACTGTTGCTATGGTTACCCGCAGTATGATAGATAGATAGAACCATTTGGGAAGAATACCTGTTTGATCATTAACTTGTTTTCCATGTATGGATGTTGTGGTAGCTGACAGCCGCCGGCTGCATGTTGTCAACCGTTTGGAGGCATTATCTCATTAATGGATAGGCGTTTAAGAAAAAATTCAAAATGACATTGATTTGAAATGATGCATAGTGTAAATGTGGGACTTATTTTTCACTATCTATAGATTAAGCGCAATGCTAAATATATTTGTTTACTTACCAGCATCGGCCACCATCAGTTTCATCCCTTTTTATAGTTTCCTGTTTGCTTCCAAACCCTCTGAATCTTTAATCAAAAATGAATTAGACTACCAGCGTGGAAAATGCGGAGTTGGCCAGCCTCTGTACGTTTGTTTGTTTCTTTTGGTTTTCTCTGGTGGTGAGCAATAACATTCAATTTAATTTAGTTTTAACTGAAATCAGCTCTTTGAGCCTCCAACAAATGTTGGCGTTTATCGTTTATTTAGAATTGTCATCACCATTTTCTCTTTTGGTCATTGCAGCGCCTCGTTTAGCTTCTCTAAAGAGATTCCTAAAGAGAGTTTATCTCTCTTAATTGTGTTTATCACATCCGTTATTAATTCCGTAACATCACCTAATCAGTTTTTTCAGTGTTCCTGTAATTCTCATCCATCTGTTGAATTATTGAGTAGCGTAGAACTCATTAAGCACGCGGGTGAATAAATAATTCAACTGATGCTGCCTGTGTCTGCACATCTGAACTGTGGCCCACGTCTCATTGAGCTTTTCCCGCCTGCGTCCTCAGCTCTCGCCGATGCACTCGGTTGTTGTTGTTTCTGAGGAGACGGCTCTCTCTGCTGGTCGGCTTGAGGACTACTCGGCTTTCTCAGCTGATGTGTCTGCAGTGAGAAACAACACATTTATGAACTCTAGAAGGGCCCAGAGAACCAACTGTGGGGGGAAATTGTGTTATCTTGCTGCAGTGCCGTTTCCATTGTTTCAAGAATTTATTTTAAATTAGTGTTTAAAGGAGAATATGGCAGAAGTAAACCTGTTTATATATTAATAAGAATGTACCAGCAACTCAAGGTGTCACCAGAGAGAGAAAGTTAATTGTTTCATTTCTTTTTTTTAATGTTATTTAACACCATAAAAAAGTAAAAGATGAAAGTTACACACAAAAATAAGGGAATTCCAAATGGATAAGCACAGAAGACAGAGAAAACAGACAAACAAAGAAAAAGATAAAAATTGGTAACAGATAAACATAAGTAAACAAATACAGAAGTTGAAATTTATATCAAATATTTGGTTGTATAAATAAAATACGACCATTATTTTTAGCTTTTAGCTTTATCTTAGTTGTTGTGTAGCCTTTACCCCAACAGAGCTGATATTCACCCGTGTTGCTGGACTTCGATCGGAGACTGCTCTGTTGTGATTGGTTGTTTTTGGTGAGGGTGGAATTCTGGAGGAGCCTTTAAGAGCACTGATAGGAGGCTGCAGAATGGTTACGTTCCCCCACAGATTATTCATCCCATATGCGATTGTCAGGATTTAATGTCAGTTTAAGCAGATATATAAAAGTTACAAAGTGTTGCTTTAATGAATCCAGTTTTTATTTTCTTTTTATGAGAAAAGTCCCAGAAGAAACTCTGTCCAACCCATTTGTACTGCGGACAGAGGCTACCAACAGCCCCCATCATCTTTAGCGTTTTATTACCTCTCTGGGTCTCCGCAAGCGCCACCTCGTGACACCATCACCTTACACCCGACACCCAACGCCAGACACCAGCATCACTTCCCCTCCTTTTACCCCCCAAAAGGTCACCCCCTCCCCCCTTTAGGAAACTGGCACTTAGCTCCTCGTTAGTGGCTTTACGGACCGCACATCTGACGTCAACTCCTCGTGATGTCAGCAGCGCCCGCCGCCAACTGCACCTCGACCGCGCTCGCCTGCAAGCCGTAGGGCGGAGGAGGGATGGTGGTGTTGGTTAAGGGTGTAGACATTGGCACGGAGACGCTCTGAAGCCAGGTCAAGTTGTTGTTGCCGTCGCGTCTATGTGACGTTCAGAAATCCATATCGTCCCTTGATGCTGGAGCCGTCGGTTTCCATGGTGACGCCTTTGGTAATTGGGGGCCATTTGAAGTTGCAACGTTCAGATGCAAACAACTGCAGAGATCTGGGTTTGGCACAGAGGAAATAAAAGCTGTTTTACGGCGCCAAGGTGCCGCGGCTTCACCGGCCAATAACGGCCTTTTAAAGTTCACTTCAAAGGCCGCAGAGAACCGAGCGGTGATGCCGCAGCTTGACCGTTTCTTTTCTCTGTCCACAGTTATGTTCCGCCTCTACGACACCGATGGAAACGGGTCCCTGGACAGCTCGGTAAATATTTCTCCTCTTTAACAACAACCGTCACCTGAAGGTCTTTGTTGAGAGGACACATTGTTTCACTGAATGCGGCCCTAAATATGCACTGTGGGGATGTTTTAATTGCTGGAGAACTTTTATGTTTTTAAAACATTAATTACGTTCATGAGCATCAGAGCCAAGGCTTGAGAGGAAAATGTGTCCCATTATCTGTTGTTTTATTTCTACATAATAGATATGAAATGATGGTGAAAATGTCCCAATGTGATGCCTTGTTTTGTCAGATTTACAGGCAAAACTAAAATACATTACATTTAGGATCACAAGTGAGGAGCTTTTTTCCATTGAATATTATTCTTTCTAAGAGGAGTTTGTTATTTTTCAAATTACGTTGTACTTGAAGCGAGGGTTAAATAGTTTAAGCATATAGTCAGTTTGCTCACATTACATGTTATACCATAACATTGGTGCTTTGTCTACATACAGAAAGTGTTTATGAAGGTTAAGTGGGTGGAGGGGTAATATATGCTATTATTGGCTAGGATGGAGAGCGTAAGGAAAGGAGACTGGAGAGTTTCCAAAAAAAGGGGTATAGAGATATTGATTTAATCTGGTCATAAGAAGATATTAAAACAATAATAAGCCCTTTTTTATTTGCTTTCAACATCTCAAAGAAGTCCAAAGTGCATCATAGTGATTTAGTATCCCACTGGTTAATAATACCCCCCACATCCCCCTCCAAAAGATCAAAACCATTGTAATTAAGCCATCGGCCTCGGAGCTCCTCCCACGCTGCCTTTTGTTTTTCCCGGTGTGGAACAGTGACATTTCCAACCGGCTATTACGCGCTGCCCGTCAGTCTATTCACGCCAAGGGCACTTAGCCCGGGAGGCTGCGGTACGCAGGAAAGGTAAACACTGTGTTTTTGGGGGGGGGCCCTGTAATTGACTGTCTTGTGTCTCACCGCAGGAGCTGGAGCACATTATCTCCCAGATGATGCATGTAGCCGAGTACCTGGAATGGGACGTGACCGAGCTGAAACCAGTAAGACACCCAGTCAGCAGAAGTAATGATGGGAGTTTAGAAAACCTCTCGGCTGGTTTCCCCACTCCTTTTTCATCACAACAATTACTTTTAACGCTAAGTAATGATAACTAAAAAAGTGAACTTTGAACCCAAAGAGGAGCTAACCATTCCAATTTGCTCACAAACTCCTCCTCCTCCTCTCGCCTTCTGACGTATCGACGCAGATCCTCCAGGACATGATGCAGGAGATCGACTACGACCACGATGGCACGGTGTCGCTGGAGGAGTGGATCCAGGGGGGCATGACCACCATCCCGCTACTGGTGCTGCTGGGCCTGGAGACGGTGAGTCCACGGAGGACGACCCGCAGCACCCGGGATTATTCGCCTCCACTTATTGAGGCGACTGACGAATTGTCGAAACATTTGTAACATCAAGATGTCGCATCTGAGCTGTCAGAGATACATTTACATCGGCCTCATACCACGCTTGGAAAAACTGAAAAAATGTCACAAGGTAAACGTTTGCTCTCTCGTTTTTTTGCTGATGGGAAATGTTAATATTTCATTTGATATTAGACAAAAGGATCAACATATCTGAACACGTAATCGATTCACACACATTCATCATTTCATAATCCTTCCACTAGAGGGAACCATTAGACAGGCAACGGCGGAAATCCCTTCTTGTTTCATTTTTTATGAATGGAAATTACTACCAAGGCAAGGCAGCAAAACTTGTCCCACCAGCCAGAAGAACTGGAAGAATACAACACGAGTTCAATGATACACACATGAGCCGAGGATTCTCCCGTCAGAGTATAAAAACATGTAACGAAGCGCTCAATCATTCAATCAATTCAAAATGTTTGTGTTTGCCTGCAGAATGTCAAGGATGACGGGCAGCACGTGTGGAGGCTGAAGCACTTCAACAAGCCGGCCTACTGTAACCTGTGTCTCAACATGCTGATCGGACTGGGGAAGCAGGGGCTCTGCTGCTCATGTGAGTGAACTGAAACTAGCCCTTTGTTTTAAGCCTACAGCTTGAAATGTAGGTGTTACCTTATTATCAACTTTTGATGTGTAGAATACGTTTCGGTCCTGTTTTCATCAACTTTGAATGTTTGTGAAATGATATTGTTACTATTATAATGTGACGGGGAAATACATGAATTCACCTTTTTACACTTTGTGTAAACAATAAAGCACATTTTTACAAAAAGCTTCAACCGTTAATCTGTTAATCAAAGGAGATGAAATATCATTACACAAATGATGGTGTCTTATGTAGCACTTGTTCTTGCACCAGGGCTTGAGCAAACATTACTCAAGTCCTGGTGCACTCGTAGCACTGCTGCTGTCGTTGTTGTCGTTTCTCCTCTCCTCTGCGCTCCTTTTAAATTACTCTTAGTTGAAAGTCTTGAATTAAAATGTTTTTGCTTTTTTCTCTCCCCCTCCCCCAGTCTGCAAGTACACAGTGCACGAGCGCTGCGTGGCTCGCGCTCCGCCGTCTTGCATCAAAACATACGTCAAGACCAAGAAAAACCCAGAGGTGCGTCGGATTGGAGTGTTTAGCGGTGGGCACGCTCGGCTCAGCGGTGCTCAGGATGAGGGCATCTCTTCTTCTGCAGGAATTAAAACAACTCAATCTGCTACTAGGCATGGCTAATCGCCAGGACGGGTCTGCTTTACAGACAGACGGCGTCGTTTGTTGGGCCTTTCTGGCTCTCTGCTGTGCTTTTCTTCTCCCACTCTCTCTCTCTCTCGCTTTCCTTTCTTGCTTGTCTTCTCTCCGGCTTGCTTTCTTTAATTGTTGTGTCACTTGTGCCTTTGTATAGGTCTTGTTTTTCTGCACCGTGTGTCTTTTCTCACCTCTCTCCCTCCCTGCACGCCGCCTCTCCCTCTCTCCGCAGGTAATGCATCATTTCTGGGTGGAAGGGAACTGCCCCACCAAGTGTGACAAGTGTCACAAAACCATCAAGTGTTACCAGGGCCTGACCGGGCTCCACTGTGTGTGGTGTCAAATCACGGTAAGCCGCCCCCCCGAGGAGATGCAGCTCACCTCCTCATTATATTCCCACTGCTTCTTGCTTCGTTTTTTTTTTTTTTTTTTGGGGGGTTTTGTTTTTTGCACCTCGGCTGCCTCACAAGCCATCCCACCAATTTACACCCCGAAAACACTTGTTTGTTGTTGCGAGTTGCTAGAAATTTAAACCCAAGCAAAAGACGCGCGTGACGCAAATGAGTCCTCGAACGCGCATGCAAACCTTAACGTGTGCGTTTGTTTGTTAACTAACTGCTGCGCCCCCCCGCGCCCCGGCGCCCCCGACCTGCAGCTCCATAACAAGTGTGCCTCCCACGTGAAACCAGAGTGTGACTGCGGACCCCTGAAGGACCACATCCTGCCCCCCAGCTCCATCTGCCCCGTCGTCCTGGTAAGGCTCCTTGCTGGTCAGCATGGCCGACGGAGGCTAACCTGGTTTGACACCGTGTCACCCGAGGATGCAATCGTCAGCCTCCCTTCTCCCACTGGGCGCTCAAATGGCGAAGCTTTATTTATTTTTTTATTAAGAAAATGGTAGAAAGTCCATTTCACAGGAAAAGAGTGCAACTAAAAAAATCAAGAAGCATCTCTAAAATAAAGATGATTCTTTTGACTTATAGATCGGCAGAAGACAACAGCGATCTTGAAAGGTTTTATTCAAATGGAGCAGCAATTGCTCTGAAAATCAGCATCTGTTTATAAACTAATTTAAACCAGATTCAGAACCAGATTAAAAAAAGCTATTTTCAGGTAACCTCCTGCGTGTACAGTATACATTATTGGGAGGCTACGGCAATAAATACAGGCTTCAACAACAGTAAAAAAAAAAAGAATAATGCACAGAGAAGATCTTTATAGTTTCAAGTTTGATTTGCAAAGTACAATTCCTCTCTTACCATTTGTGTAATAAATAGTTAAAGATGCATTTTCCTCCGTGTTGGAAATCACCTCATGCATGTGTCCGCGGTTTGACCTTTGACCCCCAGGAGAGACAGTCGACGCTGAGGAAAGACTCGCGGTGCAGTCAGTCGAGCAGAGGGAAGATGCAGAGAGCCAACTCCGTCACAGTGGACGGCCAAGGACTCCAGGTACGTGTTGTCAGTCCTGATCGTCAATTTGTATTTTTGTCGGGAGGGTTAACAGAAATAAATAAAATAAAAATAACGCCCCACTTTATCGGCTGATCAGTGCAGGACACAATCCACCTTTCCGTCTGAAGCAGGAACTTTTAAAAATATCTGATTTGAGGTGAATAAAAGGACCTGCAACATAAAGAGGAGCCAGTGGCGATGTTAAAAATATGAAACATAATCCCAAATAGATGTTTAAACCCGACATTTTTTAACCCGAAACTCACCATTCATTACTCGATTTGTACTACCTTTTGTTTTGAAGTGAACCTCTGCAGCTGGTCATGTGACGAGAACGCCGCTAATCGGTATCATGCAGCAGAGCTCGGACCCCCAGCCGCCCCCCCTCCCTTACTATCTGTTAGCCGGCGACGTCTGTGGCGACTGCTCGTCTGCGCCAGGCCCAGAGAGAAATATGATGAATCACATCCCCGGCACATCCATCTCTGCCTCTCGCCGGCTAACCAGCGTAATAATCCAGATTATTATTTATAATTACAGGAAGTAATGGATCACTCCGGACAGGACAGGGAGCTCATTAATTCCCCCTTGGCCTGCTGGGAAAGCAGACAGGGGGAGTTAAGCGCTTCATCTGTGTCAGGGAGAGTGCGGGCCCAGTTGTCGCACGAAGGGGGCCGGACTCCGGCGGGATTAGAGCTTTGTGAGTCCGGCCCTTCGGCACCACGGGCGCCTTTTCCCAGCGCAACACACACACACACACACACACGTGACAAACTGCCCCGCCAATTAGGAAGCGGTGACAAAGGACTATTAGGACGGAATCGTCAATCGTGATTCATCAGTTTGAGGGTATTGATCGGCTGAGGGATGGATGGGTTGTTCTGCTGTACTGAAACCCGGCCTGCATCCGCTATCACTTGCAGCCATAACTTCTGAGAAAACCCGGAGCAGATGCACAATATCATTCAACCTGAGTGATATATTTGGCATACGGTATTCTTCATTTTTTTGACAAATCTGATAAAATGACTAAAACTAAAAGTATTGTGATATCTTCGAGCTCCGTTGTTGTACAAAAACTGTCACAAGTCACACTCTAGTTTATTTTAAATAAATGAAACATTTGCCCTATAACGCTTGTTTGAGTTAATTCAAACAAAATGTATACCAAGCATTTTTTTTTTTCGAACTCGAATTGACATACATCACATTGCTTTTTCTCTTTCCACGGGATTTTTAAAAATATTCTAGTGAGAAAAAGAACATTTAAATGATTTATTTTCTAAAATGTTGCTTTAGAAATACATTTATTTTGAGGACTTTATCACTGTTCTCCTTTTTATAATTAGATACTATAATTAACACAAGATTAGATTTGGACTCGGGCAAAGAAAGTGGTGCGCGCCCACACTTTGCCTTCCAACCACTCCATGAAACGGGAAAGCTACGATTGAATCAGGCGGCTGGAAGTGCCCCGTCGACTCGGGAACAAAAAAGAAAAGAAGAAAAAAGTCTGAGGCACACGGCTTGAAAGTGAATTCCTGTGAAGCATCCTGCAGTCTCCGAACGCCGACGCTTTGTTTTGACATCTCCCATTCAGATCACAACAATAGAGGGCACTCATCCTCTGCTGGTGTTTGTCAATCCGAAGAGCGGGGGGAAGCAGGGCGATAGGTGAGTACACCCTCCGCCTGGACCAGAAAGGCCTCCGGAGCTCCGCTCCTCACAGTGACAGGGTGCTTCGGGCTTACTTACTACTTACTTACTTCAATTAATAAAAGATACGAGGACTTCAGCGCCGACCGCCCCTCACCTCTCCACAGACGCCCCCGCTCGCTGTCACCACCCCGGCCGGTCCCCCGTCTTTATCCCAGGGCTAATTGGGTTATTACTGAAGCATATTCATTCGCTCCTTATTACGCCGGCCCCTCATTCGTTTAAATTATGAGATCAAAATATGACTTCAGCCAGTTGATGTAATGAAATTGAAATTAAAATGAATTAGTCTTTCTAATGGTTTCTCCTTCAGGGTATGTCTTTGGGTATGTCCCGGCTCGCCGCCGTGTCGCGCTCCGCTTGGACAGAATGTGACACTAAATCCACATTCCTGGAATGTCTCTTGAATCTTCAAACGTTTGCGTTGTAAGTTTTGGTTTATTGTTTACACTTTCTCTGATCTCGCTCTCTTTCGCTACATATTTCCTCCTGCAGGATTTACAGAAAGTTCCAGTATCTTCTGAACCCGAGGCAAGTGTACAACCTGGCCAAGAATGGACCCATGCCAGGGTACGTGGATCAGTAACAGCAAAGTGCAAATATACACATTGAAGCATTTAGTTTAACAGTAAAAGTAGCAACTCTCTCGAGGTCTTTTATGTGAGACAGAATATAATAAATATAAATAAATGTTTTGATAAGGTTAACTCTTAAAAATCAGTGTTAGCGCTCTTTTACATTTAGCTTGTTGCATTCTCCACCGGCTCCACTAGATGCCACCAAATCTTCCACACTGTCCCTTTTGAGTAAAAGTGTTACCTGCTCATGGATGTGAATGTTTAGTTTAAAATCAGTCAAATTACAATATGACATCAAATTAAATCATTTTGTTATTACTGCATGATTAAAAGTCACTTTTCTATTTCTTTTCATTTATTTGAGTTAATCTATTAAAAAATAATTTATATTAGTTTTTCAGGCAGAACATTATTAATTGATCTCCGAATTTTTAAACTTAAAAAGCGTTAACAGCCGTAAACATCATAACATTAATGGGAAAAGAAAGACACATCCTGGAGAATCTGCTCCTGATCTTCTGTTTACAAACAGGCTGCTCACATATACAAATCATAATAACCTCCATCACATGCAAGAGAGGCCTTTTAATATCAGACCCTCCACTTCCTCTCATGTGGCGCCGCCACAAATGAGGGCGGCTCGCTTGTAACCAACCCTGGAGACGACGGCGTCATGTACCGCGGCCTCCGAAGGAGCGGCGGCTCCATATGCATAAGCCCCGCGTGGGAGCGCCCCGGTGCGGGTGACACCGGCGGCTGACGGACGGGCAGACGAGCGACGCTCCTCGCCGTCCCACGTGTGCTCGCGCATACAGACGAGCAGCTCACCGCCGGGCTGTAGGCGTCCGGGCTTCCTATGGGCCGCGTCTTGTGATTAAGGCAATGAATGGATCATTTACATGCGTGAGGCCCCTTCGCCGCTCTGGCAGGCACGCGACATAAGGGACGGCCGCGCACCGCCGTGCCGCCTCGCTGTCTGGCTTTGATTAGACCTGAAGCGCGCACTCACAGTGCGGCTCGCAGAGCGGAGACGCGCAACCCTCCTCGAAGGGGGCCCGACCTCGTGTCTCACTGGTTTTGATGACCCCCTCCCTCCGAGACGTCGCCTGCAGCCGGAGCTCCCTACCCGGAGCTGACGGCATTCCAGATGACCTCGGGCCGCCGTAACCCGGTTAATGTCCCGTCAGGTGTACGCCCCGCCGCACACATTAGGAGAGGTGACGGGTCACCGCTGGACACGGCAGGCCGAGGCAGCCGCACGCGCCCAGCTGTCAATTAGGAGCCTCGCTAACGCAATCACGGCAAATTAAGTGTTTTGTTTCTTGGTATTAAAATACTCCCAAAGTTGCCTTTCATGTGCACGGCCGTCTGTTTTGCGCCTAATGCAGTTTGCGGTCCCAGTTGGAGAGTAATTGAGCGAATCATTTACCCGCCATACGAGCCTCGGAGGCCGGCTCATTGGGTTAGGGCTTTGTTATTGTGAAGGAACGGAAGAAGTTGGACTGAACATTGCCTGTCATGATCCAATTAGCCCTCCAACAGGCGGGCTAGCTCGTCGAATGAGTTACTGTCAGTGCGACATGTGTTGTTTTGTGGGATTAGGGGGGGTTCACGGAAAGGATCGGCACACGGATCCGTCATGTGAACACTTAACACGCTCTCTTACCGACGAGTGAAAGGCTGATACGTCCAAAGTAATTGTCATTTCTTTCAACACCCGATCGATCCGTGACTTTGAGCAAAAAGAATAGAGGACACTCACCACTTGTTGCAGAATATGACGTGTGAGAGCGTGACAATTTTCAACACTTGAAGAGGAAGCGGGGGCAATAAATTTAACTAATTACACACTCCCAAGTAAAACGTTTTCAAAATAAAACGTTAGGAATAAAGGTTCTAGAATAAACAATTACAATCTTACCCTCTCCGATCAGGGCCTCTCTGCAGAAACCAATGTGGGTTACAATTCGTTAGTACAAAGAGAGAAACGAAAAGCTCCTTTGTGAATCAGCACACACGGTTTTTGAGCAACTCTTGTTCATTCTAAAGCAGCCCACGTGATGCTGTAGTGACGCGCAGGGCCCACTGTGTTTGCTTGCAGGCTGAACTTCTTCAGAGACGTTGCTGATTTCAGAGTGCTGGCCTGCGGAGGGGACGGCACTGTGGGCTGGATCCTCGACTTTATAGGTACAGAACACATCGTACATTTAACGCTCGGCCTCCTAAAGTCGACTCATACTGCCGATGACGTACCACGTGGTGGAGCTTGACCGCTTTGTTTCTTTTTCTTTCTTTAAATTGCATTTGTTTTTTATTAATTTTCCAAAGCCAGTGGCGCCGCTCGCTGTTCATCCCGGGCTAGTAAAGCGTACATTATGGTCTGTACATAAACGCTTTTCATTACGTCCGAGCCTGCGTATTCAGGGGAGGTAAAGTGGGATGATTACGTGTGTTGGAAAACAACAAGCCATCATTTGAGGGGAGAAAAGGAGAAAAAACACCTGGACCTCTTTATTTACTTGTTCTGAAAACGTGCTTTGAAAAATTGCCTCAATTTTTTATCAATCAAAACGAAGAGAGGTAATAACCATCTCTTGAAATAGACTGTGCAACTGGAGTTGTACAAAAAATGATTTGATGCTTTCTTTGCAGGTATTTGCTGTGAGTTTTCTCGGTGTGGCCCTCTTCGGTATATGTGGGGTTGTGATATTTGTCCCGCTGTTCCAGATAAGGCCAACCTGGACAGGAACCCCCCCGTGTGTATACTTCCTCTCGGCACGGGCAACGACCTGGCGAGATGTCTGCGATGGGGAGGAGGTACGGACAGAGAAATTACGTCCATAGTGACCAAGCGTGAATATTTCAACAGGCATTAACCCGGTTTTGAGAAGAAAGACGCGGTTTCTAGTCTTAAGTCTTAATTTGATTATCAAAGCCATTCATCTTTTGATTGGTTGACCTTAAGGTTAAATTACAATTTGAGGGGTTTGAAACCCATTAAGGACCTCTCGACCAACTAATTATGGCTTACAGTCCAGTAGAAGCATTTTCAAAGGCAGTATTTATTAAAAGACCTTTTTCAAACTACAAAAATTCCCAAGGACAAAGTATGTAATGCTGTAGTGATAAATTAATTAAATCATTGTTAGCTCTTTGTTAAAAAGCTATTTAAACACACATTGAGCGATTATAAGGAGCATCAATTATTTCTGATCGTAAGTCCCTTTTCCGCGTCTCTGCTTGGAAGCCTTTATTCTCGCCTCATCGCGACTCACACCTCATGGTTTGTTTCCCTGAGGCTACGAGGGCGAGAGCCTCCTGAAGATAACGCGCGACATCGAGAACAGTTCAGAGATGATGCTCGATCGCTGGAAGATCGACGTCACGCCCGCCGACAAGGAGGAGCGAGGGGACCCGGTGCCTTACAGCATCGTAAACAACTACTTCTCCATCGGAGTGGTGAGTCCAACTTCAGCCAACAGTCATGGCACCGAGGGGATAGTCTTTCGTTTAAATCATAGCGAGAGTAGATTTAAATGGTTTATACTTAAAGTTTTCTAGTATTGGAGTTATGTATTTCCACAAAAAAGACCCCAGAGGATCTGTCTTAAGAACTTAACATAACGGAGACACAGAAGACTCCACCAGGAATATTATAAATCTATTTTATTGTGAAAAGTAGAAACACTTTGAGTGGATCTGGTCTGCGCTGCTTATGTCAAGGTTGAGAGGAGTAATAAAGTCTGCCTTCTTGGCAAAAAAGGTGAAAAATTATATTATATTTTATTTTGGCGTTAAGGTACTAATGACAAAAGAAACAACGCAAAATAACCCTCAAAACTCTGCTGCAATGTTCTGTTGCTTCATAGTAGTCTATTTTCTATTTTCGAGTCTCACTTTCTTCTCCCAAGTAGAAAGAAAGCAGCTTAGATCTGCGCCCCCATTACATTGCATTACATCAGAGGTCATTTAGCTGACGCTTTTATCCAAAGCGACTTACATTTTTAACCCATGGCTTTTTACCTTTTTTTGCCCTGGGGAGCAATTAGAGGTCAGGTTTCTTGCTCAGGGACACTTCCCACATAGAACATGGGGCCGTCAGGACTTGAACCATCAACCATGTGCTTCCCAGCACACCCTCTCTACCCCCTGCGCCAGACAACCCATTAGCTTTTTGGAGAGGGATAATTCTTTAAAAAAATCAAAAAAAGTCACCACCTTTTTTTTCTACTCACAATACAATTTTAACAAAAGTGCTTATATAGTGACAGTAATTTTATTTGTAAAGCATCTCATACGATGCAAATACACAGTAACAATCGATAACACATTGCAAAACAACGCCAATAAAACAAAGGGGGAACAATCCTTTTAACACCAGAGACTGGGAATTGTTGGGATGAGCTTCTCGATGACATCGGGACAGCAGAAAGCCTAGAAACACCTCTACCGACTACACCTGGACTAGTTAGCACTTTATTAGCACTTACCAAGGCACTTACTTTTAGCACTTTGTAGTTTGTAGCTTTCTTGAAGAAACGGTACTTTGATTTTCTTTGTTTTACAGCTTGGTATTTAGTATTGTGTAAGACAACTTACAGTTTTAACTATCATTTATTGTTTGGTTTGACGAATGCAAATCTAAAATGTACAACGTGGGTCATTATCTGCATTTTACCTGTAGTTCTTATTCATTGTTGTGCCTTCATACAACAGAAGGCGCTATGAATAGAACACCTCTTCTGTAACATCGCCCACACGGCGGGATTTCGCTTCTCAGCACCGTGTAACTTTTTATTTTTCGCAGGATCTTTTAAAGCACGCTACAGTGTCACAAACCTTACGTGTGCGACTTCAGGCTCACCTGTGAGCATACGGCGGCTTTTTGATCCTTTCACACCAAAGAGAAGTTTAATCACGGGGACAAAGTCTCCACCGCGGAATAGCCGAGGAGCCAGTAAACCGCTTAACCCAACAGACGGACGGAGAGACACCGTCAGTTATTTAAAGATACAGAAAAATAAATAAAAAAACTCCAATAACGGCATAATCAGTCAATTTGTTTGCTTTGATCACATTCTGGTTGGGCCTTTATTGAGATGTGCTCAACAGCCTCTGATTGACGAACAAGCCTCGTCGTGTCTTTGGCGTCACCCGCCCCCTCCCCCCCTCACCCCTCTCCCCTCCACACACACACACACACACACACCCTCCTGTCCATCTACTACATAATGACACTGATTTCACGTAGCTCATGTTAGCCATTACTGATAAATGTCAGGGGAAATATGGTAATTGACATTTGCAGGTGGCATAGGAGGGAGCCACTCGATGTTGGGAGACGTAAGTGATGCATGGCTTCACAAATGTTAGTTGAATAACACCTCCAGCCGGGGCCCCTAATGACGATGTCGGAGGACTTTGGCGGGCGGGTCTTGTTAACATTGTGATAAAGGAGAGCGCTACTGGCTGTCGTACAGGGCTAAGTGGTTACAGCGGGGAAATGCATCTCTCCACATTCATCCTGTGGTTCGAGCGCATTCATTTGCCTGTATAGAAAAACAGGTTTGGAGCGATATATTTCCTGCGTAGATTTATTCCGCCTGTTCTCATCCGGCATTCGTAGCCGGAAATTAAAATCCACGTTATCTTGAAAGAAGTTTGAAGAACTTGAGAGACGGCGCTTCTTTAGTTATTTTTTCTCAAACAACAATAGTTTCCTCAATACAACCAAGTATTTGTGTTGCCTAAAACAAACTGAGTTGTTTACTGTGAAGCTGGAAGCTTATTTTGAAAAGACTGTATGCGTGTCATGAGCGGAACTTAACGCAATTTTTTGTGTGATGGCATCCATGTTGCATGAGGACATGTTGTTAGCTTCTCTAGCACAGCGCTGTCAAATCAGCCTTGTTTGTAAGACGCTTTGTAAAGGCACAAAAAGAGTGAGAGGTTAAGTGGAATAGGTGAAAGGAGTCGGAGCTGGAAAATCCTTCAGAAAATGTCAGATTTGGGGATATTTTTTGCAGAAATCCAGCATAAAGCCTGGAGGGAAAACCAGAGAAGTACGCCTCATATTTGGAGCATTGGATGTGTACATCCTCAGAAATGAAACGTATAAATCCCAGAGGTTTCCTCATCACAGCTTCACGTCAACTCTTCTCCGTGCAAAGCGTCCTCACTGAAGATATTACCAAAGCTTATTGAACACTTTGGCAACAGCATTAAAAAAAAAAAGCTAAAAAAAGAAAAATTGAAACATCAGATTTTCTGTTCAGTATTAAAAAAAAAACATCTCTCTCAATACCTTTTCCAACCCTGGATTGAGTGGAATGAGTCGTGACATTCAGTGAGGACGCATAATGTCTCTGGATTTGTAGTCCTGGCGAGGTGTACGGATGCCTGGTATTGATTTACGACTATTTGTGTTTTTTTAATGTGACTTTTCTGTTAAATACACCATAGAAATAACAGTAAGTTGTTGACTCCTTCTTGCTGAACCAGAGCTTTGTCCCGCCTGGTTCCTGGACTCATCACCGCTATTGTCTCCGCTCTGCAAGCGGGATTAGCACCCGGCAGGCGTGATGATGACAAATGAAGTTGTTCGTGGGGGATTAAGAAGACTTTGATATCTCTATGGAATTGAGTGTGATATAATATTTCATGTCACATCAATTATTATTTTTTTCTTTTTGGCTTTCCGTTGGAACGAAAAGACCGAAAATGGCAATAAAGATTACCCGACAAGTCAAGCTGGTAATTACCTCAGAGATTATGCAGATGGAGATTAGATTGTTTCTGTAATGACGACGTTGAAACCAAGACATCAGCAGGAGAAGCGCCGCCGCCGCGTGCTCAAATCTGAAGTCATTCAAAGAGAACTTCTACCTTTCTATCGCTGCGTTTGCTCTCGTTGCTCTCTAACGGCCTCCAACCGGAGACTCCTCTCATTTCAAGTTGTTTCAATCCAACAACTCGGGTGATTCTTTCAACAACAACAAAAAATAACCATCCCTTTTTTGTCGTCTTTTTTTCTCTTTTTTGGGGGAGGTGTGTAGGGGGGGGGGTCTTCCAAACTAACCTTCTTCCACGGCGGTTCAGAATTAATGGCCGCCGTCCCTTCGGGAGGATGTGGAAGTGACGTGAAGTGTAATGATCTCAATCAGGACCAGGGGTGAGAGACAGAACTAATCTCTGAGCGCGCTCCACTACCATAATGCAGTCAGCCGCCCTAATGACCCCGGCCCTCCTGTCAAAGCCATTACTCTCCCCCGTGGTGAAAGGCACATCAAACCGCTGGGGCCCACTCGTAATTGGACTAAACTTTGAGCTATGAGAGGACATTACACATGTCCTGTATTAATTTGGGTGCCAGATTTTTACATTGGTAATTATTTGAGGGCAGCTATGGAGAGAGAGAAGGACGGAGAGGGGGAGAGAGCAGACGCCGCCGCGAGGGGGTCATGAACATGTGTCCAACATACTGATATATATATATATATATATATATATATATATATCAGTAGCTGTGCTGATTATACAAAGTTTATGGAACATTTAGTGAGGAGAACATGTCATGGGTTCAGTCTTTGGTCGTTTTATCACGTTAAAGTTTTAATATTTTTGAAAAGTTGAAATCATTTCAGCCACTTTGATCACACGTATGAACATAAATCATTGTTTCAGGTCTGCAGGTCTGAAACCTCACCTTATGACGTGTACTTTTGGAGTGCGCTTCAATAGGGAGGCGAGAATAAAATACTTTCATCTTTGAGCAGACACATCTATCTATCATTTCTATAAATTCTTGTTGGCTTTTTTCCTAATGTTTTTAGTTGATTTCATAATTGTATCAGTCATTTTACGTATCTGCCAAGTTCTGTTATTTGTCCATCTTGAAAAACAGATATATAGTGTATATTCTTTATGAGGTTGATTTCAGCAACATGGCGGCATTGAGCCGGTTCACTTCAAAAGTTTCCCCCCTTCAACAAACTACCGCTGCGTCGATGGAGGACCACAAAGGCCTTCCTGCGCCGCCGGCAGCTTGAAATCGCTGTTTACTGTTGCAAAGCCGCGGCTCCACTTGTACAAATCTCCGATAACGGAGCCTAAACCAAAGGGGAGACAACCTCTCTCGCTTTTCACTCTTTTGTTTGCAGCCATTGTCCTGTTTGCAAGAAAGTCAAGTTGCGCTGTCTCAGATATATCCATCATCTCACCTCTCTGGCTGGCGTTGGAAGCGTGAGGAGAGTCTGCGGGGATCTTGAAGGATTCTTTTGGTCTTCAGCTTACAGCGTCTTCAAGAGACTTCAAGAGAAGCGCCATTGATTTCTTTTCTCTTTTTGGCTTCTCTTAAATATCGGTATAGAGCGCTAGCAGGGGGTCTTCCCTGTGGTGTAGTTCCACTCAAAATGGAGCGGGTCAAAACAGATTGCTTTAGTAGAAGGGAGGAGGAGGAGGAGGAGGAGGAGGAAGCAGAAGAAGAAGAGAAGGACGAGGAGAGGAACAAGCTCCAGAAATTTGTAGCCACTTCCTAGCTGCTTCCTGAGAAGTTTGTTCGGAGTCTTTTTCATCAGGAAGGTCTTTCTTTCAGCGTTTTTCTGCTGACACCGACTTGGAAGTGTAAATTAAAGAAAATTCTCTCTGTCCTTCTGTAGTTCATTACCTCAGACTCCCCAGTCTGCTGCCGAGGTCCTCTGCATACTTATTCGCACAACTGATGTGGGGAACAGGGATGTTTAATATGAGCATAATATTGATCTGGTTTAGCTTTTCCCGTGTTTGTCCCTGCATGCCTTGTGTGTGCGTGTGTGTGTGTGTGTGTTGCCTTTATTGCATGGTAGCATGCCCGGCTCGTTAGCCACGAGCCGCTCGGCCACAGAGCAAAGTGGCGGCCGTTCTGTTAGCTCTGCTGGATGCGAGCTGTCCACTCGCCATCGAGTCCAAAAGCTCGCTTTTCTTAGCTTTAACCACTTTAAAAAGACATATAATCAGTGACACATCATTGAAATCTAAACTAATAAATAATTGATACTTGACAACTATGGTACTCAACTAATCTGCATTTTTCAGATATCATGTTATTTAAAGGTACACTGTATTATCTTTTGGGGTGTTTATTGGCAGAGATGGAATATGAAGTTCAGGACATTATTAGTGTAGAATCAATTGAAATAAACAATTGTTGAATCTGCACAATAAGCGCTTCATATCTACATATGGAGCTTGTAACCTCCAACCTCAGATAAACAGATAAACCAAACGCTGGAGGGACCCGGTTTGATGTTGTTGGACATGCTACTGAATTCTGGATGTAGGGGATTTGTTTTTAAGGAATTATTCCTCCTCAGGAATCAGGAAACATTTTTTTGCCAAAATATGTCAGACATACATGGAATTTGACTTGGCAGTTGACAGTAGACAGTATGACAATAGACGAGTAACACGAGTAATAAAATAAAATGCTAATGCTATGAGTTAGTTTAAAATAAATGAACAAAGTTAAAAATATTTAAAAATTAAAAAATAGCGAACCTTCATACTGCAAAATTGAGATTTATTTTCTTTTTCTTGACGCAGCAGGACGAAGCGAGGTCAAGTGACCTTTTTTAAACTTGTTCCAAAGAGAGACTTAAACACCTCCACAAAGTCTCGTCTGGTCCAACTTCTGATCCTGCCGCTGTGCTCCGGCACATGGCCACATCACCGCTCGGTTGGGCTTCAGACTCTTCAACGACACGATTTTCTTCCGGGCGGCTCGGTTGTTTGTTCCGTACGTTAACGCTCAAATACCACATAACAGGCATACCAGATGGAGGAGGTGTTACTGATGAAGTGTCTCCGTCAGTCACACCACTCTAGCGTATGTAACATGAACTGTGTCCCTGTGACACCAAGAACTCCCAACGAGGCTGCACAGCGAAAGACAGACGGGGGGGTCAGAAACGGGGTTGAGAGGATATATATATTAATATATATATATATATATATATATATATAGAAGTGTATATTTGTGTGTGTGTGTGTGTGTGTGTGTGTGTACGCGTCTCGATATGTATGTATATATAGAGAGAGAGGCGGGGGGAGGAGAGAAAACAGCACCCTGTTGGCTGGGAGCTGTGATTACTCACAATGTGTGTTTAATTAATTAGCCTGTGTGGAGACAGCGTGCTGTTCATCAGGCTCTCTGTCAATACCCCTCCAACCCGAGCTCAACCCCGCTGCCACCTCCCGCACACAGCTTTTTTTTCCTCCATCTTATAGAACTATAGACACGAGAGACGTGCGAGGTGTGACTGCGCTGCTGGAGAGGTCGGGTCGGTTAAAGTGGAGCGGTTCGCTTTGAAGGCGAATGGCTGTACTTGTGCTGAGGATGTTGAATAGCTTGACGTGTTAAGCAAGCTTTATATTAAATCACAGAATCACAAAACGCCCCCAAAAACGCCACACTGCGTGGCTGCAGCAGGAAGTGTGATTTGATTAATGGAGGCCGGAGTTGGAGGTTTGAGGAGGAGAGAATAACTGAGCTGGAGATGTGCTTGTGTCTTTCAGGACGCCTCTATTGCACGTCGCTTCCATGTCATGAGGGAGAAGCATCCCGAGAAGTTCAACAGCAGGTAAGTTGGCTTTTCCGATACCATAAAGTATGGCGATAGGTTACAAACCCACCGGATTTTCACAGTAATAGACTTCTAGTTGTATAGAAGTCTGTTGCACAATGATTGTACTTACTTATGAGTATACTTTATACTTTAAAACATGCTTCTCCTTGCTAACAATTACGGACAAGAGGAATTTAACAAGGAACATATTTCCCAGTAGAAAAGTTCAGGTTTTTTTGAGTTCAGGTTTTTTCGTATTGTGGCTGCAGCGGCTGATACAAACAAGGTGAACAGTTATGTCACTCGTCATTCATCTTTGTTGAGACATGGAAAGCATTTGAAAACATTTCGAAAAATCGTCTCCCTCTGGTGCTGGTTTCCGTCCAAATGAACAGAACTCGTTCTTTTCAGTAACCATAAATATCCCGAGGCTCAATGTTTGGACCAAAGCCCGTGATTGGCACAAGTCTTGAGAGGTAAAAGAAGAAGCTCCCTCATTCTGAACCAACCGGCCTGCAGAGCCTCCCCAGACCGTCTGTTGCCCGCTTCATGAATCCTCTCCGGAGCGCCGTTTGACAAATGGGCCGGCTTCTTATTTAGCATTTGTGATTACCTCAAGGAGACGCGTTCACCTTTGGAGATGAACAAATGTGGCATCTATGTTTCCATCAATATTTAACGTCCCCCATACGTCTCCACTAGCGCCAGGGAGTAATTGCGGGCCTAATTGAATTTGCTTGGCTAGTTTGACATCACGGATCAGTCAGACTGATGACACGCGGCCTCTTAATAATCCCATTTGTACTCATTATCATATTTTACCCCGGTCTTAGTACAACATTTAGCCAACTATCCTTCTGCCTCTTGTTGCTCGATCATGCGGCCGTGCCGGCGAAATGGGGAAGCTGAGACTGTGTCGGTTGTGTAATGGCTACAAGGGAGCGGCCTAAAGACATCGGCTGTAAATCTTCTGATTAACCAGAGACGCGTTGGGTAGTCATCGCCGTGTCGTCGTCAGTAACCACATTACTTCTTCGGTGTTGTTTGTCCAGCTCACGGTGAGCCAGGGTCCAGACCTGCGCACACCGACCGCATCTCTGTTGTCCTACTCGCCGTTTCAAGCCTTTTAATGAAAAATGATATAGGTATTTTAGGCAAAAGATTCCGTCTGTTATTCGAATTCATTTAATAATTCAGGAGGGGGAATGGGTTTAGGATCTCTCTATTACACACTTTCCTTTGCCAATTCAATAATGCATGATTATAGTTTTTCAAGGTAGCAAGAGTGTAATGTGCGGATCCTTGGGGGGGGGGTCCTGGAATGACGAGGATACGATCTCCGCTACTGAAATACAGGGACAAAACAAATGTTGATTTCCGTTCCCTGAGCCACTCCCCTCTCCGTCACCTCTGCAGCTGAGCCAAACCACGCCCGCCACCACACAGCGATTTTGTTGGATTTGTCCAAAATGGCTCGTGTCCATTGGAAGCGCGTCGCGACTCATCACAGAGTCGTCTTCCTGCAGCTCGAAGCTCATGAACGCCAGTGAGAACGGAGCAGGTTGCACCCGCTTTTATCCAAGGATGATTTCCTCAAGGAAACATGTTTTTGTCAACCTTTAAGCGCCATGAAACTCCCTTATGCATAAATGTGTTGGAAGCTTTTGCTCCACACACATTCACATTTGATTTTACACCAGACCGAATGATATTTCTAACAGTTGCTCAACTTTTCCTTTTCATCTTATATGTTGTAACGTCAAATCAAAATACCTAATTGACCAATGTTTCAAAGACAAGCAATTTTTTTTCTGAGGTAACAGCGGGAAGGGAAAAGTTTTTATTTATTAATTAAATGTAATACTTTTTTCATTGAAATAATTTATTTTACCTAGTGATTGTTATCTTTAGTTGCAGGTATCTGCACCGTAAAATTAGTTTAATATTCCTTGTCAGACGTAGAGAATACTAAAGAATAGAAGATATCCTTAAAAACAAGGCCTCATAGAGACAAAAATTCTTTATATCTCTTATCTTTATTGCTGTCATGTAGCTTTTTAGAGCCATATCTTGGCTCTTGATCATAGTTCAAATTCGAGTAGGTTTATAAAAATGTAAAATTTTAGAACTTGGAAAAAGAGAAATGTCAAATTTTGACATAATGGGGTTTTAATATGTGACAGCTGTAATGGCGCTTCACTTCCCACATTCAACAAATCTGTAGATTTTGTGACTCGTTTGACCTTAAGGAAACTGAATATTTAATGAGTTTTAATTACCAAACAACATCAAGTAGCTTTTGTTAATTATGAAATGAGGGGATTTTGTTGATGAAATGCTGGGGTCATACCCCCCCTCCTCCTCCCCCTCCCTTCATTTCTCTTGTTCTATCCATCTTCTGTATTTGCACCTTGGGGTGATTACCAGGGCGAAGGTGTGAAGATTTGACACTCGGCAGATAGATTCATTTACTGCCACTGCCGGACCTGGAGGTGATAATGAGGTTGAGGATTAAAAGCAGACAATCAGTCGGCCCGTGACGAAGGCTGCGCCACCTCCTCCCCCGTCGCCACTCCTCCTCCGCCGCCCCGTTAAAATATATGCTACTCCCCTTTTTTTCATGCTGATCTCCCATGTAATTACACGCTAATCTGTAACTGAGAGGAAAGTAATCCGCCGAAAGAAGGGAAGAGAGCGGTGGAGGTTTGGAAGAACTTTGTCCTGTTTACTTTCCCTGTGATGTTACATTAAGTTTTGACATAGCGTAACACAGATTACACATTTTCCTTTCTTTCCCGATACGTCTGTTTGTTATTTAGAAACGTGTGAGCCGTTCTTTAAACGTTCTTTCACGGATAGACGTTCTTTGGACAGGTTTTATAGGTTGTTGAATATGGAGGAGCAGCAGGAAAACACAAAGATTTTATCATATTAATAGTAATATGATAAAATAATAATAATGTCTTCGTTTAAAAGTCATGTTCTCTGAGTTAATAGTAAGGAAGGATCAACATACATTGATGGGACATTGACCGTCTCCCGTGTTACTGAAATGAAATTGCTTTGAGATGATACTAATTCGTCTGATTTGGGACATTTGGGCCGCAGCGTGAAAACCGCTGCGACTTCACCTGCGATGTTTTGTTTATTCCGCGGCATCCATCACGGCGCTTTGATGTTCCCATGATATTTACCCCGCGTACCCGGATCTGTTTTCGGTCCCCGAGACATCTAACACCGCCGCGGCGCTCCTCCAGAGCCGCTCTGCGCCCGTGCGCCCACAGGCCCTCGCTGTGCTGTGTAACCATCCTGAGTTAACCTTTCTCGAAGGCACAGGGAAGCCCGGGCATGGAGCACTCTTTAGCATAATGAGTATGTTCATCAAAGCGCTGCCGTGTGCTGGATGGGAGCCGCCGGAATCACCAACACACGCACACGTCCACACACATTTGTGTGTGTGTGTTTCCTGCTGAGCTGGGAACCGGGCCACAGGTGATGGCGCTCTACGTTACACATGCGCAGGCACTCATTTGGGAAACACGCAGGGCGGAGCTCGGTGGCGGCCGCCCTCGGACCTCATTTGAGGATGAAATGTGACCAAAGTGTCATCTATAATTGATGAACGCTTTTGTGTAATTTAGAGAGATCTCACCTGTGGCCCTATCCCCAGCTCAGTGGGAACACACACACACACACAAACCACATGGACTTAAGCAAAGACTCTGCATATTACATACGTACATCTAGTGGAGGGGCTGAGACTTTAAAGGACCATCATTTAGAAAATAAATGATTTATTGGAGAAGACTTTTAACTGGAGATTGAGACCATAAACACATGTTTAAAATGTTTACTGAGGGAGTAAATCCAGTAAGACGTAGAGTCCTTTTCTTATAGACTTCTGTAGAACCAGACTTCCTTTTTTTGCAACCAAAAGAGTTGCCACCTGCTGGTCACTAAAAGTAATGCATATTTATTTTTTGGTAGTTGGCCGACTGGCACAAAGACAATGTTTGTTACCTGAAAGGCAAACACACCGGCTGTATTCGATCACATTTTAAAATAAGTGTCAGCATTTATTTTTGACATCTGAGTTTCTCCGTCTCTGATTTTGGCCCGACATTGTCTGGCAAGACTGTAGCGACATTCAGAGAGACGTGGAAATCAGTTTGACACAACGGTTGACCGCAAACAGCGATGACATTTAGCATTTCAGCTGGAGTACAAGTCTTATAAACTATTAATGCATCTCCCCTTAGCACTCATCATGTCGCATGCTGCTCAAACGCAGAGCGAAGGTGGAAGAACATCAGTGACGTCACTGACTGACAACCACCGAGGGTCCATTCGGGAGAAGACTCGCACGCGCTAATGGGGAACGATAACTAACTCGATCGCACCCTGACTGTAGAAACAAAACGGGATCGAAGTAAGATCCCCCTGCAGATGTGTTGCAGGAGGTGTCAGACCTTCGATAAACACCCGAAGCCCTGTAAACAATATGAAATCATTAATTAACAGCATGGCTTCGTTCAGTTCATTTCAGGTGTCTCAACAGTTCCCAGACAGTCACAAATGAGATTCTGTTTCTTTTCGACTTTTATATTATTACAATACTTGTTTTTAATTGTTCAACAGCCGCCGTAACAACGCTCAAGTGTTCCTACTAATTATCGGAATTGTTACTGGAATAATGGTGGGAAAAAAGCACATTTTTCCCCAAAAATGTTTTCTCCAAAAAGTGTAAAAGAAAATGTTGAGCCGAACAGTTAAGTTCTATGCACCGTATCACTTCAGTTTTTTATATTCAACCCTAAAGATGTTGACGAAAAAAGGCCCCTTGGAATCATTTCAGTGCAACAGACACAGATACATTTTTCAAACTGCTCGCTGGGCCTCTGAAGGCAAGGCGACGCAACCCGGGTCGTTCCTCAAACTGCCAGTCGGCGCGCTCCAGGCGGTGTCGTGTTAAACAAAACAGTGCATTGATGCAATGCACAAAGAGTTGGTTATGTCAATGCGATATTTATCACCTCTGATCAAGTAGAAATTAGTGTGAAGATGAAGGTCGTAGATCATCCAGGGTTAGATTAGGTGTCAGAGGGGAAGAAAATCGATGGCTGCTTGCTCGGCGTGCAGTGTGGCCGGTAGAAAGTGCACTTGAAAGCGCTGTGGCCTGAGGACAGCAAGGCTGCAGTGAAGCTCATCGCCTCAGACATCCTTTAATATCAGGTGACCAACCGGTGGAGGGTTGATGCACACGGGTGTTTTGATTTAGGGTGTTAGAGCTACAGTACATTTGTCTTTTATTAGATGTTTTTCTAAGCCCGTTTGTGGTCTTCTCTCATCTCGCGCCACACAGTTTGAATATGTCCTCTTCTTTCAGTTTTATTTTGTGATTTGTTTGTGCAAATAAAACGACACCTGGGTAGCGGTGGAAACATGAGCTGCTGTTTTTCTTTTGCTGTGCCAGCTGTGACAACAACAGCTGATCTCACGTGAGCACCGCTAAAGTTATGATTGCAGTACACTTTGCATTGATACACTGCAGGTTAAATCACAGCTCGGAGGATGGAAAACCTGCTACATACCTAATGGTGAAAACACAAATCGCTCCCACGGGGAATACATCAGAGGAACTTCCAAGATGTTTATGGAAATGGACACTTTATTTTACCATTTATTGCTCTTACCACTAAGTCCTCGTAATCTAACTTAAAAGTATCATCTTACTCAAATGGACTCCCTGATAATACTGTAGGAGACGCTCCCCGCAGTCAGTCTGAGGAGTCTGGTGTTCAGCGTCAGTCGGCGGATAACGAACGACAATCCGATCCAGCCAATGGGATGCTCCTAATTACCTAATGAACAGGGACATGAGGTGATTTGTTGCCATGGTGCGCTTGTTAGGGTAAGTGGTAGCGAATCGACCGGATTCTCAGATGTTGTCTCTCACTGTATCTGTTCTTTAGTGTCGTTTGGTTCTGCAGTCCTTTTAAATAAAAAAAACAGATTTAGCCATACTGTCAAATTTGAGGAGAGGACAATGATTTATTGATGCAAATCCCAATAAATGTCTTGGTGAATGACATAGTAGCTCATGGGCAGTGTTTTGCCATTAAGAATTATAATATAACAACAAGCTCTCTTGTGGATTCTGTTGGAGACTCCTACAACTTGCCAAATGTATATCTCAAACAGCAGCATGTGTTGCTTTCTTCTAATTTCATCTCAACATTAAAAAATTGGACGTAGCTGCTTCTGGCATAATTGGATTTTCTTCTTCTTTGAAAATGTTGGATTGTTCAAATCAGCCTTTTCACATCTGCTCATGTGGTTCTATTGAATATTTTACCTCTGATACTCCGCTTCCACACAGCGATAACGATTCTATGCATCCAGAACATTCCTTGTACTGAACCTGGCTTCATTCTCCGACCACTCGTTTTGAATATGCTTTTCAAAGTGGCCACCTCCATTTGTTTACTTGCAAAAATGGCCCTGTCTCGTGTTCATGTGCTCTTGTGGGTTGGACTACCGGCCTTACAGACGGACGAGGATGATGATGATGATGATGATGATGATGATGATGATGATCATGCTGGGGAAGAGGTCGGGGTGTGTTGTTGTGGAAAGCCTCCCAGCATGGCCCTGTCGCCCTCCTGCCTCTTCCCACCTCCCTCTGCTACCATCCCTCTTCTATTGACCATGTTGCACATTATAAATCAACTGAGTTGGGCTACCTTGCAAGTACCCTAACGAAAGCTCATTTATAAAGTGGCTAAATGGTCCTGACAAAAGTCCTAATGAGGAAATCAATAATTCAGTGATTGTTACTCTTCTTATACTAATACGTTCCTCTCATAGCACTTTGACTACAGCCACGAGAAGGCCATTTTTTACTGTGGTCAGTTCTTACGTGTTAGCACTGTTTTTTCTTCTGTTCTTGAAGCGTTTTGATGGCATGACGCTGATTCAACGCTGTGATGCTGTGACGCACATTGTGATACATCCGATACAACTTGCTCTCTTCCTTTTCAATTTTCTGCATTTAATCTCTTCCGTCCTCTACTTTATTTCATGAGGTTTTCTACTTTTTTATTTTCATATGTCTTTCAAGAAAACCTGGAGTGATATTTTCTCGGGGGGTGGACGCTACGTTCTCTGAAGTTTTCAATGAATTTCAAGATTTTTTGGCGTGAGTAATTGGATGTGTGGTGTGATATGGAATGCCTTTTAGTCAAAATTAAATAAATGAATAAATACGTAAGTACATGAAATATGCATTTGAAATACATCATGAAATAAATAAATGAGGCAATAAATACATAAATATTAAATACATTTAATTATTTCATGGTACTTTTATTTCATAATGCCATTTTACATTTCACGTTCTTATATGCAAATCAGGGGGCGTGGCTACATCTAACATTCAAAACAGACAACAGAGCCGTGTGCAAAAGAAGGCTGGCTAAGGGACGTGAGATTAGCGCTGGTACTACAAGCACAGGTGCTGGACGCCCGCCTCCGGACAACACAAAGTTAGCCAGCTTGTCGTGTTGACTTCTTCAACTTGAACGTGCGTGTGGAAGAGGTCCAAGTTGAAGAAGTCAACATTTGCGCTGGTACTACAAGCACAGGTGCTGGACGCCCGCCTCTGGATATTCCTGGCGACATGCGAAATGCGTGACTGACACTTGAGAGTGACGGATTCTGTGTTGGTTGGTTTGCTAAATTGCTAGCTTAGCTTAGCTGAAGCTAATGCAACCTCATCAAAGTTTGACACCCACTCTGCTAGTGATAGCACTTGAATAATCTTGTTGCAGATAATGTAGAGCAATAGACATTTTTAAAGCTAAATCAAAGCATTGCGCTCAGTTACAATTGTTGGAGAAATAATATCACACTGCCATAAAAAGTTAAATCCGATGCCCCTCAGATGTTTGTTTGATTAGTTTGAAGACACACAGGCCGCCTTTACGTTACTTACTAGAAAAAAAAACAATATAACACACAGAGTATAACAAATAATCAATACGCCGATAGCCAAATAAGACATTTTCTTTGTGTAGTCACGAGAATTGAATGTACCACAGCAGCATGCGGACAGATGGTGACTCACCCCTGCGAGGTCATTGATCATCAGCCTTAGCGGTGGGAGTGTGTGTGCTGGAGGAAGCCCGGGGAGCAGCGCCCCGGTCCTCCGTTAATTGCAGGGGCAGTTAGATTACCCTCTTACACCCCTCACTGGGTCATAATGTTTGGCATGCGTACCCACTGGTGACCCCATGTGCTCCCTCAGATGCCTCTCTTACTGGCTTTGGATTCATCATTATGCTTCAATATGTGATTAATGAGCCACATTATACATTCTTTGGAGATTAATGACTGTGTGATTTTGGTCAGCGGTAAACATTAGAGGTGTATTTCCTGTGTAGTTCAGAGAATCCTCTTTTCAAGCGTGAATCAATCACACCTTTACAGACTGGGTTCTTTTTCACCAGCTGAGCGTATAAGAGACTGGAGACAGAAGAGAAAAAGAGATGCTGACTGAACATGCTTCAAAATTTTGATGTGGGAAAAACACACCCTATGTTTCCTCTCTATTGTTGATCTTTTTCCACTTCCTGTTGTCTCGTTTCTTTCAGAACAAAGAATAAGCTGTGGTACTTTGAGTTCGGCACTTCGGAAACCTTTTCGGCCACGTGTAAGAAGCTCCACGACTTTCTGGAGGTTGAGGTAAATAAAACCACACATTTTCTGGTTCTGTTTTAGCCTTATAGAAAATGAAAACGGAAAATAAACTAAAGTTACAGCTTTTATGTGCTCTGCTGTGTGAATCCGGGTCATCATATTAATATTCTGTTGAGAACTTGATGAAGACGGTATGCACATGAATGCAGGTAAGCTCTCAGCTAAAGATACTGGTGCTTGTTAAAACATATTCTGGTCAACCATTGTTCCTTAAATGGGACACATTTGTACAAGTTTTAAATTCACCTAGACAGCGTGTTGATGTGTGAAGGCTATCCGTACACCTTCCCTCCTGCTTCACACTGAACGTCAGTTCGACATAAAGGTAATTAGCCCTACATGACCCTGCTGTGCGTGATATTGAGTGATAATGAAGACGGTGTCTATACAATTCATCTTCCCCCTTCTCAGAGCTATCCACTGAATGCCGAGGTCGTCATTAATTAGTGCTCGATAAGTACCCATAGTGCTGGATGAGGTAGGAAGATCCATACTGGTGTATAATCTACAAGTATTACTGGCCTTTGTCACATCAAATTCATTGTTCGGGTTCAGGTTGGGATAGTAAGAGCGGACTCAGTCTAAAACTTCATAGAGACGGATTCAGGATTAGACATGTATTCAGACTGACACAGAGGAGAGCTAAAAGGGAGATAGGCCTACAGGGTCAGACAGAGGAACGTGTACATGTTCAGAAAGACCGATATCAGTTTAGGCCTGGGCAGAAAGTAGGTTCCGGTGTTCATGGTTGCCCTTTAAACACGTGTGGCGCTCAACAGCCGTTTTTCCATGACAGACGCTTTCTCAGAGGTGGAAAATACTTCTACGGTCCTGCAGTTGCGTAGCCGTTTGTCATTTTTGGTTCCTTGCCTCTCCTTGGCTTTTGTCTGATGTTTTTAGGGTTGTGCCTTTAGCAACAGAGTCACAAATCTCATCAACTCTCTAGTTGTTCCAGTTCTTTCGTTGGCATCTTTGACCAATCGGTTTCTCTTCTCCACCCTCCGTTGTTTCTTAATTTTTTTTTATTTTTATCAGCAGCCCAGTGGAAACGTCATCAACCCACCCACTGTCTCTACAATGAGAAGCGCCATTCAAACAAAGGTTGAATAGGACATTACAAAGACTGATGGTGGTCTGATAAATGTCTAATCTAGCTGCAATCATGGGTTGATAACCTATTTTTTTTTACTTAAAGACAAGGTAGCATTAGAATAAGTGCTGGCATCCACATTTCCAACTTTCGTCCATCGTCCATCAGGTGATCTGTTAAGTCACGCGGAACCACATTTTGCTCAGCAAATTTCATCACTTATCTGATTAGAATGTTTTCTACCTAGAAACCACTGGTGCCAACGACTTATACCTTTGTGGCAAATCATTTTTTTTTTTTTTTTACTTTTTCTTTCTCCTTTCTAAAAGTGTGACGGCGTTACTTTGGACCTCAGCAGCATCTCCTTGGAAGGCATTGCCATTCTCAACATTCCCAGCATGCACGGCGGGTCCAACCTTTGGGGCGAGAGCAAGAAGAGGAGGGGTAACCGCAAGGGGGGCAAAAAGAGCCAAGACAAGAGGACACCAGTGCTCGACCCCAAGGAGCTCACGTTTGCAGTTCAAGGTAGCTTTGACAGCAGAGGAGTTAATACATGTTCAACTGTTGTGGTTTTCTTTTATGAGATAGAACATAGTGGAAAAAAACATTACGAGTTGTTTTTGTTTAAAAACAGTGTGTGTATCTTTAGCCAGAGCAGCTGTATGGATCCTGAGATAGCAATGTTGGCTTCCTTGTCTCGTCGAAAAAGTGTTTTTCATGGTGTCCCGAGGATAAACCCTGAGTACTTCATTACTGAACTGAGACCAAACTTGGCTAGATGAAACACATCCCCAAGTTAACATTGTCACTGACATGCTGACAACCTCAACACACATGAGTGAGGTAATTGTGCAAATCAGCACTTTCAAAACCCTGCACCTACAGTAGATCTGGGTTTGTTTGCGTTATCAGACATTATACCGTACGAAATATCGGGAGGCAAGGACACAGAATCGCACAGTCTGTGTCCTTGCCCCTATCAGACAGATCAAAGCCTCAACTTACCACCAAACTTTTCCAGAGTGCATGAATATTTCACCGATGACAAGGCGAATCATTGCTAGCCGGTTTTGTTTGCAAAGAAGAGGTACAATCATGTCACTGTTTGGGACTGTCACTTGCGTATTAATGGTTTGTGTGGGCTCCAGTGGACAGGCTCAGTTAATAGGAGTGGACGGAGGGGGGAGGGGAAGGTGTTTGGCATTCCCCCGAATCCATATATGTCAAAAGGAAGCCCATTAATGGGAATATATGAATGAACGAAGCAGAATGAGTCAGCTGAGTCACATGAAGGGCCTAAACCTTTTATTTCCTATCGTGTCCAGCTGCTGCCTTCATGCTTTTCAGGTGTAAATGGTGAGATGGGTTTATTTTACCTGGTAAGAAAAAGAGTCACCATCAAGCTTTCATTTATTTCCTTTTCTGATTTGTTTTGTTTCAGTTAGATTTCGGGTGATGCACCTTGAAAGAAAAGCATATCTGTGACATCCCAAATGGGATGATGTGAGTTTTCGATGAAGGTGCAGTGTGGCCCGGACTGTGAGGGTGATAGTTGATCAATTCAAAGCCCAATTTTGCTACAATGAACACTCCATTAATCCCTCAATAAAAATCAATCAGTGTGAATTAAAAAAGGGGGCCACTGTCTGAACGTGGAAAGGCACTTAGTGTGAGCAGGCAGTGTATTCGTATGCCACTACGTCTCTGTCTGTTTGTTTATTGATGTGTGTGTGTGTGTGTGTGTGTGTGTGTGTGTGTGTGTGTATAAATGGACGCCCTTGTGGAAGGTGCCCTCAAGGTGAGCCGCCCAACTTGTCAGATCAAGAGAACAACGTATTTAGAGGTAAACACAGAAGTGCATTAGCCCAGAGGGGGCACCGCCGAGCCCGATGCACGGATCAAACTGTTGGTTGGGATTATTTTGTGTGTGTGTGTGTGTGTGTGTGTGTGTGTGTGTGTGTGTGTGTGTGTGTGTGTGTGTGTGTGTGTGTATATGTTTGGGTCTGTCGGGTGGGTGGAGGATGGGTGGAGGGTGGCTGCAGAATAAAAAAAAAACATGACCTTTCGAGAGCTGTTAATTCGTCCCGCTGGTGACGCCAGGAGACAAGCCCCCTCAGGTGGAAGGGAATGGCTGCAGAGTGAATTATTTAGAATGGGACTGAGGTTTTTGCAGGGGAGGGTTGGAAGGGAGGGGCTCCAACGTGTGGGCGGAGGGGCTGTTGCTTGGGACTGATGCCCCTCGACAAGCCCCATGAAGCTTTCTTTGGAGGATCGGCCTCCTCACACCCTACACCTCCTCCTCCTCCTCCCCGCCATTTCTCTTTAGTTTTACTTTCCGCCGATGGGCTGCTGGTCCTGCTCCACCAGCGGCCTCCACAGTTACTTCTTTGACAGTGACAAGGACGCCGTTTGTCTTCATGGGAAGACATGGCTGATGTTAAAGCCGTAGCGCTGCTATTGGGAATTCTCCATATGGATTTTTTCTTTTTCTGCGTTGTCACCTTCACTGTTTGTTTGTTCATCGCAGTCAAATATCGACTTCAAAATGTCACATGGTTGTTTATTGTGCTTTCATCAGTCATGTCTGAAAATGACTATTTAGACCCAAATATAGTTGTATTGTCACGTAGGATTGGTTTAATAATAATAATCAGGTCGTCTAGAGGTCAATGGTTTTACCCAAAACTTTTAGGTCAAACATCTATTTGTGTGTTTTTATTAAACATCTGGTCGAACAGAGTGGCTCTGACCTTGTTACATTTAGCAGAGAGGCTCTACGGTCTTTTCCAACAGTAAGCACTCCCGGGAACACTGGATCCTTGTAGCCCAGGGCAACGAGGAATCCCTATCGCCATGGTGACGCTGTCCATCACGCTTGTCAGCACGGGCCCCGTGTGAGCTGTTTGCGTTAACGTGAGAAGTCACAATGGGTGTGTGTGTCGGGGGGGCGGCTTTAAAGCCCAGTGTCAGCGGGTCAACCTGCTGGGCATGTACACACACTCCTCCACCCCGACCCTGGAAAGCACTGCACTCACAGGCCCGGCGCCGAGACAGGGACGGACGTGTGTCCATCACCACGGTGACAGCTGGACACCACAGCTCGGCGGCTACAACAGCAACTCACCGCAACAGCAACATTACCCACGACACTCCTTCAGGGCAAGCGGCGCGGATGTACGCGGCGGCGGTGACGGCGAGCTAACTTTGCGCCGCACGCACCTAGCGGCTAAAAGTGGGTCCTGGTTCCGATTAGTGTCCGTGCGCTCACCAGCAGCGAGGCTGCACCGTCTTAAATTGTGGAGTGACGAGTCGATGGAGAGTCGTAGGCGTAGCGGGCCCCCTGAAACGGATGGGCCCTGCGTGACACGGGGCTTCCAGCGGGGGCAAAATCAACGCTCACAACGGCAAAACAGAAGAGGAATTAATAATTATACTATCACCAGATTGCCGGTGTAATCTATTTAATAGCTGTTTTGTGTGTAGCTTGTTATTCTTGTTGCCTTTTCTCTCTTTTTTTTCTTCACCGTGAATGTTAAAAGGTTCTGAAGCGATCACATCTTATTTGAACTCCTTGTCTTTTTGTCTTCCTCGCCTAAATGTAGTATGGCATGACATAAAATGTCCGTACATCAGTATCTACACAAAGCAACAGGAATTTACTCGTAAAAATCTATTCTTTGTGCCTTAGACCTGTCTGACCACCTGCTGGAGGTGGTGGGGCTGGAAGGGGCCATGGAGATGGGTCAGATCTACACCGGCCTGAAGAGCGCTGGGAGGCGCCTGGCGCAGTGCTCCTCCGTGACCATAAGGTCAGCGTTCAGCCGGATCACTTTCTCAGTCAGGATTTGTCCTCTTTCTTGTTGGCATCTTTGCTGGAATTTGCTATTTTTCACAAAGTTGCATTTCTTCTTCCCTCTCAGAACCAGTAAATCCCTCCCCATGCAGATTGATGGGGAACCTTGGATGCAGACTCCCTGCACGGTAGGTCACGAAAGCCGTTCTTTGGCAGCACCCATCTTCCACCTCCCCCGATGATGTCATTGTTCAAAGAACAGGTGATTTCACCTGTTTTCAATGACGAGAACTCTTGATTTCGGTGTTGGACCTGATACCACCCATTCCGCCGGAATTAATTGGGATAGCAGCAAAACTGTGCCGATTTCAAGTGCACCCAAGGCTTCAGAGGTGATTGGTGGCCTCAGGTGGAGATTTTACATCTCCACCCAACGTGAACCTGAGCAGAAGACTGATCAGCCAGAATAAGTGACATCACCTGAACAGCCTCAGGCAAGAACTGATACAGACATGACGATGACTTCAGAGTGTAAAATATGGTTGTGGTTTCATGTTACCAGACACAACTTACTTTTACTTATTTATACCGGACAATCTGCTATTATTGATTACAATGGTCATTTTAAATTTGTTCATTGCCAGTTGCTTGTAGTTTGAGTGGAAGGATTTGAATAATAATTAATAATCTCATTCAATAGTGCAATACTGCATAAGGGATAATAATACCAACATTGATAAATATATTGAGGTCCAGCAAGGTTTTAAAATATCAATCCAGTGCCTTTTCTTAGCGTCCGCATGTCAAACATGTGCCTTGACGAGTGTCTGCCCTTCCGTCACTTGATTTCCAAAACGAATTTCCTTAGTTTGCGTTGATTAGGCTTATGTTTAGTTCTAATCACCACCCCACTGCAGATGAAGGGCCGCTGAGATTTACATACGGAAGCTAAAGAAAAGCGGCGCATGACAAACCGAGTGGCCTGTGAGGGCTCTTGTGTCTGCTGGCACAACTCCATGTAGCAAAGTTAGGATCTGACCATCCATAATTGTGCTGCAACGATTGCCACGGCGAGTTATTCATACTGTCTGTCTGAGCTGAATTTGAATCAGGCGGCCTGTTAAATCCATTCAAAAACACCACAGTTCAAATGGGATGTTAACCCACTAATTATTAACAACAACAACTATGCAAATGCGTCTCAGTTCCTCGGTGTGCATAACATATTTAACACCATTCAACCATTTGCATTTTGAAGTGACACATGACATGTATCTGTGTCTCTTTGATAACTGGCTCTTTAATAACTGAGTGCGAGCTGTGGTAAAAATGAAATGAAACACTTCAAATATAAAACCATCCTAGTTTCTGTAGTTTGGCTGATGTGAGCGGGAACAACAAATCAATAATTTGTTCTAATTGTTTTTTATTTCTAAGAGGTGCATTGCTTTGTAACTGGGGCTTTTGATATGTAGATGCTTGATGTTGCGTATTTAAAACAGAGCTCAGCCATCCTCAAAATGTATTTTGGGTTTCCTCGGAGAGCCTCCTGAGGTGACCAGTGTCTTCCCCAAAAAGATTTTTTTGTCTTTTGTAATCCACATCAGAAACCTAGAGCTCAATCATGTTTCATGATGGTAGAGAGCCAACAAGAAGCTGTAACGACTTCTGAGTCAGAGGGCAAGAACAACAAGTGCCAGCTTTCCTTTGTAGTGACTGTAATCCAGACGGTAGCATTTCCTCTCACCATTATGTCGTTTTGACTCTTTGTGCAGCTCTATAATGAACGAGGTCCCTGATATGAAAGCCCTTGATCCTGATGATATTTGTTGTTGCATTGATCTTCAATCCTGTAACCTTTTCACATTGAGGACCAAACAGGCCCCATTTGACATCAACCCATATTTTCTTTGGCACATAGGAGGATAAAAGGAAAAAACTTAAGAGAAAGGTTTATCTTGAGTTAAAGCACCATAACCCCGACTGAAGAGGAGGTATTACAAGTTATTAGAAGAGACAAAATGGTAGACAAACATCAGTTCTCTCATTTCCTCACGTACCTTTCGTACTCTCCTGCAGCAACTTAATCTCATCTTCGCTTCCTTCCAACACCAGATCGAGATCGTCCACAAGAACCAGGCCCCCATGCTGATCGGACCGCCGCAGTGCCGGAGCTTCCTCTCCTCCGTCATAAGACGGACGCGCTCCGAGAGCAAAGACTGATCGCTTCGGGGGCCTTTTCGAATCCTCTCGAGCTTTAAGGGGCAGCGGCCTTCAAGTTGATGGTTGCTCGGCCCCGTTAGCGAAGGGTTGTCTCCGATGCCTGTTGACCGCCCGGAGCAGAGTTACAAACTGTGGGTTGGGTGCGTGGAAGCGTCACAGAGAAGCCCTAGTTAATGCGGAACGAGGTGTGTTTAGGGGCCGGCGCTTCGATCTGCGGCGTGCAGAGTAGGTTAGCTCCAAAAATACCGAAGCTATTTTGGGATGTCCAATTTTCTAATTGTCTGTTTTTATTTTTGCTGTTGTGATCTGTGGCATGTGGAGGGGGAAAAAAACACTGATGAATGTGTTTTTTGTGATATGATGTATTTATTTATTTATTCATATTTTGCTGCTATTGATGTTTTTTTTTAAGTATTTTTTTTGTTTTTTTTTCACATTTGCATACCCCATGACGCATGATGGACAGAGTAAGATGCTGCTGCTGTCGAAGCTGACATATCTAGAGCTTTCAGCTGATCTTTCCCAAGTGTTCAGTAAGTTTGCTCAGCATTTCTTCAGCGTTTCACTCGTGAATGGCTTCAAGTAGTAAAAAAAGACAGAGAATCACATTTTGCTTTCTTCTTAAATGGTTCCTGCAAGTCATCCTTGTCACGTTTTGATCTGCCGTGTTGCTGCTAAGTCAGTGAAAAGATTAGGAATGATTATTGATCTTCATGAAAAATGCATGACACTCTTTGTTTTATGTTGCACGAGAGATTTTCCAGACAGCTTTACCAATACGGTGCACACTTTCTGTCTCACGAGGGACCAAGATCTGTTTTGACACTTGTGAAAATTGATCTTTTTTTGGAATCTACATCTTCAGTGCTGCTTGGTTTGACCATATCATTCTTTATAAGATGGCTGCATTTTTATGAGATCCTGTATTTTTCCTGAACAGGTTCTCAGGTACTTTCAAAGTGGATAGAAGCATCAGAAAAAAAGTCTTGTGTTCAATCGGACTGTATGTTGTTACAGTGACTGTATTGTTGGATATTCACAAGAGGCAGTTTGAGTGGTCATTGATTTGTTCCAATTTGTACGGTTGAGTGTTTGCAGTCCGCTGCGCATAACAGCATGCATCGACCAATTAAGGTCTAAAAACAAAATGACTATTGACAATTTATGTACAAACTCGATTTAAAGAAGAAATACTGAAAATCAATCTCATCCAATAATTACATTTCCGAGAGGCTTTTCCCAGCCACTAACGTGCACACATAAATGAATGAATGATGCAGCTTTTTACAAAAAAGTCTCCTCTATACCAATAAAAAATATCATTCTGGATGGTAGTGATTCAGTAGATTTCTACACAACAGTAGTTTTATCTCATCCAGTCCCACCAAACACACATCTTAGAGAATTTGTTAGTGACCAACCAGCGTGACACACACTTGGTAAATGTGTTCAGTCATTAAAAGTGCCATACACCAGTGGAGACGGATCCGACGAGTTTCCCATCTCTTTGCTTTTTAGGGTGCTGCGTTTGTACAGTGAGGTTGTATTTTTGTACACAGCATTTTTTATTTTTCCGCTTAATGCTTTTACTCTAGAACTACCGCCATGTTGTTCTGCCTAAAAACAAGTACTGCCTGCCAATGTTGAATGGGAAAAGTTATAATGGATGTAATAATAAAAAATATTAAAAGCTTTTTTTGTTTGAAGTGTTTTAAATATGATTTGTACATTGACCTTTGTCCAACATTTTGTTGTCCTAACATTCCACATATTGCTGTCTGAGAAAATTTCAACAAATATATTTTTTAAATGTTTCTAAAATAGCCTTAACTAGCTTAAAACGTAGCTTGCTACCAGGCGAAGATTATCAACCTTAACAATAATTATCAAGTCGTATTTCTTTTTGTGCATGAAATTCCAACACTTGCCGAGTTACTGGCGGCTGTAACGTACTCGGTGCTGTGCTCGTTCTTCATTCTACAAAGCAGAGAAGGAGAGACAAAGCAATGGTAGACCCCCAACTGTAGCTCACGACAGCTAATTCAATATGGTGTGGCTAACAAATTGGCTTTGTAACTGTAGCTCATGATTTAGCTTTTAAACTGTAGCTGAGGACAGCTAATTGACCCTTCACTGAGCACCGCCCCCCCCACTGCTTCCGCCCAAGCTGTCGGAGCTATGTTGCCATGGAGCCCACAATGTCACTAACTGCAGGTTGTGAAGGAAATGTAATCTAATTTTCATTAATTTGTTACTAAGCAAGTGCTAACAATGTTGACTATATTTGTACCTATTCAAATATTTCTCAAATCAAATTACTTATTGCGAGATTGTCAGTTGATGAATATGCAAGCCCCCTTGAGAGAATACTTTCCCTGTAGATGTAATAAATACAATTTTCTCTTTTTGGTAATTACATTTTTTGCCAAATAATAACCAAAGAAGGGGGGAAAAAATCAAGGACTTCCAGGAACCTACCATGGGGCCTTACGAGAGCACCGGCAGAGTCAATACACCAAAAGAAATCTTTCTATCCTACCGTGGAGTGGCACTTTGTTTACTGCGTGTCTCGATGTCAGATGGGTGCACGCCTGCACTTGAACTGCGTCTCTCCGTCCTAGGGGGGTTCAGCAGAAGTGACACAGTATATCAGTTCACATCCACTTCACCTGGCTGGTAATGGAACCCTGTGTGGATCCAAGATGGCATCAATGTGACCACAGCCGACTTTCGACAAATCTGTCTCTCAGTCAAGTGTGTAATGCAACAGCAAAGTTCCCTTTCGCTGGTTTATTCTAGATCTCTCCTGCACAGGTGAAAGGGAAATCTATGTAGATTAATGCACTTTGGAAATATTCTTATGACAATTTAGCCACTGCAGTCACACAAAAAAAACGAAGCTTCTTCTCATTTGTGACAGAGTGCAATACTCACAAAATACATTTATTTAAAAACTTTAGGTAGTTAGGTTTGCAGAATCATATTATTTGTCTAACTATGCTCAACAAAAAATATATGATGTATTCTTGTAGATTAAGTTTTAGTGATCAAATAAAGGACACATTTACAAGCCAACCAATGCAGTATATAAAGTATTTGGAATTAGCACCCCATTTATAGTAGGCCAATATTCTGGCCTTTCCGCATGTTACTTTTGATTCATGACACACACATGCTGTCGGGTCAGAAAATAAGTCATTATCTAAGTAGGAAAGGTAAGTCCTCATGAAAGGTAAATCTCCGTATGCTTTATCAAGTCAAATTGTCTTAGAAAGAACAAACATTTACAATCTGTTGCTCTTTAGATTTAGGAAACTGGCGAAAAAGAACTTACACGTTGCTAGCATACGTCACTTGTTAGCTTAGCTAATTTAGCTAGTTAATAAGTTACTTAGCTAACACGTTAATTAATCCGTATTTATTTAATTTAATTTAATCTTACAGTTTTGCATGCTTGTTTATATGCTGTGTTTTACGTCGACAATGGTGACATTGTTATTTAAATGTCTCATTATGTTTTGAAAACTAGCAAGCTTGCTAAGTAAGCTAGCCATGCTATCCATTAGCCATGAATATACTGCTGATCTTGTGTTCAACTCTGGTTAATATTCAAAACTTTAATGCCTCCTCTTTCAGTATTTTACTCCTCTGCATTCACGTACGGCGAATACAAGCATCCCAGTGAACCAAAAAAGCTACAGGGAAACGGCACGACCGCTTTACAGGCGTCGTGTTAGCACATTTCCTCTTATATAAAGTAACTCATTATATGTCCGCTGATACTCTCTAGCCGTGCTGCCCTTGAGTCATGGCCGGTGACCCAAGCGCTACTTCCAGGTGAGAGCCTTGTGCGGGTCGCCGGGCCCTCCCGAACACGTCTCCATGCAGGAGAGCGACGAGACTCCAAACACAGTTACCATGGACACGCACTTCACCGGGAGTGGAGCGCGTGTTTGCGTGTGTGTGTCTGTGTGCGTGAGAGAGAGCGAGAACAAGAGGGTGCAGGTGCTTGTTTGTGACTTTAGAAACACGATAAATTGTGAGAAAGTTTGGTGCGTATATATAATATATATATATTAGTCCAGCCTTTCTTTCATGTGTTTAAAAAAAAAAGCACGGCACCATAATGTTACCATTGTCTCCGCCGGTGCGCTGCCCGCCCGCGGCCGCGCGTGATTGACCGCCAGCCATCTGATCCAAGTGAAAGGCATCGACGACCAATAGGAAGCGGAGTGCGGCCGGTTTCCATGGGAGGCCCCGGGAGGCGATGCCGAGCCGCCAGTAAGCAGCGCAGTGAGCGGCGGGGAAGAAGCGCAAAGCAGCAGCCGGGACCGGTGAGGATCTTTTTGTAAGCGCTCGCAGGGTAAGTTGCATGTTAGTTCTTCTTTTTCTGACCATCCCCCCTTTTACACACACATGCTCGCCATGTGCGGCAGGAGTTAATCCCATCGTGTAAAACATTTCGGCGCGCCCCGGAGCGGCTCGCTCCTCGTTTTACGCACGAGATTTGCAGCTTGTCAACTTAAGTCTGCAGCATCGCCGGAGGTGCCGTCGGCAATTTCCGCACTTAAGCCGCTGGCAAGAGGTCCCCCCCGAACTGAACGGTCCCTCAACGAATGAGACGTTCATTCATGTCCTCTTCTCTTTCTGCTTTCCATCCATCTTTCTTTCTTTTTTTCCCTCTCAAGGGTGAGGGGGCAGGAGACTCTGGAGACTGCAGATCGCTCGTCAATTAAAAAAGACCACAGAGGCGGAGGATGGATAGATTACGCGACCAGCAAGTGCCTTACTGTAACTCCAAAGTGAGTTGTCATTGACCAAAAAAAGAAGAAGAAAAAAAAACTTGGGAGCAATTCCAGTAACAAATGCAGACATCTCGCATCATCTTTAATATGTTTTCTGGTTTCTGTTCTTTTCTGTAATACTTGTATTGGTTCTGATCTGATCTCTTGTCTCTCTTCCTGCTGCTGCCAAGACTCATTTCTCCCTCAGGGACCATTTAAGTTTCATCCAATAATCAAAGATCAACAGCTAAACAAGGTGCCCGCTACTATACAAACTGTGTTATTGGTCACAGCACCATGTTACAACTTGTTGATTTACATCCGGCGGATGAAGAGGCGGCGGGTCCCTTTGCATGGCTTTGGAAGTGTGTTTGTTTGCACGTGAGCTGCGGCGGCCAAGAGCAGAATCCCCGCATCCAGTGAGGGAAGGAACACATTGATCTGTGTCTCTCCTCTTTGTTGCAGAAGCCACACGGAAATACGAGCTACGAGAGGCCAGCAAATGACAGAAAGAGAAAATTCATTAAGTCCGACTTGGCTTTGGACACCGAAGGTAGGCAGAGGGCAGAGGGAGAAGTTAATTTCACGGCTCCTAAACATTTAGCAAAATTCAATTGGTTTGTGGCCACCTGCGCTGCTAACTAGAGAATCTCAATTACAACACAGCGGCCTGTGATGATTCCCACAAGCCTCCGTCAGTGGTCAGAGACACAAATTGACTTGTTATTAGCTGCGCACGTGCCCACTGAGATCCAAAAGGGCTCTGACGGCAGATCGGCCTCTCTGATGCTCCTCCGGGGCGTTAAATGTGTGTGTGTGTGTGTGTTTTTTTTACCGGCTTCACCTTGTTCTCTGCTTCTTCCCTTCAGAGCTCTTCCAGGACCTCAGTCAGCTGCAAGAGACTTGGCTGGCAGAAGGTGAGTATTTTAAATTCTGAGCAAAAAAAAATATATATATATATATTATTGCACTGTGAGAGATGAGTTGGGGTGGGGGCTGCCTGGAGTTACAAGCCTTGTGTCGCAGTCCAATTAAAAGCCTGTGTGGAAGAGGCACCTTGTGTGTCATGCATACATTAGAGACTGTGAGCGAGGGGTCTTGAGGGAGACAGAGGCGTCTCTACCCAGAGAGTGTCATCACAAATTACCAGGAGAAGGCTCTCCGACGCTCACTGCCTCTTCTGCTTTTGGCAGGAGCTAACGCACTGCACGCCAGCCGCCGCCTCCACCTCCACCTCCACCAGAGCTCCGCTGTAGCCTACCAGCTCTCGCTCTCTCTCTCTCTCTCTCTTTTTTTGCTCCTTCGTCTGCGCTCTCTCCCTCTCTCTCTCTCCCTCTCTGCTTCCTCTCAGCACACCTCTCTATCTGCTCCAGCTGTATCACCACCCTGTCGTCTTCAGTTTCATTTCTTGGCAGCCCCCAAAAAAAAAAAAAAAAGAATGGATCTATAATTTATCTTTTTAAAACGGTAGAATCCTTCTCCGAAAGCGGCAATTTATTTTTTTTAAATATATATATTTATCCATTTCTTTGCTTTTTAATTTTTTTTCTCTAATGGCAAGACTTGGTCAGTGTGGTCTAACTGAGACGTGATGCTTCAGGATTTAAGTGCGAGTGTCCTCTTTCCAGCGTGTCTGCAGCACCGAAGTTTTGGTTAGTGTTGAATATTTGTTGACTGTTTGTATGTGCATGTGCATGCTACACGTGGTTTCCTTTCTTGACCTTTGTACTTCTCACTAAGATGCAAATCTCTTTGACTATTGCATGTAATCTGAAAGTTGTTTATGTCTGTTGAGTGCAGGTTGGGTTTTTAAGAGATCAGTTGTTTTGGATTTCAAACGGTGTCAACTTGTACGAAGTGAAAGAACGTACCTGCTTGGAATGAGGGATTTTACTCTTTTCCAGCATGTATCAAAAAAGAAAAGTAAAACAAATTACTAGTTTTTCTAATGCAAAAAATATCTTGTTTTCAACTCATTGTCTCAATTGTAACTCAAGCTTCTTCTTTACTGCACATACTTTAAACATATAATGTTATACAGAGGAAAATAATGGTGTGTTAGTGTTAAGGACTAAGTCATTTTTAGAATTGGTTTTAGTGTAAAGTGTAAAATTACAGTTTGAGTTATTTTTTAGTCCATAATGCATTTGGGATTATTAATTTAATTTAGATATTGACTGTAAAAAAGGAATGAATATAAATATATTAGAAAACAATTTATCTGTGCAAATTAACTTAATTAGAGTTTTTAATTTTTAAAGGGTTTTTGCAGAATCCCAACCTGTGAAACGCCTTCAACACATCAGTCAGTGCTCAGCTTGTAAAGCCATAATTCTAGTCCTAAAGTGGACTTCTCAAGTGCACAGTATAATTGAATCAACTTCAGTACTTTTTCCTTTTAATACAGTTTGAGTCGTAATACATCCCCCCCTTTGAAAAGTGTCTGGAGAGCCTTTAGCTCGCTGCCTTCACACAGGTGAATAAGACTTTAAATCATTTATAGGCTCCATCTATTCTTTAACACGTTTGAAAATGCTTGCAGAGCAATCTGAAAGAATAAAAAAAAAAATGAAAAGCCCGCATTGAAACAGATATTGGAGCGGTCGAGACCAAATTTGAGCAGCGGTTTAGATTACGTGTCGGCGTGGCGCACACCGCGGGGCGTGAAGAGAAAAAAAAATAGAATAAGACACGGTTTTAATATTTCAGTATGCAAAGGGAGAAAAGAGACAGCGGCGGCCGATAAGAGGTATCACCGTTAAAGATTACAGTTCTTCTGCCTGTCATGGATCAACCTGACGATGTGCACTTCAAAACTGTAGATTTAATGAACGACTTCCTGTCCATTAAGACGAAAAAGGAATACCTTCCCGTCCCTGAGATTTATTGGTTCAGGTAATTGGAACGAGAGGAGGAATTATGAGGAACGGGCGGCACTTCTGACTCGCGCGGCTGTGCGTTCGACCCCCCGCGGAACACTTCTGCCCTCCACCCACAACCTGCTTCTTTTTCTTTATACTTCTCAAGACTTATTTTGTCACCTTTTCTTTCTTTTGTTTATGCGGTAATCGCTCGGCCTCCGATAGCTTCCCTCGCTCAGGCCTCATGTTTACAACTTCTCCCTTTTTTTTTTTTTAACCTCACTCCCTCTTTTCCCTTCTCTCCTTCTCCCTCTGTTTTTTCGGTGGAGTGAGGACGGGGGGCAGAGGGCGGGTGGGTTCTTGTTTTGTGAATGGCTGCCGTTCCTCCCCAGGAGTTTGTTGCAGAGATCAGCTGGCTCATTCACAGACTGAGGCCGGTGACTCATCCATCCTGTACTTCCTTTTTGGACACCAGCACTACTGCCTTTCCCTTTTTGTGTGTGTGTGTGTGTGTCTCATCGCTCCTCTCTTTGTCCCTTTCCCAGTTAGGTTTTCTGAAGTGACTGAAAGTTTGTTTGCGTTGCGGTCACGGGACGAGAGCCGTTTGTGGGTTCCGCCCTTGTTTCTGTGATTTTCATTTGTGCTCTGAGGAGAAGCGGAAAAAAATGATTAAGAGTCAAAGCGTTCATGCTTTTGGAAGGTCTTTAGTAGGATTTTCTTTGTATTTGTTTTAAATCTCATTTAAATGGAATCTAACAAAGTGCAGTAAAAGAGCAAAATTGTTTCCCAGATAAACGACTTTGCAGCCTGACTGAAATGCTAATAGTATTTAAAACAACATATAATGCAGGGCTGAGGCCTCTGGAGAGACATCATTCTACGTCTTTTGTTTGCTGCTCCCTTCACCCGCTCAACACGGTCGTAAAATACGGAGCAAACTCGCCTCTTGATCTGTTGATTGTTTACTCTCCCCAATTCGCACCTCTGTCGAGAAAGAACAACCATCATATCAAGAGGGAAAAAGAAATGGAAAATCAAATCTCTAGACATGTCGAGACATGTTACCAACCTGTGATAATGAAGATCCACCTCATTGTGTGTATAAATAGACGTGCTAATGACACATTTAAATCTCTCTTTGCCTTTCGCCAGAGAGAGACAGAGACGAGCTTGAGGGACACGCAGATTCTGTCACCGAGTGTAAATATGTGTGATATAAATATGTAAGTGCCTAATTGGAGCCCGAGCGGAGCGGGCTTCGTTATTTCAGCATTAGCCTGAGAGTGAAGGGGCGTTTTTGAAGCAGGCGAAGCATCGGAGGGTCTGGAACAGACCTAACGCGGCAGGTACAGGTGGATTCACCAGTAGGGAGGAAGCCAATTAGATACTGTTAACAATGGGTGTTTGGCTGCTGGCGCGGAGCGAGAGCCGGGGCCGCGGAGCAGTCGATGGGCCAGGCGACCTCAGGAAGTGGAATTAGGAAGTAGACGGTCCCCTAACGCAACGTATTAAAAACCTCGCAGGCAGGCGGAAAACGGGGACGTATTGTTCATCACATTTCAAGGTTATTTGGCACATTGTGTAATTTGGGTGAATTTCCTGGTAGCTCACAAGTTGTTTTTTTCTATTATAGAGTATTTTAAAAAAAATTAAAATCGATCTGATTTCTTTTCACTAGAAAAAAAGGAATTCTTTTAGACACAAAAGGCAGATTGTTAAAGGTTTTTTTAAAATAAAAAAGGGAAATTTGTGTTTGCATCTGAACAAGCCTGATCTGCAGAGGAAGGTTGTGTAAAACAATAGAAAGCTTCTGAATGAATTGTGGCGGGAATGTTTTGGCTGCTGAAATCTCATTTCATCCCAAATTTATTTTGTTATTAGGACATTTTTTTTGATGCACAAAAAAATGATCTTGTTTAAAATAACCCTCCTGGAATTCAATTATAGATAAAAATGACTTGATAACATTTTGGGCTGTTGAAGCACATGAAGCCGTATGGCACTTCATTTACACAACATCGGCAACAAGCAATAACTAAATACCCCTTATTTCAACCTACTGTTGGTGTCCTCTAACCGACGGAGGAGGCGAACAACGCCGGGATGCGCCCGAGCTGAGATCCCGGGAGAGCGTTTGCCAGAGCAGAGCACCGGGCTGCAGCGCGCTGTGATCAATGCTGCGTTGTCCATCTACATCACAAACAATCACTGCCTTTCTTCTCCTCTGCTCGTGTCTTCAGCTCAAGTTCCCGACAATGACGAGCAGTTCGTTCCAGACTTCCAGACTGAAAACTGTGAGTAAGAGACCATACGTCGCTTTGCTCCCGTGTGTTGGTGTGCATGCTTTTGTGTGTGTGAACTTCTGTGATACTTTTTTTCTTTCTTTTTTTTTCTTCACTCGTCTCGGCTGCTTGTGTTCGTTCTCGGGGAGAGCGAGTGCGGCGGCGGCGCTGGTGATAGTGCCTGTTTTTTTTTTTTTTTTACGTGTCTCTCAATACCCTCACCTTTGCTCGCACAGATGCTCTCTGGAGAGCTGCAGCAGTCTTGCAGGTCCGCAGATGGGTGGGAGGGTTGGGGGGGGTGGGGGGGCTCTCTGTGTCTCCATATCCGTCTCTCCCTGCTTTCTGTCGCTCATGTGCCTCTCACCACCACTGAGATATTATTGCACTGTGATTTATTTGCATGAACGTCAAAATATTGTGGCAGATCTTTTTTTTTTTCACTGGTGATATTTTTAACTCAGGTAGTCAATTGATGGCTGTTTTTGAAAATTATTTTTTGGAACAAAATCGTACTCCTACGTGACCTTTCCTTGAAGTGCTTTTTGTGTCAACCATCCAGTGTGGTTAGATTTTCTAAATCCGGCAGTTTAATATTAGTCAATACTGTATTTGTCCTCTTCAGTTGAAGGCTTGTTGGCCTCCTGTTATACAGTATGAAAGCAAGCAGGATTTTATTTACTCCTTCTTCTTCTTCTTCTTCTTTTTTATATCCCGCTTCAGAAAGAAATTCTGTTTTATTTTTTTCAAAATGATCCTTCTCACTTTTCTCAGTTTGAGAGAAATGTCTTTGACCTGAGCTGCTTTTACTCTCGCAGCGTTAAGGATTAGGTGGTTAGTCGTACTTCACCTGGTTGTGCACGCCGGCTGCACACACTAACCGGTGACTTGGCACGGCCCACTTCTGGAGGAAGTAGTGCCAAGGTGGGGACAGAAATGGAGTGAGTGGAGCTCAGTGGGACCCCGAGCGAGCACATGTCTTTCAGATGAGCCAAAACGCCCATGAAACTGTGAGAAAAGACACAAAACAAGTCTTCCCTATGTCCTCAACGCCGTCTAACCTGGAAACAAAGTTGAGAGCTGAAATGTACTTGAACAAAGAGGAAAGGTCACAAGGGGATTTTCATTGCTAACCTTTTAGATTTTTGGAAAACATTTGGGCAAGATGAAGCACAAATCGGTCCGGCATTTAGCTAAATCTAAAAATTCATCAGCCAAATGACAGCCTGACATCCTTAAGAAGGTTCCTTAGATTAAAAACCAGAAGGGGAGCTGTGTCTTTTCTTTTTTCAAACGTCTCTGAAGCTTTTTAAATATTCTCTACCTATTTATTTATGTACGGCCATATTACCTTCAAAGATTGAATCAAGAGAAGCTAAAATGGAGTTAAGGAGTAAAAAAAGACAATCCTCATCCTACTTTATTGTCTCCATTCATTATTCGGTTGGATATTCCACTGCTTGGTGTGAATTGGCCCACCCGGACCTCCGAGGCGGAGGAGCGTCGCGGCGTACGGTAGAGAACCAGAGGTCACCGAGACTGTCCCGTTGTCCTTCAGAGGTAGCCGGGGTGGGTGGCCGCGGTGGCAGGAGACTGCTGACCATCTGAATTGTCCTGTTGGCAGACTGGAGAGCCACTGACAGATGGCGGGAGGGTGAGGGCACTGGGTTGGGCGCGCACGCAGGCGTCCCAGCCGGCAGCTCTCCCATATGGGTTTCACCGGTACGGAGAGACGGGGAGGTAGAGAGCCAGAGAGGAAGCCGCGAGGAGACGTGTCCCAGAGTGGGGAGAGAAGGACAGCGAGCCGGGACGGAAGTTGTTACACGCGGGGGGAAATGTCATCGCTGAAATCAGCTTCCGTGTGTGCTGCTGACTGTCAACAAATACCACGGAAAGACCAAAAGTTTTTCTTACCTACAAGTATTATTAGTATCCGGGCGTACAGCATTTATTCCTCCGTGCCACAGAGCTCCGTTGACCAACTCTCGTTTGCTTTTCTTTGCTAAAGACTGCACCGCCTGGCCGCGATAGGACATTTTGTACCCTTATCACAAATGTAAACACATATCAGTGACCTCTTTATTGGATTCACTGTCAGTCGCTCTTATATAATTGTTAATTATTATTATATATTGTTCAAATTTCAAATGAAGTTTAGCCTTACTGTTAGCTAGTTAGCTCTCTTTGCTAATTTATTGGTAGCATTAGTCAAAATAACTAGGGTAGTAACAATAATATATTTTTCATGAATGTGAAAGTAATTTTTCTTAAACGTAAATGTTAAAAACAAATTTGATAGTTAGCATTTAGCAAAAAAAAAATCTTTCTGGTTATGTTTAAAGCCTGAACATTTTTTATCTAGTGTGCTATATGCTAATTGGTAGCGATAGCAAAACAAACCAGGAGCTACATTTATTGCAGAATCTTATTTTTACAAAACTGAATCTAGTCAAATACATCATTTTTCCTAGTATATCTGTTTTTATTGAATTCTTATTAGTAATAACACAATAATATTTCAACATTTGTAGGCTATGAGTTTTGCTAGTCTGTTTAACAGACAGAAGAAAAATAATAAAATAAATAAACAAATGGGCCTTCAAGAATTGTAATGTAAAGGAAAGGTTTGAAGTGTTATTCTTTATTTTTCCGTGGCCTCCGATTCATCACTCAGGAAGCCATGGCGGTTCCTCTCAACGTCGACTTTGCGCTCCATCCGTGCAGCACATAAGCAGCATGTGAGCGGCCTGGAAGCGAAAGTGTCCTCGGGCTGAATGAGGAGAAGGAACATTTTTCTTTGTCTCAAACTCCAACACAGATGCCTACAATTAGCATAACTTAGCGGGGACCGAAGTAGTAGCTGAGGTGTAAAATGAGGCCACACGTTACCAGCAGATCTGAGCATCCGCCATTTAACAGCAAAGGCGGTCACCTACCGTAGGTGAAAATGGAACGGAGGGCTTTTCACTGTTGCCGAAAGACGTGTTTTTTTTATTTTTTATGAATGGACCAGAGAGATATCTGCCAAACGCTGGCTACAGTTCTGCCAAAACACACCACTCGTACCTGAGAATATATAACGTTTAGGGCCAAGAGTTGTTTGACAGCGCACCAAAATGATTACCAGAAAAATGGCAGCTAAAATTCAATTGAGGAAATGTATGAAGATTAGATTTTTATTTTATTTTTTTAAGATTCACGGTGAATCTCTAAATCAAAGATCAAAGAAAATTGCAGACTATTTCAGTTAATGGCTTAGAGGAAAAAACACATCAACAAAAAAATGTTTGCATTCAAAATAGAGGCAGTAATTGTTCTAACTGCTTCTACGTTTAAACACCGTACCATCCTGGCTAATCAATATGTAGATAATGAGAGCAATCAAGCCGTGACGCCCATGACATTTTGGACTAAAAAGGAAGTCTCTGTTTTAGTCAGAGGCAATGCCCTCGCTATTGATTTGTGTACCTTGGCACCCCACTGACAAAATCTATTGTGACATTTCCATTTCTAATTCAAGGCCCTCCGCTGCAGCACACACGCCAAGCTGTCGCTAATAGCCGGTGTGACGCGGCACTTTTTTTTTTTTTTTACAGGTGTATGTAAATTAAAGGCCTGATGTGGATTAAATGAAGAAAAGCCTGGCGTGAGCCAGGGGAGACGTTCTGAACCCGGAGGACAATAAATAAACGTGTGTTTTCAGTAGGCGGGTGAAAAGCCACACTGAACATTCATAACAACGGGTGTTGTTTGGGCTGCGTGGGCCCTTAACGAGGCTCCGCCGGGCCGCGGCCGTCAAAAGGTCTCCCCTCAGGAAGTGTCTCTTTGACCTCTGATCGATGACCCGGAAAGGTCAGGCCCCCAGCGAGGGCTGCGAACAGCCCCTGAGCTTTGTCGAAGCCCGGCCCATGTGGGCCCCCCCCCCCCCACCCGGGAGCCCGGCTGCGCCTCAGATGGGCTGTTGGCAGATCGACCCCTGCTCGTACGGCAGCTGTCAGTCAGTCGTGAGAAAACTCCCCAAAACATCCTCCTCCGTCAGCTCCTGGCGCCCGTTAGAGACCGGCCGCAATGATGGTGCACCAAAAAGAAAAAATACTCTCCAAACCGCAGATTTGAGTCTCCGGGTCGTCGAATGTAAATGTTTGTACTTTATCCCAACCGGGAGTGGTTGAATCCCCCCCCTTTTTTTTTTTCTTTCTTCCATTCACAATTTCACGCCCGCTTTTGGATAAAAAAGGCCGTCTCTCAGTCCCTCTACGCTTGGATGCTGCAGGGACAGACTCACCGCCGCTCCGTGAGCAGCCCCCCTCCCCCTTGCCCCCCCCCTCCTCTGCGAGGCAACCCGAGCCCGACTTCATTCTGACTGACTGGCTTCTTCGTCAAAAGCGCAGCCAATTGCATTAGCGCTGATCATGACTCGAGATGATGGCATGTTGATCAGGACGGATCAGGCACTTAACAGCCTCTCCGATGCACCGGGCTCACTGTGTAGGCAGAGAGCGCAGAAATGCCCCCACCCCACCCGACCCGACCCCCCCCACCGGATCAATGAGCCCCGTTGTTGACGTCTGGAGCGTATTGACATCCAGCTTTATGACATGTCATATTTCACTAAAAGAGTCGCTGTCAGGAGCTAAAGGCTGAACAAATGGCATTTGGAGTGAGTGGTTTTGTGTCGGCGGAGTCAGATTTGTGGGTGGGCGGATGTTTCGCAAGCGTCTTTTTAACTTATCCAACATGAATTGTCTCAATCACACACACTCCTGATTTTTGTGAATGATTCTGCAGAGCACGGAGTGATTAGTTTTCCCCAAAATACTGCTTTTCCTTGTCCAATGAGAGTCTGAATGCTATTTGACGGGCTTATTCTTCACTAAACCTATGCAAAAATATACTGAGCACTACCCCCCCCCCCCCCCTCTCTCTTGTCTAGTGGCTTTCCACGGACTGCAGCTGAAGATCAAGAGGGAGCTGCACAGCCCGTGTTCAGAGCTGAGCTCCAACTGTAGTCAGGAACGGCCCTTCAAGCTCCAGTATGGAGAGAAGTGCCCCTTCAACGTCAGGTGGGCACCGGGATGTACTTTAAGTACGCCTGTTTTTAAAACGCTTTTTACACATACTGAGATTTGGTCACTTTAAAAAGATACCCGGATGATTCATTCATGATTTTGTCCTTAAGCAGCAACTTTTTAGTTATATGTCGGCCTTCGCTTAAAAATGAAATGCTTCAGGAACTCATGATTTAAATAAATCCAAAGCATGTTTTTTGGGTTTTTTTTTACTTCACATGAACATGAATTCTCTTTGCATGCTCTGGTAATGACCTTCAATGCAGAGAGGAGCGGTTTCAGAAGTGATGAATCATATGCGTGATTCATTTGCTCACCTGGTGATGAAAAAAACCTGCCAAGTCCAACGTTTGGCAGGGCTCGCTTTACGTTAAAACCTGCACAGTGTGGGCCAAAGGGGTGGGATTTGTCTTGATATATCCTTTGAAACAAGCGTCTGAGCTGATGGAATTCAAAGAAGGACAAATGTGTGGCAGACAAAGGAGAATATACGACACACACCAACGCTACATGGCGAAGAGCGAAAAGCAACCGTTAACTAAACTACTTAACTAAATGAGTTTGAATCCATCTTTTGGAAAAGATTTGTTGCTTTTCAAAATAAAAGTAGCAATATAACATTTCATATCCCTCTATCCCACAATTGTCTTCTGTTGAGCATTTTTCTTTTCATCCGTAGTTTCTTCCATATTTACCTCACCTTGTGTAAAGCACGTCAACAACAGAATCTGATGCACAAACATATGGATAAAGCCTTATTCCAAAACATGTAAGATAAAACAGAAAGCATGTGATGACTTATGTAATTAAAATACGCAGTTCTCCTCATGAAAGCTCTTCTTTTCCATGTGTGCACCTCAAACCTGAACCCTCGCCGCATCTGACTCCCCTCCATTTCTCCACAGTGCCTATGAGCAGAAGCAGCCTGCAGGAATGAAGCCCTCCAGCCCAGTGACGCCCCCCTGTAGCACCCCGGTGTCCCCCCTCCACCATGCCTCGCCCACGGCGGCCCCGACGCCCAAACCGGACCGGACCTACGCCCACATACCGGCCTCGCAGCCGCTCCCCGACAGCGCCTACTCCATGGACCACAGGTACCGCAGGCTGCTTTCACATCCTCCTTTACACCTGGAGATCACGACGGGATCGTTTGTCTGTTTTAGTCGTTTAGTAGAATCTCATTGTTTTTAGTGGGAGGAGCCAGCGTACCGCATCAAATGTTATCTGACGTCTGAATCTGAACTCACCAAACTGTAAAAGTAATTACTTTTATTCCGAATTAAAAAAATTTTTGCTTGCGACTGTTTAGAATAAAGCGACAACATGCAACAGCATGTGACCCTCTATCACTGAATAATTTCAGAAGCCGAAGGAGGTAAAAGTATCCAGTGATAATGAAAAAGTATTGTCATCATAACCCTTCACATACATCTTGACACACCTTGTAGGGGCCCTGACCCATAAGTTGGGAACCACTGAGAAACCTCTTTTTAGGTTTAAAAGACTCACAGCTGCAGAAGAAGCGAATGTTTATTCCAAAAGACTTCGCAGTACTAATATTTGGCCTTTCATTTCATATGATTTAGGGTTCTCTGTTCTGTTGTTGCATTCCTATGTTTTTCTTCTGTGACCATGCTGAAGGAAACAAAGTGAAGTTCGTGTCTCCTTCTGTCTCGGCTGATAACAAATCCTCTGACTCCGCATTCCTCCTCAGATTTCGCCGTCAGCTCTCCGAGCCGTGCCACTCGTTCCCCTCCCCGCCCACCATGGCCCGGGACAGCCGGCCCATCTACCACAGGCAGATGTCCGAGCCCAACATCCCCTTCCCTCCTCAGGGCTTCAAGCAGGAGTACCCCGACCCCCTGTTCGAACACCCGGCCGTGATGGGGGCGCCGCTGCCCCACGCGTACCCGGCCATGATGATCAAACAGGAGCCGCGGGACTTCACCTACGACTCAGGTGAGAGGCTGACAGGGAGAGGGGGGGGGGCAGCTGCCCAAACGTTATCATTTCAGGAATGGGAGAAGATGTGGGAGGAGGAGGAAGAAGAAGACAGGGGGGGGCGGGCGCACGTTTATTGAGTTTGCCCATTATTAGGGCAGGGGATCTGGTTGGGCCGGGTGTCTGTGCCGGTCGCCATTTCCTGTGGTGCTCTAATAGGAAAGGGGAAAGGGGGGTGGCGGGGGAGCCGGCTATGCCTGGTCCCAATCCAAAGTCCGCCCTCCCACGCTCGTCCACTCCCTTCAGTCACAGAGTAAAGCGAGCGAACGGGAGGACGTGAATGGACACGCGCTGGACTGCTCGGTTCATTCAGAGAGGACCGGAGGGGGGGGGGGCGGGAGTCCGGACCCAGACCGATCCGGTCCTCCCCCCACTCATTCATGAGTTTACTTTGCCACGGATGTGTCTATTGAGTTTTTACGACTTCTAAAAAGACCCATTCTGTAGCTTCCAGGCTTAGCGGTGAATACGTCAGACAGAAGCTGCATCTAACATTACATTACATTAATCTTGTTGATCTTTTATTTTTTTATTATACCCAATCATTCATTTTGTCTGAATTCATGTTTTAAATCTTGCACAGCCAAAATGTAATCACTTCACAATGATAAAAACAAGAGACGATAGCATTTAAGAAAGCTTGCGAACTTTTTACTCAATAACGATTAATCAATGATGAAAATGGTTATGGATTAACATGTTGTTTCAAAGCTAGTCAGGATGTAAGCTGTGACTCACAAAGAGAACATCTGTAATATGGAGTTCAACAGTACACACTATGGGGAGTCAACATGCAGAGAGGAGGTGTATTTTGTTCGTAGTGGTCTGTTGCGCACTGTCGCGTACTGTCATTGTAGATCCAAGATGGAGCATCACAGTGAATTTATAAGTCACAGTGGGGCATGTTGACGGGGGCAGGCCTGTTGCAAAGGATGGGAGGGGAGCTGGTAATTTCATTAGCAGCAATTTCCTCTACAAGCCCATTACTTTGATGAAGTTCAGAGAAATGTTTATGGGCCTAAATGAAGGGCCTCAGTCTGTTTATTGAACATCGGCTTTGTAACCTGTTTGGCCCTTTCTTTGATCACGAGCGTGTTGCACAGTGCAGTAAATTAAGCTTGAATAAAGGCTTCCTCTTAAGAGAAAGGCGTGATGAAAAACTAGTAGTTAAAAATTTGTGAAATGGTATTATTTATTTAAAAAATATTATTGAAATTTCAGGGAATCCAGCTGAACATTTGATCTCTTGCTTAGTCTTAATAATAAAATTAAAAAAAAATAATAAATGAATATAATAAATAAGTTAACCTTCCTCGAGTTACCACCAATATTTTGCATTATTTTTTTTTTTACTTGGAACATTCAATCAATTATTTCATTATGTAAAACTCACCTGCGTTGGTGTGTTTTCACATGAAAACGGGGTCCTTTTATTTATTTATTTTTAAATGAGAGAAAATAACTTGTTCACGTCAGACATGCAGAGAGGAGAAATCAAGCCGTAAAAAGCTTCACATCGAGCCCCTCGCGTTGTGTTTCGGTAGTAAATCTTCCTCTGAGTGGAGTTGCCGTCGGCGGGTATTAGCGGGGTGATACGGTGAGCCGGGGGGCCGATGCTGGAGGGCCCGTTCTTTAATCAGAGCCACTGGTGCATTGAGTGAGCCGGCTCTCAGATAACCGAGGTGGGATTCTTCGCGCTGCCTGCGGGCCCTTTTTAACACCCACTCCTCCCATTGTGGCTTTCAGCAGAAGTGCCTAGCTGCCATTCTGTCTACCTGCGGCAAGACGGCTACCTGGCTCACGCCAACCGGACCGAAGGTACCGCCGGCGAGCCGGGCGAACGCTGCGGTCGTGCACTTTGACTCTGGGGCCGAGTGTGTTGTCAAACTCTCTTATCGTCTGCTTCTCTAGGTTGTCTGTTCGACAAAGCGGCGAGGCATTTCTACGACGACACCTGCGTGGTGCCTGAAAAGGTCGAAGGTGAGTTCTCCCTGAGATCTTTTGAAATCTTACATTTAAAAAAAAAAAAAAAAACACGTTTAGTTGTGCTGGAACAGGTGTGTTTCCACAAAGAATAGTGACCCAGTTCACAACCAGTATCTATGAAGCCTTTTCCTGCATAAAGGAGCGTTCCTGACTATTTGTCTTGAACAGGTAATCAAGCCCTTTTATAAAGAGTCTTTTCACGTTTTTTCAATCACGGCTTTTGTCTTATCAGTGTGTTATTTCAAAAATACTTAGGAAAACAACATTGTTTGGATTCACATAACTAATGGAAGTTACGCAAATATGTCTTCATGCTTCTTCCCTCATGATTGAATGGGAAACATCATTTTGTGGGGTATCTACGAGTCATGGTGCATTATTTTTCGTAGCGCTAGCTTTGTAAATAGGTGCAATTAAATGCATTGGGTGAAGTTAGCCAGTTTAACTAAAAGCTTTTCATGTCGGATTTAATGCTGAAAATTTCTACAATATCCGGAACTCCCCTCGTGCAGCTTAAAGGTGTACTGCAGATATGTGAATGTTAAATAAAACTGATTCGGGAAGAACCTGCCCCCCCACCTCCCCCCTCCCTCTCTGTGGCTGGAGCTCACGGTCCGTTGTGCGTCCTGCAGGGGACATCAAACAGGAGTCGGGCCTCTACCGCGAGGGCCCGTCGTACCAGCGCAGAGGCTCGCTGCAGCTCTGGCAGTTCCTGGTGGCTCTGCTGGACGACCCGTCCAACTCCCACTTCATCGCCTGGACCGGCCGCGGCATGGAGTTCAAACTCATCGAGCCGGAGGAGGTGAGAGAAAAGGTTTTACTTTGAATTCTTGTGGTCTCGACAATGGATCGGGCTTTGTGAGGAAGTCTGAATGGTCACTTTTCATCAATACAGCTTTACTCTTGTTTTAAATTTAAAATGCATATGTATATAGAAGTACCTCGTACCCAGCCACATTCATCCAGGCCAGCGATGTGCTAAATATTTCACAGGCCGTGTTCCTTCAAACATAACCCACGTTGGCGGTTGGGCCTTTTGACATGGAAGCACAGGCCGGGTCTGTGAGCGCCCGCATCCCACACACTGGGGCTCAGTCACTGCCGCTCGCTGATGGAGGAGGATGCAGGTTGCCGGCGTTGAAGGTTGGGTTGGGGAGGGGGGAGGGAGGGGGTTACGTGGCAGCGGTCCACGCAGCACCGACGGCGTCTAGAGGCTCGGGCCAGCTGCAGCCAACAGGGGGTTCCATTCATGCCGTCAGGTGACCGAACGCGCTCGCTTCGGAGGGGACGAGGGTTCGCTCGCCCACTTCCCCAAGGAGAAGAAAAGAAAAGGGCTCTGGGTAATCGAACGGTGGAGGAGCAGAAAGGAGACCCGGGCGGGCTCTGCGGAGCAGAAGCTGGAGCTTCGGGGGGGCTTCAGGTTTGGACGGCGGGGCCCGGGTGGTGGGCGGTCTGCTAGACAGGTGCTGCAACATCTGCTGCCTCCTCGGCTGGGTGTGTGACAAGCTCCTAATGAACACGTCCCCGGTCAGGTCTGGCGAGGCTGGGCCGCGCTCTAATGACGGTTATTAGGAAAATATGGATTAATAAGTTTGTCCAACGCTAACAGCTGCCGGGAGGAATCGGTCAAGACGCTGCGTGTTTGTGTTGGTCTGTTTCTGTTTACCAACGCGCCTTTGTGTTGTTTATCCATGTGTGGTGCGAAGGTGGCACGCCGGTGGGGGATACAGAAGAATCGACCGGCGATGAATTACGACAAGCTCAGCCGATCGTTGCGCTACTACTACGAGAAGGGAATCATGCAAAAGGTAAAAGGAGACATTATGAGACAATAAAAAAGTAAAGACATTAAAATGAAATCTATTTCTTTGTTCGGCTTTGCACCAAATTGTGAAGATTTATATTTTTTGTCCTAATGCCCCGCCCCAAGCCATTTAAAGGGGTGGAGCCTCTCAAACACTGAACTCAATGAAAATCAAGGTTCTGAAGCCTTGATTTACTCTGAGCTCTTCTTGTAAATATTTGGCAGCAATGTACTCTGATATATTTACTTTTATATATATATAAATATAATATATTTTATATATTAAATATCTTAAACCAACAGCACTCAGGTTAAGGGAGTTTTTCAATCCTCATTTAAATGCTTTTAAAGTGCGAACAAACTCTAAACCTGCCTGAGTGAGATGCAGGGTGAACACACGTGTAACTAATCACATTCCCAGTGTCATTTCGGTGGGGCAGTGGACTGGTTTCACTGGAAAGATCAACAAACTAAACCTTATTCTTGATCAGTCGGTCCTGTGTTTTAAAATCAGTTTATTAAAATGACCCCCGAGCCCAACTAATTGATACTCAAATTCAACCATGATTTAAGAACCGATCCAATAATAGGAGAAAATAAATAATTAGAGCCATTTTTAAGACTAAACCGTTTCAGTAAGGACATTTTGTGAATAGTGCATCTTTATTTAAAAAACCAAACCAAAAGCCTCCTCACTCCCCCGTCCCCCCCCTCTGCCTCCCAGGTGGCCGGAGAGAGATACGTCTACAAGTTTGTGTGCGACCCCGAGGCCTTGTTCTCCATGGCGTTCCCCGACAACCAGCGGCCGGTGCTGAAGACGGACATGGAGCGGCAGATCAACGAGGAGGACACGGTGCCGCTGTCGCACTTTGACGAGAACATGGCCTACGTACAGGAGGCGCCGTACTGCCCGCCGCACCCCTACAGCGAAGGCTATGTTTATTAACGCTCGCCTCCCCCGCACACACACACATGCACGCACACACACACACACACACAGGCAGCGGCAACTCCCCCATATCTCTCTGTCACACACACACACTTTCTTTTTTTCTTTTCAAGCCGCGGGACGGAGAGTGCACTTTATGGACAGGAAGCGCGGCGTTAACCTGCCAGGGCCCCGCTGCGTGGTTTGGCTTTTTAGCCGTTGTTTATGTTTGTACATTAACGTGGGAATCATTGTTGGGTTTTTTTGTTATGGTTTCCAAGCATGTGGCGCCCCGGTGAGACAGGACTCGTGCTCACCCGAGGGCTGACACTTATGACTCACCTGCGAAAGAGACTCGATTCATCCGAAGGACGATCGCTTCTGGTTGTTGTTTTACTTTGGAACAGCCGTCCCGTACTTTCATGCTCATCTTTAAAGTGAACACTGGCAACGTGGCGAAGGGACGTGATTATAGACTAACGCGGCGAGGAAAGAGAAGCACCCGCTCACTCCTCAATGATCTCGACCCCCATCGTCCAGTCGGCCTGCAGAGCTTATTTTGCCGTTGTTGACAGGGTTCGTTCTCTCCGTGAAGCCCCTCGGGGCAGTGAGGTAAAGAAACCAGGATGCATCACGGGGTTGTGCAGATGAAAATACGGCCTGTGTTTAGGGATAAATCAATAAAGCTCCGAGCCGCTGTAGGACGGCAGCATTTCTTTGTAGTTTTCTTGATGGATTACAGGTGGAAGTGTATGTACAGTCAGTGGACACAGCAGCCAATACACGCAGGATTATTTGCATCCCCAAAATGAAGATGAAAAGATTTTATCGGCCTAAGAATTAAAAAACCTAGAAAAAAAAAAGACAAAGTCAAATATTTCCCTGATTTGATTACTGTTTTGTTCCAGATGAAACAAGAGGTGTACATTTTTGTTTTGACTTTGATTTTTGGTCAAATTAAATTTTAAAAAAGTATAAGGAATATTTAGTCTTATGTGATGAAAAACACATTCATGTTACAACAGAAATAATGTTCCATTGTATAATCAGGTAAATGCACATTTTGTTGCTGCTTAAAATTGTAAGTGTATTTTAAAAAAGAATAAGTGCGGCAGTTACAACCTGCTATTCTGGATTTCTTTTTTTATTGTTATTATTTTGACTTTTTACCTGTTTTTGTTTGATCTGAGCATTAAAAAAAGAATCTGGTCTGAGTTCGGTTTGTCTGTGTTCTCGTGTGGGGGATGGGATTGGCACGAGGATGGAAACGCGTTAGTTCTCAAAAGAAAATTACACATTTTTATTTGATTATTACAGAGATTTTGATTGTAAAATTGTATAAAAACTTTGACATACTAGAAGTGAAGAAAAGGCTCCAGGCGAAGGACTAATAGATTATGGCCTCTTGTCAATTTCCAGGTTGGAGAGAAACCACAAAGCATTTAACCAAAGTGACACCTGAGGAAAAATCAATGGCTAATTTAAAACACCACTTTTTCATGTAGGTGAATTGTTTCTGCTCTTACAAGACTGGCAGTAATGAAAAAGAACTCCCTTAAAGTTATTATTTCCTTCTGCAAGGTGACACCATTGCTAAAAAAGAAAAGAAAATCAATGACTAATTTAAGGAATCATTGTTTAATTGCTGCCACTGATGGGAAAAATGAAAACGGATGTGTAAGTAATGAAAAAACACGACTTGCCTTAATTTGTCAGAGCGGGTTATACGCCAGCCCCATTACAGTCCCCACGCGTTGTGTTTTTTATTGATTGTCAGCAGACGAGGGAATTGCCCTTAACTTAAAAACACCTGATTGCTTCCCTGAGGATATTTAACAACATCTAATCCGACGTGCACAAAACTAGAGAGCACCGGTGGAGCTTTTAATACGATGAATGAAACTTCTGATTGTGGATTTTCACTCTGTAATGGAAATAGTCTGTAATAATGACCAGGGAAGTAAGTACTGTGTGCACGTAATGATAATACTCGCTAATATGAAACAACATCCTCTACGTGGGTTTGCTTGAGGAAGTCCTCACATGTTGTACCGTGATTCTTAAAATGTAAAACTTTGAAAATAACACTCAGAGGGGCTTCGTTTGAGGAAAGTGTTTTATATCCTCCGTTGTTTTGGTTGATTTGTGTTTTCTTTTTACTTGTTGGACATTTTACAGGCTGTTTCCAGTATATCAAGTTTAATTCTGTATTTTTTAGGAACACTCAATCAGCAGAAATATGATTTACATTATTAGAAGTATATATAACATGAAAATCGTCTAAATAATTTTTGTATGTAGGAAGTAGGAAACATGACAACTTTTTACTCCATACATTTAGTTACTCGCTACAATGCAGACTAAGAAGGTGGAAAGCTTTAACAGGCACACACCAAACATCGCTTGCAAACTGAAATGGGTCAAATTATCTACAATAGTAATGCTGCCAACGTGTTGACTATTTAGTAATATAATAATATAGAAATATGATAATACATAAAGGGCACTTTAACGTTTGGGCCGGAATAATCCTGCTAATACATTTACACTTTAACCCGAGTACAATTTTAAAAGCAGGCTTTTCACCTGAGCGGTGTCTTTGGGGGGGGGGGGGGCTCCCTCTGAGGCCTCGGAGGCTCCACGTGGTTTGACTTCTGCTGTTCAGTGAACTTCACGGTTTCAGAACAGACACAAATCACTGCGGTTTATTCAAACGCACATCATTGAAATCTCATGCAAACCCACCGGCGCTTTGAATAATGTGGTGAGTTTCTCATGTCAGCCGTCACTTTCTGACGCAGTATTTTCCACCTGTGTGTGTTTTTTGGGGAGGGAGCAGGGTGGGGGTGGTGGGGGGTCTTAAGGTCACTTGCAGGATTACGCGTTTTACACCATCCGAAGGTGTCGTGTCACCGGTGCTGAAAACCACCATGCAGATCATGTCATCTGGCCCCGGGTCAGGGGATGGGGGGTCTCAGCCATCAACACACTCACCACTTATGGACATATGCTCTGCATCCGGTGCCACCGGCCAAATCCGCCCCTCCACCAGCTAATATTCTGTGTATCTGAACTGCGAATTGTGGTCCCCCATCCCTCCTCCCCCCCCCCACTGTAACTAACAGATGGCGGCTCGATCTTGAGTCATCACAAAGCCATTACGGGAGTGACTCGTCCTCAGCCGGGCCGCCTTGATCCGTGGCCGATGGCTCGCGCCACTGTTTGCTCAGGCTCTCAAGTCGTCCTCTGGTTACGTGACACGCCGTGTTTGCTCAGGTTAAATGGCCTGTGTTGCCCCCCGGAGCCCCCCGATTGGCCGCGACACCGCTGTGTTTGACGAGCGAGATGATGCGGTGGGGTGGGGGGGTGTTTGGCTGTTTGAAACAAGTTGGCTTTTAATGCAGTGTGTTTACCCACCGAAAAGCCCCTAAGTGTGTTTCTATCTGTGTTGCCAGGGTCTATCAGTGGCCGGACCAGTGGGCATAAATCATTCAGGGGTAATTCAGAGGAACAACAGAGGCTCTAAAAGGAAAAGGCAAGGAAATTATAAAGCCTCTATAATGGAGGCCCCTATTACAGCTGCTGGTCCAAGACTGCCTTCATAAATGCTTTCATTATCTAGGAGGCTCTATTTTGACCAGCCGACCAGCACTAAGGCTGCATCTGTCCAAAATCACTCAGTGGGCTGTATTTTACTGTACTCCTGAACACAGTTCTCAGTCGTAATCACAAATCACCCCACACATCCCCATTTTCTGCCAAAAGTTGCAATTCCCAAAACCGAAGTCGAATCAACTATACTTCTTTTTTCTTGTTGTTTCTTGTTGGGTCAGTTAAAAAAAATACTCAGCACAGTGTCGCACACACACACACACACACACACACACACACACACACACACACACACACACACACACACGCACACAGGGGTCATCATTTGTACCCAGCAGCGTTGGACCGGGCCGTTGAGCGTTTTTTTCGGGGTTGTTTCAGGCGACGCCATTGGTTCCCCACTCGCTCCGGAGCAGATGAAACATGAAAGACAAGCCCGCCCTCCCTCTTCAACCTCCCCCCCCCCCCACCCTCCCGCCGGACACAAAAGCCCATGACAGTAATAAATAGCCTCGGTGATCTAGGTTTAGAAAGCTGTGAAATTGGATATTGAGATGCTCTCCGGAGTAGTTTCAGACTAGACTGTGGGAATCGTCTAATCCGATCACCGGGAAGGTAAGACGGGCTAATCGCCCGGCGGGCCCGGCCCCTCCTGTCCGCGGGGCGCTGGCGGCGGGGAATTGGTGCCACGCTCGGTTTGTTTTCAAAATGGGAATTCATCAGCTGCTTAGTTTCACTAGTTTCAAACTGTTTTACTTCTTCAGCGACGACACGTTTGTGCGATACAGAATGTTTTCTCTTTTCTAACACTTGTTCTGTTTGAACAAATCGTACCAGTTTGCACAGACAGACAATGTTGCTAGAAAACCACAATGGGGGAAACTACAAAGCTGGAAACTCTTCATTAATTCAAGAATTGACAAAAGTGACACTCCACATCCGCCGCCTGGTGCAAACTACAACCTGCGGATGTTAAAAACAAAGCAGACAAAGGACGTGTTAAAAGCTGCCTCCCAAAGCGAGCCGCTCCCCATGGACCTCCATGTTGAAATGCCCGACTTCACAGCAGAAATAAACACGCTTACAGCGTTGTACCAAAAACTGTTCTGTCTCTAAAGTTAATTTCCTCCTTTGTGACAACTGTGCGGGAGGGTGAACCTCGCCGCGATTTAGACACAATCGAGGGTGTGGCCGCTTTAATCTGGAGATTGAGCCCATAAACTTCCCAATGTTTACCGAGGGAATGAATCGAGACTTCGGTAAAACCGGACTGCCGGGAGGAGTCGCCCCCTGCTGGTCCGTCGAGTTAATGCAGGTTTTTAAAACTCTTCCACGTTGGCCTCACTCGTCAGAACCGGAGGCTAGCTGCTAGCTGCTAGCTGCTAGCAGCTACACGGTTGATGCTGCTTAGTCTCTGCGGTGGATCCGTACAAACACACCTCCATTTACCTGTGTAACTGGTACAGACGTGTGTATATTTAAAACATAAGGAAGAAGAAATGACTCAAAAAAAGAAATGACTCAATTTAAGCAAAGTAGCCGCATGCGATGTTCTCATTTCCGGGACTTTATAACAACGCCAACATTTGCGCGACAAACAGTTTCACCAGAGCGTGATGAAACCTGCTGAAAGCTGTTTGCTGAAACGCTGGCGTCTTAATAAACAGGCCCCCGAATATAGAAACCCAGCGTGCGGCTTCTTAACTTTTGATGAAGAACGCAATATTGGCCACTCACAACGTTTACCGCTGATGTGATGTTTCTCTGTGACTTCACAGCCTGTAATATCTAAAGATGTGTTTGTTTTTTCCTGATAATGTAATTAGTCTTCAAGCATTGTATTTAACAACAACGATAATGATTTTTGACGATATCTTCTATCAGGCCTACCAACTCTCACGGTTTCGCCGTGTGACACACGCTTTTGCATGTTTTCACACGCACTCACGCCACACAACCAATTTCTCACGGCAAAAAAAAAAATCTGATTTTGGGCCGAAGCGCGTTCGTTCCTTTTCAAACTCCCCGACAATAGATGGCGCTAAGGAGCGCATCTGTAAACCCATTCGCTGCATAGACATCCTGTTTACCCCAAAGAGTCCCGAAGTTACCAACAGAATACGATTTTCAAACCGACACAACCGCGGGAGAAACTCAGGAGGAGCAAAGACTAAGGCACGTTAATGACATGTGGTTCAATTAAGTACTCACTCTCTTAAACTTTAAATCTTGAAAGAAATTATTTGTTGTGTTTGTGCGTGTGATTTTGAGTGGTGAATGTAAACTCAGCTGTCATAACAAGCAGCAGGAGAGCACCTTGTTAACCTCTTGGTGTACTGCATGCTCAAAACACAAATTACTAACCAGCTTCTGATCTCCTTCTTAATACCTCATTTTTTGTTATTTTATTTATGTGTATTTATATTATGTGTATCCATTGTTTTGCTTTGAAAGGCTACTGTTTAAGCACTTTAAGCACTTTATTTGTTGCACTTTTTTGTTTGATAATGAAAAATATTTTTCCCTAACTAAACTTGTGTCATTTTTTGCTGAACATAAATCATTAAGTGCTCTTAAGAATACAATTATTAACAATATAGGTTAGGTTTCAGTTAAGAATTAGTTGAATACCATTGTAATCAAAATGTCAATCAACCTAAATTGGTCTAATCTTAAACACAGGTCTATTAATTAGGCTATATTGTGGTACATAGACAGTCATTGAGGCACAGCAATAGTTTTCTGGTTGAATGTTCAGCTCAAGTCTAGAAGGCCCAACAAGTCATGAGCAGATGAACATAAATCAGAATAAGTTCAGGCATACCACCCAAAAATCCACGAGAATGCATGAAATAACATCTACTTAAACCAAAATGTCCTGGGGGTGGACCATCAGCTATGTCTTTGCTTCACAGAATGTAACCAATGTTGTCCATCTCCAGTAGGCCGCCCCTATCAACGACTTTGGGCCCCACAAACCACCAGAATGCAGGGTACAACATGGGTACTACGCCAAATGAATTCCAATTTCCTGATATTTGAGCCACCAACGTGTGTGGCTGCGTGCGCGGCAAAATTTTGGTCACCCCCGACAAAATCTCACTCCAAGGTTTTTTGAAAAGTTGGCAGCTCTGTTCTATCCATCGTAACCTTGTTTGTGAGTGATATGAAATTATGTTTTTGGGGTAAATTTATTTTAAATATCCAGTTCACTGAAAAAAGGGTTTTGATAAGAAGGTTTTATTCTCAGATCAAATACATCATGTTTGAGTGTCAAACATTCAAACATAAAACCCAGGCAGCTGCTGGTTCACCATATGTTAAATGTATAAAATAAAATAAAAAATGGAACGTTGTTCCCTCACTGGTCCAATCGCAAACAGTCACCTTTTGAATTTAAGCCGTTGGATCCAGTCTTGTTCACAGATCTCTCGCGGGTCGACCCACAGCTTTAAATCATGAATTGATTACTGACAAACATTGACGAGTGGATAAAAGGATTACAAAGGAAATTGATTCGTAGGAGAGGTCAGGCAAACATGGAGATCATCAGATATCAGGTGATTCATGAAAGCATATATATTCATTTAACGCTGGCTCTCAGTGGGGACTTTAATCGATAGCTCCGTTGGATACACAGGAACCTTTCAACACCGTACTTGATTTTCAGTAACCTGACAAAAAGAGTACTTTTCTAAAAGAAATCAGCGTTGGCGACTTCCTCCCAAAAAACTCCCAACCCGGCGAAGTCCTCCCGCCCGCCCTCGCGTGCCCTGGCGGGGTCACGCCACCCCGTCTCTTCACCTTCCACAATGTCGTTTGATCCCTGCGACGCCGTGGATCCGTCTCACGACAGACCTTGTGGCCACAAGCACGCGGCGAGGTGGCAAACCATCTGTCACCGGGACCCGCAGACCTTCGGGGCGGCAAAGGGCCCAACACCCCCACCGACCCCCACCTCCACCAGTCACCCGCCCCCTCCCAGGGCCCATTAGCCCCCTCCCCGTCCCCCCCCCACTAATGCAGCCGCCGTGGCTCCGAGAGGGCCCCTAACAGGCACAGAATGGACTGCTACTTATCCTCCTTAATTCCCAAATGAGTTCTCTTTAGCGGATACATAATTCATTTCTCCCAGTCACTTACGCGCGCCTTTTCACCCGTTTAGCAAATACTCGTGTCAGTGTCTTTTCTTTTTTCTTCAGGTGTGTAAATGTGATTGCGGCTCGTAATCCTGGCGGGTTGAAACAAGGAGAAACACAGAGCAGTCTGGATCTCACAGTCGAGCCGTGCGATTTGAATAGCGAGCGACGAGCCTGCAGAGCCTGGAAAAGTCCACTAATGTAGTCAGATGAGGATAGATATTACGGGGGTAAATTTAGACCACCTCACATTCATAATACCTAATGCCCTTTAAATAGGCTTAAGAAGAGGACTCGAAATAGCCTGTGATAATTAATTATTTTCACTACATTTCTTCTTCTTCTTCTGCTTTCGTTTCCACGGGCGTATTAATTCTTTCTCTGCGAATACTTGGCAGCCATGTCAAATCTACTAAATAATGCACTTGTTTCGATACACCTTAATTTCTCGGCGAGAGGAACTCACGCCGGTTTAAAATGAATGCGGGCGCTAATGTTTTAGTAATATTTTTCTTCAAGTTATTCTGTTTCCCCGCACGACTTGAGCCATGAAGAGCAACGTGAGGATGGATGAGGGGAGGAGAGTGAAATGAGATGTGTGCTCAGAAGTGTTGAAAGTCAACAGGGCTTGTATTTGATTTAACCAACCACCACAAAGTGGGATTTGTCGGTTTATAATAGATTAAAGCGGATTTAAGGCACCGCATGAATATAAATACTGTTTCTGTTTCATGAGGTCCTTTGGAAAGCGTCACGTCTTGGTCCTTGAAATAGATCCCGTGGACAACAAATGCACACAAACTTAAGTGAGCAAACAATTATCAACGCGCATTGTGAGTTCAGCATATTTAAAAAAGGGAGAAAAACAACCCCCCACCTGTTCCCCCGCTGCTGTAAACAGTCTTATTTAAAGCCTGCGTCGCAAAACACTCGTCATAAATAGAAAGGACCAAGATATCTCGATCACAAAAAACCTGCAAAAACACACAGGACAAGCACGGCCTTCTTCTCGTAAGTGGCACGAGAAACAAAAGGCGTAGTGTGATAAACGCACGTGGCTCGCTTCCAGGAGGCTCCTCTGGGCCGAGCCGCAAACCACCAAGAGCCGAGTAAATACGTTCCCGCCCGGCGAGCCGGGCGAGCCGACCACTGCCGAGTCGCTGGTGCGAGGAGAGATTTCTGATCTGGACGCCCCGTCGCGCTGTTTTGGCCGCGGAGGGTTAGGGGACCGAGAGAGCGGAGCCAGGACAACGTGTTTTTTCAAACGCCCCCCCCCCAGACAATATTTATTTAGCTACAAGCCGGCACGTCTGAGGAGGCGCCAGGCGGCCAAATCCGCCGTGTTCAAGATGCTACAGACATCAGGCTTCAGTGTGGTTCCGACCTTTGCCGACCTGCAACCGACGACCTCTCCAAAAAAAGAATAAAAAAATAAATAAATTGACAATTTCATCATTTGCCCCGTGAAATAGATGGAATAAAATAGTTTTCTCCAATAAGAAATTGCTTATTTTCTCGTCCTGTCTCAATTTGAAAGGCCAATACGGAGCAATAGAGATTCCCCAGCAGTAATTTCAGTAGCTGGCTGTTGATTGCAAATGATGAGGAGCAGGATAATAGCAGAGCTCTGCTTACTGTAGGGGGGGAGGGGAGGGGGGGGGCGCACCTCTTTATTTATTTATTTCTGGCTTTTTAAAACAGATGGTTCCTTATGTGCCGAGCGGAAGTGTCTGTTAACTCGGTTGGCTCGCTGCTGGTGGCTGCCGGCCAATGACAACAACGGGCTCGGGGAGTGTGAGCAACAGTGCAGTTTGCTTTTCTTCGGATGCTCGGCGAGCAGAAGGACGGCAGCCTGCGGGTAGACCGTTTCGCCAGGCCGGGCCCGGCGCCGCCCGCCCAATCGCACCTTTCACGGCGTACTCCACCTCGCCGCTGCAAGCGCGGGTTCGCAGGTCAAACAGAGGCCAAGTGTAGAGGGGGGGAGTCGGAAGTGGCGGCGCTGAGTGCGTGAGGCTGTTTGGTGAGTGTGGATCAGAAGGAATGGATGGAGGATTGGAGGGGATGGAGCACGCATACCTTACCTCAAGCATCAGAAATACGTCAAACGTCCATCATGCTTCTAAAGTATCACCAATCACCAATGACCCGTGGTGTTTTTATAAAATGTAACCAAGCAGTTTGCGCCTGGTTTAATGCTAACCAGGTGCATCAAACCGTGACCGCAGTTTTCAGTTGGTGTGGGAACTGTATTTTGTAGAAGACACTTTTGGCTTCCCTCCTTTTTAATGCAAACATTTCCATCTTCAAAACTCGGTAAAAGCGGTAAAAGAAAAGTCCAGATTCTTCCAGAGAGTTTGGCAAGAAAACAATCTGCAGACGTTAACGTCTCTTTTGAGAAAAACAGAAATCAGACAAGTGCTATGTCTATAACAATATTTAAACATATTTTAATGAACACAAAATCAAGAAATTGGTATTACAAGTGATAAAAAAGACAATGTTGTTGTTATCACACAATATGGCTTTGGCAAAATCGCCGTGTCTGGGTTGATTAAAAATGTGCATGTACACTTTCATTCTCACTTAGAACTGAAACTGTCATTCAACTGATGTCAATCTCTGTGATTTATGGCTTTTAAATGTTATTTTGCTGCCTTATCTAAAGCTCCCTGCGCTTCCTTTCTGATTGAACAGCGTTATAGAATATAAAACATCACCTTGCCTCCGCTGACAGTCAGAATAATTAAATTACTCATGCACTCTATATGTGTTCACACCACGAGGTCGGGAGGCGTAATCAGCCTATAGGAAATCTCTCTAATTAACCAGTTGATTAATCAGTATGCTAATGAAACTATATTGATACAGTTCCACGCGTCTGGTTCGAGGCCTAGCGAGCGATGAGATCAAATTAGAGCAGTGGGACAGTTGCTGTGCTGAAAAGATGCATCGCCAGTCTGGCAATATGTTGGAGGGAAAACACACAGACAACACTTCTCCTTCCATCCATATGGCTGCGTTCGTGGTGCATCTGGCTCGGCGGGGCCTGCGTACAGTCGCCAACCTACATCTCCAGTTGTATTCGCACCTCGAGACGCCGCGCACAAAGTGTAAATTAAGGCAGAAGGCTCGTGTTACGGGAATAATTAAACGGGGGCCAAGTGAAGTCACACTTGCCGTGGCAGGCGCGCTCCAACCCTCAATTACTCACAGTGAACAGAGCAATTAAAAGCACTGTCCTATGGAGTTACCTGGGACTGGATCGGGAGCTGTCTATGGCGAAACCCCCGAGGGGCCTGACGAGCTCCACCGGCCAGGTCCACAGGTAGGTAATTACTATTGATCACCTGGCATCAGCGCACGCGAGGAGACGTTGTTATTTCAGCCGGCGCTCCATTTTAGGTGTTCACTTCAACAGCGACGTTGCCGGCCGATGGTCTGTTAGGAGGGTTAGATGGAAAGATGCGCACACGCTCATGCATCGATGATTATAGTATAGTGATAGGATAAATGTTATTCTAGCATAAGTACTTTTACTTCAGGCCGCTTTCATACAGACTGTGTACCTACAACAAGGAGTTGTAATCGCTTGAGATCCCACGAAATCCATTCGTAATCTACGCAAGCTCTAAACAGGGAGAATAAAGACCCCGAAACACACACAGGTCAGATCACAGATGACAAAAATGTCTTGTTTATTGTGCGGTTGTATTTAGCTCTGCATCTCTGGTGTCACTTCCAAAGGATTGCACCATTATGTAATGAATTATTATCTCGGGGGCCTGAAGAAGAGGCGCTCGGTGCGAGCAGAGTGCTCCAACCCGTCGATGGAAGGGCAAAGTCACACTTTGAGAAAACCAACACGGTGGATCGACGTCAGGAAGAGACGCGTAGAAGTCAGAACAGCTCCAACCTGCTACTTCCTGCTCGACCACTGACCCCTCGTCACAGGACATATCCTACTGCACTAAGGGTGAACTCACGTCTCTCGACAATGTAGAGGGAACTTCCTGTGTGAGCGTCGGGGGGGGCCAACATGTGTGCAGTGCTATTACTTGAACACAGGCTGCAGTCTTTCAATAGATTCATTGAGTATATCCACACACACACACACACACACACACACACACACAATGTTCCCTTATGAGCTCTGCAGCACGTTATTCTTCAATAGACTCATTGACACACACAAACATACAGATGTATCTCCAGTCTCTGTAAGCAGAGCAGGGCAGGGTACACGCCGTCACCACGGAGATGCCACCCACGCTTACCCCCCCCCACACACACACACCAGACCCACATACACTTGATTGATTTAGATTGATCGCTCCAGTGTCGTGTTTTGTCCCGATCCAGACCGGGTCACCGCCGGATCGCACCGATGATGTTTACTTCGCTTGACTCTTTGACGGAGCCATTGTCTCATTCACGCTGCTTCCTGGGTTGTTTTTTTTTCCTCCTTCGCCCACTTCCTTGTTTTTTTTTTTTTTTTCTTCTCTCCTTGTTTTTTTTCTCCTTTCGTGTTGCCTCACTTTCTCCCCTCTCCTGCAGCTATTCTTAGCTGGGAGCTGTGTGCAGTGTGTGTGACTGCCTCTACCTCACAAACAGAAAACCTCGAGGGGGGGAAGAATACAGGGTTCGTACCTCAAAGCAGTGAATTGCCTTTTCTTTTTAGAGGCTCTAGAAGTCCGTCCAAAAAACGCCTGAACTCCTGATCCTCGGAGGCCTTTCAAAGTTTAATGTGCTGTAATTGTGACTCCGACGGAGCATCCAAAGAGTCCATGGAATTAGAAAACATGAGAGAAAACCAGCAGGAAGCGAGACGCTAGATGTTGCCAACTCTTTTCCAATTAAAGTAGCTCACAACATTAGCAACAAAAGGGCTGAATTTCAGTGAGAAATTTTAAGTTTGCAACACCGAGCCTCACTTCAGGCCTTTCTTTTAAAGACAGGCCCCCTAAATGATCACAATGAATGTAAACAAGAACATGACAAACATGTACTAGCTAGCAGCTTGTGGACGAATCAGTTGATGCATAACGAGTTCACATCAAGAATGACATCAGCTAGACAGCCTCAGCACCCTTGGTCGAGTTTATTCCTCTCTCTTTTTGTCCTGGTGATTTATTAATTACTGTAATGATTTTACAAATTCATCAAAAACGTTTTGGAAATTAATTACCTAATATAGCTTTGATATATATATTTGTGTGTACATACACGCATGCACACACACACATTTTATATATATATATAGACATATACAGTATATTTATCATCTTATGAAGATCCTTGCTCAAGATCTTCAGAAAAGCAACTAAATGGACCTTGAGGTGAGAGTGTTTAGGCATTTTCGCACTAAATACCAAAGCTATAAAACCTTTACCTTCTTTCCTCTTCAAAACCAACAGATCAATAAGGGAATAAAAATCAATTCCAGGCTCAGAAACAGCTTTGTGTTTGTGTGCGTGTGCATGTGTGGACAAGGGTAACAAAATCAAAGCTTCCCAGGAAAAATAAATAAACACACACACGCACACACACACACACGCACGCACACACACACAGCCTTAATTCTCATTGAAGCCCCAAATTGACATGCCTCCCTTATGATCTTGACATATTATTAAGATATAATGGGGGAATTATGATCATTAAAACAACATGACTGATGCAGGGGCCAGATCATGGGCTATTCATTTAACCTGCGTTTCCTGTAATAATATTGAAACAGACAGTCTGCCAGTTATTAGATCATAATTAGCTGTTGCAATCTGTGCGGAATCCGAGGAAATGACGGTAAGTTAGCGCTGCTCGCTGTCCGCTCAGCCACACGGGCACTCCGGCACGCGGCCCTTTAAAGTCTTGTTTCATGAACAAACCGTACAGTGTGGTTTAAATAAAGAGGAATATGATGAACCAGATGGCAACTGATGAAAATAACGACGGGTCGTGGAGCCGCAGTTGAGGAAGTTTTCTTTGTAAAAGCACTACACTGCGTTCCAGACATTAGCCTACTTCAGGGTGCTTCCATTTTGTGTGAATTTTGGAACTTCCTGTGGACAAAAGTGGTATTGCCAGACTCCCTTTATAAAAGTCTTACTTTACAGCGGGGGTCTGAAAGTCGACCCCTTTGCACCTTTTACAAAACACTCATTTTAATACTGATGCCTCTACTTGCCCCATGTGAGGTAGCGACACCTCCAGCGAAAAAAATGGGCTATTTCCTAAATGCTCGTCATGGTGCCCCACCTGGTCGGAATCAAGATCTGAAAAACAAATCCTGCACGTTCAGAAGATCCTGGAGAAAGATCTTATAGCTGCTCCTGTGGTCCCCGCTGGAAGCCAACACCACCGACACGCGGCTGGAGAGCCGGCCCGTGATGCCGGCCCGTGATGCCGGCCCGTGGAGCCGGCCCGTGGTGCCGGCTCCAGTAGAGGCGTGAACGGGGCCGACTGTCAGACACCCGCCTCAATAAAATGAGAGGTTTTCTGAAGGGAATCTGGTGCTCAGACACACCACTGCTTTTTGTCCACAGAGGCCGCCAAAATCAGATCCTAGAAGTAACTTCAGTAGAGAAACTCAGTAGATGTACCAAGAAAGTTCAATCAAGGCATCTTCTTTGTTTTATCTTTATCTGTATTCACGCTCTCTTACCTGCTCCTCATACACTCGATAAACACACGAAGCTCTGTGCTTTTCATGCGTGGCTGACTAACACACCCTGGCTCTCTGATTTCCATAAAGTGTGAGTGCACTCTTGTGTGTCTGTGTGTGTAGTGTGTACCTTCATCAACCGTACCAGTTTAGCAATAAGAAATCTGCACCCTCAGCATTTTTTTCCCCCCTTCTTTCTTTTTGCACAGAAGAGAGAAACCCCACTTTAGGCGCCCCTCTCTCCTCCAGTAGCTCCCCCCTGCGGCTTTTCTCCAGGTAGCGCTCGCCAAAGTCGTCCTATTAATAAGCAACATATTTGATTTTCAATACCCCCCCCCCCCCAAATCCCCTCCTCCACCTCCCCCAAATGAGATGAGATACGTATGGTGGCGGCAGAATTATTCAGAGGAGTCGGAGAGAGTGGGAGAAGTGTCACGCCGCCCCGGGGCGTCCAACATGCTGCATGGGGCTCCGACGCCCCGGGTGAGCAGCGAGCTGAGAACTCCACATCCCGCAGTTACATTTCACTTTCCTCGACACAACAGGAATTGTTTACCGCGCACGCAGCCGACTGACGCTCAAACTGCCCCCTTAACATTTATGCAAAATAAAAAGGGTCTTTACGGCTGTTCTACGGTACAATTTTTGAAATATCATCGATTAACGCGTCGCGTCTCGTAGGTTTGAGTCGCACAAAACAGAACTTCAGAGAGAGCCTCTACTCACAGTCTTTATGCTAAGCTAAGCTAATCGCCGCCTGGCCCCGGCTCCAGTGTTAATGCGCGAGAGCATGAGAGATGTAATAAAAAAAAATTACAAATGTAAACTTCTATTTTTAGAATGTTCTAAAATAGGATTTGGTGAAGGGTTTTACATGTTAGAAGCTGCTTTTGTCAACAGAAAAAGGGCTTCACATTTAAAAATAATTACAGTAAGCGGGATTCAAACAGTAGATGGGATTTCATTTTTTAAAACCGTCTTCTTAATTATATTCAAATATGAATTTGTGGATTTGTATTTTATTAAATCACATTGTACAGTAAAATTTCCCTTTTGACAATCCAACTAAATAATTGATTTATTACAGTTTCATTGCTGCACTTTTTCCTTTTTCTTGTGATTAATGTAGTTAATTCCACTCCGTCTTTTCCCACTTAATTTCCACACACAGGTGCTGTTCTTTGAGCCTGACGTGGATTACCTGGGCGCTGCCTCCACACCTGTTACTGGTCTCCCATTACTGCTCCTCCAGTATAAAGGTGTCCGAGTCGACCTCCAGAGGTGCGCGCTTTCCTCGTCACACTGCGGGCGTCCTGGTTAAAGTTTTAAGTGGAGTTTTCAATTCAAATATTAAGAAAAACATTGGAAAAGCATGCAGGGTGACGAGACTCCAGTCGAGAGCACGTCTCTCACAGTCACAAAGTTCAGACACTTATGTGCAGACAAAACAACAACACGAGCCGGGAGCCTGCTGCTCGGCCCATCGCTGCCCCGGCTTGGGGAGTGGTGAGCGCCGGTGACTGTGTCCTGTGCTGATTACGCCGCTGATGGGCCTCCGTTTGTCACCGCTCTCGCCGGCTCCAGCGCCGAGCAGCGGGGTTCCCTGATTACTTAATTGCTCGTAAGAGCTCGTTAAAGCTTCCTATCCATCATAAGTCGTATGGCGAGTATCAATTTCAGCGTGGGAGATGGAGACAGAGGGGAGAGGGAGGGCGACGCTCTGATGAGCAATTAGTGACGTGAAACGCCGTTTTGAATTGTTGTAGTTTTATTTTCTTTGGGAAAATAATGTGGAATTCATCACATGGATGGATGCTGCTGTGTTACCAAGTGATAAACACATGCCTGATTTCCCTCTCCTACATCTCCTGAAAGTTTTAGATTGAAGAAACTGGGGGAACTAGACAATGCAGGATAAAGTTTTGGATTGGAATTGGAAGAAAATACATTTTTGGATGTTTTCAAGAGGACCGAGATTTAGTTATTTTTGTATCAGGATCATAGTATTTATTTTACATGTTTATAAAAGATCCCCCACTCACTCGCCTCTGAAACCCCTTCAGCTAAGCTCCGTGTTCACATCTGCAGCGCGCTAAACGGTCATTTCCATGGTTCCCAGTGACGTTGGTCTTGATGGGTTATGGACTTTTGCCACCTTTTTTTTTTTTTTTTTTTTTCCCCTGCTGCTGAGATCCCCCAGAAGCGAGGGCAGAAAACATCCAGTAATTTGGATGCATCGCTTTGAAGAGCTTTACAAGATACTCACAATCTTACCAGGTGCAGAATTAGAATTGGATGCTGTTCGTATTAATTGGTGATCATTTGCAAAGCGGGTGGAAAAAAAACGTCTTTTGCCAAGAGCAAGTCTTACAAGCCCCCAGCTGGGGTTGTCAGGGGCAGGCTTGTTGGCATTGTGGCAGCATATGTTTGGTGCCAAGAACACCATTGATTTGCATTTCTTTTATATGAATTTTACAAAGCAGCAATGCTCTTTTGTGTAGAAGTGATCCCGAAAGTGAGTGTTGCAATTAATCACAAGTGAAATTTATCGGCTGATGAAAAGCCATAATTCTACTTGCAATCTTTTTTTTTTTTTCAGTATTTATTTATTTATTTATTTTAAAGAAAAAGTGGCAGCATCTGCAGTGCGCTCGCGCTCTCTTTTTTGATGAATGTGCCTTTAAAACCGTGCAGTTTGGCTCCATTTAAAACTGGCTCGAAGGAAGAAAAACAGCAGTGCGAGCTTTGAGATACTGCAAATGCCATAAGTCATGGAAATAGTTCTTCTGTCTCAAAAACAAGCACTGCATAATGTCGCCGAGTGGCGCAAACTTGAAAAAGTGCTCGCGCGATTGAAATGAGATTGTGACACGAGCAAGTGAATATTAAGCGTGGTTTTGAAACTCGCCTGCCATTTTGCAAACACCTCCCGGCCTTCGAGGAACCTGGATGCAACAGCGGCGCAGTCCTTTTTCAAATATTGATTCTGATTTTATTCATAACTATCCGACGCACCTACCGCGCGTCTTCAAGACCTTTGGGGACATCTAATTGATCCAATTAAGCAATTACTTCTTCGCTGGGATTAGAGACACCCGGGCCCGCGTGTGCGGAGACGACGGCGGCCGTGCCAGGAGATGGACAGGCTCCAGGATTTCGCTTCATCTCCGAGGTGGCTCCAGATGGGTTGGGGGCTCGAGACTCATCGGTGGCCAACTGGTCCAAACGTCACGCTGATACTAGCCTACGGTATCATAGGCACACAGCCCCCCCCGCACGCGCGCGACGCTGTGCAGCGTATTCCTGCATTCTCCTTGTCAATATCGGGAAAATGATTATTAAATGATGCGTGTCCCCGACTGCTCTGCTTTAAAGGAGCCCGATGGAGTGAACAACAAACACCGAAACACACCGCGTGTGACCTCGAGGTATTACAGGCGTAAAAGGGTACAAAAGAAAACTTTTAACCTTCATAAAGGAGACATGAGAATACATGTTTGCCTCCAATAACAAGAAAAATAAACATGCATTTGGTTTTGTTCACGTGTGGTTTATGCGGATGTCTTGAATTTGGGGGCATCGTTGCTAGCTGTGCCGCTTTCAACCTTTTTATCCGAGGTGTTCGTCGTTAGCGATCGAAGTCAAAGCTCTTCCTCTTTGTCATTTTGGCTGACCTCTCAACCAGCTGTTGGATGTCTTCCAAAAGGATGAAGAAACTAAATTAATCAGAGGGAAGGAAGCTCTGGCTAGCCGTGCCCTAATATTATCAACTTGTCCGTGAGAAAGAAAACCGGCTGTGATTGGCGGTTTCTCGTCACATGACATCAACGGCAATATAACGCTCGCACTGTGCAAACTGTGAGTTTACCAGCAGAAGAAGAGCAACGTGTGACTGTACGTTACGTAGGTTTTACATCTACAACCTCACTTTCTCCTCCAAATGAAGCCGCTCTTTGCTGATGTTTCCAGCCACGAGAATCCCTCCACGGAGAGGCCGCGGGCTCTCCACGTGTCACCAGAAGGGGCTGTCGGCGAGCAGACCCCCGCCAAGGACAAGCCCTGAGTAGCAACCTCCACGAAAATGAAAATGAATTAGTTTGCCTCCTTCCAGGAGCTCCAAAATGTGATGGCTTGACCAAGTTTGAATGGCTGTTAGATGCTTTGTGACACAGAGATCAGGACGGCCAGTGACTCGTTCTGGCTGCACTTTGATCGATTAGTTTATAATTGAGAGAAATAACTATTCATTTTGTTTAAAAATGAATTGAATCAGATCCGTCAAACTTTATTTGCAAAGCCCAAAGGGAGGAGACATTTCGGTGTGAATCTCTTGACAAACACCGGATGCACGGTGAGGAGCAGCGGATCCCTCAAAAAGGGGCTCGTGAGATTCACAAAGTATCCGATGTCTGTGACGCTTTGTGAGAAAGAGTAAACCGTCCAACAAACTTTCCCAGCCTCCGAGCCCGCCCCGTGTCCTCCTGGAGATCCCCAGCGATCAATATTAAAGAGGGGAAGGACAGAGTTCCACCAAAGGGCTCCGTGGATAAAACGGCACCCGTCCTCCCCCCACTGGAGCGACTCTCCGAAAGCCTTGAGTTATATTCCTGTAATTAGCCAAGTATCCACACCGGCTCACACACACACACACACACACACACACACAGGGTCCCTGTCGGCTCAGTAGACGCACATCCCTTGTAGAGAGAAGATGCAATCAGAAAAACAGCAACCCAAGGAGGCGGGGAAAAAAAATAAAAAATCAACACATCAGAAAACAAACTTTAAACAATGACCCCACTTCTTCCCTCGTGCAACTTTTTCCCCTTACACCTCACTTTTTAAAGAAATGTCTTCTGTCACGGGTATAAGGGGCAAGAGCGATGCATCCTCCTTTTTCCCCTCTTCCAAGGATAATGATTTACAAAATGCCTCTCATCAAAGAATTCGTTAACTACGAACGTTAATTAAAAAATAAATGAGTAAACATCAATATCAAATCTCAGCACTGTGGAAGGGAATACATTATGCAGAGTAATGATGTTTGAAAGGGGCTTTAGCACCTCTGTGGGACTCTTTTAAACCCCTTACCTCTTAGGCAGTTGCTTATTTTGCAACCCTTTGTTGTTTAACAACAAAGAGAATGGGCTCTCATAATGTTATATTAATCAGCGGATTAATATTTCAATTTGATTTGCTTTATAGTTGAGGTGCTGTTGGCATTTCCATTTTCCCTCCATATGTGCAGCGATGTTAAGTGGTATCATTACCATTTTCTACCTGGGGGTTCGGGGGAGATAACAGGCACCAGTGATCGCTCTATTCTGCGGAGGGAGAGGGAGATTCTTTTTTTTCGGGGGCGCTCATGCATTTTTTAAAGGCAGTGTTTGGTGTGCCTTCACATCCATTATTCCTCCAATGTTGCAGCGCAAACAGCTGAGTCACGGCCTTTTTTCCTGCCCGCCACAGGACCAAACACCAAACAACGGCGGCCTCGAATCCACAGCGGTTATAAAAGCGTCCACCGGCGCACGTCCGAAGACGATTCGTGTCTTCTGAATTGTCTTTGACAACTTTATTTCCAGCCGGAGTCGAGTAATGTGTCACCTGAATGAATCATACTGTGGTTCAGACGTGGCATTCTGTCTAAAGGAGACGCAAAGTAGGTTCTTCAATAGGACTTCCATAGTTTCTGTAGGCACAAAGATAACGTGGGTAGAATTTATGGACACGACGTGTTTGGTTTTATTGCCACAAATGACTCCCGTCTGTCGACACGCACTTTCTAATGATTTCATACTTTTGACTGATAGCAAATGAATTGCGCAAAGTTTGACTGAAACAAAAATCTGTGAATGGCAAAAGAGGAAACGGCTAAACATCTATTTTTATCTCAAACAACAATAAACTCCTAGTCGTTACGGGATAATTGTAGCACACAAGTCCACCTGGGTCTTCCATACACTTTTCTCCTGAATTCTATATTTATTTTACATATGGGTTTAAACTGACTTGTCTTTTCCAGTCAAAGTCCCCCGAAAGATGCTCGGGTTACGGCCTCAAAGAGCTGCAAAACACGACGTCAAAAGGCTCACTGCTGCTACACATAACCTGTATGATCAGCGCCGACTGCCTCCAGTTAATCACATCCTATCAGCAGAACACGTCTTAAGGAAAACAGGCGAGCAATTAGGACACGGATTATTTGTCATAAACACCATCCACTGCCATGCAAATGCTACATAATTGCCCGGGCAGACCTTGAGTGACAAGTCATTAGATGATTGTTCCCAAGGGTTGATTGCGATGTGACAGGCGCGTCTCGCTGGATACACAACTGGAGTAAAGTGTTGACTTCATTTCAAAAGGCCTCCTCTCATCGCTGCATCAGCGCAAACGTTTCCCGCTTTTGGGATTTTTATTTGTGCGATATTCAGTTGGAGCAGTCAGATGCCGGTTTAGCTTGTTAAGGATGTGGACAGTGCATGATGGCTTTGTTTTTTAATCTGTAGTAGATGCTTTTCTGTCGCAGTATAAATTCAAATTTAGGATCCTGCAGGACGGCAACGCTCGTGAAACACACGGGCGAGGCATTCGGAAGGGTGTGTGTGTGTGTGTGTGTGTGTGTGTGTGTGAGCATACGCAATAATATCTGCAGTTTGATGTTCCACCATTCACTCTACCACTTTACGCACGGGACTAATTTGTGTTTTCCATCTCGATTTAAAAGCAGAGGTTTGTGTCGACTGACACCCAACATCTGTACTAGTTGTCATTGATCCCTAGATTTGTCTTTTCATTATTTCTAATCAGTGTTTTCTAAAAAAGGGTCACATCATCTAAACGCCGCAATGACCCCAGTGTCTACATCTGTGTGTGTGTGTCGACAGTTACACGCTTGTTAACGTGTGTGTGTGTGTGTGTATGAGCATGTGCACTGCTGCCCTTCATAATCAGGGGTCTGACTGAGCCCCCACTCCGACAGTGAATTGCTCACAGCTGCGGGCCCCTTGTCGCGCTGGCAGCCGCGGCCCTGTCATCGCTCGTCCGCCTATCTGACCTGCTAATTTGGAGCATATGTAAGTGCTCTTAAAGTGGCGGGCCTTTTGACATGCCACAAACAGCAGCTGTGGCAGCTGCCCTGAAGGAAAGCTTTATTTAATTCAATTACATCTTTTGGAGATATGTAAACGAGGAGCTGGGGGAAGGAGGAGACGGAGGAGGATGAGGGAAAGGTGGGTGAGAGGGGGGTGTGTGTTATCTGTCCTTACCTACCCTCATCACACTCCTCCTCCCTCCTTCTCTTGTCCCTAACAGACCCTCCACGCGACCTCCTCACCATCACACCCTCTCCAACTTGAAAACCCTAAAAGTGTCGAGGCCCAGGTGGCTCGATAGGCAAATGATTGGGTGAGTAACCGTTGCATCCCCCCCCCCCTCCCACCCACCCACCACCGCCCTTTACTGCTCACTGTCTCTCCAGCGGGGGGAGTCTGAGGGGGGATAATCAGGGTCAGGATCCTCTGCCACACTGATCAGTACGTCTCAACCCCCGGGCAGCCCTGCAATTAATGCGCCGTTGAAAGGGAGCGAAAATATTCACCATCTGGCAATTAGGGCTCATAGGCTCCCTCTTTCTGTCTCTCCTCCTCTCCCTCTCTGGGCTTTACATGTGATTGTGATCTTACTCCCGTTCCAGCTCCGGCGCCTTTTGCACTGGCCCAAGGCCCATTTGCCGCTCCGAGGGTCTATATAGGAATGAACGAACGCGGGATCGCAATCCAGGGCAATTCAGAAACCCCTCTCAGTCCCAAAAATGGAGACGTAATAACGACCCTTCTTGTCATTTTTTTTTTTTTTTCTCCTCCTCCCTCCTCGCAGGATTCATCCCGTCTCTTGCTCTTCCAGCCCCAGCTGCTGCTGCTGGCCTGAAAAGGGGCTTGAAAGAGACTGGTGTCATCATGATCAAATTAACTCTTTCTCTCTGGATGGGAGCAAAGGTTTCCAATGGTACTGTCGTCTGTAGTCGGGGTTTTTTAACACATCAATGATGTTATGATTAGTCATTTTGCTGCCGACAATGGCCGCCGAATGCGCGTGAATGCCCTTTCCCCGTCTAAAGGGGAGCGGAGGGCTGTTGAAAGACATTGATTTTGATAGAAGTCATACATCTTTCCAGCGTTTTTTTTTTTTTTTTTCTCTCTCCCCCTCCCCCTCCTCCACACACTCATTGTGAAATTCAAATCTGGCGATGACAAATAGAGTGATTAGGCTCACCATTGATCTGGCTAGTTTTGCATGGCAAATGTGCAGCCTCGACATTTGGCTAGTGCGAGTCGAGGTCTCGGGGACAATGGGGAAGCAAATTTGAGGAAGTGGTATAGGTGGCAGAGAGGATGGCACACACAGAGCAGTGAGAGACGCTGCACGCGGGGGGGTTAAGCTCTGAGTAGCACAAACCCAGGCCTAGAGGCTTTCCCATCAATCTACACATTCTATTTTTCTGCAACATCAACACTTCAATCGAAGGAAGAAACTTCATGTTGCTCCTGTAAGGTCAGCGTCCGACCTCCATCTCTGCTGCTCTTCTTTTTTTTCTTTTTTTTTTCAGATTGCGGCGCCGCCGTCCCGACAGCGAGCCGCCGCCATTGTGCTTTTCCTTGCAAAGCGATAATTACACGTGTTGAATTATTAACAGTCATAATCAAAGCTTGTGCTTAACTTGTTGTGTTGCGGCGTGAGGTTCCTGTGATCTCGGGCAGTCATTACTTATTCACAGACTGGATACTTTTCCCCCAGTCGCCGCGTGTCGACGCATGGCGTTAATGACGCGCTCATCCTGTTTGCCCCCCCCGCTTCGGCGCCAACTAAACGGCAAAAATAATATTGGGGTTACACGGCGGGGAGGGGGGGGGCATTGCAAAAATTACTATTTATTGGCTCAGATGGAATCATTATCATAAAGGGAGATTAATTAAACCAGTATTTTGAAGCAACTGTTTACATAGCAGAGGAGTGGTTTTTATCTGAGAATAAATGGCACCGTTTCTTCAGGGGAAACGAGTTTATCATCGGATTATCATCCAAAACCTGGGGGACAAACAACCAGCAGGTTGAAACCTTGTATCCCCATTATGAGATCTCTGGGACGGATCACTTCGATGTTTTTAAGTTGTTTTTTTTAAGGATTTGTTACTGATGAGCAAAAGTAATTAGATGCATCCGAGAGTGCATGAGAAATAGTTGTGAAATGAACAAAGACAAAGTGCATATTTAGTTGTAATCCAGTTGAAATCCAGTAACAAATAAAAAGCTAAGAGGACGGATATCAGGTGAAACAGCTGAAAGGAAAAAAATTATTCTGTTCTACGTAAAACGGAACGATTACAAATCTTGTAAAGGAAGACAATCATATAACAGTTATATATCATAATATAACCATCATATCCACATGAAACCTTCCTAAAGTTTAAAACACACTTGTGGAAGTTGCAAAGTAAAAATACATCTTCGTAAACAGTCACTTTGATTTGAATACACAAATGTCCCCTTAAAACCCTGCAGCGTAATGACTCACGCCGACTATACGGACAGGCAGGAGCTGCTCTTGAGGCTCGGCTTGGATCTGAACCCTCAGGTGAACGCCACCGAAACGACCTTCAAAACAAACCACCTGGCTCCAAACGCCGCTCCGCCCAGATGGGAGGACAGTATGGAAATAGAAAGACAAACATTGAGGGCAGAAACCGCGACAGGCAACTGTGCAGGGAGGGGTCTTTGAAAAAGTGTCTCGCAGGTCACAGCGACGTCTCCTGGAAATAACCCAGGAACCAACAGACAAACAGGTACGACATGACGGAATAAACCCCCCCAATTAGCTCTGAGAGGGGCCGACTGTCTGGAATGGGGAGCTTTCATGAGCGCTTAACCAGACGTCAGGCGGGGTCGACCACACACTCTGAAGGATGCAAATGTGGAGCTGGATTTCAGTGGCACGCCGATCAGGGCGAAGGGGGAGGGGGGACGAGGGGCCGGGGGGGGGGCTGTCTGAACCTGCAGGACCTCCAGCCAACCAGCGCCAAACCACATCCACCTCGTTCTTTTGTCCTCACTTCCAACCTTTTGTTGCTCCGTATTTAGTTTAAAGCCCGACATGAAGGAGGGTGGACTACACCACCCGTCAGCGGGTGGAGGAGGTATTCAAATCCCTTTTTGTTAATAAAAGTGGATGTGACACAGAATAAAACCCCCGGTTACGTGTGAAAGTGGTAACAGATTGTATACTTTCAGTGGGATGTATTACATGTACTACTTATACTTTTATATACAAATAGGTAGTACATGTATACAAATCCATGATCCAAGTGATGTACTATATGTGTAATATCTTAAAGTTATTTGACATAATGTGTGTGGGGGACAGGTCAAACACAGGCTGGGTCACCCAGGACACGTCTGTGTGTGTCTGGGTTTCCTGAACCGGTAAGAGGTCAATAGGTCACGTATGTGTGAACTCTTTTTTTTCTCCATATAAGCTGACGTGCATATTCTGTCACCTCTCTCACCTCAATGTGAAAGTGTGAAGAGTTCATGTTTTCTGTACTGTAGTTTAAAAGAATTTATCCTGCTAATTTGGGCACAAGGTGTTTTTAAAAATCCAGTCGAGTGTCCTTCGTGTCCTTGATATCCCGTCTCTTCATTCACCCGTTATGTTCAATCGCTGGTCCTCTTCACCGTCCGCCCCCGGATCTCCTCCTCTTTTCTTTCCCCTGACCTTTTCGTGGTCCTGATCTTTCCTCCTCTGGACCTCCCCACTCTGCATTGTCTGATCCGTGGGCTCTCGCTCCTCTTCTCTCCCCTCGAATGTCTCTCTCTGTCTGTCCGTCTGTCCTCCCGCGCTCCACTTTCCTCCTGAGATGAACAAATGGGTAATGAGCGCCACTTTGTACCTCTCTCCTCTTTCAGATCCAGAGTGAAGAGTCTGATTAAATAATCATTGGAGTGGCGGCGTGCGTGCAGCTTCTCCCCCTGCTCCTCACCTTGGGGACATATTGTCCCCTGTCACTGAAACCTCGGGGACAGAAGGCTCCGCCGTGGGGAGGCTCAGCAGGGGAGCGAGGGGCTGATGAAACGAAGATGGGGTAATGAAGGCATGGCCCATGGCTTCCGTGGCTCCGCCATATGTTTCACCAAATGCAAATTGCCCCCAATTCAAACAACTTTTTCATCTTGATATATGCAAATGTGTTTATAAATACTGGCTTATAAATATAGCATTACAGTTTTTAAGGGGGGAGCTTTGGGCCCCTCCCTCCCCGTCGCTCTGCTGTTGTCATGTGTGTGGCGCAGCGTGACAGACTTTAACGAACGGGCTCGGACCTGGCAGCGCCTAATGGCGTCCTGGGGGACAGGAAGTGAGGGGGTCAGAGGGAGGGGAGCGCCGCCCGGGCTGTGAACCAATAAGAGCGGCCCCCGTGAACGCCTGGTCCAATTAAAAAATCTGCCTGGTTATCATACAAGCCAATGGCGGATCCAAGGGGGCACGTTTACAAAGCGAGTGCGAGAGGTGAGGTGGACACACGTTTGAACTTTTGACATTTTGATTAATTTAGCTTTTGGAAAACAATCTAAAGCGTTTTTTAACCTTTGGAAATCAGTAATCTGTCAAATAATATAACTGGATCAAAAGAGTTCTGTGGAGTGTGTGCGTGTGTGTGTGTGTGTGTGTGTGTGTGTGCGTGTGTCACGCTCAGCGCAATGCACCCAAAACATCAACATCAAAGAGGCAAAATGTTAAATAATGATAAAGCCTTGATTGCAGTCTAATTAACTTGATTGAGCAACCAAAGAGCTGAACTATTGATATAATTCAATTTTGACCTGGAAAAACTTTCACATTGAATGTGAAAAAACATTTATTACATATGATTCTATTATGTATTGTAAATATTGATGAGTTATTTGGTATTGGTTTCCGATGGTTCGGCCCCCTCCTACCATGTCATTCAGGTCACATGCCACCCATGGGCCTCCTGTATCTCTGTCATTCAGGGCTGGCGGGGGGCCCTCCCATGTCGGGGGTGCAGTCAGGAGTCAGTCGGCGCGGCGATGATCAGATTGTCACAGTCCCGCTGGTTCCCTCGGAGACGCCACCTGAGAAGGCGCCTGTGCCAACATCTTCATCAACACCCGCGGCAACAGCAGCTGGACCGGGTCGCGTGGCCAAGTGGGTCAGACCTCACTGAGGGTGGAGAGGGCGTCATCCACAGTGGTGCATCATGGGACAGCCCGAGGGCATATTAGAGTTTTTTTTGGCAAATCCCTTGGTGAACTTCTGAAGTTTTTTTTTTCTTGGTAAGCTTTATCTAGTTGTGACTGTAAGTTCACGGGCAGAGAGCTCAGGTCAGCTGGTACTGCTCATCGCAGGCCGCGTTTAAAAGCCGATGCCGGTGGTCCACGTGCACAAAACCATTTGGCTTTTCTTAAAAGAAAAAAACGGTGCTTTTTAAAATCTTGCACAAAATGTTTTAGTGCTTCAAATACTACTGATGTTGTCAAATAAATGTAGTGGTGTAAAAAGGACAATATTTGACTCTAAAACAAAGTGGAGAATAAAACCGAAAGTTGCACGAAACAATATCAAATTCTCCATCAAACCCCTGATAGTTGAAATTCAGCACACTACTTGAGTAATGACTTATTTCCCTCCATTGTGTGCAGGTGGCAGCTATTAAATAATCTCCCACGTTGCCCAGCTGATCTGATCTGACGGATGAGTTTTGCTGTTACCTGGTTCAGTCATTAGGACCACTACATTCGGGGGGGGGGCAAACTGGAGTGGAAGTGGCATTAAACTGCAAACTGGAGGCAGTGGAGTGTTGTAGGTGGAGGAACACGTGGAGGGTCACTGCGTTCACCGCGGAGAGGATGGTGGTAAACAAAGGAGCTAAAAGGAGGACACTTCAACCCACGAGGGTGTGATTGAAGCCTTTTCATTAGGTTTGATGAGAGGAAAAAGATCATTCCCTTTACCTCAGGTTTCAGAGGGGATCTTATAAGCCTATTTTTATGCTAAAACACGTGGTCATCTTGCGCCAAAGTACCATTTCTTCCGCTGATGTATTCAGCACTAAACATGTAAGGAACCAAATGAATCCCTCATAAGCCACCGGCGAAGCTAATGCAGCACATGCATTATCATTCTTGATGAAATAAAGAAATCTTGAAGCCTTATTTTTTGCTAAATGGCAACGCTTGTGTTTTATTTAAGTATTGAGGTTTTAAGAGGTTGCTATATTTGGTGTTGTATTTTATCAAAAAAGCAGATTGTTGTAGGTTTAAATCTATTTTTGTGCTTCTTAACAGAGATTTGATGCATTAAATTCCAATATTCCCTCACTAGTTGCTAACTTTATTCAATGCCCTTTTGCTGAAAAAAAGTTAGGGGGCACATAAACAAACCAAAGCAAAGGGCTGTTGGGCGATAAAACAACAACCATCTGAATGATCCCGCTCAGTAGTTTGATCCATAACGCCTACAATCTTTGAAAGCTTCTTAAGTCATGTTACCACAAAATGTCTCCGTGGACGGAAAGTGGAGCCATGAGTGTTCATCGGAGCTACAATGGCTCCCTCTTGAGGGTTTGGTGTGAAGGAAAGAAAGAAGATTAACTTAACTAAACACCACCTTTAACCGATCATATGTGCTCGTCCCATTTGTCTTCATTAAATGTCCATACTGTAAATATTATAATAGTATAGTGTGTCTTACTACTCTGTGTACCTGTGTGTGTCCAGTTGTTAATCATTCTGGGTTTTGTTCACATGTATTTCCAGGTGCATGCTGATGATAATACATTTGTAAATGAAAGTGGATGCTTTGAGTGCCGGGGTCCTTTTACTTCCTTTTACTTCACTTTACTGTGGTTCACTGTACACACCTGTACAAACACCTACATGAACAGTGTCTGTGTCCCTTGGGCACTCGGGCATTAAAACCACCGTATATTGACTGAATTGAAGCACCAGCCAGCTGCCTTGTTGATCACATGACAGCGAGACGGATGTTTGGAGGAGTCAGGACTGTGTGTGTGTGTGTGTGTGTGTGTATACAAAAGCACTTTTAGACTGAAACTTGTGTGGCAATAATCAAATACATTACCGTCAGACTGATTAACGTGTTATTAAACAGCGGGATACAGAAATAAAATACTAACGATATAGAAACATCCGGCTGCTGAGAAGTCATGAAGAGAGCAGGTCGTCACACTTCTACACCAGAGGGCAGCAAATAACTGCCGGAGAATAAAGCTTCTCTGTGTTTTAGCACAAATTGATCATAAAGCACAGTATGCATTGGGGCGGGGCTACCTGGATTGACAGGTCACTCCCACGGCGATGTCTTTTTGGCTGACAATTTGAACCCCTTTCAAAGTGTGTTTTTTTCACCTCATGAAAGTTAATTGTGACTTTTTTTCCAACCTCTAGTTGCAAAAAGCCAAATTGTCAAAAACCCAAATGCAGAACTGGAGGCCTCAAAACAGCAGCCCAAGGAGCCAAATGGGTCACAGTGACCACGTCCACTTCTTATGTCCAGTCAATTTAAAAACAAAAAAGATGAACTGTTAAGATGCCACAAATGGCTCCGTGGAGATGAGGCTTATGATTCTGTGGATTCATCCCTGAGTGACGCCTTTCGCATCACACGCACATTAGTCAGATCCTCAGTTCGAAAGACCCCATAAAGCAGCCTGCAGTCCCCCACACAGTCACCCAGGCAGCTTCCCGGCACACTGAGGACCTCTGAGGAGGCTTCGGCACTCACCAAAACAAATGTCTTGATTTTCAACCCCCCCCCTGCAGGATTGCTGTAATCCCCAAAGGCATCAGCAGCTACTACTCTCCATCTAACTCACACACACACACAGTGCAGTTTCTTTTCTCATTCCGCACATGAAGAAGGATTCCCTGCGGACACTCGCGCGTTAAACAACCGGGGAGTCGAATGTATGCACGGGCTGTAAATTGGCGGATTATGAATTCCAACACACTGTGGCACTGTTGACTTTGCCATCTCTGATCCCCAAGTGTATTTGTTTCAAAGACTGTTTGTAGCCTTTTGGTGAAAAAGAAAAAACAGTTTATTAGGAGTCCTGCAGCCCCAGTCTGGTGAAATACACACATTATAATTAGGTCCTTTTAGACAGCGATGAATTATGGATGAACTTAATGGTCGGGGGTTTTGTGGCCCCTGATGATACGCTCTGAAAAAGGGTTGGGAATCAACAGAGGGAATTTAAAACATATATATATATGTTTAGGAGTACAACTGTAGCTTGATGGAGCCCGTCAGTCAGTCTTTAAGGTTTTTGGGAAGAATCTTCCTTTCCGACATGCAGACACATGCACACACTTTAAATGCAGCGTTGTTGCCACCGGCTGGGTGGGGGAACAACCACCATTGTTGGCTATGGCAAGTTTTTCTTCTTTACCAACCAGTGTGTCATTCATAAAGATACTTCCAACTCTTCAAAACACAATTCCTTTCTTCTATCTTCAGTCCAGAGACAATAGCAGCAGACCGCATGCTAACGTTTGGGTAGTAGGAATGTCCTATTTTGAGGTAAGTACATCCGTCAAAGGTCACTGATTTGTCAACTTTAAAAAGAAGTTAGGGAGGATTTCTTGAAATGCATCAATACAAAAGTAAGCAAATGATCGTATCATTTAAGTGGCTACTTGGAAGTACCCCTATAGGTCACAGGGACTTGGGCTTGGTACCATTGGATCCGAAGGGCTCGTAGAGACCACTTAGAAGGCTGTAGGACCTTCCTCTCGAATGTTCTTACTATTTGTCAAAATTACAGTTAATTGCTGCACTGTTCCAGCAGTGGTACCGTTCACACTCCATTCTCTCTCTCTCTCTTTTAACCCAGTGAATATGGGAAATGTCGTTGCACAAGAGCTTGTCAACACTTCGGATTTACAGTTAAACCAATTACTCATTACTCACAAGTCATGGGAAGTGCTCACATTTATCGGGGGTCTTCTCATCCGAAAGCGTCCCAAGCAGAGAATGAGACAGTTATTTAGCAACACAGTAAAACAGGACAAACCCACATCAGCATAAGGTCCTCTGCAAACAGACTCAGGATTTGCCTCATTTAGAGAGATCATGTGAATTACAGTGAGAGTGCTGGACTGTGAAGTGAGACGCTCACGTGATTTGGATTGACCACACACACACACACACACACACTCGCACACATTATCCCCACATGTCGTTGTCTGAAAGCTTCTAATCGAGAAAAAGATGAAATAAACACTTCGCAAGAGGAGTTTGCCTCTTGTCAAGACATTAAGGTGCTGTTTATCGTCTAACCGTTTTACTTCAAGACAACTTGACACCCGGTGTAGCATTAATTCAACGTCCGAGTGTAAATATCTATCAAATAAATTCTACTTAAAGAAATATCTTATTCCAAATTTCTGAAAAAAATCCTGTTTATCAGCATCTAGACCTGAAAACGATCTTTAAAAAAGTTAACGTAATGAATATTTGAATTGTATACCTGCATTATGTCCTTAAGTTTAATTTTTTATTCAAACATGTCAACACTGAGTGAACCAGCGGATGCAGTAACAAGATACTGAACCAACAACACAAAGTGCATTTGATAAGAATATGATAAAAAGATGTAGCTAAAGTTTGACTTTAAACTTTCTTTATTAGTATTAAACATAATGTAATATCCAGTGTGTGTGTGTGGGATTCTTAAGTCAAGCTTCTGGCCAAGCCAGGAAGCCCCACTTTTATTTTTTATTCTCTGTATGAATTTCAAAGTTTGCTATGGGTAAAAAAAGAAGAGAAACCACAGCCCTCTGAGCGTCGGTGTAAGAATAGAGAATCTGCTGTGACCGCGGTGATCTGTAATGATGCACAATGACTGTTTTGGCCAGTGAGACAATAGCAGCGCAGAAAACGTATATTTAGAGGCGACGCCGGTCGTCTCGACGTCTGGTGTGGACCGCCGCCGAAACAACAAGAAGAACTTAACTCCCACTTTCTGCCAACAGGTCAATGTTTTGACAGGAAGCTTTTTTTTATTTTTATTTTTCTGCGAATGTATTCAGGGAAGGTTTGCTGACCGAGCTCTTTCTATTCCAACAACCACAAAGGGCCACGTCAACAGCACGGCGCCGTTTGGCAAATCCTCAGGCTTCTTCACGTTGAGTCAGTCATGTTTTAAACTAGATGGACGCTCCAGGTGTATTGGAGACTGTGAACAGGTCACATTGTGCACATAACAACGCGATGATGTGGTTTTGACAAAGATCGTGGGAGATCTCTTAATGGTTTGGAGTTTATCCGCTTGTCGTCTTTCATCTATAAACAGAACAAATATTCCAGTCTTTTATAGTTGTGTAACAAATAAAGGAAGTGAAAACAAAGTAGGAAATTCAGTACCATAAGGAGGCTGATAAATGATATCACAAGAAAAAAAAAGGTAATGAGAAAAAAGATCTTATCTGGAATTAATGATAAAAAAAAGAAGAGAGCATTAAAACAAAAACTACTTGTGTTTCTTTAGTTTACTCCCTCTCAGTCCAGGTCCATGGGAACAAACCTGAGGTCAAACACAACAAACATACATTATGAACTCACTTGCGACAGCGAACAACACCTTGTTGGTGCTCGACTTCACAGCCCATAATTTGGGGCTTTAGCGTTTAGACTTTTGTGCCTGCGGAGTGAGCTCAGAGCGCCAACAAACCGCCGTGCAGGAAGCGCTTCACACACTGAGCCCGCTGGCTCTTGTCACGCTGTTCGCTTCGTTAGTTATCAGGTGAGTAATGGAGGTGTGTTTGTTGAGAACGTGTACAGAAGCAAAGAAACGTTCGGTTTCATGTTTCGCAGCTTTCGCTCTCTCGCTCGGATGGCGGCCCCGTCGCTTGTGCTCCGGACCGAAATATCTCAACAACTGTTTGACGGAACGTCATGGAATGTTGTTTAGGCATTCGTGGTTCCCGGATGATGAATCCTGATGACCTTGGTGACCCCTCTGACCAAAAATAGGTTGACTTTGGCCTTTGGTGACGTAAAACTCAAAGATGGGTCACTATTCCATCTTTTAAAAGTCATCCATGGGGAGGAAGATTTAGGTGAACTCCATGGATGTTCCTTTAGCCGTTGACATGTGCGGTTTTCAGGGGATTTATCTTGATGTCTCTTGGATGAATTACATTTTGTACAGTCGATTTTAGAGAATACCACATCCAAGTACTTCAAAACATTTTCACCCTATATACATACTGCATATGGTGTGAAAAACACTGTAAATAAATATTAATACTATTAAAACATATACTATTTATACTTCAACAATGCATATTTTACCATTTGAAATGCCTTTCTCTTATCATGTGGTGCCACACTTGCGTCTGACCTTTTGCACATCCGGTAAAATATCCATCTGTCTATATGACTCTTGCATTACCATGAGGTGTTATGTGTGGATTGTAATGATATATCTTGGATGGATTAGGTATAAGCACGCATGGTGTCATAGGATGAGCCCCAATACATGTGGGGATCTCCTGAAGTTTTGCACTAAATATTGAAGTCCCGAATATCTGCATGTGTTAGCAAAGTCCTTGTGAGTGACAAATGTTAAACAATAGTAAAGGAAGTCTAATGTCGCCATCTGCTCTTAAAGATGGCGCTCTATTCGTAGTGGGTTACTCCTCAAAGACAGTTTCCCATTACTCTTAACTGATGTATTCAGTGGTCCCTAAATACCCATCAAACTGTCTGATTGAACAGGAAATGAATACAGTCTGACCTGCCATGTTGTGCTTGAATAATTCAAGCTTTCATTTAGGGAGACCACTTGCAATCAATCAGTACAGCTGGAAGGAAGAGCCATCCCTATTATCAAATGCAAATTCTCAATACTTAATTTGATACGGCTGGTGTGTGTGTGTGTGTGTGTGTGTGTTACCGCTTCATACATCGCATGTTTGCTAACAGGCTAACTGGGAGCACCAACCTCCTAACAACGGGTGACAATGATTGAATTGTCTCTCCATCGTTTTCACAAGTTGGATCCCGTTATTCAATCTTGTAACTCCATTGTGTTTCCTAGTCAACAAAAATGCGGATAGCAAGAGTGAGAGTGGAATCCTCCGCACCCTCGGCTCATTAGGATGCAAGCGGGGCTGAGGTCTCCGATGGATGTGGAGGCCTTTTGTTTGTGTCTGTCAGAGTAGGACCCATTTGTCCCGCTGTCCCAACGGGGACACGGGAGTTTAATAGCCCGAGGTTGACCTAGTTCCTTCGTCTAGCCTGCGTTTGTCTGTGTGGGTCGAGGGGTGGAGAGGAGTGGAGAGGGGAGGGGGGAGAGGGGAGAGGGGGGTTCTCCGGCCCCCTGCTGAGTGATGGGACAGCTGAGGGCAACTGCATGCAAAACAAACCCCACATATTTTCACTGCAGGAATAGAACAGCAGCATCCATGTAGGCATGTGCAGCAACTGATGCTCACGGGCCGAAATCCAGATTGGTTTTTGTGCAGAAGAGAAAAAAAATATGTCTGTTGCAAATTCTGGGTCTCTGAAGAAAATCCCAGTAAGAAATGTAGCTAAAAGCAGAGCGAATGCATTAATCAGGTGGGCAGAAACACAAACTAATGCTAACGTTGATCTGCATCTGCTGAATTTGTGAGTGATTTCCCAACATGCTGGCTGGCAGGTACACACAGGCGTAGCAAACAAATAAGTATGAAGCCTCCAAACAGTGAAATACTCACTTTCAAACTGCTCTTGAGTAAATGTACTTTACTATACACACTATTATTATTTTTCACTGTAGCCATCATGCTTATACCCTTGAGACATTTCCAACCTTTTTTACCTTTCCAGTTGTGTGTTCTACAACCCGTTCCTCTCTTCTGGGCTCTATGACTGATGACTGAATTTCCTCCTGGCCAGATCCATTTAATCATATTTTAGGTTATCATGTCAACCCACAAGTTGTCCTCAGCTGTGTCTCAGCAGAACGTGCTGTCGCCCGGCAAACGTAGATGTCAAATAAGGCTTCACTCCGAATCTAAAACAGCCTTATCGGCCGCACCACTCACAGCAACATGCAACGAGACAAAAGGAATTTGTCAGCATTCCCGGATCGGGTTTTAAACAGCGGCAACACAGAGAAGGCCCTAAAAATGTCACATTCTGTGTCATGCCACGACACGTTGCGTGAAATCATCCTGGCAGCAGCATGGATTCAAAAGGAAATCGCTGAGATGCAGATGTTGACGGCGGCTGATGAGGGATTGGTTTTTCCCTGGCGGAGCTGCTTGGAGCCACGCGTTTGTCCGTCCAGGTGTGCAGGTCCTGCAGCGAAGCCTCCCTGCAGAACCAGGCTGCACCTGCTCTGCTGAACAGGTTGTCACCGAGCCAGACGCGTACGTCGCGGCGCCGTTCCCTATAGAGGGGGGGGTGGGGGGGGGCATTGTACTTGAAGCTGCCGAACCTGCAGAACGATTACCAGACGTTGAGAAACACTGGCTGCGCTGTTTATTCTTCCCTCCCCTGAGTTCAGGAAACCCAAATCTCTCATGACGCATGCACTTTTTCACACTCTTGTGTTTATTCCAAATTATGATAAGTTGCAACATTTCCAAAACCATGCACAGAGTTAATTCCCTGAATGGATTCACGAAAAAGAGACTGAACGCGAGCATCCGGCTCTAAAGCATTCAAAGGCTTTACAGTCACAGTGCAATGGGTATTATGTTATCTTAAATGTATCAGAGTAAAGTCTATAGCATGGTTCATTTTAAGAAAGAATTACAGAGCTTGCCAGAAACTAATGTGTGAAAAGGAAGAAGGCCTCGTGTCTTTCTCATAACGTGATGATCCTCAGAGCATTCATTCAATATTCATTCATCCACATCTTGTCTTCACATTTGCCTCTCCTCATTTGGAAGGTTATTTTTGTCCCATGCCAGCCACTAGTGAGGGACATGTCCGTCCTGCTGATGCCATTTTCCATCGGAACGGAAGTTATTGCAAAAGCTGCTTAAACAAAGTCAACTTAACATAAACAACTTTTGTCCCCATTTGCAGAAGTGACATCATCGTAATCACTTCTAAAACTGCATCTCCTTTAGAAAAGCTTTTCATCAGTACAATTTTATTTCCCGCATTTCTTATGTTTCTTATGTACGCTAATCTTTTTTTTTTTTAAAGGATATTATTGGGTGTTTTATTCCTTTATTTTAATTGTTTGATTTAATTTGCCTCACTGCAGTGCTTCGATGTTTCATTCCGGGTTCCACAACGTGAAGCACTTTGTTGAGAAAAACAAAAACACTTTAAATGAGTGATAGTTCTGCAAAACATATCCGTAATCGCTCCTTATCACCGAACAGGCCTCCTTTTCCCCTCTTCTCGTTCAACTTCCTGTTTCCGTGTCGTTCACCTTTCCTTCCATGCCTTTTTTTTTTTCCAATGTCAATACGCAATGAAGACACAGCTGCAGGAAAGACAAAGAAATCCCCAGACGGACTTCCTGACGCATGTTTGACATGAAAAGCTTTGGACTCCTGCCACTACATTTCCCCCCAAAAAGGATTTACAAACTTCAGATGAGGTGGATAATCAGCGCAGTGATTTTCTTTTTGTTGGGGGGGGGGGCGCGTTTTGTGGGGCACAGACATGTATTGATTGCTCCCAATGCTGCACAAGGCATCGTCTGTCTTCAGGTGGAGGTGGACACTGGCTGCTTTTGAAGTCTCTGCTTTCAGTCCTGGCGGTGTCTCTGAGCTCAGGGGCCTCGCCGCAGCATATCAAACGCTGCCCAAAGACAAAGCTACTTTGTGGGACTTTCTTCCTTTCCTTTTTTTTTTTCATGGACGGCAAAGAGAGATTGCTAATGAGGCTCCGGCATCTGGGCTCAGATCTGGCTTTGGGACTCTCGTCTCTGGTTTCAGCTCACGTTGCAAAAAGAAAAAGAGAGACTTATCAGACTGCACTGGTTTCTGCAACTCAAGTAGAGCTCAAAGGGATTCAAACCTCTTTTTTAGTGGTTTATGGTTTTTCAGAATATATTTAAACACGTCTGATGTCAGTGTTTGCTTTGTTAGCTTTAGAAGACGACTTTTATGACATTGTTTTTTACAGACATGTTGGAGAATAGATGGCAATTTGTATACTGGGTGTCACATTTTGTTGTTGAATATTGATGAGGTGTTAATGAGTCATTTTGCATATTCATTAAAGTTGGCTGCTAGTGATTAATTGTGTATTATTTCAGAAAGAATATTGTGCTATTAATTAGCATTACCATAAACTATCATCATTATTCACCATAACCTTTAGATTTGGGGATGTAAACTCAAACATTTTTGCTGAATAAATGTGGAAACAAAAAATAATAAAAAACCCTGAGAAATGTGTTCAGAGGAAACATTTCTAACAGAGAACCAGGTTTGAATCTGGGAGGAAATGTGTCTTTAAATGCTGGTCGACTGGTTTGCAGAGTTTGCTTTTCTAAAATTCAGAGCTCAAGAGGAAGCTGAGCTGAACAATGTATTCACATTGTTCCTGGCAATGAACACACATAATCAGTACACTGCTCAAACGACTGATTTTACTATTAAACAAATTGAAAAAACTCCAAGATTGTTTTGCAGAAACCAAAAGCAAATCATCTTAATAAACCCAATTAAACTAAGAATTAGGCCCAAGTTTCGACGATTGATGGTTCCTGCAGCCTGGTTTCATAAAAAGGACATTACTGCAGATCCCTTTTGGATGTATCAAAAATACGTAATCAGCTGGAACTTAAATAATGTGATAAACAAAGTTGTGTTGCCTAAACGTGACCAATTGGCCCTTTGTTTAGGTTGCACTTTACTTTAATCACATATTCAACACAAAACCTGTTTCCCTCCAAACCAAATGGAGAAAGCAGTTGAGCTGCATGGGAACCTAATTGTGATACTAAACCCTATTGCTAACATCAACAACTGTTGGACAAGTGTTTTGGTTAGCTCTGCATGGTCAACACACACTCACTGAACTCATTGTGGTACTAAGTGGTGCCGGGTTAATGGAGACAGATCAGTTTGAAAGCACAAGGCAACACTCGAAAGAAAACTACAGTCATCTGACACGATAGTTGGCGATATTCAATGACTCCAATGCACATATCCCACTGTATGCATCCTACTTTGTAAATGTATACCCAAAGCTCCTGTCAACATGCAAAGGTTGCATTCCTTTCAAGCAGGGAAAATAATCCGGAAATTGGACACGCAATGTTTTAACTGAGAGTACCAACGAACAAAAGAGCACTGTGGGAGAGAAAGTGATAAGAGGCTTATCGCTGGCAGTGTGGCTAATGTACAGTGAGTTCACCGCCATGTGAGAAAGAAGTGTTCTTTCTGTACTTTAACCTGATAACCATCGCTTCTCGTTGAGTTGTTCCAGAGCGTGGCGAGACTGAGGGTGCTTTTCCACTATGGGAGTATCCAATATGCATGCTTACTACGATTTCAGCATGCGTACATGCATCTTAACTATGTTCACATAACACATAATTCTTTCTCAGAACTCTGCAGTGGTGCATCTGCTGAAAACCTTTCAATGATGGTTACATTACAGAGTTACTTGTACCCCTGTCAAACAAACCCTGCACACAGTATTTACAACTTCTAAGGAAGCACAAGTGCAACTTACGTTTCAAAAACAACACCATATACCTGAAATTACTAAAACGTTATGACGCAAGAAAGGATGTCAGTTGAGTGTGGGTAGTCAAAAGAAAGTTGCCTCCATTTCAAGGGTTGACAGATAAGTTAAATAAACTGTTTCGCCCCCAAAACTTTTGTTGCAGCTCTCAATGCTGCAGGTTTATTTTACACAGCTCATTGTTTCTGGTTTACAGCTTGCTCTCTACCACGGAGTCAAACTCTAATGAAAAGCCAAACTTTCTGCCTCAAGACACTCAACGAATCCTCACAGGACGACGTGTGTGGCATCACACCAAAACACTCTTCATTTCTGCAACGAAATGATGCCGGCAGAAGGTGTCGACTCCCAAATACCTGGTGCCACCCGGCCCTGCTTCAGGCCCGTTGCTAACGGGCGCCACATGTGCTGGGGGAGCCTGACTTCAATATATTCTTGATTTATGGCTCTGAGGGCTGAGGGGAGGTAACCCAGTCCACCCTTACACCCTCTTTCCCCTCCCCCACCCCCCGAAGGTTTTACAGCGTGAAGGAGTTAGTTCGTCTGCTTCTCATAGAAAAGCTGCAAGCATGAAGGCTCCACTCCACTGGCAGCAGGAGGCGGCTGATAAGATTACAGATGGACTCCAATCTTAACTTGTTATAAAGATAATCTAATCGTCTAATCTTGGCTACAGGTTCTGACCCCCTGCGGGGGACAAGACGAAGTGCAGCTTCTCCACCTCCAGAGGTGAGTCGTGCACCCCCCAGGCACCCCACAGGCTTTGATGCAGATAACGAGCAGGCCTGCCCATGGACCCAAACTGGTGCAATCCCAATCAATCCTCTCTTATCTGATAACTGGTGCTCTTCTGTGGCTCCAGGGGGTCCAGCGCAGCACCCGTAAACACATCTCTACTCAGAGTAACTAGAAAACTAGAAAAGCTCGGCTTCCTTAAGCTGGAGGCCGCTTTCGGTGAAAGGCGAGCAGCGATTGCCATGGAAATCACAGCGGATTGGTAAGCTCTGACCAGTGAGTCAGGAGTGTTAATCATTGAGGAACATCAATATAACCCCCCCCCCCCCCCCCCCACATCTCCAGCGCCCAGTCTCCTTTCTTTGCAGTTAACGAAGTCCTCGTTGAGACTCCTCGTGTCGTGTACTGTTTAAACGTCTCCGTCGGTGTTCTCGTCAACTTCGGCGGAGTCGTGCTGCGTCCACCGAGGGAGCGGGGGGCGCGGGGGTCAGAAGCGCCTGGCAACATTACACTCGGTGAGGACACGAAGGCCTCTCATGCAGAGATGGAATAAAACGCGGTTGTTTCAGATTGCATTACGGCTCCAATGTGATTCCAATGAGGACAATTAAATTGGGAGCTAAAGTGGGTCAACGAGAGCGGCTATATTTTGTGTCCCTGAAGGTTGAAGAGGAGAAGACAGTTAATCGTATCAAACACAGGACATGACCTCAAATCTAGTGCGGTGATAAGTGGAGATTAAATCATTAAATCCGGTTTGCACCATAGAATTAGTGTGGATAAATAACTTCAAACTGAACCGTGATGTGGCTATTTAGCTAAAACTGGTAGCTAAGCAACCGTTGGCTAAACAACAGTCGGCCAAGCTGAATCAACTCGACTTAATACGTCAATACCACCGTTAGCTTGTCATTACCACCGCGTAAGTAAGTATACATTACTATATAAATCACAGATTTTAAACTAGCACTTGAGACACAAACAAAAAAGAAACATGCAAATGGCTCAGAAGACGAGGTCCATGCTCTGTGCTTGTAAAATGTTAGGATCCCACATTTGAGCCTGCATTTCATCCCCCCTCCCAGACTGCTCGCTATCTTCGAAAGCAGACATGCAATTAAAATATCTAAAGAGAGAAGACATGTGTACGACCTGCGCGTGAACCCCTTGCAAAGACGTCTCGCTTCTGGTTGGGGAATTCATTTCGGGGCAGCCACGTTTTTATTTATAGCCGTTTAGGTGAACCACAGACTGTATCTGATTTGAATTTAAATTCTCAAGATGAGGGCACAGCGTCTCCACGAAGCAACCGGCCTGCGCCTTTCTCCACTCCGAGGCCTCTGGCAGCTTCAACCTGCAGAAGATGCGTTGATTTCAACTTAAAACCTGGTATATTTAAATACGTTGATGATTCCACATTCAAACAGTCGGTGGATCTTTCAACTTCTCATCATGGCCTTTATATCTGATCAAGGCTTTTGCTTTGTTCTCGTTGCAATTGTATTGTTCATGCAAATAACTTGCACAAAGCTCTAAAACAAAGAATCAAATTCTTTTTTGGGGGGGGGCTCTTATTTGTTGAATGATGAAACTCAACCGAGCTCGCTGCTTTCGCCCTGACTTTCCTGCATATAAAGCTTTGGAGACCGCAGCCTAAACCCGCCGTAATCCCTCATGCCCAAACAACAGCAAAGGCAGATTTCACAGCCTCCTGCCTCACAATAGCCGGTCGGGACGCGGCTCTTTTGTGTCTGGACATGGCTGCGCTGTGGATGACGAGTGGCGCAGGAGTTCAAGGTCAACATGGAATAGAGAGAATGCAAAAAGCCATTCGACCATCATTTGGGGAGGTTTTGCCGTCCTCGCTCCAGCTGCAGACGGTCACGCTTCTCTGAGAGGTCAAGGAGCAATCGTCACGTGGACAATGAGTCTTTCACACAGGCTGAGCAGAGGAATGTCACCGCATGAGCATTGTCCCGTCGCGGGAGTACTGTTGCAGTTTCAATATGACAACACTTCGCTGTGCAGGTCGTCAAAGCGACTGCAAATTCCTGCTTTTGCTTGAGGCCCGAACGGTTTTATCAAGTTTCGGTGCGTCGTTGCTACAATTTGTAATGTTTAATGGGCCTGCAGGTTCTCACAGGAGATTAGAGAGGGCCTTTGCTACTCAAATCCACAAACTTGTGAATGGAACCATAAACTGGGCTTTGCAGACATAAACTTATATTAACTGTACGGCCAATACAACCCAGAAGTCATCAGACGTCAACCCTTGACCGTAACGTTCTAATGGTGTGCATGAATGCAATATTTAATCTTTTGAATGGTTCCCTGTTTAACAGGTGTTCGTTAGTTTAGGTAACGCTTTTGAGAGCACCTTCGGTTTTTGCAGCCTAAATCTTAGCCTACAACGCGTAGACGCTAACTCCCAGTCTCTGTTGACACAGATCAGTTCTTCATATGCTCCCTGTGATTGTTATGCAAAATAAAGAGATTGTATTTCCTATATTGAATACCTTGGAGGGTATTTGATTGATTGTTGTCACCTGCTCCTTCCTCTCCGTCACGGCCATTTTTTCGACCGCTCTGAAGACATCAGATATAGTCGCGGCACATATTGAATAAACAGTTTTGTTTCAAGTGATGTAAATAACACCGTAAGTACATTTTGATCAACTCAGGAAACTGGCAATCCAATAGTGAGGAAGAATGTCTCTGAAGCTTAAGACATTAAGGTTTTAGTTTACATCACTTGAAACAAACCTTTAGCTGAAACCAAGGTTTCAAAAAAACTAAATCCTGACTGGTGTGATAACTGCATGCCACATTTATCAGCAACATTTAAATTGCTGATAAATGTATTATGTATGAATTAATTTTTTTAACGGAGTGTGGCACAGGGATCTTTCTACGTAAAAAACACTGGTTTTGTATCATTACTTACAAAAAAACATCACACTGCTCAATGACTTAATAGTTTCCAGGCTAACACCACAAAAACACTGAATCTGTCAACATGTGAGCTTGTTGTTCTGGACCGAATCCGTCTGTAAATAGTGGCGATGACTGGGGGGGTGTTCGATCTGTGATGCAGGCACCTCCCCGACCCCCCTCGGCTTGAAAATAGGCCTCGAGATAACGGGTTTTGGGGGATTTTGACAAAGCGGCAGTGCTAACCATTTAGCATGCGCTGCTGTGTGCAGGCTAAACAGAGTCATAGAACTGCAGCAGATAGAAAGTGCGCTAACAATCCATCTTACACAGGAGTTTACATCCTCACGTGTAATGTTTCATAATTAGACATTATTTGTGTAAAATGGGGAAAAACTGTCCTAATTGTCCTGTTTTTGAAATATCACGGCCAGAACATGAAATCCCGAGTGGAAAACGTGTCTTGTTGCAGCACCGGCAGCTGATGGAGGATCAGTACTCCGATTTTTGGCCCGTGTTGCTGTTGCCTCAGCTCACTCTTTGTCTCCATGGACCCTGAGGGATTAATGAAACCAGCTTCTCTTCTCTGCACCAAAGGAAACTGGAGTGCACTTCTCTAGCTCCGCAAACAGCGTCTCCCTCCTCCTCCCTCTCCCCTTGCAGGTGGCCCCGTTCGCTGCTTTGAGCGAAGCTGCAGGGCCACAGGGAGGAATTCACATGTAAATAGGCCACTCGCTCTCAATAGACTCGGGGAAGAAAAATGAGTCCTGTCATGATAACCTTGCATAGTAAACAGATCTTGCCTAATATCGCGATGTCTTCTTTTAAAGTACACGGTGGGATTAATCTACAATCTCAGCCCAACAGGAGAATTCTCTGGAGGTGGATTTACGGGGGGAGTTGTGCAATTTGACGCAACATTTCTGTGTCACAGCGACGAGTTCTATGGAATCCATTTTTGAATACACCTCCCTTTACGCCCGAACATGCCTAGAAGCTCCCAAAGAAAAGATTCAGAGAATCCTAGCGTCTGAGCATGCATTTAAGTGTGAACAGACTAGTCCCGTGGTCAAGGTTAAGAAAAGGCCACTACACATCACCTTGCACGCACACCCACATGCACTCCAGTTCAGCTTCCCTTTCATCTCGTGCTCAGTTGAACAGCAGCAAGGATCACTTACTTCAAAGCATCTCATGGAGCCAAAAGCCACAAATCATTCTTTGCTTAACCCCTTTGTCGTTGTGGTCCTTGTATGAAAATATTATTTCAGAGACCTCAGCTCTCATGGGATACGTTGTTTTAACTCGCTGAGTCACTATTAGTTGCAGTTCCCAACATGACATCTGTGCAAAGTGGCTTTCTAACTCCTGACTCACCAAAAAATACAGCATCGTAAGGTATTTCCTCTATTGCACAGCTGCAGATGCTTATATGGACCTTTTAAAAAAAAAAACTAATTTATTGAAATTACAGAGGCAATTTAGCAAAAGTTTTCATATTTCAGTTGAAATAATTAAGACATAAAAATTGGCATCTTAAGAGTTACCCGCCAGGCAAAATAAGTTGTGTTCCTGCAGCGCGCCAGTGTGTTTCAAGGGTGTCTCCATGCCGACGATCACTGAGGAGATCATTAAAAGTCCGACGTGGTGGATTTACAGCGTGAGGGGGGAGAAAAGAATCCTCTCTGCAGAGCGACGGCGTTCCTCCGCAACAACGTGGAACATTTTGTACAGTGTTCACGTGTTCAGCCCAACCTGGATAATAGCTGCCAAACCCGATCCTGCCTGAGGCGCATCCCCAGCGCAGCACGCTGTAACAGCACTGAGTTCCTCCAAGTAAGACATGGGTCAGGGCCCCCAAACGCACCTTTCACTTAAGAGTTTGGACGCGAGGGAGCCCTTTGTGCACGCAGGACAAGAGGGTGGAGGAGCCAGGGACGGGATGGTGGTGGTTTTTAAACATATGAAACTGTCAGAGAAAAGCCGGTAACATGCTTTTTGGATTTAGCGAGTCAAAAACAAACACGAGTCCCCCAGAGAGTGTCTGAGTAGAGGAAGAGAAACGGCCCAGAGTACTAACAAGGTGGAGCAGGAAATGACCTATTAATTGACACACACACACACACACACACACACACACACACACACACACACACACACACACACACGTCGTGGCTTTCTGAGGAAAAGGAAGTAAAATCTGGAAAAGTGAGAATGTGCCTTTGAGTTTCCTTCCTTGGCAAACAAGTCGGGAAGAGGCACCTGGACCCCCCCCCCCCGCCCCTCCCACACACACACACACACACGATTCATCAACTTTTGACAAAAATGGGGCATTGTGGGAGTCAACAGTGTGGGTTCAAATATCCAGCTGGGACACATCAGTGTCATCTTCCTCACTCTCTCGCCATAACTCATAACCCCCCCCCCCCACACTCGCTCTGCCTGGAACTATCGAAAAAAAAGTCACAATAGCCACAAAACATCCAGTCAAGTCCTGCAGTAGCTTTAAAGTCAAATGTGTGAAAATGAACGCTAATGACGCATGGTTTCTATTTTCAAACGAAACAGCCCCCCCCTCCCCTCCCCTCCCCTGGAGACACGGCATAAAAACCTCACATCAAGGTCACAATCATCACATCTAGGGCGGGTATTTGTGCGGTTAGCGGAGCCTGTTTGGTGACCCGGCGTGCAGAGTTTTTCTCGACGAGTCAGCTGTCGGGCTGCACACATATTTAATTGTTCGTAAAGGAATGGAGTGGGCGGCGAATGGCGTTAATGCACCGGGCCGCATTTCCACCCCGGCTCGGTCCAGAAATATACTCGCCGAGCGAGTCCCGTTGCACCGGATCGGGGCCTTCCAGACCGCCCCGACTACATTTTCTAGACCCGATGACGGCCTCTCCGTCCCGCTCCGCTGCTCCTCTTAACCCTCCCCGCCGCCGCCGCAGCAGAGAGGCGGAACCACGCAGAGCTCTGGAACATTTGCTTTCTTTGCATCGGTGTTCATCGATGTGCAGCTTAAACCTCCTGGTTTTGGGCGTGAAACGAAAGCGAGGACATTTGTTTTTCAAAGTGATAACTGGAGCACTGTGTCGGCCTTGGTTTCGGGAAGCGCTTGTGTCACGTTGACAAGTGGCGGGAGGACTGGTTCTGTGGTCAGACAAATGGACAGACGTCCCTCTCAAAGCTCCGGATAACGTGAGCAGCTCTGAGGAAACACAAACCCTTGAGCAAAGCGGAAATAATAAACACTCTGCGTACCACTGTCGACATTGCGAAATATGTTTTATTAGGCATAACCTGTCTAATGACATGTGGCCAACTTCAGTAGCAACTGTTCTATTTTGCCCAAAGATTTCTGTAAAATCCAACACGCTCTATTTAGAAACTGTAAACTTCATAAGAAGAGATTTTCTAAAGTGCTTTCAAAACAGATTTGATAAGACAGCAAGCAAATGGGAAGTAATACGATAATACTTTTCTTTCAAGGAGAAAGTCCAGTGTAAAAAAATGGACATAATAAAGTACGACACTGTGAAATTAAAAAGAATGTAGTAGTTGCTCCTCGGGTGTGACAACATTCACTCATTTACCAAATAAACCGTCAACCAGTCTTCTTAAATCACTTTTTGGTAATGTTGTTTGGAACAGCCGTTCGTGAAACATCCTTCACTTCTCTCGCCCTTCCGCACGCCGAACCCCTCCGCGCCGCCTTGTAATCCACGTGAAACTCTTCATCGCACAACGACACACGTCCCAACCTCTCGCATCTTCGTACTGTATTCCTTCAACCGTCACTTCCTGATCGCCACGAGAACCCGAGCCGGACTGATAAAACTCAGCATGTGTCAGTAATCCACCCGGGAGAGAGCGTCCTTCACATGTAACATCCAGAGGGTCTTCATCAACGAAGACCCTCGACTATCTCTTCTTGCTCTGCTGCCGCAGCGCCCTCCTCCTCTTCAGGATCATGTCGTGGAGCCGGTCCAGGCCCTCCTGGAGCCCGTCGCCGATGATGGCGCAGGTCGCCTGCAGGTGCCAGGGGGTCGCGGGGCCCAGTTCTTTCAGCGCCAGCAGCTTCTCGATCTCCGCCAGCCCCAAAGAGTTCCTCAGGTCCTGTTTGTTGGCCACCACCAGCACGGGCACCCCCTGGTTTTCGGAGGTCTTGGCGATTTTGTGGAGCTCCGTCTTGGCCTCCTCCATGCGCTCCGCGTCCACGGAGTCCACCACGAAGACGATGCCGTCCGTGCGCCGCGTGTACGACTTCCAGAGGGGGCGAAGCTTCTCCTGGCCGCCCACGTCCCAGAAGTGGAAGGTGACCGTGCGGCGGCCGCCCAGAGACACTTTCACCTTCTCGGCGTTGAAGCCTCTGGTGGGCACCGTGTTCACGAACTCGTTGAACTGCAGCCTGTAGAGGACGGTGGTCTTCCCCGCCGAGTCCAGGCCCAGGATGGCGATGTGAAACGACTGGAAGAACGAGCCGTTGGAGAAGAGGCCGGGTTGTTCGGACAATCCATTCCCCATCTTTCCCCCTGGGGGAGGAAGGACCGGCGCTTTCGGGAGACGCGATCCTATTCCGCTCCGGCGGCTGCTTTGTGTTCCAAAACGACTGCGGCGATCTCCTGGAAAGGAAAAAGGGGGGCGTTATATTGGAGTCAAATGACTCAAATGGGTGAATTTAACTCAACAGCCACCGTCGCAAGTCCAGGATAACAGCAGATTTAACTTTCCCACATCCTCTCGAGTGCGTTGCTCTGGAGACATAAACATTGGGCGAACAAAAGCACAAGTAGAGCTGCGGAGTCAACAAAACCGAGGCGTCCAAGTGACGCAACAGAAAATCTGTCGTACTTTGTACTGTTCATTCCTCTGTGTTTCCTCTGGACAGGTGCTTAATGTGGGTTTATCGTGTCGATGTCACAATACACGAGTGAGGACGGAATTATAAAGGAGTTGATTTTGAAAGTGTGTCGGCCTTTTAGGCTTTATTTACTTTTACTATCAGATGAGTTTCTCACACACACACACACACACACACACACACAGGGGCGTAATCCTTCATTTACGACCCAGTCAAAGTCCAGTGTGGTGAGTCACCTGCTAGAAAAACATCCTTTAAGGGCACGATAAGACTCGTATCGCAATAGCAATATATTACATCTATGTTGACGGGACAATGACATTGTACCGACATGTCCATGGACGTTTCACACTTAAAGTTCCACAATGAATTGGCTTTAAGCCCCCTGACGTCCAAAGTAATGTCTCACAGCCACCATATTGTTCCAAGTTTAATGAATTCATCTCGCAGGTTAACACTTGACATTCCTGCAGGGGCCTGTGTGCTATCTCCCCCACCCACCCGTCTTTCACTCTTATTTTACAGCATAGTCCCACACCCTTGAGTGTGATTACACATGGAGTTTAGCCTCCGAAGGCTCGCTGTTTAATCCGGACGTTACGCAGCACCGCGTTCACGGACGACTACCGAGTGTTAACGCGGCAGGTCCAAAAAGAGAAAAAAATACGAGAGAAAGCACGCAAACTAACCCTCCCTGAACACACACATATACACACATACAGACGGTCCAAACAGCCTGGAATTGAACTCACGGTTTTTATCTGAACGACGGTAGACGGAAGCCCTTTTCCTCGGTAGCGGGGAGACCTGCCTGTCGGTCCGCGGTGTGCCGGTGTGGCTCCTCCGCCGCCGCCAGCGCCGCCGACGACACGGCCGTTGGTGCGGATCGACGCCCACACGCCACGCTGGTTGGTGCGTTCGCCGCGGTCTCTGCCCGCTGATTGGCTGAGACGGCTGTCAATGGCGGCGTCATCGTCCGGGAATCAGGATCACCTGTTGTTGCGTCCGTCCGTCACGCCGTTTATTTATTTATTTTTCAAATATGGGTATCAATCATTTATCGTACTGGATTTAAATAACAGATTGTAAACTGAGGTGATAAGAAGTAAAGCATTTCTGTCTGACTTGTGTTCATAATAATGAAATATAGCCCTGTGAAGCGTTGCATACTTAAATACTATTGAGAAGTCCGATTTTGTTAATGCTGAAGTGTTTATTGCACCTTTAGTCAAAAATGATGATATATTGTTTTTGTATTACATTTAACAAATACAGAAGCATTAATAACAATACAACGATACAATCACAGTGTTATTTTCAGTAGACCATTACAGCTTCCTTTATATGGAATTTATTAGACTGACTTGGATTAAATTGATTGTTCTGTAAGGATTTTCTTCCTTTGAATGCTACTATACAGGACGACCCCCCCTCGCCTCTCTATTAGCCATCCATGGGATAGAAGCTTTCACCTAATTTTTTGCTACAGCAGAGGATCACAAAGGATAACTTAAGAAAAACTCTTGGCAGCTTAGGCATCATGTGGATTGATGCAGCGACTGATATTCTTTTCAATTTATATTTAGTCTGCGAGTTATGCACAGTCACAGATGACTTGTTGTGCAGCTATTTCAGGTATGCTTATAAACACGTGCAGGCTTCACGTGTTTGTAATTCTTACAGATACGGAATACGCAGCTGTCAAAGAACCAGTGGGCTCCGTAATGTGCTGCGCTGACCTTTGTGACCTCACAGTCGCTGCCGCATGTCTCCCTCCATCCGCTTAAATCTCTGAATATACCAATATTATTTCCTCCTTTTCACATTTTCCTTTAAACTGTTTATGAAGTAATCCCAAACTTCCTCTGCAACACAATTAAATCGAACTGTGTTGGAAAATGGCTTTAAAAAATATTTTGCAGATCCGAAATGTAAAAATTTTTTTTATTATTATTATTAACACATGCTTTAGAAATTTCTATATTTATTTTCTGTATCCTGAAATCATATCAAAACATAGTAACCGTGTCTGGAAGGTCCTTTTTGAGCTGGAATCGGTGGTAAATAAAAACACATATATTTTACTTGTGTTCGTCTTCACCTTGTGGTCACATTAAACATTACAACTAAACAGATGTTTGGCCTTCACCAGCAGAAGGAAGTTTTACGCGTGCTTCCTGTTCGCAGACACTTACTGCTCTGAGGTCAAAAGGGAATTGACATTTGTCAATTTCAGTTTTTCCGTGGATGAGAATTCCACGCATCGAAACTGTGTTTCCTGACCTGTAATGTAATGTAATTCCTGTGGAAATATATACGGAGAAGAACTGTAGATTCACATGTACATAAAGTACCCTTTGAAATGCAAGGTGCTTTCCATAAGGCCAAAAAAAGTATTCAGAACAAAATTCACTATATGATGGTTTTAAAGACTATACTTTTTCATACTGAATTGTGTAAATATAAAATATATCCCTCGGAAATATTGTGGAGTAGGAGTATAAAATAAACATACAAATAGAGAAAAACTCAAGTAAAATAGAAGTACCTCAAAAATGTCCTTAAGTACAGTACTGTTGGAAAGTATATTCCTCCAATGTGTATCAGAAACACCTGTGAAATAATATGTAATATAACTTTCTTTCCACTAGATGGCAGCATAGCATTCACCTGACGGCAGTGACAGAAGTCCCCGATTTGTTTTTACTTTGGTTGTTCAGCCTGAGGAAGTGAAGGTTTGATACGGTTCAGTGCAGCCGGTATTGTGACAGCTGTTTTATGAAAGAACCGGTGTATCTGTTTAGAATGCACTAAAATAATGTCATACGAAATAGGAAATATGTTCCCATGTGTGGTTGATTTGAAGAGTACGAGCTTTTATTTTCCATTTTGTTAACCGTAACCAAAAACCTGGGGGGAAAACATTGTGGTTACACACCGTACGAAACACTGATCTGTGTGCAGCAGAGTTAGATGTCTCTCTATTTGAACCAACTCGGACAGCTGATGGAAGGAGGGGCGGTGGGGGCGGGCAAAGGAAATCCGAGCCACGGCCAAACAGCTCCCGTGAAGGAGCTGACCTCACCCCCCCCTCCCCCTAAATCTCGAAGCCCCCCCCACCTCCAGAGTCTCCCGAAACTCCATCCCTTCATCGCCTCTAGAAGAGATTACTGCAACGCATTTCTTTATGGCACATCATCCAAGATCCTAAATAAACTCCAGTACGTCCAAAACTCTGCTGCTCGACTGCTCACCCAGTCCCGCTCCCGTGACCCTGACGTCACCCCTGTTCTCCGGAAAACTCCACAGGCTCCCCAACGGATCCAATACATAACCCTTCTCCTCACTCACAAAGCCCTCCATAATCAGGCCCCCTCCTACCTCACCGACCTGCTACCTCCACCACCACCTTCCATCCCGTCGGCTCCGCTCCTCTGACGCCCACCTCCCATCCATCCCCCATAGGGCCGAGCGCCGCAGCAGAAATAGCTTGTTTTGTGACCCAGCTGCTCTGAGGTCACTTTTCCCCCCGTCTACAGTAACGTTGCACAAAGGGGGGCCGATTACAGAAGAAACACGCACTCAGCGGAAAGAACAATTAGGAACGTTTCCCGGGACTGAAGTGCTGCACAGTTCTGAGGCACTTTCACGCTGCAGGAACGAGCCCTGAGGGAATGAGGCAGCATTTCTGCTCCTCACTGTCCCTCGTCGCAAAGTCAAGGTTTCCTCTTTTTACGGTGTTTTTGTTACTTGAAACACGGTCTGTGCCTAACGCATCCATCCCATCTCCTCCACGGGGTTTCTGACGGGGGCGATGGGGGGAGCCCATCGCTCCAAAGAGCTTTAAAAAAAAAGGCACCTTCACCCTTTACTGAACACGAGGGGCCTCGGGTGGGAGTCAGAGACCTGTGCAGAGATGTTCATTTCAACTGAGGTTTTGTTTGCAGGTGGTGGAGAAGTTGTTGTTTAAACTTTCAGAATTTAGGAATATCTTAGTGGGTACATGAGTTGTGCGATCGTTTTGTGTCAGTGGTGGAGGACAAGGTGAGTCTGCATTTCCTGCGTCACTAAGCCAATATCACATTTCCCAGGGGCCACTGCAGTGGCACCATTTTACCCACGTCTGAGTATAATGAGAGAGCCCCCCCCCCCCAGAATGAGCTCATGCAGCATTTATCCCCATTTATTGCCGCTGTTGTTTTGCTCCTAGCGACTCATTTATGTCATGAACTCTTCATACGATCTCTCAAAGCTAATGTTTTCCATGTTTTGCAGGCCGGTTGAGAGCTAAAAGCATACAGAAAGAAAGTTTTATTTTATTTTATATTTTTACTTGATGGCTATTCCAGGAGATTTACGAGGGAGGGGTTGTATCGCTCATTCGACCTGCACAGCCTCTCCCTGCAGGAATCACTGTGCCGGACGGTTCATTTGTTGTAAATCACACGATATCGTCTTAATGAAACTTCACAGTTTACAAAAATAGTCATCGATGACTATTTTTCTTAAAATCATGATCATGCTGAGAGTTTGCATGAAAAACAGCAAATCAATAGCAAAATCAATCAATCTTGAAGCAGCTCTTAAAATGTTTCCTGATTTCTTTGGTTTTATTTAGTTGTGAACCGTATAACTTTTAGTTTAGGACTAAACTGAAGACATCTTTACTTGTCATTATTTTCAGCTATGCATGAATTATTAATAAAAGTATAGTTGTTGAATCTGGATTCCTGTATGGAGTCCCATACTTGACTTTATGCTGTCGAATAAATCTTCAATTTAACATCCCTGAATGAACCGGCCACTGCAACAAAGAAAACGCTTTTCCACAATGCGTACAAAATGTACATTTGTTCACAGTACAAATTGAGCCATTGCTTCCTGTGTTTCTTATTTGCTCTCCCGTAGCGATATCTGTCTCAAGTGTTTGACAGAGTCATGGGCTCCGGCTCTATTAAAGCGTGAGAATGGAAAGCAGCCGTTTGGAAAGGACCCATCCAAAGCTCCACTCCTCACTCTCTGTGAGAAACGTAACATGTGGGCCAGCTGTTTTAGTGGTTTGGAGGCTTGACTTATAAAACATAACTAGCTGGTCACTTGTGAGCTTTCATGAATGGACCATCAGTCCATTCACATCGTAGTGTTGAAGCTGTAACGTTTGAAGGGGATGCAGACAACTGACGCCTGCAAAGCCATTTAGGTTTGTGTTGCTTTACCTTCGTTCATCTCTTTTGTTTAAAAAATGAGGAATATAAAATGTAAGCTTTGCACTTAATTAAAATGTAAATACACCTTTCACCAAACATTGTGTTCCTGAACGTCAAAGACATTATTACCTCATGTACAATGTGATTTTTACAGTGAATAAGGATCTAAAGAACCTTTTGTTATTGACAATGTGACCTTTATTTTTATGTTTAATGGTAAATCCCCCCTTTGCTTTATTTAAGCTTACAGACATTGTCCATCAGATAATTGATGGGACTTTTTTCAGCAGATATTTGATCATGAAGTCCTCCTTCTGAGAAATTAAAAGTGAAAATAATGTTTTAGTATTATTCTTCTTTTACACATGTGAGTAATTGAATACTTTTTAGATGTACTTCAGCAATGTGAAACCATCTTAAGATACATGTGGTAGTTGCATAGTACTGCATCACATCATACAAATAAGTAAGTCAAAAAACTAATGAGTAGCTGTTGTATTTAGTTCGCAGTAGAAGTACAACCTCCAGAAAGCATGAAAGTAAAACATGTACTTATGTACTTTATTTTTAGTGCATAAGTACACTACTCATTTCCGGTGTCAGTGTTTTCTGAGGTTTCTGAGGATCTTTGTGGTGTCCGTGGGGAGGGGGCGTGTGCGTGTGGGGGGGCGTCAGTCCGCGAGACCCTCCGCACTTCCTCCCGCTCCACTCGGGCTTCGGGTCGGCTGAGAAGGAAGCGACGGGCGGAGAGGACAGAGGACGGAGAGGACAGAGAGGATAGAGAGGACAGAGGACGGAAAGGAACTTTTCGGGATCAACGATGAGACTCGAGGCCGTTTTTAAACTCGTCGCGTGCGTCGTGCTTTTCCCCGCTGACGTCATGCGCGCTCAAACAGGTAAGCTCACTGATCCATCACGGACTGTTGTTCTGCAGCTTGTTAGACTAAACAAATCTTTTGTTTTTTTAAAAAGAAGAAAACATTGTGATTAAAAACTAATATTTAAGAGCTCAGAGTCCTCCTGTAGGTTTGTTGTCCCTCTGCCAAAAAGAAGCTGGCAGCGTCTCATCCATCATGTTGCTGACATACTTCCAGGTCTCATGGGGCAGATTCCTGCTGCCATGGGGGCTTTTTTTCCCTTTCTTCACCCGACATGGGGGTTGGACCGTTGGAGGTTTTGAGACTTGAAGGACGTCTCTCGCTGGCTTTGACAGCTTTCACTTGACCTCTGTGGTCAGGGGGACGTCTTGGTTTATAGGACAGGAGGGGGGGGGTCCTCATCTTTGCCCCCGCTTTGGTGGCCTATATGCTTTTGCCATCATGTTCAGGCTTCTATTGTCCCGTACTTTAAACCTCCAGCCTCCCTCTGAATTTCCAGTTTTCCAGAGAACAGGCTGGTGTTTCCTCCTTGAAAAGCCTCAAAGTCTCTGGCTTTGCTTCTTTAACCAGCCTTAAATAATCAGAAGAAAGCAACGTTTACGTTCACATGATGCCTTTCCATATTTTTCCGTCGTTATTTGAACCCAACCACACAGAAGAGGAACACACTCAGCATCTGATTCTTCTGGTTCCCTCCATTGAAACCCTCCATCCGAAGGTCTAATTGACGTCCTCGGTTTGAAAGATGTTCCAGTTTTATTTTATTGTCCCCTCTAACGATCCTTGAACCCTTAAACAGCGTGTTTAAGGGCCCCTCCTTTGACCTTTGACCTTTCTTTTCTCCGTAGCAGGTTTAGGGCTCCTTTCCACTCCAGCGAGGTCTGAACATAAAGAGGCCGTCTTTCGTTTAGACAGTTCTGTGCGTGTAAAATACACTGAGGATACATGTATGTAGTATGTTACAGCTCCAGCTGTCACATCCTGCTAGAGAAAACCCCATAAATAATAATTCCCTTCACTTAACACTTGACCTCTCTGGTCGGGGCAGAAAACGTGGCTGAAGCTTTCTGCACAGGAGCCAGCTGCTATCTCCACGGTTACGCATTACATCTTTTTCTTCTGCTCTCACTTTTATGGCGTTTACACTTATGTGGTCATGTTTCAACTGGTCACACACTTCTGGAAAAGCTTTTATCTTCTTCTTATCTTTGTCCGTCCCCGTCTTTGTTTTTTTGCGACCAAAAGTGACGCGGGAGGGTGTAACTAAGGGCAACCGAATGCCAAACAAGACATTTTACAGGCGTTTACAGGACTGGGGCCATAAACTCATGTTTACTATGTTTACTGGGGTTTCAAGGTAAAAGTAGAGTTGTTGTCCCACAGACCATACGATCAGGTGAAGCTGTGACAGGAATCCCTACTCTGTTTCCTCGCCCTCGTTCCCTTTGTTTACATCACTGTCCCCAACATGGAGGCACAATAAACACCTGAGGACAGGCCCCCAAATGTTAACAGAGGCTGTGGTTATAGGGAGGGTGGCTGAATGATTGAATAACTGTCAATAACCTGCAGGGCTCCTTTAAATCTGTAAAAAAAACCACTCTTTATTTAAGGTTTTTTAAAGGCTTTTAATCAACACGTTGATTGCTGATATTTTTTTAAGTTAAAAGTATGTGACATCGTCAGTTTAATTTTTCCCAGAAAACTCACCTGAGTCAGGTGAATCACCTCTACTTGATTCAGACGATGGTTTAAGTATATACCGTATATATTTGGGTATAGGATGTCATGTTTTTATTGCTGATATGTTAACTGGCTTTTTAATTTAATATTTAACTTAATATTTTGTAGTGTGTCTATAGCTAGCTGCCTTACGTTCAGCTCTACTTGTACACATCTATTTTATCTTAAAAAAAAGAAGATATCCAGTAACTGTATTCACATCCTCAGTGATAAAAATCAAACTCTCCATGACCTTTTTAGCTTTGAAATTGAAATTTGAGTAGTTTATGTTGAAAATCGTCCAGCTGAACGGAGGCCGTCCACAGTTCACTGTTTGTCAGTCCGTGTGTTCCATCATTGGTACTGTCGTCTCTCCGGCTGGACCTGCAGAGCCCCCCGCGGAGTGTGCGCCTGGCGGCCACTCCATCCTCCGGGACCCCTACCGCAGCACCACCTTCAGCTCCAGCTGGCTGCAGCAGTCGGCCCTGCAGGACTTCATCTGCGACCACTCCCTCGCTCCGGGCTGGTACCAGTTCCAGATCTTTGACAAGCCGGCCAGCATGCCCACCCGCTGTGTGGAGGTAAATGACCGGCACACCGTCTGTGTTACTCTTAATACGCTCCATAATAGAAATCTGCTTACCATTTAACTGAAATGGTTAAACATCAATGGCTACATAAAACCTTTGAAGAATGACTTGGAAGAAATACAATTTGTAATAAACTGTGCAGCCTCATTAATGAATTAAATTAAATCCGCTCCTCAGTCGCAGCAAAGATGTGCTCATTCTTCTAACAAAGAGCATTTAGGTTGCACCGCTTTTCCTATTCAGTGATTTGGGAATTTCTGTTTTTAAAACTGAATTTGCTGAATTCTGCAACAAGTCTCCAAAATCCGGTCAGAGGTCAGTCCACCTGACCCTGCATTTCAATTTGATCACGCCAATCACTGTCGAACCCTTTTCAGAAGCATCTGGTGAGGATTTGTTGCTCTATTATAAATGTTAGATATTTTTTAATCGTAATATCTGTGGACGTTTACGTAAAACGTGTGTGTGTGTGTGTGTGTGTGTGTGTGAGAGTACATATTTATGAAGGAGAGTGCATGAGGAGAGCAGAAATGGGCCTCATTTCTCGAGGACGTCTTGCTGTGTGGAGCCTGCCGGATCCCTCTGAAGTGTAACCCTCCCGCCCCCTCTTCCTTCCCAGGGCATCGCTGCTCTGTGTAACACAATAACGTGATGTTTATATCGTAACGATGGCGCGTACCTTTATGGATTCACCAAACCAGGAAGAACGAGCTGTGACAACGAGCGTTAAAGTCAACGTGAGGACGTTTTAGCCCGGCGATGAAACCGTCTCCATGTGATACCGTTGGCTCTTTACGGCCTTCATCGTTAAACAAGTTCATCATTAAGGAGACGGTTGAGTTCTGATCCGGTTATTGTTAATAACTGTCAGAATGGACTCTCGTAAACACCACTGCCAAAATCAAATCAAACAGAAAGATTGTTGATACACGAGCTGAAAGTGATTGCGCACGTCGGCCCCCATCTTCAAAGGCAAGAGGCAATTAATGCTCATTGTTTCTTCGTTTTTTTCATACGTATTTCCGATCAGGCGCTGAGAAAAAAAAAAGCGTGAAACCAGCCTTAGTCGAGCCAAAGAACCGGAGTGAAATGGTGTTTCCCTGTCGTTCTTCTCCCCCTGCAAACCTCCAGGTGAACCACTGCGGGACTCAGGCGCCTGTCTGGCTGTCCCTGGGGGACGGCGAGTCTCTGCCGGGGCCCCTGGAGGTGAGGCAGCTGACGGCCTGCGCCGCCTGGCAGCTCTTCGCGGGCCTCAGCAAAGAATGCTGCATGTTCCGCATCCCGGTCACCGTGCGCAACTGTGGAGACTTCTATGTGTACCTGCTGCAGCCCACGCAGGGATGCATGGGATACTGCGCTCAGGGTGGGTCGGGAACAAAAGAGATCCGTTTTTGTAATAATCCTCACGTCAACGAATGCGTCAGGCAAATGGAAAAAGTCAGAGAGGCAGCTGTTTTCTAAATGACGTGCAAATGGAAAATTCAACTAGTTTTCCAAGGCTACTACTTTTGCATCAAAATAATTCAACCCTCTGTGACTATAATGCTTCACACATTCATACAGCAGAATACGGCATGAAAAATGCATCGCACTTCTTGACAGAGTTATTAAGTATTAAGCTTTATAGCAGACCCAATTACCATCGTTTGACTTCTGAGCGTTAAATGATATGGCAGCTAAAAGCGCTGTTGCCATAGCTACCTTCAGTTTAATATACAATCTGCACTGATTAAGAAACGGAACGTGTTTCTAGTGCTCTCAGCTCTCAAATACAAATGGCTCAAATCTGCTTGTTGATGTTTCGCTGTCACGAGAACATACCGTAGTACTCAGACTGAGGTGTAAACGTGCCAAAATTTCCCCCACCTAATCACATTTCGGGAAAAATACTTAGTGAATAAGTGTGAATGCTTAGTGAATAAAAAAGTGTCACTGCATTGCAAGCCGATCACAAGATCACATGACATTTGCTTGTTATGTTGCTCTCCTGTTTCTCCTAACAGAGATGGCGGACGCGTCGCCCGCGGCGTCGCCGGGATGCGGCCCCGATGGGGCCGATGGGACGTGTAAAAGTGAGGACCCCGCTGCCGTGTTCATAGCTTACGCCTGTCTGCCCGCGTCAGGTCAAACACCGCGACAATCGGGGAGGTCAGGGAGTTGCCATGTGGTCAGGAATGCATCCTCTTAATGAGGCGAGCATGTGTGCCCCCCCCCCCCCACACACACACACACTACCGGTGTCCGCTTGGCCGGAAAGGGGCCGGGAGGTTTAACTAGGGAAAGAGGAAATATCTCTGAAGAACATCTTTGAATAATAGAATTCAGGTTGCTGTGCTTTGGAAGTGGAGGCCGTACTGAACACGCATTACTTCATGTTCCTCAGTGTAAGCTGGGTTCCTCTGCATACACATTGCTGCATTTCTCAGTCATGACAAAGTTCATTTAAAATAAAGTTGTATTACTTTGACAGAGTGAGGCCAAAAATACATGAACACCTCAACTAAGTCGACAAAGTAAACCCTTACGTTCTAATTGAGCATCTCCTTCCAATACAATGAGCTTTGATATGTTGCTGTAAAAGCCTCCTCCCTCCCTGGAAGAACTCGCTACATGCTTGATATCTGAACCTGAATGGCGTTGAGTCTGGCTCTTTCTGGACAAAGGACCACTGTCATGTGAGGGTAGAGGGCCTTTCACAAACTGATACCACAAAGACGTCCATTAATTCAAATTAAGAGGGCCTGCTTGAAGTGCAAAAAACAGCTCCAGATCAAAAGTACGGTGTATGGAGACCAGGTGTATTTTCAAACGAAATATTAAAGAAAGCATACTTTCATTTCTGCCCTTTAATAAAGGCTCAAAAACAGCTGTATTGGGATGATAACTTATTGGATAATTAACTGCACAAATATCCTCGTGTTGGCTCCCGCTAATAGAGCCACTCCTTCTTCTCGGCAGAGCGGCCTCCCCCTCCGTCTGCGCCGGTGATTGTCCCGGAGGTGACGGGAGACTCCGTCCACCTGAAGTGCATCTTCGGCAGCAGCTCCAACGGCTCCCTGGGTTACGTGGTAGCCTGGTCCCGCCTCTCACTGGAGGGCAGGAAGGAGGACCTCAAACAGGAGACCACCATCAGGACCTCCGCCTACATCGAACTGGACGGCTTCAACCTCCGTCTGGGGGACAAGGTGGGATGCATTTTTCCCTTTTCTCTTGCTGATCTGCAGAGATAATTCTTTCAAATAAAATAAAAACACAAGTTGGTATATTTTTCAGCATCCTATTCATTTTTGTTGACGGTATTTCATTTCTAACAGTCTGAATTTATTTGCATTGGGTTGAATGGTTACTCTCATCCCAGGATTTTAGTTATGAGATGAGGGAAGTTAGACCGGAATAGAAATACCTTGGAGTAATTTACACCTATAGCCATGATCGTAATTAAAATAAATGGATGAACCAAAAGAAAACATTCTCAAATTTGAAAGATGTTAGACAGGTTGGAGAAAATGATATAATAATAAATAGCAATAGCTACCTCGGGATACAAACATCTGGAAAGAAAAAGGAAGAGAATAGTTTTCCCTCTTGTAAGAGTTTTTTCATTTTTTGGGGAGTTTTTCCTGTGCCGATGGTGGGTTTTGGGGCAGAGGATGTTGTATGTGTACAGACTGTAAAGCCCTCTGAGGCAAATTTGTAATTTGCGATTATGGGCTATACAAAATAAAATGACTTGACTTGACTTTTCTTTCTTTCTTTCCATCATTCAAGGAAATAAGACTGACTCCGTAAATCAAAGATTTTGTGACTGAAGCTATTATTGAAACCTGTCAACATGCCGTTTTGTTTTACTGCCGGCGAGTCGCTGAGTGACCAGACCTTAACTATAAAACCTTTTGTGCAGCCAGGATTTGTTTTCCTTTTATTTGCTGTGGAGTTCCTTCTGTTCCTTCTCTCAATTTCACTCCCCCCTCCCCTCTCTCTTTATTTAGCTGAAAAAATGTCAAGGTCTGAAAAGAAGAAAAATAATGGAAGGAAAAGAAATCCCAAAAATATTAGGTCAAAAAGGGCCAGGAATAAAAAAGTCTTGAAGACATTTTCCAGTAAGAAATTGTTATTTAAAAGTCTAAAAATATTTGGTCTAAAAATGTCATGACAAAAAAGTTTTAAAAAATGTATATATAAATAAGTGTAAACATGTCAAGAAAAAAAATCAAATTTGAAAAAATCAATCAATCAATCAAAAATATTTGGTTGAAAAATGACATGGTAAAATAAGTAAAAAATATAATAGGTATAAAAATATCATGAAATAAAAATAAAAAAGTGTAAAAATGGAAAAAAATATCAGTTTGAAAATTGTCATGAAACAAAAATAATATTTGATCATAATTTGCCATTGAATAAGAGCCAATATATATTAGCTGAAAAAAGTCAATATATATAATTTTTTATTTAAACTCTCCTCTCTCTCCCCTTCCTCAGATTTACTGCTCCAGCTCCAGTTTCCTCCTGGACTCGCCCAATGTCCGTGGTGCTTCGGTGCAAAGTCAGGAGTTCTTTGCTGGGATTATGGTACATCATAGTATCTGGATGTTTTATATATATATTCATGTATGGTGTCTCTCAATGTATGTATATGTATCTGTGTGTGTGTGTGTGTTTTGTGTAGCTAAGACCAGAGAAGAGCAGTGTTTCTGAGGATGGGAGGCTGTATGAGCTGCTGGTTGAGAGCACAGTGCCTGTCCCGTGTCCGCAGGAGTCGTCCTCGTCCACAGAGCGGTGCACTTTGTCTCTGCAGCTCAGCACAAGCAGCACAGGTGAGCGCTTGCTGCTCCGTCGTCAACATCTGTGTGCAGTTCACAAATGTATCTACAGTTGCCTGGCTCCTCCGTCATGTCACAGACGAGGGCTCGTTGGGCGCCGATGTGTCTTTGTCCTCCTGCGTGGTGGAGCTGTCCCGGGGCCCCTGCAGGAATGGGGTCTGCAGCCGGGCTCTGATCCACTTCAGCCCCGTCACCGACTTTGTCAAAGATGGCAACAGGACGACGCAGATCTCCGTCAAATCCATCGTCACGCAGAACTCTCTCTGGAACGGATACTCCCCAAAACCAGTTGAGGTAAACTGGTAACATTTTATTCAATTATTTTCAAAGCAGGACACGGCAAATGTTGAACCCTCCTCACTGACTCATCAAGGGTTATGATGCTTAGTCTGCACGTTTTTTGGGGGCGACTTTGTGAACTCATGAAAATAAGACAAAAGAGGCAGAAGTGGGTTACTTTAATTAAAGCACATGAATGTTCTTCACTACAATTTAAATAGGAATGTCATTCCAGATAACCGTGAAGGATGTCCCCTCCGCCTACTGCTACTCCTTCACTGATCCTCACATCATCACATTTGATGGCAGGTACTTGTTTGGTTAAATAGGAAACATACTTTACGCGTATCAGAAAATGTGCTATACTTAGATTAAATTATTAAGGGATTTGTAACATAGTTTTGTGTGACAATACGAAGGCGGAACGGCGTCTGTGAATACGTCTCTTTATGTTCAGGCACTACGACAACTACCAAGTAGGCACCTTTGTCCTTTACAAGAGCACCGCAAGGCCGTTCGAGGTCCACGTCCGTCAGTGGGAGTGCGGCAGCGTCGTGCACGCCGCCTCGTGCGCGTGCGGCTTTGCGGCGAGGGACGGCGGCGATGTCGTGGCTTTCGACATGTGCAACGGCGAGATGGGTGAGACCCGACCTCGCCTGTCCGTGAGGCACAGAGACCTGAGCAAGAGCGGCGTCCGCATCACCGAGTCCTACCAGGGACGCAAAGTCACGGTGAGCGGGGAGCCCTGTGCGGCTTACGTACCCTTCATGATAAATAATCTCTATGCACACGAAATGTGACCTGTGGAATGTAGCCGGATGCTCTCTGCCTTCATGCCGTCGTCCTCGCCCGCCGGGCAGATGGCCTTCTCGTCGGGGGCGTTCGTCCGCGCCGACGTGTCGGACTGGGGAATGAGTCTGACGCTGAGGGCCCCCGGCTCGGACCGGGGCCACACCGAGGGCCTCTGCGGGACCTTCGACGGGCGGTTGGACAACGAGCTCCACACAGCAGGGGGCGCCACAGTGGAGCACCTGCCCACTTTTATTTCTGAATGGAGGTGAGTGGGCGTTTTTCATAGGAGGTCTTTAGTATCCTTTTTTTCTTGTATACACAAAAGCGCCAAGGCTGGATTGCCAACCAGGCGCCATGACCTTGAAACCAGATCCCAGGGCCCACAAAGGACCACCATGTGATTTTTTTGGGGGGCCCCTGTCAGGCCATGCAAAGACCCCACCCCTATCTAATCCTGGTTTCTCCTTACTGCCATCTCCCCTGTAAGGCTCCCCCCGGGCGGCAGCCTGTTCGACACCAAGCCGTCCCACCTGAGCGCGCTGAGCCCCCGCCAGCACTGCGACTGTCGGGCCGGGCCCCGCCTCTCCTCGCCCAGAGGCCGCTCCTCTCAACCCGTCACCTCCTCCTCCGACTCAACCTGCTCACCTCACGGCAACGTGCGCCTCCCCAGCGTCATCCCCGCCCTGGACGTCACGGCGGAGTACATCGGCTCGGTGGAGCTGCTCAAGGGCGAAAGACAGCCGCTGCCTCCGGGTCGCTCCGGAGGGGGCGGAGGTGATGGAGCTGGCAGCCAGCGCCGGACCCAGCGGTACGTTTCGGACTCCACGCACCAGAGCCTCAGCCAGTCCGACCTGGAGGCCTTCACCTACTTTTTCCCGGAGGACCACGAAGCAGCGGCTCCACCCGACGCCTTCCCCAAGTGGCCCACACCTTCCGGCCTGACGGAGCGGCGGGCCGGCACCCAGTGCCGACGGGCCGTGGCGGGCTCGGGCGTAGCATTGGGCTGCCGGAGCCTCTTGGACCAGTCGATAATCTCCCGCGCGGAGGCCATGTGCGTCGCCGACCTGCGGCTGAAGGACGAGCAGTCGTGGCTGAACGCCGCCGTGCCGCTGCTGGAAAACGAGTGCGAGAGGAGGCTGACGGAGGAGAGGGGCGGAGGGACGGAGTACCAGGACGTTCTGGCTGTCCTCAGGTGTCCCGACCTGTGCAACGGCAACGGCCAGTGCTCGGAGCGGGGCTGCGTCTGCTTCCCGGGATTCGGGTCTTATGACTGCGGCGTGCTTTCTGGTAACACACTGAAGCCGGCGCTTGTTGCTGCCATGTCGGTTGTGAATCCTAATTGTAAAAGGCTGATTTTGCTGTTGACGTTGTGAAGACCAGATCCCAGAGATAACTGAGCTGGAGAAGGAGGGTCTGTGCGACGTGCGGCAGGGAGACTGCTCCCCTCTCCGGGTCCACGGCCAAGGCTTCAAGGACTCCTACGAGCTCAAGTGTGAGTTTGTCAAAGAAAAGGTATACGTGCTTTGCGCTTCTTCTTCTTCTGTGTGCGTTCTTGGCTTGTCACCTGATTTTGAAATGAACATGATGTTTGTGTATGTATGTGACCTTAAATTAAGTAAACATTGTTTACTTAATTCATTGTCATTTGGATTGGTCTCTCTCTCTCTCCCTCTCTTTCTCTCTTTTTACCCGTTTGCCAGTTTGAGGACGGGGCCTGGCTTCTGGACGAGCCGCGGTTCGTCCCGGCCGTCTTCCTGGACGTGACGGCTCTGGAGTGCCGGCTCCCCCCTGACGACAGCCGGACTCCCGCAGGCCCGCAGCCGGAGACGGAGACGGACAGACCGCTGGCTCGCTGGCAGATCAAAGTTAGTCACGTCTGCTCTTCCGCTGTAAAGAAATATCCATCCCAAGCCGGTAGTATGGGCCTCTTACTCTGGTTTATCTCACCGAGCTCTTATTTCTACTTTCTTTCCGCTGTGGTCACCGTCGGCCCTTCTTGACAATTCTACTATTATTTTGCAGGTTTTTATTTCACTATCTCAAAAACTCCCCATGTGAGATCACACAGTGAACCTGCACTTGCAGTAATGAGACGCAGACAGATGTGAATGTTTACTGGTGTTTGGACGCCGCTTCGGTTGAGAACATTTTTCAATGAGGAGGACCAGCATGTCGTTCAAATGCTCAGTTGGACGCCTTTTCCCAGCGATCCACGGTAATCAAGCTTCTGCTGACGGCAGGTTTCCAATGACGGCTACAGCTTCAGTAACGCCAAGATACTGACTCTCTACGATGGAGCCTGCCAGATCTGCAGCCTCCACACTCCAGTCCTCTGCACCCTGAGGGTGAGACGGCTGTCTTCACAGTGATATTTCATTTAAGACAGGGAACCAAACGTAGCAGCAACTCCAGGCTTTTTCCTTCGTCCTCTAACTGTCTTAACTTCTGTCAGTAACTTCTGTGTCAGTTTGTCCAGAACACGGTTAAAAATACAATGAATAAGTGAATAAGTTATAAATGAGATAAGATTAAACGGTAAAGAAATTAATCATATTTTCACTGCATTTTTTTTCTGTTGCTTTATTTTATTTGTATTTATATTTTTATACAACACATATTTTCAGCTCAGTCTTAAAGGGAAAAAGCCAAAGCCAACATATATCAACGATCAACACTGAACGTGATTGTTTTGTTATTTATGGTCTTTGTTTCCCAGGAAAGAACCTGCAGCATTGACGGCCTGTGCTACAGCGAGGGCGAGTCCAGTCCCAGCAGCGCCTGCCTCGCATGTCGCCCAGACTCGTCCAAACACACGTGGTCCATAGCGGAGAGTACGTACATGTTTAATGTCATCAGCCTGGACGGCTATGTCCAGGCTGTCATCAGCCTGGACATAGCCGTCCAGGCTACATTGTACTATGTGAGATTTAAAAAGAAAAGCTTGGTAGAATGAAGCGGTTCAAGGCTTTTTGTAACGATTGTCAACATTCCAATTCGAACGCGCAGTCTAGTATTTTGGAGCATTTTAATTTTAATGCTGACGTTGATATTTTAGTGTTTAAAAACAGCAATTAAGTATTAATGTATAATGCATTCTTTAAATTGGTTTCAACCAATACGTGCACTGACCGTGGGTATGTCACATGTGGAAAATTACCATTGAAAACAGCAAATAACGTAAATTATTGACACTTTGAAATCAGATGATCAGAACACAGAAAATATGCACATCACATTGTCTCTCTCATGTTATTACCAGTAAACTCTCCACTGGTCCCTTTTAAATAAATGCAATATGATAGTATCAACAAAAAATACCATAATGATGAGAAAAATAAGGCTAACAAAATAAAGAGCAAAAAGAAGAGCTTTAATGAAAGTATGGTAGCAGAAAAGCTACGTTATAAACAATATATTCATTTTTAGTCTGTGATATAATGTATTTGTTTGCTTTGACTCTACTTTAATTCACGAGCCGATGTAGACACATTATTGATTAGCTTAAATCAGAAGATAGTCCTGTCAGAAGAATTCTTATCTTTTATGTTTGAGTGTAAGACAAATTGGGCCTGCAGAGGGAGAACCGTCTCACCCACAGTCTCCCACCTCCTCCCTGTTTCCCCTCAGAGAACAAGCCTCCACAGCTCCAGTCGTTGCCGCTTCGCCTGCAGTCCTTCCAGGGAGAGAGTTTCGTCTACCAGCTACAGGCCCGGGACCCCGAGGGCTCAGTGGTGCTCTTCACCCTGGAGTCGGGTCCCGAGGGCGCGTCTCTGTCTCCGGCCGGCCTGTTGGCGTGGAAGACCTCAGCTGAAGCTACGGACGCTCCCACCTTCCGCTTCACGGTGACGGACAGCTGTGGAGCTGAAACCAGAGCCTCCGTACAGGTAACCTCAGCACAGGTAACCTCGCACAGGAAACCTCAGCACAGGTAACCTCGCACAGGAAACCTCAGCACAGGAAACCTCAGCACAGGAAACCTCAGCACAGGTAACCTCAGCACAGGTAACCTTGCACAGGTAACCTTGCACAGGAAACCTCAGCACAGGTAACCTCAGCACAGGTAACCTCGCACAGGAAACCTCAGCACAGGAAACCTCAGCACAGGAAACCTCAGCACAGGTAACCTTGCACAGGAAACCTCAGCACAGGAAACCTCAGCACAGGAAACCTCAGCACAGGTAACCTCAGCACAGGTAACCTCAGCACAGGTAACCTCAGCACAGGTAACCTCCGTACAGGAAACCTCAGCACAGGTAACCTCAGCACAGGTAACCTTGCACAGGAAACCTCAGCACAGGTAACCTCAGCACAAGTAACCTCAGCACAGGTAACCTCAGCACAGGTAACCTCAGCACAGGAAACCTCAGCACAGGTAACCTCAGCACAGGTAACCTCCGTACAGGAAACCTCAGCACAGGTAACCTCAGCACAGGTAACCTCACACAGGAAACCTCAGCACAGGTAACCTCAGCACAGGTAACCTCGCACAGGTAACCTCGCACAGGAAACCTCAGCACAGGTAACCTCAGCACAGGTAACCTCAGCACAGGTAACCTCCGTACAGGTAACCTCGCACAGGTAACCTCAGCACAGGTAACCTCGCACAGGTAACCTTGCATAGCTAACCTCCGTACAAGTAACCTCAGCACAGGTAACCTCAAACAGGTAACCTCGCACAGGTAACCTCCGTACAGGTAACCTCGCACAGGTAACCTCACACAGGTAACCTCAGCACAGGTAACCTCGCACAGGTAACCTCAGCACAGGTAACCTCGCACAGGTAACCTCAAACAGGTAACCTCCGTACAGGTAACCTCTGTACAGGTAATGCACATGCTGTGAGCTGAATGCTCCTTGCTTCACAGATTCTCGCCCACTAAGTAAACAATAAACAGCAAGTGTCAATAAAATAATAAATAAATACACTTCAAAGGTCTTTCCTCCTCTTTCCTCTAATCAATCATTCTTTAAATATAATTATCTTGGTAAATATTTCTCTAGATGTTTTGCCTTTTGTTTCATATTCACATGAACACATGTGTAAGTCATTTAAGATGAGTGAGGGGCCCACAGCCTTTGGATCTCAATGAATACAGAAGCTTGGCTTCTTCCCCCCACTAGAGGGCGCCCACGGTGTGAGGTTGTCTATGCAGTAATTCTGACCATGTTGTGTAAAATTAAATCACTTTAATTAGTTTTGTGTTGATGGATGTTTCCTGTGCACAGGAAATAAATGAGTTGCTTTCAGTTGCAAACAAAAATATCTCAGAAAACACAAATGTAAAACTGTATTTTTATGTATTTAATTGTGTATTTGATTCCTATTAATGCCACCACTACTTCCTTTCTTTGCATGTTTCGTGTTTTTTTTGCAGGTGTGATTATTCAGTTTCTTCCCCCCCCTCTTCCTCAGGTGTCAGTGCGCCCGTGTGAGTGTCTCAACGGAGCCACCTGTGTGACCAACGGCGACCTCCCCCGCGGCAGCGGAGAGCACCTGTGCGCGTGTCCGGATGGATTTAAAGGGGAGCGGTGCGAGGTGGACGTCGACGACTGCAAGCCCAACCCCTGCAGGCTGGGCCGCTGCATTGACGGACCCGACTCCTTCTCCTGTGTCTGCCCCGCTGGGATGACAGGTGGGCGGCGACGTGCCGAGGTGTTTCCTTCGGACCACCCAGAAGTAGAAGGCTCAGAAGACTCGGTAGATCTGAGTCTGCAGGGCCGCACTTTGAAGCGGGCGTCGAGGGATGTGTGAAGTTTTTTTTTATCTTACAACCTGCATCTTGTTTTTGAAGTTGAGGCGATCGCTTCATTAGTTTCCTTGCAAGTGCACAGAAAAATGAGACGCAAAGACGTGCCAGCTGGATGCTTCTGAACCGTTGAAGCAGCAATTATCAAGAATAACAAGATAGTGGCATGTAATCCCCAGATCTCTGCTACCTGTAACGATCACCTGTAACAACTCAACTAAGAAATTGGTTGAAGAAGAACTACATTTCCCTTTTTAGACCTCTTAATAACAAGCTAGAAGCCAAAAATGTAGTGTGAGCAATTCTTAAATCACGGTCACACTGCACTTTAGTTGAATCAAACGTATTGCCCCTTTCTTTTGCACCGAACAGAGTATATAACAAATGTGTCTAACACATCTTTCCCTGTTCATAGTTGTTTTTTTCAGCTAAGCGGCGTTATTCTGTGTGCTTTCAGGTCATACATGTAGAGAAGACATGGACGAGTGCGTCTCTCGGCCTTGTTTCCCCGGAGTGGGATGTAACAATACGTTTGGCTCCTTCGTCTGTGGAATCTGCCCTCAAGGATACAGAGGAGACGGGAAAATATGCACACGTAAGTGCTGGATAATTAATGATTAGATTTCAGCACTGTCCCTTTAAATAAGGGCGATCGAACGCTAATCAGCCGCAGCTCAAGGATAGGTATTCCTATTGATTTCTATTCCTATGGAATTGGCAAATTCCTGTTTGTTCCTTCCATCAATGTGGTCGACCCTCCGGTCAAAGTGATGACCTCTGCAGCTCGGGTACCGCAGGCTCCCCCGAGGCCCAGACCCTCGGGCGCGTCGCCTTGCTCCAGTCGACCGTGTCACCCGGGGGTCCATTGTTTTGAGAGCACGCACGTCTCGGCGGGCTTCGTCTGCGGACCGTGCCCCACTGGTCTCCATGGAAACGGGCGAACGTGCACAGCGACAGGTGAGAGGGAATATATACATACAGCATATATTTATATTGTATTATGTGACAATGGTTGTTTTAAATTTTACTTTTTTTAAATCTAAATTGAAATTTCAACAGGAGAAAATAGATATACATTCTCATTAAGTTATGTATTTTGTCATGTCTATCCAGTCATGGCAATAATATAATAATTGTCAGACTAATAATAATATTAGTAGGTTTATTTATACAACAAGTGCATGCCATGAATCCAGCTGAAAATGCTTTACCTGTATATTTATACATACTCCATTTAATTTTATAATAAAATTATCCCAAATGCTGTGTGAGTGGGCGGGTCCAAAACCTTCACTGCTTACTCTCTCTCTCTCGCTCTCTTTTAATGGTGAAATATATTTGTGTTCGTTAAGTCCTGTCCTCTAACTGCCCGTATTTTACAGTCGCCAGCGGCGCTGACGGTCATATTTTCATCACCAAATCAAGTTCCGGCAAAGAAACGACTCCCACTTCCCCTTCGTCCTCTCCGTCCTCTCCATCGTCTCCCAGACGACCCGCTGAGAGGCGCACCGGACCAGAGGCCGCCATCCCCAGTGCCGGGAGAGTTTTGTCAACTGGCGTCCCAGCGGAGGTGGAGCTGTACCCCGGCCTGACCCCCGGCCTGACCCCCGGCCTGACCCCCGACCTGCCCCCCTTGGGGGGCAAATGGGGGTCGTCACCGGCATGCGCCGACTCCCCCTGCTTCCCCGGCGCTCCCTGTGAGCCCACCATCACCGGCTCCTTCAGGTGTGGCCGCTGTCCGTACGGCTACACCGGGGACGGGGTCGCATGTAAAGGTGCATTACTGACGCATTGGAGTGGCATTTCCTCCTCACCGTGAGTGGATTTCTTGGCGTGAACTCCGGATTTGATTTCAGCTGTGTGCAGGTACCAGTGTGGGAGGAACATGGAGTGCACGCTGCCCAACACCTGCGCCTGCAAGGAGGGCTACACCGGCTACAGCTGCCACATTGGTGAGAGCGGAAACCATTTAGTCAGAGTTCTTACGTGTTTGTCATTGAGCAGAAGTACAGCTTTGTTTCAATTTCAGCCGTGTGCCGACCCGACTGCAAGAACCAGGGGAAGTGTGTGCAGCCCGGCGTGTGTGAATGTGCCGCAGGCTACGGGGGGCCCACCTGTGAGGAAGGTAAACCCCAGCTCATGTTCACATATATGTCTGACATGCCGCAGAATAATCCTATGACGTGGTACGATCCGGATCCCTGCGTTGTTTTTGTTTGTCAGCGAGCTGCGAGCCGCCCTGTCGACACGGAGGCACCTGTCTGGCCAGGAACCTGTGCACGTGTCCCTACGGCTACGTGGGACCCAGATGTGAAATCAGTGAGATCAACTTGAGCGCTTTGAGCGGGTGAAATGGTGTCTGATGTGTCCACCGTGCGTGTTTCAAGGGGCCGGTGTGGGAGGGTCGCCGGGGGATTTATTCGATTTTAGTTTTTAGACAAACGAGATATGTGATATGTGTATTTGCACCCTTCAGAATACCAGTAAGCCGATTTGTTTTCCTTCAAGTTTGACCTTCAGCTCATTTACTTTTTCAACTTTTCGTTCAAAGTTACCAAAATAATGGCGCTCATGGCCGCCTGGCTCACGTCTACACCAGCTTCAAAGTCATTTTCAAAATTCTCTGATCATGTGTCTGTTTCAGTGGTGTGTAACAGGCACTGTGAAAACGGAGGCAAGTGCGTTTCTCCGGATGTCTGCAAGTGCAAACCCGGCTGGTACGGACCAACGTGCAACTCAGGTACAACGCGACGCCCAAACCGCTCAGCGTGTAATATTTCACGCATCCGACCGGACAGTCAATCGTACGGCGTGCAGGCTTTTCTCTGCCGTAGGCTGTTGGGTTTGAAAAAGAAAGCTTGAGATGCAAAACATTGAAGGTGTGAGAATCTGAATACGGCCGCTTTGCCTCCTGCAGCCCTCTGCGACCCCGTCTGTCTGAATGGAGGAGCGTGCACGAAGCCCAACATCTGCGCCTGTCCCGGCGGCTTCTACGGCTCTCAGTGTCAGATCGGTAAAAAAAGGAATATTTATCACAGCGATACGTTTTATTCCATTGGTGGAATTGGATCTTTGAGGAGGTTCTTTTACACAACGAGACTTACTTTTATTGATAAATCTCAGAAGCACCAGGAAGGAGGATGAACCGATTTAGAATTTATTTATATTTATTTATATGTTTAAAGAGGTCATGACGACCTTTTTAACCCGTGGGCTGTAACTCAATAATTCATACGCTGACAAGGATAAAACGATCGGGTCGTGACATGTGCGACGGATCTGGATGTAAACTACAACGTGACAGGTCTGATATCACAAAGGTCCTGAGAGACATTGTGTTCCCTTCAACATTTATTCACTGTGAGGCACAAAACTGCAACTTTAGTCAGGGTTTCAATGGACTTTTATGGAGAGTGTTTCGGTGACAACAATGTTTTTATTCCTTTTGTTGGTTTTTATGTTTTTTTGCTGCAGGAAGGACATATTTTAAGAAGGATAATTGCAAGGGATTTCTGCACTTTTGATGCAAACTTTATTTTCACTGAAAACGTGCTGATTATCCATTGATCATATCACGTTTTTACCTCACCAACTGTAGGCCATTCGCAATGACAAAATAATCAAGAGGTTGGAGGATATGTCGGTGTTAGAGTCTCTGATTGACCTTCTTATGATCCCTCTGACATGTTTACGGTTTGGTTGTACTGTGTTCCTCAGCTGTGTGCAGTCCTCCTTGTAAGAACGGGGGTCAGTGCATGAGGAACAACGTGTGCTCGTGCCCTGAAGGCTACACGGGGAAAAGGTGCCAAAAGAGTGAGTACGATCACTTATCTGTGAGTGACACCTTGCGCGTCTCCAGATGTTAATCTATCTATCTGTATCATCCGATGTGTTCCAGGTGTGTGTGAGCCAATGTGCATGAACCGAGGCAAATGTGTGGGACCTCACACGTGCTCCTGTGCGTCCGGATGGAGAGGGAAGAGGTGCAACATACGTGAGTGACCGTGTTTTATTCACAGGCGGCAAATACATCACAGGCGATGTAGCGATCGTGCAGCGGTGTCGTGTACTCGCTCGGCATTTGTTAACATTTCTTGGGGGTCTCGTTAGGGTTTGAGAGGAAGGGGTTAACACACTTTACGGGACGGGGAAATCATCTCATTTTCCACAAATGTTGAAATCGGAAATGTTAGTTAATAGGGTAGCAGCAAAAAAATATGCTTAAACCACAGGAAGACGTTACTAAAAACCAACATCCATACTCCACTCTATTTGCCATAATACACACGATACTTTCTTTCAATTCCTTTTGCCTTCATGTCAAAACCGCAAAAACAGCTAAACATACTCTGAAATGGTCTTGTGTCCCACCATAAAACAGGAAATACATCAAATGAAAGAGGCTTCCAGTTCAGAGGATTATTGGCTCGTGGGCGCTTAGAAATCCTCACTGGCTGTGATTTAGACGCGTAGACGATTTGTCTTCAACTTTTATTCAAACATTACCAGTTAATTGTTGCACCTGTGAGGCCCCCTTACTAAACCCTTTTGAGAGGAAAGCATTTGACTGGTGGAGCTCGGAGTGGGTCACTTTGTAAAGACTTATCGTCCAGGTCTCGTCACTGTACTGAGGTCGTGACAGGGATGCATTGTGGGTAGATTTGTTCATAGAATCCGGCTGCTGCAGCCTGTATTCAAGCCTCCATCTCTGCTCTTCTCCCTGCAGCCGTCTGCCTGCAGAAGTGTAAAAACGGCGGTGAGTGTTTGGGGCCGAACACCTGTCACTGTCCCTCCGGCTGGGGGGGTCTCCAATGTCAAACCCGTGAGTTCATTCATAATAACACAACGCGGGGGGGGAGGAAGAAACAGATCAGTGCATTTTCTCCTTTTGGTTCATGTAATCACAGGTGTTAACTCCTGTCATATCGATTCCTCCCCCAGCGGTGTGCAAACAGCGGTGCCTGAACGGAGGGAGGTGCGTCCTCCCCGACTACTGCCACTGCCGGAGAGGCTACAACGGCCTCACCTGCGCACTGAAGGTCAGCGCCGTGTTCCCACTTCTAACCCGCTTCTCATCGAGAAAATGACGTTACCCCTCCATGTCTTTACACAACAAACAGCTTTCAGCTGCTACATGATGTTCAATGTTAAATAGCATTCTTCCACGTATACATTTATTTTGATGAAAGATATATGAAAGAAATATGATTATTAGTCCTCTAGGATTGTGGAAATAGCTTCAGAGCCGCGCTGAGTGATGTTAAATGACCTCCTGTGTTTTATAATACGTCTTTGGAGGGAAGGACGCTCAGCTGCGCGACTCCAATGTGACGCTAAAACACGAGGTGCACTGACTTCTGTTCAGGCATCAAAAAAGATGATCGAAATATTGAAAAATGTGAAATGTAATTGGGATGAAGTTATGTTTGCACCTTTACAGGCGTTGCAAGCGTGATGGGGAAGAAATGAGAGGACGGGTCGGCAGAAGCTACGAAATGCACGAAGCAGGAAGAGAGCATTGTGAGTTGTTGGGTGTGTGCGTGTTGGTTGATGTGTGTGGCTTTGTGAACATTTGAAGGCTAACAGAGGGACTTGATGTATGTATACTTGTCTGTGCCGGTATATCACTACCTCAAGGCTCACTGTTACACACATCTGGTGAATGCATCAGCAGAGGCTTTTGACAGATGTGTGAGTGTTACTGCACACTAGTATGTAAAATAAGTAAAGTGACAAATCTGTTCTGTTGCAGTGGTGATTTATTTGCCAGCTGCAGGTTATTTATTACCAGCAAGCTTTTAGTTTTAGTTTTTTCACCATTAAGCCAAATTAAAGCCTTTTTACAGAACTGATGCACGCTGTTGTTCACTTGTGAGAAAATAAATGCAAGGATACTATATAAGTTAAGGCTAATTTTGATGGTACACATCATTAACTTCCCACAGATTAAATACAATGTCATACGCTGCAATTAACATTGTAATTGAGTTTTTTGCTTTTATTAATATATGTTTTGATTGTTAAAGTAATGATCCCGTTTGTTATATCTAGCGTTTTGTTTTATATAAAAAAAGAACTGACACCAGATGACACTGTTGTATAAGTTACATTTGAAAGAATAAAGAAAATGTCCTTTGATAATTAATGCAATTCACTTTTATTCATTTCATGGCACAAATTACAGTACGTGTTTGCACAACCAAATGAGAACGTTACACAGGTTCAAGGTTTCTTTAAAAAGAAATACATAAGAAATGTCCTCATCAGTATGAAGTCCCTGATTGGGCCTCATTGACCTTTGACCCCAGCCCTAGTGGGACTTCTTCCTCTCCTCACAGCGAGGGCCAGAGAAAGGGGGGCGACAGCGGCATTTGTCTGGAGAGATGCACTTCCCTCCATTCAGGCAGGACTGAGCGCACACAGCTATAGACAATATGAAAACAAACCAAAGATAACAAAGACAGAATTAATAAATTGTTAAAGCTAAAGTGAAAGAAATAAATGACTGATGAGCTTGTGAATCTGAACACAAATCCAGAAACTGGTGAGAAGCGTTTCCACGTCTCACACATCTGGAAAAACACGGAAAACTTTGCCTCAGCAGAAACATCTGAGATATATATATATATATATATATATATATATTTCATTCTCAGCTGTTTGGCAGATTGGTCTATTGGCATCTTCTCTTTAAGATGTAGACAGTTTACAGGGAGCGTGTGAAAGCACAACCCAAACGGAACAGGAGCAAAACCTCGGACAAGCTAAGCCAAATACTGAAAAAGGAATCATGCTTAGAAACGTGCACTTGATGCATGCGGAAGCTGTTGGTCTCTGGTACCGGTCTGAAACTCACCAGTGTGGCAGGCGCCACCCAGCCATCCCTCCGGACAGCTGCAGATTCCTGGAGCCACGCAGATCCCCCCGTTCCTACAGCCTTGGGGACAGATCGCTGCCAGGAGGACAAACCACGGAAAAGACATTCTTAGCATCCCAGAGAACAAATCTGAGCTTCAGCTTTTACATAAATCAAATGTACTGGAGGCGGAAACATGCTTTGGATGCAGGAATTACATTAGCGGAATGGTTAAGTGCCAATTAGCTTGGCTTATCTTAGCGTGAAGACCGGAATAAAGGGGAAACACCTATTTTACATCTTGTTTGTGTAATCTGTTTAAAAACGGAGGCATTAAAACAATGAACTGTGGTCAGGCCAGCTGTTTTATTTGTCATGCTAAGCTAACAGGCTGCAAGCTGTAGCTCAGTATTAGGCCTACAGTGGAATCGGTCTTCTTATTTAACTCTGCAAGAGAGCGAGTAAACACATTTGAGCTGGGGTTTTTTTTTGCTTCTCCAATTTACCAACAGTTATCTCATTTAATACAATTCCGAGAAATCTGTAAAGTCCAATTTACTGCCAAGAGCCGCCATTCACAAGCAGTCAATTGAAAGGCCATTGATAAACCCCTAAATTGGATGAATTGCTGATAAAATGTTTTGGCAGGCGGGCTGCTGGTCAGCGGCTCCCAGCGTAGAGACCGGCTCCATTTGGGGATTTTGACATTTGGTGTTAAAAGACTGATTAGAAACAGCCATGAACCGACCCTCCTGGCATTTGGAGCCGGCCCAGCTGGAGGGGCAGATGCACTTGGCCGCTCCGTTGACAGCGATGCATTCTCCTCCGTTCCAGCATCCCCCGTCACACGTCACTGCCAAAGGACACACACGGACCACGCGGTTTTACACGTACATACATGACATGGACACGATTTCTAATCAATAGGGGAAAAAAACATGGTTTATTTATTTAACCGCCAGTTGAATATATTCTTTAAATAGTTTCTTTTTGCTTTTGACCCCTTTAAAATTCAAAATGTCTATTCCTACTTAGAGAGTACTGAGGACGCCTGGTCACTAGTTGCCTACCAGCGGTTTCTTTTACTTATGGGAGCTTGATTAGTTTAATTCTCCAGTAATTGACTAGAAATCTGGGAGAATTAAAGAAATACTGGTTAATAAACATGATTTGTGTCTTTTTTGGGGAGTCATGAAATGTATCTGTAAAAAAAAATACAGGCTCTAAATGCTCGTTATTTACATTATGCCCCTGGAAAATATAATATAACCAACTTTAAAAAGCTTAGTGAACAACTGCTGAAGTTCTGTTACTGGGGGGACAAATGGAGCTGCTCTAGTTTTCGACTGGAGGTCAGAAGGAATCTGGTGTGTGTCTGATGAAAGGGACAGCTGTGTGTCGAAATGTACCGATATGCATTAAGACGGATTTCCTTACTGACTTTCAGATTCTGCCGAACCACGCAAGAAACCAGGCCTTACCTTTGTGACAGTATCTGCCTCCAAATCCCGGAGGACATCTGCACTTTCCAGGGCGAAGGCATGCTCCTCCGTTCTTACATTTGGGATAACAGTTGGCTGTATTTTACATTCATGCAAGAACACACAACATTTTGAAATTACTCTTGATGGAGAGGTTATATCTTTGATAACTGCAAACGTAGGAAGGGAAAGAAGAGGAGTTGAGCGTAATGTTTTAAACATTAAAAATGTGTTTATTTATGCATCTTTGGTGCATTTGCATATTACATTCCACTTAATTATGACTCAAGGCAGTCATTGTATTATGCCCAAATATGAACAAGCTCTAATTTATCTACAGGGTGCAACATACTAGAGCCTATTGTACATTTCTTACTGACGTCTGGAAAACAAACGTGTGTTTATACAGCAAACGCAACGGAAGAAGAAGAGAAACAAGGTGTGTAACATCACCATACTGGCAGGTCTCTCCCTCGTAGCCCTTGGAGCAGAAGCATGTGCCGTTGCGGATGCAGATGCCTCCGTGGTCGCACTGCGGGTCGCACTTCGCCTTCGGGTCAAACACGAAGCCGACCGCGACTCCCCGCGGTGCGTCCGCGCGCCCGGCGGAGCACAAGGCGACGAAGGCGGCCAACAGCACGGCCGACGCGAGGCCCACGACGCCCATGTTGTTTGTAAGGGAGAGAGAGAGAGACCGAGAGAGGGGAAAGCAGCAGACGGGCGGTTCGGTCCACGGAGATGGAGGAGAAAGTAGCGGGACTTCGTTCCCCGCCTCCGAAGGCCGTTGATCAACGCAGGGAGCCGCGCAGGGGCGGGGCGAGGAGGAGACCGGGGCCGGCGGACTTGGACGACTTTGGATGGGTGGTGAGTTTTAGAATGAGGCCGCCACACGCGCAAAAGTAGTGGGTGGGTGGAAATATATACCTATATATATATACAGTATATACATTGTATCTATATACACATTAGTCGCTACGCTAGAGAGAACTTTCCACTTTTTTTCTCGAAGTTGAAAGGTAACGTTGGCTTTTTAGCTAAGTTAGCCGACGTTAGCTAAGCTACATTACCCTTAACGTGACGTCATTAGAGAATCGTTCGTTGAGTTCAGATCTGGTTTAAAAGGCCACGTAAATGTTTTTTTAAAGGGTTTTGTAATTGTATCTTAGGTAATATGCATTTTAATCTCACGTGATTCGATTCAAAACATTAAGCAGAAGTCGTTGTTCTGACAAAGTAATGTTTAATGCGTTTGTCCAAAAATAAATCCATCTTAACAATTTCAGTTTAAGCTTGAATTAGTTAAACAGTAAAAAAAAAAGGACAATGCAGCTGAGCAAGGATAGGTAAACACAATAAAATATTTTGTAATACAACCAGATTCATTTTAACTTTAAGAGTTATTAAAGATACCAAATAGACAGAAAAACTTTGTATTTGTTTACAGGGAAACATTGGAGTGAAATACACCTATTGTATACAGACAGATTATTTATTATTATTTTTGAAAGTAGTATCAATATTCTGGTCGAAGTGGTTATAGTACGAGATGTAGATGTTACGTGCATTTAGTTTTGCAGGGTCAGTTTAGCCCATAATGAAAAATTCTTTCCCTTACATCAAGCATTGCAGATAGGATATTTATTTTATCCAGGTTTTGCGGTATCCATCCCCGAAGATATCTGCTGTCTACATAGCCTACAACAGATGGGCAAAATTAAACTTTGCAACATGCTGTTTTGTGCTCCTGCTGTTATCTGCCTGTACTGGACATTCCCCAGCACTACGGTTCAGTGGAGCCAAGTAGGTTATTATATTCAGACAGCAACACTTACGTGTGTTCATGGAGGAGACATGTGGGAAAGTCATTTCCTTTTACTTGGCAGGGTGAAGTGCCGGGTCCACATGCATGTATGGGTCAGGGGGGAGGTCTGCTTTAATGGAAATAACACAACCAGCTCAATATCCGATGTTGTGGCGCTGTGACTCACAGGAAAGCAGATTTCCATATGAAAATATGTGCTCTTGCTCGTAAAAATCCCATTTAAAGCCGGGAGCCTTCGTAACCTACGATGATAGTTGATACAACATTCTGTATGTGAACTTCCAGTTTTCAAAGGAACCAGGAAGTATTCTTGGCAGAAAGACAGAGCAGAAAGAGCTCGGCCTGAGATTCAATTAGTAGCTTTAAAAAAGGGACAAGACCAAAATGACTAAAGGATTGAGCAGCCCTCAATAAAACAATGGTAGACATCATTTGAGCTATTGATTGATTATTGAAAATATGCACAGCTGTAGTAGATGTAGTGGAAAGCAGGGAAAGTGTGAAAACCATGTGAATATCGAAAAAGAGAACAAATGCATGTCAAGAAGACATGAGGAAATAACAATAGAAATGCAGAATCATGGCCAAGTGCGATGTTTCTAATCAAAGCAAATCTGTTATTATTATATCTGCCAATATATTGTTTAATATTAAAAATAATATCATGTTGGTCAGGAATCTCTTAAAGACATGCTGAAGCAGAATATGTTGCAGTAAACCTTGACAGTAAAAGATAAAAGCTAATGCCAATAGATCGTACATTGGCGCACTGACGGACGGTGCTCACTGCTTGTGTATGTCGGCCTCATGCATCCCAGTATGCATCCCAGTCTAAACCAGTGAGGAAATGAGCTGATGTTTGCAACAGACGCCTGTGCTCCTGGCTCCACTGCAGAGTTTAAAAGCCGGACCAGATTAAGACATTCACATGCAAAAGTTTTTTTTGTTTTTGCCATACAAGGCAAAATTTGATATTAATGCTGCCAAATAATTTGATTTAAATATTAATTTGTCCTATATTTCACTTGAATTGGTTTGAATTTTCTAGTGTAAATATCTGCTGTTTTTTGTATTCGATCATCCAGCAACCATCACTGTTTTTTTGTTTTTTTAAATATTTTACTTCATTTAGCATGATGGAAAGTACTGAATTTAACATCACTGAAACCTGAGGTGACGGCACTGTCGTTAAGCGGACCACTCGGCGCCACCCAGTGTGTGTAAAGAATATAACAAGGAAATTGAAGAAACCTTTCAATGCAAAATGTTTTTATTGCATATATATGCATGAAATACATACAACCAAGAAGGTATTAGAAGTCAAAACGTTATGCCTGTTTATTATGTATAGTATTTTACTCCTGTGGCCTGTCCTGTAGATTACGTTCAGCATGAAATGTATTTTTGACTTGATTCAAATCCTTCGCCATGCCGTTTATTTTATATGCGTGAATCAATGGTTCCGTATAACTTTGTCTGGAAGCGAAATAATGGAAGAGTTCCACGAGGAGCTCCTGTGATATGGCAACGTTATATTTTACCCACGCAATCTCTGAAATAACTGAAATAACGTATTAGATGTGTTTTGGGTGTTTTCCTGTCAGACCAAAGTACATTAAGTGATCATTTTGAAAAGACCCAAACAAAAGTTAACAATATGTAGTCTTACTTATTTTAAAAACCTGAAAGCACAAGTCAACAGCAAGGTTGTTAAATTGCAAACACACAGAAATCAAATTACCTTAATTAAAAGGTGAAAACACATTTACACCTCTATATCTTAAAGCCAACTCTAATGCTTACACAGTTGCTATGAAAAAGAAAAGGTCATCCCTTTTTTGAAATATATTTTACAACCTCCTGGTACCACGCTGCTGTCGTCATAGTAGCCACATTTGCCATTCAATCTATCAGGTGAATGATAACAGCTCGCAAAACCGATAGATAATAATAATATTACCAATATTCAAAATAAAAATGGAGAAGCAAAAAAACAAATGTCATAAACCTCACCGATATTGCACTAATATCAAGAGAAACACAATAAAAAGAGAAAGGAAAGAGCTGGTCAGCGGGTTTGCCTTTTGAACTTAATTTGTTTTTTTTTAATTCTTTTATAAGTGGCATATAGTAGTGGGGTAAAATCTACATTCATATTATTATTTGCGTTTATTGATCATGTTAAAGTGCTACTGGTTTATAAATGACAATGTAAACGCATTGTTGAGGTGAATACTAAAATATCAAGTCTGTTTTTTGGCACCAGTTTAACCAGGTTATTCTAATAACCAAATTAGAATAAAGGTCAAGGGCAGATCCTGCTAAATTCTGCTTTGGCCGGTCAGTTTGGCCGGTTACCAACCTTTAAAAAAAGCTCATCACATTTTACCTCTGCAGGGAGAAATTTAGGAATGAATGAGCCACTGACTAGTTTAAGAAAAGCTATGTCCCTCCCATCATTCTGTTGTTACCGAGCAACGGTTTGCTCCCTGGAAGCGAGCCCCCAGTGTTTTCCGTGAGAACCTCCTTCACAGCGGTGGCTGCTCCGCCTTTCTTTCATTGGTAGACCTGCACACCGCCATGCAAGGAGGTGGTGTTCCCCCCGCAGTCCACGTACTGGTACATCTCCTGGGAGACCTGCTCGGTGTGGCCAAAGTACGACGTGGTCACCGTCACCCTGAGGCAAAAAAACAAAATCCATCCTCATTTTGCTTTTGGTTTTTCTCGTTTTGGATTGATTTATTTAGGCATCGTGGTCTAGATAAAACCGGAGTAGGCGTATTAGACAGAATCAGCTGCTTTTTAGTTTGATTTGCTAAATTCACAATCTGTTGGAGTGCCACAGTTGATGTGTAGCAGGGCACCCAAAGGCCCGCGTGCCCCCCGTTGGACTGACGTGTCTCTGGGCAGCTCTTCAGTATGTGTGGGTGAGATGTTGTGGGATTGATGCTCATGTACGAAAAGGAAAGATAAAGATAAAAAATGACAGTAAATCCTGTAGAGTAGGATTCTGTTTAAAGTGAAGCATGTGGGATGTAAAAATAAAAAAAGCATTTTAAACACTTACTGCATCATGACCACTATGTTGTGAACCTTAATGCTCGGCAAGGTGCAGTAGTCACTGTAAGACAGGAACGGATTCATCATTTAAACGCTCAACATGTAAACACTATATTTGTATAATTTCTAGAAAGATACTCACAACATATAACTCATCTCATCAGCAATGGTGGTGGGAACAGTGTAGTCAATCTGCAATGAGCGCAGCGCGGAAGTAGAAACAGGATTAGACATTAACTTAAAACACACTTTTGGTATGTGTTTGTTTGATTAGTGGTCCAAGACTGAGCAGCTGCAACAAGATTTGTGCTTTCACATCATTTAAAGACACATCAGACTTTGAAGGCCCGTTTCATCCCGTGTTTGAAGCCTAGAACTTTGTAGAGCCATTTGAATCACTTTTAAGTTCAGTCTGACGAGGTGTCTTTGGTATCGGGTGCAACGATGAGCTCAAGTCCATTCTCTCAACTCGTAAATAATGTCGTGAATGTGTACCGGTGCAGAGCGGTAAAATGTACGGCGACCCACCTGCCGTTCGTCCAGCGGGCTGATCACAGAGCTGTTGTTGAGCTTGGCCTTGCCAATCACAGTCTTGGAGAACTGCACTTGGGCCGTGATGTTGGTCACAGATACGGTGTAGTAGTTGTTGTTGGTGATGTTCAGAGTGCTCTGGATGGATGAAGATAAAAGCGGTGAGATTGAGGCAAAGGAGCGCTGGATGGGGGGGGGGGAAAAGGCCCCAATATATAGCGTTTAAACCTGCAGCAACAATTTAGATTTGACTTAATTTGGAGTACCTGTTTGCAAACAGCATGTCTGTCAATCACAAGGTAGCCCCGCCCTAAACCGGAACCTGCACTAAGGTCTATTTGACTCTGAATGGACCATCATTTATTAAATGGACATCATGCAGAGTTGAAGAAGACTTGAAACTAGAGATTGGAAGCATAAGCTCATGTTTACTTAAGTCTACAGAGCTGCGGCTCAAAACAGAAAAAAGAGAACAACCATCTGAAAAACGCAATAATTCTATAGTAATTATTTGATGTGTATCAGTCACAACGAGCCGATCCGTCCCCATACAAGAAGGTATGTTTAAAAACCTTGATTTTAGTCTCTCGTCACACCGTCCCACAGGGTTTCATTAGAGGAAGGGGGCTCGTGCAGACTGAGCCTTACCGTGACATTGAGATAGACGATCCGTCTGTCAAGGTCATAGGAGACGTAGGCAGACTTCACTCCCACATAGGAGACATCAATGGAGCGAGGGAACAGGAAGAACACCGCCAGGCCCGACAGCAGCAGGCAAAGGGCCACTGATATGGTGACATACAGCTTTCTGCGTGACAGGGGAACGGGAAGTGAGACCCTGAAATCAGCTGAGGACTCTATAAGTGTGTCAGTATGCCGTGCGTTGGCCTTTGGGAAAGGAGACTTACGTGCGGCTGGGCCTGAGCCTCTGGTCGCTGTACGGAATCAGAGCCACAAGCTGGTTCTCCTGGCCTGTGTACAACAATTGAATGAAATTAAATAAAAATAACGTAACTTACTAGACAATAGTGTGAAGATGAGGCCGGAGGGCGGGGGTGGGGGGCTCTCCGTACAGACGTAACGCCGGCTGAGAGACGACTACCGTCTCATCTACAGGCACGAGTTACCTCGTGGGATCCTGCCGGTGCCCTGACACGTCGGGCAGGTGACGCTGTCCCGCCCGGTGAACTCCACGTAGGGGAACTGGGACACGTCTCCGTTCTTTCCGACCCCCTCGTTGTCTTCGTCCTCACCGTACTCCCCGGAGGCCGTCAAGGAGTCCTGACTCTCGTCTTTGGGGTTTGCCATCTGAGAGTGAAACTTCCCCATTGCTTCGGCTGTCTGCACGCGATGAAATACTATATTAGTATCCGTCTGAAATGATCAGTTCTTTTTTATTCTTTTATACAACAGCACTTAATGATATTTGCATAACCTTCAGGGCCACTGCCCAGTCTGCAACTCAAAAAAGGGCTTTTTAAGAAATATAATTGAACCTGTTGGTCTTTAGCACTGACTGGACTGGAGATCACTATTATATTCATAAATGAGGTGCTTAAAGAGCACTGTTTGGCTATATTTATATAATTTTCATTCAAATTAACGTATTTATACTTGTACTTATATGCGTCGAATGAAATTAATGTAGTCAAGTAACCGCTGCAACATTATCCTCTGAATTGCACCGAGGTGGAAGTTTAGGAAGCAAAAACTGGAAGTTGTTATGCTACTTTCACTATATTTGACTGCATACTCCATTACATCCCCAATTCACTTTTCAGTTGAATGTTATATTACTGATTTCTCTGCAGTTTATAAAGTTATTCAAAGTAGCTTTACCTTTTCCTCATAACAGTAATGTACACATTAAATCATCCATCACGATGTAAAATTCAGTCATATATCAACATGCTGTAATAGAAGGACTTTTATATCTACTGGTTATCTTGCTAAAACGTACTATTTATTGTTATTATTTTTACCAGATAGTCTACACAACGTATTACACTTGATCATTTTTATAACAAATGTTATCCAACCAATATTCACCAAAACCAGCAGCAGACACACACCAGTTTTATCAACACTGTCAAACTTTTACTGAAAATGTCTCGATACATATTTAATCAAGACTGGAAAAAGCAGGAGTATTTTAATAATGTTTTTACATTAGATCAAGATCTAAATCAATGTAAAAACTTGTCTACTGTTATAAAACGACATGCGTTGTGTAACACCGGTTGCTCCCAGCATGCACCGCAGTCCGGCCGAACGTCGTACCGTGTCACTAGGCCTCAGCGGCTGAACTAACCGGTCGTCCCACAACGCGGGGACACCGGGACAACACCGAACTGTCGGAGGAGACACCCCGCTGGTCGTTGCCCAGCGACACCGTTGTCATGCAAAGAGGCCGACGTCACAGGCCGCCGCTATGCGTCCGAGCCCGGTTGAGAGAACACGACGTACCGGGGGGGGGGAGAAACCCTCCTTTCTCTCACACGGACACACCGAAAGCGACGCTCGGTTTTTAACAAACGAGCATTTCAACGCAGTCGTCGTCGTCCTCCTGACATTTAATCAACCGTGTCGTAGTGAATCAACGGCGGCGTCGCAGTTACCTCACCGTGACGGATAGAACACGCCGAGCGCGAGCGGGCCCGCGTGTCGTTATCTTTAAGGTAGATGCGCGTCCTTACCCGTTTCCCTGTGTCACTTGGTGGACATTCGCCTTGTCGTTCGCTGCTTTGTTTTGGCTCGGCACGTCAATGGCGACACGGAGCCCCTCCCTCCTCCCCCCATTGGTCAGAGTCCTAGCGGGGGCGCCATCTAGCGGTGGGACCCCGCCACGACACATCAAGATCAACATTAAGTCTTCGAAACCGGTTGAGTATTTGAGCAATGTCACTTGTAACATTCCCCCTGTGATTGTAATACTGGTGTATATATATATATATATATATATATATATATATATATATATATATATATAATGATATACGAGTAGAAGAAGGACTTTGATAGTTTTTGTGAGTAGCGTTACCTTAATGTGTCGTTTGATTATTATCCCTCATGCATTCTCAATCAGCATTTTCAATCAGCATTTTCTATATTGTAGATTGTTACACTGAATTGAAAAAGAAATGTGTATCTTAAATTTGATAAAATGTACTGCATTCCAGTATGCCATGATTATTGTACAGGTATATGTTCCATGTCATTGGATTATTATTTGTGATGTATTATAATTTAATGATTCATTTAATATCGGCCCTGGTCGTAGTTACACACGAGAGAACTGATGGCGGTTACTTTATCCACTGTTTTATAGTTAAGTATGTATTATATTTAAGAGGTTTATCATATTTCTACATGTAAAATCTCCATCCGCATACCAGCTTAAACTGTCGGTATATAACGTGGAGTTAAAATGGCAGTATTTTAATCTGAATGCAGTGATTTATAAGTGTAAAGTAGAACCAATTGAAAACACTTACAATAGTATTTGAATAACTGTGACTAGATTCTTCCACCATAAATGCCCTTTAACACTATTCACAAAATAAAGTGGATCATATAGGTGGACCATCGGCTAAGTCTCTTTAAATGTTATGTATCACAAAAGCCCACAGAGGCAAACATGTGCCTCAAGGAAATAAAGAAAATCTGACCCATTATTACAAAAACTTGATCCCATCATTCTATTAACGTGTACTTTAAACCAGACTTTTGCCAGTGAAAACTTCCTCCCACAAAACCGAAAATCCAAAAATTGTAGCAATGTCTCCTGAAATAAATTGAAACACTTTGGGGGGTTTTACCTTTATTGTTTTATGTCCTTATATGTGATGAGCAGTGTCTTATTGTCATTTTATTCATGATTATTTGAGTCAAACTTTAAATACTTGTTTAGATAATAAACTAAAGTAATAATACTACTAATTAAGGTAACGCTACTCACAAAAACTATCAAAGTCCTTCTTCTACTCGTATATCAACTACCTCCTTTCAAATACTTTCCCGTATATGTTCGTTAAAAATGAACCCAAGTAAGAGTTTTGGAGGCTTCAAATGAAACACCGCAACATTCCAGAATATCTCAAATGATTGTACTTGTCTTTGCTTTTGCCAGATGATGGCAGTGTGCTGCCGTGTGTCTCTGTGTGTGACTTGTTTGGCTGTGTGTCCAAACAACACAACAACAACAACGATGACGTGGTCATTGGTGCCGGTGAGCAAACATCAAATTATAACAGCGGCAATGGATTTATTTGAATCCGTTTAACCTCTGAATGATTGCAGAGGAAAACGCTATAATAATGCATAATGTGGCGAGGGAAGAGTCCACTTTGAAAATGGAATTCACTGCAGTTTGTTCTGACAACCAGAGAGATCTGATTTAATCGTTTTGGACCAAAGGGAGTTTCAGTTTTTTGTCTGGTTTCCTGTGATTTCGATTTTCATTTCTTTCTTTTTTAACCTGAGTGACACTTCATTGAGTTATTGGACTGAGCCGTGCTCAGAATCCGTCCGGTTGTCTGTAACGATGTGCTAAAAATAAAACGCTAAGACACAGGTTGGCTTTCACATCGACCTACTTGGCCTCCTCGCGAGTTTCTCTTTAAGCTAAACAACAGAAATCAGGATCAGCGGTGGACCCTAACGCTTAAATACGGCTTTTCTACGGAAATATGTTTGTTATAACGTGCATTGGCACAATTTTCTTGTGAATGTTTTACCGCCGAGTTTCACCATGATGAAATGATGGACGTCCAGTAGTGTTGGCGGGTTTCTTTACTCACTCTGCACCTTGGCAGGAAACCCGTCGGTTCGGATCTAAATGAGGCCACCGCTCTGATTTCCAAGCTTGTGTAACTGCGTGCTTTCAGTCGCCAATAATTCCCACCTTACATGTTGGGATTATTTCAGTATCACATCATGGCCCAAAACCCTCCCGACGCGCCATGGCGTCGACATTCGATCTGCCCGAATACCCCCCCCCCCCCCCCCCCCCTTGCCCCCGCCCTCCCCCAGAGAAGGAAGCGTGCTGTCAACACTTGTGTTTACACACCGAATGCCCGTCTTCCCTACACGCCAACTCCTCTCCCGTCACCTGCGTCGGCACACAGAGAGAGAGGAGTAATTCATTTTGACATGAAAACGCTCCGGCGCTGTTTGGTCTGAGGAGGCGGGTCAGGAGGCCGGCACCCTGGTCCGGTCTGCAGCTGCGCGTCTCCGATAAGAGCCCCCTGAGTGGCGAGGACGCGTCGGCCCTCTCCAGGCCGTCAGCACTTCAAACCAGAAGCAGGCGCCGCAGAGGGAATGTGTCGGAGAACTCGGTGCTGAGGAGGTGAAGTGGGGGGGATGTTCTGAATGTGCGGGTATTTGATGTGTAGCGTCAACTTGTTCTTAAAATGAAAAAAGGCAAGGGGGGGGGCCTCGGTGGATTTCTGCTTCCTTCTCGCTCAGCAAGAGCATTGAACTTTATTTTTTTAATTCACCAGCCTTTTGTGGTGTGGGAAAGCAATTTACTGCATTGCACTTGAGTTATCAGGCGTGATCAAACATATGATGGCATATATACCGCCGAGGCTTTTCCATTTAATGGAGAATTACTGAGCATCAGTAAGTCCCAGTCATAAGCTGCTGGAAGGCTGATAAACTGACAGAGAAAATAAGCAGCAGTGTGCAAGCTCCCACACTCACTTGACAACTGCTCAAGTTAATCAGAATTCACTTGTGCTTAATTACTCAGTAATAAGTACATGAATCGGCAACCTCGAGAGGTCCTCTTGTTTTCCAACAGATTGACATTAGGATCCTAATGGACATCCACGTGAATGAAAAATTAAAAAGGAAAAAAATAGCATATTGATGAAAATTCAGCCGGGATTCTTCCTGTTCTCACCCAACAGAAGGACTTTGTTTGCACAGAGCTCACCAGACATCGCAACAAGAAGAAGGAGCGAGCGTTGAGAAAAGGATGCAAAGACTACAAAATGTTTGATCCTGCTCAATATGTCCAACAAATTGAAACTTACGTTGGCAAATGAGGGAAGAAATGGTGATAAGAGGTTCCAGTCGTTGAGTTTTGACAATTTCCACAGCATCTTTTGCACATTTCATTTCGCGATCATTAAACACAAGAAATGGTTACAAGGGCTAATTTGGAAACTTAAAAGTTTCTATTATTTTTGCTGCTTTCGGGTTGCTCCATTGTGACGCTGCTGGTGCATCGTCAGACGCAAAGCCCGCTTTTTACATACACCAAAAAAAAACAGTAATTACACAGTAGCTCCTTTCCAAAGTCTCCATGAATATTTTCTTTATCATTAGACAGGAGAGGGGGGAGAAAACACGAAACGACAGCGGGAGGGAGATTCACAAGAGGAAGGAATCAAAGGGGCTGGAGATGCAGCAGGCCCGCTGCGTGCTCCCAGGCTCTTAACCAGAACTCGTCTGCGCCAGTGCTGAGACACTTTCGGGACCGGATAGACCCCAGCAGGGGGTCTGTCAAATTATTCCGAGCCGACCCGCCGCGGCCGGGCAGTTCACAGTGTCTGTTGGTTGTTTTCTTGTGCAGCTCGCCTGTGATTCCTCTCCGCTCAGTTCAGCCTGCGGTGCTTTCAGGAAAAATTGGAAAAATCTTGTTCTGTTCTGGGTTCTGGGTTGCTAAGCTAAAATGTACCAAAACATGACATGGAATCAAACATTTGTAACAGTACTCCGGCCACAGCGAAGAAAGTAGACAGCGTATTTGTCCACTATCGTGATGTTAAAACTGTCTCCAAGTGTGTCTGTAATTTTTCTGAATCAGAAAGCGTGTCATATAACGGTCGGCTGGCCGACTGATGCGTGTATCAGATTCTGTGCAAATTTGCCAGCACGATGTCTGGATGCTGACGCTTATGAAGCGTGTCATCTCTGAGCACCATGCAGCATTTCTGATTACTTCCTACTGGAATCCAATCTGATGCCTTATTTAAAAAAAAAAAAAGAGCGCTCCAATCAGAGGGTTTTACAGGGAAGGTTCCATAATCAATACAGACGAGGGAGATGAATAGAGCACAGAGTAAATGCTCATCTGTCCTGGAAGATCGTGCCTTGTGTCTAAAACAACAGTGGGATGTAACAAATAGCTGATGTAAGTTATCTTAGCTACCGGAGTCAGTGGAAGGTGCATCGGCCAATATTTGATTTGGTTTTCTGCCCTTTGTCGGTTTTTCCTGTACATTTAAAAGCTGCCCTGATCCCTCTGCTTTTATCCTTAAACTCGCAGACTCTTTGTCTAACTGGGCTTTCCACACTGTAGCGTTAGCTCTGCGATCACCTGGAGAACATCTCGCTCAGGCCGCCGGTGGAAGAGCTCAGTTTAGCGGGAATGTTTGAGCCGGGTTTTAAAACTTGCTGAAAGTATATGGCACGCATGCAAAAGCGTTTCCTGCAGAAATAACACCAATAGGAATAGAGGGGATCGGGATGGCATGTGCGGTAGTTGGCAAAAATGCTTGATGAAACTATCATGTGCATCTAATCTATTGTGAATTATCACTCAGTCGCGGTGAACGTCCTGCAGATGTTTTGACCCAATCGTGATGCATGAAAGCAGAAGTGTTGAGACGCACGGAGCATTAAGAGCTTCCGATCCGGAAACCACAGTTTCCTGGAGTCACTTGTTATGTTGAATGTAAGCGTCTTCATTCTGTAGCTAGTTGTGGCGTTACCGTGTCAAATGTGACGCGACTATCTGCGGTTACGAGGATGATTTTCTGCTCTACCAGTCGGCCGCTGGATGGGGGAACACGGCCGGGATGCCTTGCTGGTTGGTTATGGCGAAAAGGCTCTGAAGGCAATGTGTGTGACGGCGGCACTAGAGGTAAAAAAACCTCTTTATTTCACAGATCATGAAACCTACTTATTCTCATCACATTATTAAATACGAATAACATGTTCATTCTCGGGCCTGTACGTTGAACTGGGTTCCTAAAATAATTGATTGTATATTATATGATACAGAGAGTTAGAGACAGTGTTGCTGTGGCAGCAGTTTGAAAACTGGAAGGTAAACTGCGATCGATACTCGATCTATGGGTACCTTTTATCTAGGATTAAAAAACATGATGAAATATATGTTTCTGCTGCTGCTGTTACATTTGCACCTCGTGCTTCTGTGTGCACGCAGTCGGCTAATTGCTGCAAACCCCATTCCTTTCTGCAACACCGAGCTGAGGCCCAGAAAGATGTCTCCTCTTTTAAAGGTTACTTCTGAGCTTTTTATTCAATTGCTATTGTCAGAAAAGGGGAAGGCGACGAAATGCAGCAAAGGACCATGGGTCAGATTCCAGCGCCGGCTGCTTCGACACGTTGGGATCCTGCTCTTTCAGATGAGCTACCCGATACGGTAGTTTTTAAGCCTCTTGTTGCCGTAGTAACCACAGGTTCTGATACTTTGGAGTCCAAAGTTGAAGTAACCGACCGAATGAACTGCAACTCCACTCTCACCTCCCCTGGTTTTCTGACAAACCACTATAAAAAAATGCCAGAAAATGATCTTTCATCTGTAAAGAATTGGAAAACATAACTCCGGCTACTTCCTAAAGCTTTCCATATTCAAATGCGCAGAGACAATTTAGTCGCTTATTCTGCTGGAGAGTAAACTAAGAACCCCCGAGGTGGGAATGTAGTTAAGTGCATGGGCTCTACTGGGAGGGGGGGGGGAGATTTATGAGGCCGCAGCAGAGGCGTGGAGGGCATCGTTAACATCACTCATTGTCAGAATGCTCACATTTATGAGAAGGAGCCACAGTGTTCAAAAAAATCCCTAGAACCAGTTTCAGAGCAATGTTCAGTACGTTCTTAACTGGTTATCTGATCACAAATGAGTGTAACCAGTCCCCTCAAGTACAGGTGATACCTGTGGTGTGTCCTCCATTAAATCAGACTCCCGGCCCCCCCGATGTATTAGGGTTATGATGCGCTTTGGAGCCGCATCCAATTCCTCCAGACAATTTAAACTAACGTTAAAATGCCCTTAAATGGTTGCAATGAGGTTTTTTGTCCTTGTGAAGGCGGAGCTTAATTTAGGGGTGAGATCCTCCGACCTCGTCGGGGTTCTCGGGCACTGAGGGCTGTCGCCTCTCTCTTTTCTGTCTAAGTCTCGGGTAAGAAGCATGGCAGCGGCGTGCTGCGCAGTTAATGAGCTTTACATACAAACGGGCGGAAGCCGAGCACACGCACGCACAGAAAAAGTAGAAAGTCTGGATAAAACCACCGCCCACACACACACACACACACACACACACAAAGACACACACACATGCACGCACATTCTTGCTTGTCAAATCATATTAACATCAGGTCGGGCTGCTTTCTTTTCGAGCTGGTTGCCATGGCAGCAGCGAGAGAAGAAAAAAATGGCCATCCCTTGATGGTTCATACAGGCGTCTACAACAACCATCGGGGTGTCACACACACCAACAGTACCACTACCAACTACTAGAGACCCCCCCCATGCTGTGCTGAATGTAATGTGAGACTGTAACTCCAATGCACAAAATGTGCAATTGCTCTGGATGTGAAGGAAATTACTTCAATTTGTCATCGTAAAAAAAGGGTCAAAAACTTTCAGGCCTCCTTATTTATCCATTAATTTACTACAGAATGAAGTTTATTCTGTGAGAGTTTAACTCGCTGATCTCGTTACGCAGCAGATCTGGTGTTGCATAGTCTCGGGGGTATGGAGGAGGGAGGGGGGGGGGTACATAAATCATATCCTATTTCCCTTTCTTATAGCTGAAGTTACTGTAAATCATTTTCTTATAAAGTGGGTAAGATTTGGGTTGCATGCTGTCGTCTATAACAACAACATGTCGACCCCCCCCTCTGTCCTCGTCTGTCGCTCGGTTCCCCGTGTGTTCTCTGGAGGTGTGATGCAGGAGCCAGCAGGTACGCCTGCGTGTCACACACTCTGAGGCTGTGTCACGTGTCACGTGGATCAAGTTTTTTTATATATAATTCCTGTATTTGCAGTGGCTTTGCAGGGTGGCCGCTGGAAGAGAAAAGAGAGCAGCAGCCTTTTCTCACCTCGTTCCGCTCCAGCTCCTTTTATTTCTCGGTGGCTTCTGATAATGACGCTGACCCACATTTTCTGTGACAATTCACGGGCTGTTTTGTTTCGAACACAAAGTGTGTTTGTGTCCAAAATGAAATGTTTTTTCTGAACGTGTCCTGTGAAAACCAAATCAAATTGAAAGTGAAAACGAAAAACAGCCTCCAAACAGATTTAAAGTTTGAGAAAAGAAAATAAGATAAAAGAGCAAAATTCTGCTTTTTGTTTTCTCGTTAATTACCATGATTTACTTTTCAAACTCATGACATTTAACATACAAAAACTACGAACGTACGAAAAGCTTCAACTGGTTTTTAGCTTCTTTAAATCATTTCTCTGGTGAAATGGGGGAAACTTTTATTTTAGCAGGCTGTAATTAAAGAGTGCAACTGTGCAACATGTTACGTGTTCAGTGAGTTTTACAGTTTTACAAGTATGAAACGCACTTTATCGGAGCAACAGAATAAACATTGTTAAATGTAGTTAAATTAATTGCCGGAAATATCGCACAAGCATTTAATTTGGTTGCCTGGTTTCTTGATGGAGATACTGTGATTGCCTAACTCAAGTCTTCTTAATGTCCCCATAAGTGTCACAGCCCGATAACGGCGTCCACTTCCTATAGGCATTCTATGGTATGGAGCCACGTGTCATGGTGGCTGCTATTAGAGTGAATTATTATTTCGAGTGCTGAGGAGCTATTTGATTTTGATTGATTTTGCAGGCTGAACAAGGTCTTCGCTCTTGGAGTTTTCTTTCATTGTGTCGTACACCTCGGCTCGCTCTGGACTTTGAACTTTGAGTCTGATCTTTATGCATTGGTGGACACGTAGTAGATGTAACAGTTGCAGCCCGTCCCGGCTCATATTTATACTTCCGTCCGTAGGAATGAAAAAAGTTATTTATCAAGACGTCCATTACTTAATTAAATCTAAAGTGGAGGGTGAAAGCCTGAACCGAAGACGACCGTTAATCAATGGTAAGCTAAATAAGGTAGCAAATCCTCAGATGCTAATGGATGGTGTTCCTGTGTGTCATCAGACTAATTGGCTTTTGCCGGTGACCCCTCTAGAAGTCGACTGGATGGAGGGGTCAGTTTGACAGTAGACCCGTTATTTTGTGAATTTGTGGCCCCTCGAGGTCCGCTTTTGTGTTCCGGTTGGAAACTTGCCTGATTTAATTGCTAAGACTTTAAAATATAGGGAAACCACTCAAGCCAATAGTGACATTGTCAGGCTGGTCAAGGGATGTATCGACTTTATAACTCTGTACTCAAACCGAATTATGTAACCCGGGCCTAAGGACGTTTGCCAAAAGCTCCTAAAATGTCTTTCCTAAGATCCATTATTTCGGTTCTTAAATTTCACAGTGCCCAGAGCTTTTGGGTGTGTTTACAACTAAAGTGCCTCTTCTTGCGGGTCCATAGTGTGCATCACCATCTCTGAACTCGAGTGATATTATGCAAGCATTTCTAAGTACCCTTCATTCTGTCAGTACTCTGCCCGGTGGGAATGTACGACCCAAGGTACGGCCTAATGTATGCAATGGGATGGCTGCCAGTGCCCCTCTTGTTTGCATGAAACAGTTGGCACACTCAACTAAATAAAATACACGCCGATGTAGCAGCCTTTCTTATCTTTTAAAAGGTGAATGAATAATGAAAGTAGTAGCACAATCAAGTAGTATTACAAGAAAGCACGGGCAGCGGCTAATCAGCTTTCAGTAAATATCCCCTGTTGGTCCAGACTGAATCCTCTCAGACACTATTGGATTTGAACTTTTAGTTTATTTATTAATGAAGGGAAACACGCTCTGGGCCATTGAGCAACATGCATTATTTCAGCAGAACTTCCTTAATTGTGTTGATATTAATATTGTCCCATTTCTGATTGTTGCCTAGATTAGAAGAAACAATCTGCTCTCCTAAAGCTGCAGGGTGAAATTACGGTAGATTTGGTCATAAATACTCTCACAGTAGAGGCAACAATCAGAAAGCAACATGCATTGGTTTTTATTCAAATACACTGCAGCGTTCACTTTGACAGATAAAGGCATCGACCAATCGCGTCGTTTATATCCTATATCGTACACACACACACATGCTAGAGCCACTCCTTGTGTTTTTTACCTTTCACAATAAAAGCGCAGAACACACTCAGCAACAGTTAAGCCAGATGTAACGGAAATTTCCTGCAAATGGAATCCCAGTAAAATAGCTCAGAATTCAAACCTTTAGTGTCATTTAGTACATTTATTCAGCGGCTCCCACAGTTCACCGCTGAATATTCAGCATTTTAGTGTTATGTATATATATATATAAGTGTGAATTCCTTTCTTAGGATCAGAATGATGGCCATCTGAGTGTGCAAAACTACTCTTTGAATGTGTGAGAGGGAGACAGATAGATCCCCGCTGCCATAACGTGCAGACATATTGCAGGCAGAGAGAATTAGTGTTCACATCATCATGCTCGCTGTGCATGCATATTACAACAGACGCTGATGGTTTCTGTGTATCCGTTTGAACACAAAGTAAATATTTATCTCGCCATGCGGCTTTTAGTCAAATGTTTAGGAATGTCTGGCGCTCCGTTCTCTGGCGGCACGCGAGGGTCTCTGATCCGGGGAAGAGACTCCCGGAGAGACGTAGAAGCCCTCTGACCACACAGTTGATCTCATAAATCCATTATCTACCTTGTGCTAAAGATTACTCCGGGTGGCCTTCAGGTCACACGCTCAGGGACCGGATTACTTTGATGAAGAGAGAGTTCGGCCTCTAAATGGTTGCTAATCAGAGCACGGGTCGAGGGAATGAAATATAGATGAATTTGATACTCTCAGATGGTGCGAGTTTATTTTCAAGTTAATTATTTCTCTGGTGGCTTGAAATGAATAACTCGACGTGGGACGGATTGAAAACAAGGGCCAGCTGGGTGGAGCTTAACTACATGAAACGGCTCTACTGGCTCCGCTCCCTGTAGATCAGAGGGACACAGTTCTAACAAGTTCACATCTTTTGCCTCAGAACTTTTCTTGCTCCCGTTGCTTTATCGTCAGAGGCAAATCCTTCTTCTCCCCCCCCCCCCCCCTTTTTTTACGAAATTGTGCAGCATTTGCAAATATTACAGTTCTGCCGCATCATCTGAGGCATGTTGTAGTTTGTTTCAATAGTTAATGTGGGGTTCTTCACTGTGGAACCGTCCCCCCAGACATGTTTTAAATGTGGTTATTATTTTTTACTCCGGGCAAATCACCCCAGCACCTCCGTCTGAGGGAAGATGTATGGCTGCCACATTTACTCAATTAAATGACGTTGTGCTCAACGACTCAAACGTCTCTTTTCCTCCATCCTCCGGCTGCGGTGTCACATCCATTTGGTCGGCCAACGGTGTGTGAAACTCAAATTTTACCCTTTGGGACGTAATGTAGATGCACCGACCACGAGTGAGCTGGAGTCAGGTTCTACAGTTTACGTAGAAAAAGGTAATTTAATGTTTTCTAATGAACAAATGCAAACATGTTGGTCTCCCTTTACTAATGATATGCCCAAGGTATGTTGAGGGTTTACACAATGATCCGGCCGACTACCGTCCACGTTAGCAGCACAGAGCAGAAAAGACCGTCTCGGCCCGGTCAAATGAGTGTGACTGCAGATCGGATCTGAAGAAGCTCAGTTACTGAGACCCCACCAGCAGCCCCACCGCGCTGCCAAAAAACGTTTTCATCTTACTGTGTGCAGGCAGAAGCGTTTCTCTCGTTGCACGTCTGGTTCAACCTCATTTCTTTCATTCTGTGGAAATCGGCACGCCTACAAACACAATCAAGCTTGCATAATGAAGAAAACACAATACGGATAAAAAGGCTTTTTTTGTATTGCATCTGCCAGGAAATCCACTACTATTATTATTAGTTTAAACTATCCACAGAGGAACAAGCTCTTTCAGCCATAACCCCCAAAACTCATCGCACAGGCTCCACAAATGTTGCTGTGTGACACAAACACGGTGCCATTTGTGTTATTGGATTTGTGTATTGGGTTTGTATGTCTTCCCCTCAGTGTCTTGGTCACACTCGCTCAATCAAACAAAGACTAGTCCGTGTGCGTACATCCCAGAGCTGCGTCCTCTGTCGCATGGCACGCTGATCTCATTGTGTCACATGAGCTGCACTCACGCGCCGCGAGCTCGGTGGACGATCCCTCGAAGACGCCGCCGCTCCGCTTCCCTATACCATCGGCGAAGCGCTGCCGCGGCATCGCGTCGCCTTTTTGCGCTCACGTGTTTCCTCTGCAGAGACCCAGTTCCAGGGACCATCCGGGTCGGCCCCCGTGGCCTCCGTGAGCGAGTGCAGTATTTGCCATTCATGTTTAGTGCCGTACCGTTTCATAAAAACGTGACGGCTCACAATTCAAATAAATCTATCATCAAAACTTTCTGGGATAACAATGTACCAAATAAGTAAGTCTCTCGTGTCCCTGCGCAAAGTGCCTGCTCAGCACTGTACGGCCGGGAGACCCAGTCGGGGACAAGCTGGTGAGCGTCCCGGAGCATTTAGCAGCTAAAGAGCCCGATATGAATGTTGGACTTCACCATGTGGCCCAAAGCTCCACTCCAGATGGACGCTAATGTTGCTCCCTAAATGATGGATGTGCAAATAAAAGACAACTTCTATCGTGTCAGTTGATATTATATCTCTATGTCGTGTCCTCATCACGAGTTTGTTTAAAACCATCATTCGTTACCCAATAAATACACTCTTCTCTAGTCAAATCTGTCTGATGTCAGCGATTTGTCGCCTTGTCACAGGATGCTTCACTTTCTCTTGTTGTTGTGTGAAAAACAAGTTATATGAGTATTTCTTTTTTTTATCAAAGCGATTTTGCCCAGTTTACCTTGAAATGGTGTTCGGCCTTCTGTGAGATTAGTGTGATGAATTCGCTCACCTTTCCGGCTCACAGGGTCCCACCGGTGCTGTGGTACACTTCAATAGACTTCCAGCATGCGGTCAACGTACAACGCAGCACAAATACAAACAATGTTTGGGGTGAAAAAGATGCAACGTCTCTTTCACTTGTCTCAATGAGCGTTAATGTCACTATTTGTTTTCGAGTGGATGGAAAACACGAGTTTTAAGGTTGAAGATGCAATAAGGATACTTTGCTTTGAGCAGCGTCTGAGCGATGGTCTTTGCTTTACATAATGACAGGGATGCAAGTTTGCAACAGTTGCAAATGTTTATAAATCTATAGTTTGAAAAGGTTCACTCAGGCGGAGGACCGATAGGATCCTTTGACCCAGTTAAATGTTGCATCGCCTTACTGTGTATTTGTATTTAAGTGTTGAGTTTCCTCAACACTTAAATACACAGTTAAATGTGTAGTGCTTTTACTGTGAAAGGTACGAAGAGAAGTGATGGATGTGGTCTGTGTTGAGCTCCACTTAACTGTTATTTTCTGATGATGATGACCGTTGGACACAATGTGATTAGTTGGGATATTAAGTTATAACGGAACGCAAAAAGAAGATATGGTTTGCCACCAGTCTCCTGAGTTCTTACTTGGAGAGGAGCAGTCATTCCCAGACTTTGGGCAACACCACTTCCTGTGCGATTTGACTCTGTTGAGTCCGAATGAGGCTTCTCTGACAGGCCGTTTTATGAACTGTTCCCAGCAGCAGGACGATTCCTTTTTATAACCTCAATGCATTCTTTGTAGGCCAGTGTCTCTCTCCTCCCTGTGCACTTAAAGGCAGAATAATAACGTCCCGTTGTCAATCATGTGCACCACAGCAGAGGCCGGGTGTGTGTATCACAATAAGTTACCTTCAAGCACTGCAGACCGAGGCGGAGAGAGAAAAATGCCACATGGTGATATTAATATCTGTAATATCAACTCGGGACTTTTTGGATGTTCAATAGCTCAGACAACAAAGGCTGCGTCTTTTAAAGCATCAGCGCTTTGACAGCCGGGGGCGTTACCTTTCATCTGCTGTCATTTTAAGAAAGGACTGTAGTATGTGGCAATTTCCCGCCCGCCATCAATCATTTTCAAAGTGCGACAGGTTCGTCAAATAGTGGAGTTTTAATTTGGGAAACCAAATGATCACAAATTAGGTTTTTGATTTTGAAACATTACAGGCTCTTACATTGTCTTGTATCTTAATATTTAAATAGTAGTTGAAAATATCAAACACCAGTTTTCAGCTTCTCAATTTAAAGGATTTAATAATTTATCTCTTTTTTCCACAGGAACGACATAGTGGTGATAAGTGCTCTGCTTGACTGACGGCAACGTTGCTCTACTTCAGTAGAAGAGAAATAGTAACAAAAGGCCCATTCGATGACGCCAGGAGTCTTAATGCTGCCATCAGTAACCCGGTCGCTGTGTTTCTCCGGTCGAGTGCTGATTTAGAATTCACTACACGCAGTGCAATAATGTTTTTCTTTGACGATTCATTGCGTTTGATTAATCAACTTTAATATTTGTGATCTCTTGTCGAGTGAACACCATCATCACCGTCATCCATCTCCTCCACAGCGACCGAGTCGACCGTTTATCAGACAGCTGGCCGCGAAACACAGAACAAACGATTCGGCGATAATTCTGAAGATTAATGGATTTTAAATATTTATAAGATGACTTGATAGAAATATAGCTGCAATTAAAGATTTACATTTTTTACATAACACATCAGAAAGTTGTGTATCAAAACGTAGTGTTCTCTAAATGCAACTGGGAATCTATGTAATGTAAAACATATTATAGCTTTAAATGAAGCAATCCAACTAGTCCATAGCCAAGAACCGCCCATGTTCTCTCCCTCACTTTACAAAACTAATGTGATGTCTGGGTTGCTTAGTGACAGAGTCAGAGTGACATCACTTCGGAACAGGTGGAACGGGTTACAGCCACTGAGTAATAATGTAAACCGTGAAAGTCACCAGCAACTCACGCGACAGAGATTACGGTCGTTTGGTAGCCGGAGAAAGTCAAGCAACACACCACCACCTCACAAAATAATGCAAACCATTACAGTTTATTACTGCACAACACAAATAGTGCAAATAAACAGCAGAATAATGAAGTCAATACAGCTAGCTGCTCTTTAATTGTCACCAAAAAGTACTAATCAGGGTTCTCCTGCCGGGAGAGAACCACGGATTAAAAACGTTTTTATTGTAATGGGTCTCTCTAAATGTAATATTGCCGTACTTAAATACATTTTCCCGTCCTGTGTTGTCACTGTGTCACAGCTGAGATGCAGTGTTTGATTATACAACAGGTCCTCAAGGTTAAACAGTAAAACACGCTCACCGAGAGGCAGAGAAATGACGCACAATATCCTGATAAGCAACCACCTCGGAGGAACAAAGCAACACGGAGAAACACTTTCATTAAACAAAACCCAAACAAACTTTGGGCTACTAGCAAATTAAATAACAATAATAATATAATACATGAACCTGGAACCCAGGGGAGCAACAAAAACAGCATTAACTTCATTTGACCTGGATTTACTGTACTGTACAGCGAGGAATGATTTACATGCATGGATTGCAGCTAATTGTTTCTTTCATGCCAAGCATGTCTCGGAGGACATTGCTGCCTTCTCCAAAACATCTAATCAATGAAATTAGATGAAAAAACGCAGCAAAAAAAAGGGAACCGAACAAAGCTTGAGGCGCAGAAGCAAGTCGGACTGGATTTGATAAATCGCAGCATGAAAAATACGTTCCCAGTCAGAGCAGCTGATCAATGAACCTGCAACATACACGACATAACATGTGTTGACTTTAACGAGCCGGCAGGCGCTCTTAAATATGCGCAGGAGAGGTGCGTGTGCTGTGCAGAAACACCTCGTCACCACACTCAGCTTCTGCTGCAACCACGCAGGTAAAAAAAAGCTTCTCTGGTCGTATGTATGCAGAAATATCTATAAATATGCATGTATATAGATCTGTACACTTGAAAGAACCAAGAAGAGATTTGTGCGAGACACACAAATTGTAGTTCGTTATCACGGATATTATGTGATTTTTGGATTATTTTACTGCCGTAGAAACTGCACAGTATGCAGTAGAACGCTTTATTCGTGCTGAATAATTAGTTAGTTTCTAGGAAAAACTACTTAAGAAAAAGAGGAACAACACAGATGTACAGAGCATACAGATGTGCTGTTGTTGGTGATCCAATGAATGACCTCTATCATCAGTATTTTAACCTCATATCTCACTTCAGCACGACACAGTATGTTCTCTCCTTTGATCAAACTGATTTCTGTTGATTGAGGATGAAAAATGCCCTTTAGGTTCACAGTATATGGATAAAAAAGAAAAAAACATCATGTACAGTATGTTCCAATGAGCTCAAACTCAAATAAAAGTCATTATTTTATATTTGTAGCAATTCTAGTTAAAACAACACTTGGCAGACAATTAAAAAACTCTCGAGACGTGTTTTAACAGATAAAGTACTTGGCTTTGATAATTATGTGTGTCTGAAGCTACAAAAAATGCCAAAGCATTGAATTAAACATTGAACCAAGAACATCTGCTGCTTCTCACATGAATATGCAAATAAAAAATATTTGTTAATTTCAGCGGTTTCACGGATGGACACGATTGCATGAGAAGTCCATTCTCAGTGTGTATGTGTGCTGTATTCTTCCAGTTCCCACATGTTTCTAGTAAATATATATTTATCGCATATATTTCTGAGTTGAGGGGATGATTGATCGACCTACTTTCTTTTCTGTAACATACATAATAAAGGTAGTGAATAGTACTTGAAGTAGTTGTTGAAGGAACAGATGCATACAACTGATTAAACCCAGTTTGCCACTTTTCATCTTCCTTCTAACGTGTCTTCTCAGAAAACGATCCTGTGTGTTATTGACTTCTAACAACCCAAAAACAACTCGATTGCTTTTCAAAATGAACCAAAGATTGTTAATCAATCACTAATCATCAAAAGAACACTTCCGATGTTGGTGAATGGAGAAGCTTCCTAGTTCCCTGTCCGGCTGGAAGCCAAACACCGCTCTGAATCCCGTTAAAACATCAATCGGCCCACTGAAGCCGAGTGTTGGTTGGATGCCCATCTGGGGTGCCGAGGTCAGACCGGCCCGACTGACACATCTCTGCCGCTCCTCTCACTAGATAACGGTCAGAAGCCATCGCTCTCCTCATGAAGGTCGTGCTGCCAGTATTCAGGTGGAGGTTGGCGGTGACTTTTCATCCTGGCACTTCCTCCCGCAGCTGCCTCGTCTCATCTACTCTACCCGCATCCACCGGGCGTCTCACGGGTGATGTTTAACGGCAAAGAGGCTGACACCTAGCACTGTTATTGCGCTGTCAAGTCATATGCGGTGACGGAAGGATGACAGACTTTTTTGGCTTTAAAATAAGTACAAAGAGAATCACTGCACTCCCATCTTTTGATTCTTCAAGTGAAAGAAAGCAGATCTAAGCTCTAAATGTAACATACGTCTTTGCTTTGTATTGTCAAATGTCGCCCCAATGCGGTACACCCTATCCAAGCAAGCATCGGATAGGTTGGATTGGATTGTTTTGTGGTGTGCATTAGTTATTTCAAATAAGTGCTCAGTTTTGACATGTCCCCGGGGGTCCTTCTCCTCCGGCTCTTCCAAGCTGATGTGTGCTTTTTCCGACGGGTTGTGGAACTGCGCTGGGTTCCCTACATGTTGGCTGTGCACCCTCATTGACATGACTAACCAATCCATCGTTGGGCCTCCTTCTCCTCAGACTTTGTGCGTTGGTAGACTGTGTGCTGTGCGCTGTGACCCGATGAAGGGAAGATGCTCTGCACAATGTCACCTACTTCCAAAAGTAAACCAGTTGGACAGCCCAACTGACTGCATTCTGCCTTTCCATCTTTTTAACAACCAAGAGAAATTAGCCTTTATTTTCCTGATTGTCTCGTGGAAAGAAAACCAACCATAATCGGCAGGCAGATGTTAGGCAGCTATCCAGCCGCTCACTTGTTCTGTTTGCCAACGAGGCCCTCCAGCCTTCAGCTGCCCTTAGAGGAGCCGTACCTTGAGGGATACTGGCATTAGAGTTGAGTCCCGCTGCCTCGAACTTGAATACATAATAGAATAATTGGCTCCTGTCGGTCTTCTGTAAACCTGGCACTAATCAGACTGTCGCATCCACTCGACTGTCCGGTCGGAGTATTAAAAAGGAAGAAAGCGCCATGACCGGCTGACGCTGCCGAACCCTGACGACAGCAGTCAGATCGGTTGAGAAATCAAGTACCCCCCCCCACCCCCCCTTCTGATCCAGCTGTCTTTTTGAGTGAGGGTTTTACTCTCAACTAATGGATAATCCCCCCCCCCCCCCATAGTGATAATCTATCCACCTGTAAATACTCACAAGTGCACAAAATGTCTATTGATCCACTGCGGAAAACAGTCCCCAGAAAATGCTCAGTTTGGTTCTTTTTATGAGTTCAGCTCTTTATGGAAGTTACTTGACCTTCTTCAAAAAAACAAATCTTATTTTAAATTGTAGCTGATGTCTTTTGGTTTGAGTTGATGGAAAAGGATTGAGTGTCCGGCCATCACTGCCCACGCTTAGCACATGAAATGGAATTTGATTCCCATGTTTTGCTTTTCACCCTACTAGGTCAAACCTTGACCCCTAGACCCAAAACACGACGGCAGGTCTAATCACTCAGTCTAAATGCCAGCTATAGGGCAGCTCTTTATTTGAGCATATCCCAGTGCCACCATGTTACTGTGCATCCTCATTGTCACTTTCACATATCTCCCAAGCACAAACACGCTCCCTCCCCCTCGTCTCCCCCTCTCTGCTTCAGTGTTTTGCTCCTCCTCGCGCTCTCACTTTGCATTAAGCCCTGCTTGTCTCTGATCCTCGGAGCAGTGCTTACGGCAGCTTCTGAGACCAGTGTGCGCACTGATGGTCTCCAGTCGCCTTCCCAGCACTGGAAGTGGAGGAGGGAGGGAGACAGGGTTGAGGGAGGGGGGGAGGGGGGGGGGGGGATCAGTATCACTGGGTTGGAGGAATACGAAAACATGTTAGTGAGTCAGAGAGTGTGATAATAAAACGGGGTAATGAGTGAGAGAACATGAGGCAAGGAGAGAAAAAATATTTCCAGAAGAAAAAGAGAGAGAGAGCAAAAGCAGGGTGGCACAAGAGCAGAGGAGCCAGCGAATAGGAGAGGGGGGGAGAGAGAGAGAGAGAGAGAGAGAGAGAGAGAGAGAGACTGCAGACGCTCGCCCACTGTCACCGCTCCGCAGCCAGAGGACAGAGGACAGAGGCAGTGGACGCAGGACGCCATGGAGGAGGAAGACCGCACCGTGCGCCTGCAGCTCAGCCGCTGACGGATCACTCCTCCGAGCCCGTCCCGTCCGGTCGGGAGCCACTTCTGTCTCCCTCCTTCACCAGACCCAAGTGCCGGACCTCAACTCCTGCAGGACCCGGGAGAGGGGGGTTGGAGGGGGTGGCACTGTCTCAGACGCCCACTTCACTTCTTCCTGCGTGCCTTTTGGACTAGTGTGTGTGTGTGTGTTTTTTTTCAAATATTCTTGTTTTTTGTATTTTTTTTTCTCTTTACCGGCCGTTCGCTGGGTGGATCTACTTTTGTCCGGTGTGCGGACCATGGGGCGCGGGTGGAGGGGCGCAGCGGGGACCCTCCCAATAAGGACCGGGGGGAGCCGCTACCTTTCGGTGACGCTGCTGCTGCTGCTGCTGCTGCCGTGTGGCTGCCGGGAGGCTTCCGCGCAGACGGACGACGGGAAGTCCGTCTACTTCTGGGAAACAGGTACCGTTACCCGCACGAACCACTAATCACAGATTACACGCGTGCGGCACGTTTTACAATGGCGTCTTGGCGGGGGGGGCGCGACGAAAAAGGTTTGTTTTTCTCCCCAACTTTTAGACCGGGTTGACCGTTTAAGGTCAGTGAGGATGAGAAATAAAACGTCCTCGCACGACGCCTCCAGGTGAGACACTTTCGGCCGCCAGTTGTCCTCAGGTGCGCCGCTGCCAAACTTCAAAGAAAGCTCGAAAGATGACCCAGAAAATCTCGCTGAATGGCACGTGGCACGCAGGGCGCGTGTGATCCATGTTTTTTTTCCTTCATCTGCCCGAGTGTCAGGCGGTGCGCCGTCACTGAGATGTTGCCGCTGAGCCTTACGCCGCGTGGATGATCGATTGAGGCATTGACGCGCAACATCGCTCCCGCGTGGGAAGCCGCAGCCTGGAATGACTGCGCGCGCGCGCGCGTGTGTGTGTGTGTGCGCGCACGCGTGAAATCCATACATGTAGTACGTGCATACACATTATCACTGTTGACATGTGTGAGGAAGCCAACAACCCCAATGTGAGCTTCTAGAGTGCAGATGTTGCGGTGATTATTCTTGATGGACATTGAGAGAAAAACAAGTCCTTCGAGGAACACGTTGATTAAATCCTCAATTACGCAGAAAAACTCTTTTTTTTCACACCTACACACATTTGACTGAACAAAAAACCTGCGCAACTTCTCCCACTGAATCAAACACCCCCCCCCACTCACTCCTCTCCTCCTGCCTCGCCCTCGCCTCCGCCCAAAACCAGCTCCCAGTTGACGTGTGCCACGTCCCTCCCGAGGTTCTGCATCTTTAAAGAGGATGTAGCTGAGTAAGGAGATTAAGGGAGCAGGGATTTAACAGCCCGGGGAACTGAGTTGAGGAGGAGGACGGCAGAGGGAACACTGCAGGCCGAGGGGGGGGCGAACTTAACCTACATCCACCCTACTGGTCACGGTGCCTACGCCTCTCTCCCACGCCGCTCCACCTTTCTCCCACACTGTACGTGTTCTTAGGCTCTGTGCTTCTGAGATGTAAGCCTGCGGTTGGAGTTTGTTCACTTTTTCCAAATAAAACATTGATTTCAGCCCTAGAGTCATCTCTTTCTTCCTTTCTGTTTTTTCCCACCCCTCTTTGATTTCACAATTGCCTGTAGAGTATTAAAATCACACAAGGCAATTTAAGGCTTTGAATCCCAGTGCATCTCCACAAAATGCTATCACTGTATGTTTGCACTACATTTGCATACTTAAATTTCCAATCGACTCTTGTTTTTTGTTTTTTTAAGGAAGAAAAAAATACCCAAACGCGATGATGTTTGTGCACATTTGCAGAGTATGCAGTGGAGGGAATATTCTTGTGGCAAGCAATGCTCTGATGTTTTGCATATTGATGAGTCGAGCTGAAATACAGCCCCTGTCTTGGGAACTGTGGGGAATTGGGCCTGCACTGCTTTTATTGCCTTCTAAAAAAATATGATGTATCTGTTTTGGGAGTTGAGACAGTTCTCTTTATTTTTTGCTCCCAGAATTTTATTCAAATGAGGCGGATAGAGACAACGGGCTCTGCCAGACGCCGCAAGTGATATTTCTGAAGGTGGCAGTGAGGATAACTGGAGCAAAAAAACAAGAATGATTATATCCACTGTGAGGAGGAGGAGGGTGGTGATGGTGATGATGATGATGGTGGTGGTGGTGATGATAATGGATTGAACACTTTCTTTCTGGGGCCGTTGAGCGATTGCAGGAAGTTTGTCTCCCTCTCAAACGCTGTTTTTTGTTGTTATTTTTCTCCTCTCGTCTGTTTTGCTCCTGGTGCTCCCGGTCCTCTGCACCTCTTCCTCTCGCTTCTCTGTCTGGTGCTCTGCATTATGGATTCCTGTTCCCAGATCCGTGGCTTTTTCTCGTTAGAACAAGCTGCAGTGGGGAGTCAGGATCACAATAGATGTAACACGTTCTGCTGCATCCTGCAGGTTTCATGTGTTAATAGCGAAGACAACTGCTAATTACCGCCTATGCAGAGGCACACACACACACACACACACACACACACGGCAGGTGCATCATTCCCTTTCAGGTACAGTGTGCAGGCTTCATTAAAGCCTGTTGTTGAAGCGACGAGGTTGCAGGGTTTGAGCTGTCAAGACTCCACATGTGCCTGAGGACAAAGCAATTACAGGTGGCGGAGCGGGTGACGCTGTGTTCAAACAAGCACACGCTGTAAAAGTGCGCCGGAGAACTTTGAAAATCAATATTGGTACTGTTTTTAACGCCTCGAGGCGTCAACAGGTGCAAAATAATCGATCAACCATCTGATCACCGTTTATCAACTCCCCCCACCCCACCCCCCCTCGCCCCTACCTAGATTAAGCAGAAGTCACCTCCAGCCCCTGATCACGCCGACCCCCTCGCTCCTACCTTCTCACCTCGTGTGGAGAGGGAACATTGAGACCAGTGGCACCTGTGACTCAGTCGACAAAAATTGATTAAACTTTTTTTATGTTTTGACATGATCAATTTATTCATGAACTCAATGTGGAGGTCATTTGTTTCTTCATCTTCTTCCTATTTGTCATTGTTTTAATAATTTTTAGTACTTTACATACTCAGTTGGTACGTTTAATCCCACCGCTGTGATCCCATGAATGCGTCTCTGTGTGTCAGTTTTCTATCAACGGCCCGTCACTTCGGCGGAGACAATGGCGTTCCAGTCGAGGCAGCTCTCGACCCCCGCCGGAGCGCGACACCGCGTGTCACTGCGTCCCACGGCGTCCCGCTGATGTCCCGCTTTCCACCGCTTGACAGCCCGTTGTTAGCCGAGCACATTCCTCCCTTCAGAGGTCCGCTCGCCGTGAAGGTCGCCACCTCGGCCGAGGGTCGCGGTTGGCGAGTGGAACGCAATCACCCGCTATCACGGCGGACGCCGCTGAAGAGGCCATCCAGGGAAATTGAGGGAGAACAGGTGTGACGGGTTCGCAAGTTCAATGCGGCTAGCCGAGGTCGTTATCGCGGCGAGGATGGGAAAAAAAATGCCTGCACAGAGCGAGCGTTCCAAAAAATCTGGGACATTGATCTCTTCCAAGACACTCGCATTAATCACTATGAAGTTCAAGAACCAGAGGAGAGATCTGATCAGCTAAAGTGAAATGTTACAAAAAGTAATCTCCATTCCCGATCCATTCGTGTCCCAAATGAACCCGGTTTAAATTACAAATCTGCTCTCGCTCCACTCCCTGAAAATCCTTCTCCTGAAATAGCCGTGTGCTAATACCTGAGTGCACATTGTGTCCGACGGTCTCGAGCTGAGCCAGGAGACAAACACCGGCAGGAATGTGACGGCCATCGTCCCAGATGAGAAAGTGCCTCGGAGGTTCCCGCCTCATTTTGGCGAGCGCGTTCCGCCGCTACCCTCTGTGACCATAATTAGCATAGCCCCCGAGGGCCAGCAGGAGTCGGGTGGGTAATTGGCCAGCCGCTGTTCCGATTCCTCAGCAACAGGCAACAAATTTAGACCATGCATATGAATCAAGGCAATTTCCTTGGGATTTTTTCATTTTTCATTACACAGTACGCCAATGGGCCGTTTTATTTAAATTTGGTGTGCCCGTATTTTAGTTTTTTGTTTTCTAGTTCAATTGGAGTGGAAGCGGAGGCTAATTGTGTCTGTCGTGAGTTTTTACTCTGGAAAGCCACGAGGCCTCGGCATCTTTCTGTCAGAAAGAGGGAGGAAGTTGGTCTTTTGGTCTCGGCTGAAATGACCCGTAGCTGCTTAACGGCGACACTGTGACACGACACATGATTTAAAGTCACCCGCAGCACTACACGTCACATTTGACCCAGATTGATCTGTTTTGTGGCTTAGCAGATATCACGCCGCCCGGCCGCAGCTGGTTCCATTTAAATAGCCGATCCGTCCCGCGGGAGAAAAGGAGCCACGGAGATGCCACAGTTTGTTTAATCTAAATGGCAGAGCTTACGCTAAAACCTGGCTATTACTGATATAGAAGGGATGGCAGGATTAAAGATTACACTTCATATAAAAAACTTTATTTAGAATGACATAAGAGGATTTCCCGCTGCATTATTCCATATTCAAATGACTCACAACATGTTTCAGATTCGGCTGCATGCCGTTCAGTCACACCATCGGTGTGCTTCGTGGTCGGTGGCGATGTGAGTAAGAAGATCAGTGATAGATTTATGTGATGTGGGGATGTTTTCCACCCCTGATTATCGGCCCCGACCAAAGGGACACGGGCCGCCGTAAAAAGATTAGTGTATGTGATAGAAAAATGGGACCTACTCGTTTTCTTTTTTCAGTCAATTTTCGGTAATCCAGCTCAATTTGAGCAGCATCACAGCTCACATTTGGTCTCAACCCTATGGGACACCTACAGTGTCTACTCCAGTCCTCTAAAGGATGCTACGTGCCTTGCCAAAGGGCGGTTTGGGTCTGGTTGCTGTTTTCATTCATGTCCCCTCTTGTGTTATCCCAGTCATGCCTCTCCGGTTTCTCATCCCCCCCCTGATCTTCTCCAAAATACACCTCAGACTGAACAAACAAGGACTCCGATCCCCGGTCAGTCACAAGTTGTTGAAACATTGTGAGGAAACCCGAGTGCTTTAGCGGTGCGAGAGTGGTGTTCAAAACAGGCCCTTCCCTCCCTCGGAGGCGGGGGGGGGCAACGAGGCGGCTTCAGCGGGCTGAAAAGGAATAGCGACTGCGTCGAAGGATGCGGTGACATTTAGAGGCTGTGCTGCCTCGGCCGGCGCTGCTCTAATAAAGCCGTGGAGATGGAGCAGGCTCAGGAGTAAATATCCTCCCGTCCATGCGGCAGCCCTTCCTTTAATCCTTCATCTCTCCCACTGGCCATCAGTAAATATATCATTTCTTTCCCTGGGCTCGGCGGTAGATGAGGGCATATCTCACGGTCTCTTGCACAGAAAAAAAAGCTTCTTGTTTCACAGGAGCGTTGCTCTGCCGCCTCACGCGTGAGCCGACGTAGATGCTACAGAAAGCAGTCATCGCTGTGATTAATTCACCGACAGCTCATGTGAGAAACCGTGAACACACAGCCTGCTGTAATCCACGTGTCCTTAAGTAGTCCTATATCAAAGCTATTCATTTTGCTGAATAGGATGAGAACATTATTGGAAGTCACACTGTGCCGCTGCAGGTTTGACCCCATTGCTAAATGATTTTGTGATTTGTTTTTTTGGACCATTTGGTCTTGGGTTTTGTTGAGTTAAAAACGGCACAGCAATTCCTCCGAGTGCCCCTAAGCAACGGTCACAGGACGGTGGCTTAAGGTGATTGTTTGTGCCGGTTTCGCCAATCCCTGATTTGATGTTTTTCTGTGAAATAGAATAGTGTCTTCAGACAGAAGAGTGACTATCGGCGATGATAGCAGCCCGGCTATGCCGTTAGCTAAACGCTAACACAAACATGTTAACGTGCTCACAATGACAACAACATTTAGCTTTCTGGCAGGTATTTGCTAATCAACACCACCTGACATTAAACTACAAAGTCAAAGATTCTCTGTAATATAGCATGAAACGTCCATTTGCAAAGACACAGGCAGTAATATCTCCCTCTGCGCTTTATTGACATAAATGGTATCTTTTGGTACGGCGTTATCAGCCGTTATCTCCCGTTAGCACCCTGTGATTTGCCCTTTATCAACCGCTGTTAGCTCTGACTGCGCTGTTGGCTGGTCAGTTGTAAACCTGATGGTCGGGCTCGAAGACAAACATCAGTGCATCCCGATCTGGATCCCATGAATGTGTGTGCAAAGTTTCAGGGAAAGACGGATGTAGAACGGCTAGCATTGACCAACGTTTGCATAAAAAACCAAAGTGACAGACAACGCAAGTGCTGAACCCGTGGTACATGCAGTGCGAGGTGTCATAGTGATGTTAATCTCACATATCAGTCAATCTGTTTTCATATCTGTGACACAGCGCTCTCTGAGGAGCTAACCTTCACAATGAAAGACAGTACTTATTACTCAAGAGCGAAGGATTTCAAACTTAAGTTAAAAGTCAAGTTGGTAATAAATCCTCTTAAACCTCTGGTGGATGCTATTGACCTCATTTTCATCCAGGCTGCAATACGTACACTGGGCGCTGTATCCTTGACACCGCTACTGTAATCGCTCTCCATTTCAAGTCTTTCAAATACTTCCCCATAGTAAAGGTGCACATGGCAGCAGAAATTGGGGATGGTGATTCATTTGAGGACTTAAGGTGGCATAGAAAAGAGACCCGGCACGTTTTCATTTAAGCCCTAAAGACATCATAAAAGGCCAGAGATATAGAATCAAGGCGGAAGGGAGAGGAATTGTCGCGGCTTAGCATGAATGCCACCCACTGCTTTAACACCATCAACATGATAAACCAGAAATACGGTATATATAACGTTACGGGGAGAGCGAGCGTGATCGATGGGCGGGCTAATCAGCCTCGACAACCCCTCAGATTAGAGGGAGGGCAGCGAAAGTCCCCAGGCAGGGCGGTGCTGACCGCGTCTGAACACCGCAGAAGGAGGATCAGGCTCTCTAACCCCCGAGACCTGCAGCAGCAGACTGCAGAGCATTTGTCTGTGGTCACTTCACAAGCACACGCGTGTTTACCATTTATCATCTCGTAGTTGTTTTTGATGGTCAACAAAAACACCACCTGGCAACATCCGCCCCCGTGTGTCCACACAGCAACTCTCTCAGAGGGTCATTAACGTGCTTCAGTGGCTGACGGAGGCCCGGCGGGCTTTCTCGGCTATCCAGAGGCGACAGTTGACATTTCTCTGCAGTCTCAAGGTGAAATGATCATTTATGGATGATGGTGTTCGGTAGATAGCAACCCGTTCTAACAATAGTTTCAGTGAGCAGTTTGTCTCCCCCCCCCTCCTAAAGGTCAAATTAGGAATGTACTCTTAATATCACAGCATTTATTTTGGCAGCTAGTTAACTAGGCTCCCGGTCAAAGATGAACCAATTGGGTTATTTCAGCTGCTTTTAAATGGTTGTGTAACTAAAACTACAACTCTGTCACCCATCCATTGATTCAAACGTCTACTCATCAGCCGCTCCATTAGCTTTTCCTTTCTCCTCCCTCCCTGCCCATCGCGTTGTGGGTGTACGGCGTGGGCGCGCACTCACCGGTGTCACTTCACACACACTCTGTCTCTGGCAACCACTTACACCCGACACACACATACGCACGCACATCCGGTGAATCCCGCTAAGACCACAATTGAGATCCAGAGGGAGAAAGTTGGCATTTGGCTTTTAGCACAATGTCGAAAGCAAGGCAGCTCTTGACTTGTTTCATTCGGGGAAGAGAATCCACCAGAGGTCACACCCGTGGTTATATGAGGCTCGGTGCTAGCATGTGACAGATTGTCTCCTCCGTGACGTCTCCGTCACCAGGTTGTGTGCGGTTTATTTATAAGTGAGGAGTATTAAGATATTGGATCATTTCTCCATGGAGGGTTTTTACAATCACATTTTCTATGAACTGTAACTAGGAAGTGGTCACATGTTGCATCAGCGGCTGGCTAGCTTGTTCAATCTGTCCAAAGTGCTTCCTAAATAAACCATAATTGCGTTTTTTAATTGTGATGCAAATTCTAGTGGCTGAACAGCCGCCTCGTTTTGTACAACAGAAGACATTTTATTATATATATATATGACTCCCAGGAACATGTGTACATCATGTAAGAGAGCCTAATAAGGTGAGGAATTGTGTGCATTATTATTTATAATCAAGTCAGTCTTTGCAGTTCTTGTCGATGGTTTTCCAGCCCTGTGCGTGTGATGATTCAAAAAAAGGCAGAAAGTGACCTCAAATGATGCAAATTAGCTTTGGTCGTTTAAAGATAAGACTTGATGACGAGGGCGCACGATTGGGTCCAAAACAATCCGCAGCCCACCACAGACGCCGCTGAGGATCAATGCGCTGCTGGCTCGTCCTTTTGTGTCCCCCTGAGAGGACTCATTAGTGGACGAGCAGTCTACTGTAATTCATCACGGCACGTGTGACCTCTGTCCTCGCCGTGCCCTTCTTCATCCGAGACACGTAAACCCAGAAGCTCTGTTTCTCCTGGAGGAGAGAAGGCGTATAGCGAGTTAGTTTCACTGAGGAGCTCCGTGTAACATTTCATTATTATTTCAACCATTCACTTCTATAAACCACTCACTGATTTCACCTGCCAGAGGAATGTTTTTTTTGAGCTGCACGAGCATAGCAGGGAGATTTTTTATGTTTCCTACCTGTGTGTAGTGGCATAAAAACGAATCTGGAAACTCCGCAGCAGGAAGCCTTTTGTCATCATCATTGTTTAAGGGCCCCGGAGCTTTTGAACCACAGCTAATTGCAAGACAAAGCCCCGTGTTTACATTCTCCCCGTCCAGTGAAAGGCCGGTGGTCACACAGCGGAAGGGGAAGGGGTCGCTTCCTCCAGCAATCGGTGAAAAAATTGCCCCCCCTCCTTGTTTTACTTTCTGGCACGCTCTCGCACTGCGGCCGGGAGGTTTTGTGGAATTGTAGCTGTGCCAGAAGCTGTCAGAGGGCACGGCGCTGTGTGCTCCACGCTTCCTTTCTTTTAAATGAAAAACTCAACCTCCAGTGATCTCACACCATTAGGTGTCATCAATCTGTGGCGGTTTATATTATTATATTTCTCTTCTGTGTGTGTGCGTGTGTGTGTGTGTGTGTGTGTGTGTGTTTGAGCGACTGCTTGACTTCCTGTTGGTTTTGGGTTACCTGCATCTTCAGTAAGCGGTTTCCTGATTGCTAGAATGACTTTCAGCACCCGGAGAACAAGGTTATTTTGGAGTTTGGGAAGAGAGCAGAAATGATATAACTTTTTATAGTTGACATAAGGAACGAGTCAGCGGGCAGCTGTGGAACCACGGGCCCTTTTATTTGAATTAAATTACCTGCCCATTTGCTTTTAACTGGCGTCCACCCCCCTTTATCGCAGGAAGAAGCGGTACGGTGCGTCATCGGCAGGACTCGTAAGCTGTCAGAGACCCGGGCCGGGCCCACCTGCCCCCCCCCCCGCCGTGTGCTTGTGTTGTGTTGTTTGTGTGTGTCTCCAACCAACCGGATTATATAGCTGTCACATCCGTCAGTCAAGGCTGGAGCTGCTGCCCCTCCACCTCACCCCGTATATTATGACAGCCGTAGTCATGGCGACAGAGATGATGTGATGTCTGTCAGGGCCTCTGGCCCCTCCTGCCTGCGAGCGTGCGTGTCGCGCACGCCCGACGAACGTGCTGAATTGGACACGCGCTGATTATCCAAAATCCTTTTCCCGAGGATTCGTCGACATTGAAGTCGTTTGTAGTTTTTCTATTGTTTGACAATGCAGAGAACATACGGGACCAACTCGTATCTTAAAGCACCAGCGAGGAAGAGCAAAGCCTGAAGGACCTTATTCCTCTGAGTCACACGGCTTCAAGCCTTTCACCAACTTACATTACATTACATGTCATTTAGCTGACGCTTTTGTCCAAAGCGACTTCCAATAAGTGCATTCATCTTCTAAACTCTTCTAAAGACTACATCTTACGAGTAATGAGTAATCACTTTAGAAAATGTTTATTTTAGACACAGTTGTTTTAATTGTATTTTAAACACAAAACTACACACGTGTGATCATCTTGGAGGTGGAATCTCGTGCACTTTGCTCTCAACTCTCCGTCATTCGACGGCTGTGTTTGAAGTGCCAACAATCTCCACACACTTAGCCGGGACGTTTTCCAAACCGCTGTCTTTTAGGGACCCAGTGGTGGTCCTCCGCAGACCGTGTGCCGCGCAGGGTAGATGTTGAGCTGGATGTAGCCTAGCAGCTAGCTTAGCCTAGGAGCTAGCCTAGCAGCTAGCTTAGCCCAGCGGTGCGTAAAGTGGTTTGTTTGCCACTCACCCACCTGAATTGAATTCAGCAGAATTAAAAACACCTAAAATAACAGTATTGGACCAGTTGCACTGAATCAGGGTACTGGTCTCAGGTCTGTACTGCAGTGTGCTGCATTTTCACTGATTCGTGGTCCTTCCTGAGCCATTAAGTGTCTGTAAAAACAGGTGAAAGAAAGATGTCGCCACCTCTGAACACATTTTCCCTTTACTCGAGTCCCTTGTTGATCCATGTGCTTTTCTTTCAGAGGCTTTTCCTTTTTAGACGAGAACAAAACCGCGTTTGAAACCAGTGTGTGTGTGTGTGTGTGTGTGTGTGTGAAATGTAGGTCAGTCCTGCTGTTTTAGCCTGCCGGTGAACCCTCCAGTCAAACAGTCAGACAATCCGAACTGGCAAGTGTTCATTCGTAAAAGGGCACGAGGCTTTTCTCCCCCCACCCTACATCGATCCCCCAAATCTGCTGTTATTTAAAAAAAAAATATCTTCTGTATTTCTTTTCTTACCGTCCTGCATCCCGCCACCTCTAAATCCCAGTCGGTAGAGCCGGCGTGGGAGCCGTGTAAGTAGCACCGGCAGCGATGGGTCAGCTCCCCACGCCTCTCCACCACTATATAAGAGAGGAGGAAGCCCCCCAACCCCCACCTGGTCCACCGCTAATTTACAGAGGATGACTATCATCAAAAGCCCGCTCGGCTCACCCAGACTGCAGGAGAAAACAAAGGAGGAGTGGACAGAGACGAGGGGGAGACAGACGGTGAGAGAGACGGTGTGATCGGCGGATGATTTAAACGGAGCAAAGCGGTGGGAGAGAGCGGGCAGATTACTCCTCACATATAAAGTGGAGCGTCGTAGACTTCCGTCTCCCGTTCCTGCCGGCTCAGTAAACTGCAGCTGACTTGAAGCCGAACTTCTCCTGATCCTCTCTGAGTGCGCTACCAGCTGCTGTATTATGCAGAGCTACTAAAGAAACCCTGAACACATCTTCACAACTATACATATCTGGGTCAGCCACATATTTCTCATGTGTCTGCCTGGTGCTGAAAGTATTTTTGAGTCAACCAAATATGATCAGTCATTTTAAATTTATTTCTAAATTCTAAAGGATCTCTATATTTTTCCATGAAAAGAACGCAACTCTCTTGGTCTCTGGAATGCGTTGCTCTCTTGGTACTTTGAACTAAACTCCTGGAAATGTAAATCTTTAAAAAAATGCCTCAAATACAGCATATGATTGAGGTATTTTTATTGGGCCTCAACAGTTGGGCACCGTAGACCATTAAACAAAGTAGTAAATAGTGTAATTGTTGGGAAGTTGGGAAGAAGGAAATGTTTCCTGATTCCTGATTCCTGAAGTCATTGTGGGATTTATGACCACAGTGCCTGTATTCATGATAGTAAAGCAACATGTCACACATTGTGGCTCTCTTATGGGTTTGGAGCTTCACGTTCTATAACACAATACTTGTCACTAGTTTTGGTGACGTTAAGTACCAGCAGATTTATTCTTTATCATCATACACGCTCACATCCAGTTTAAGTCATCCCTCTTGTTTTTCTGCTCCACCGTCCTCCCTTTAGGTGTAAAATTTCCATCAATTTCTGGAAAAGACAACTTTTACTGCGCCGTTCCACAGTCCTCGTTCCGCCACACGAGGACTGTTTCCTCCATCTCTTCCCATGCAGTCACTTTAGTGAGGGGTCACTTCCCTCACAGTGTGGAGGAGGACGGAAGGATTACAGCCAGCGCAACTTGTGAATTATACTGAGCCTCTTCTTTCAGGTCAGAAGCACATCACGGCCTCTGTGAATTGCAATAATAATATCCATGCCTGCTCCTCGTATTGGGTGGGCGGTGGAGGACCGACTCCCATCAACCACCCACCCGCTCTATGAATATGTCACATATTTCCAGAGTGCCTCCTCCTGGTAGACGAGAGTTTTATGTGACAGCAGTTTACCACTCGGAGCGACGTCGAGGAGGGAATCGATTGAAGGATGTGGGCGGACTTGTTCCACGGGGACTGGTCCCGTGTGCAGGGATGCAGGGTGCTGTCCTTCAGTTTACTAAAGCAAGCACATGTGGCTGCTTGCCCTCTGGCCCGTGGAGCTGTTTATCAGTCTGGGTTGTTTGTGTGAGAATAAACCGATGTAATGGAACTATACGTCCCCTCGGTTTGTGACGCACTTTAGAAGAACCCACTTTCCCGATAACCAGACCCACTTCCGCCATCCAGATCTGCCGAGCTTTGGTCAGCCCCTTCATTGTCGGATCTATTTTCTGTGGATGGATACCACGCCCGCCATCCGGCTCACTGGCCCTACCGATCACCGCTCGAGGAGAAGAAACCAAGCTTGTGACTTGTGAACGTTACCGGCGTCCTCTGCAGTGGAGATGTAGCACCAGTGGCGAACTTTGACATACAAGTTTGTTTATCCGACCACGACGCGGCCTCCTGGCTTTTGGCCAGAATAGAAAGCCGCCGGGCGGGAAACGGAGGACGAAGTGTCAGCCGCAATCTTCCTCCATCAGCTTTTATTCAAACTTCTCTATCGGACTATAAACTGCAACACTAAAGAAGATTTTTTTTGTACTTTTTTTTCTTTATCTGATCATCAATCATATTAAACCGAAACAACTTGAACCAAAGGTCGGTGACAAATGAACTTAATGAACTTCTGCATTCTTATCACACAGTTTGCAGGTCGACACGATTCACCTGGAATTACTCTTCATTACTCTTCGCTGTTTCTATCCACCTCCAGAGATGTACCGCTTTAGTACAAGATGAATCATCACTTTGTGCAATCTCCTTGTTCTTGTTCAATTATGATACCACACCACAGTATTGAGATAATTTGCGGGGCAATATTCTGTATCTGTATCGGTCTTCTTGTTCTGATAAAAAGGAAAAAAAAGAAAAAGACTTCACTGAGATGAGCATTTGTCTTATTGGATAAAACCTCATAACCTGACTCCCGCTCACTCTATTCATGTTCCCCACATTGCTCGCCAGCCCGGCGCGTTCGCCCGGCCGGTCGCTCCTCGGAGACAAGTAGGGAGGAAAAAAAGCACCAGGACGATGTGGGGCAATAGCGGCGAGGAGGACTCGAAGAAGACGGCCACTCCTTGTGCCGTCTGTTCCTCTCGACGCCAAGATCACCTCTCGAGACGGGCCACCATCGAAGCCCTTCCAGCCTGTTCCGTGGAAATCGGCAGTATTAACCTTTAGTGGTGCTTGACACCATAATGCCTCTTGCCGGGAGGCCGTTGCGTGTAGAGGCGAAGTGGAGGGCGTGTGGGAGGAGGCCTCAGAGACGGGAGATGATGGGATGGGTGTGAAAGAGGAGGAGGAGGCAGAGCCGCAAAGAGACGCCAGGAGGATGAATGCAGCTTCTCAGGACAAAACCCGAGGGAGGGAAATAATAATAACGCGACTTCCCTCGCAGGGCTCCGCTGCCAAGTGCTGTGATTGATCAAGTCAGAGGCCCTCTCTTTATTAACGCTGATCATATATTGCCTGCAGGAGCGGGCGGGTGGGGGCATGGGGAGCCTTTCCTACGCGACTGAAAGGTGGAAGAGCCGTCTTCAATTTTATCTGAACTGTCTTGTCGGGTTGAATTTATCGGCGGCACGGCGGCACGCCTTTTCGGACGCCTGCTCTTCACCAGTTGCTTTAGAGCCGCCGCCCTCATCAAAGGAGGCGCGTCGGGCCTTTTGAGGCGACGCTGTTTTTCACCCGTCGATTCAGTCGGGGATACAACAAGTTGAGTATTGGCTGATGAATCCAGCAGCACGGGATGAGGAGCGTGAGCCACGGCGGTTCAAAAGCGCCTCTTTCCTCTCATCTCAACAAGGATGTGGGGCTCGGCGTGCTCTCCGTTAACCGCGCATCAAAGCGGCGCGTTCATACTTTCCCGTTGCTTTGCTCAACCCTGGATGGGGAGCACGTGTTGGGTTCCCCAGAGAACACGGGGCTCAAGATGGCGGTCTTATTGAGTTGCTATGATCCTCCACCTACCTGGGCGCCTTTTTCAAAAGTCACTCAAAGGTCGGACTCGCACTCCGGCGTCCAAACCGAGCCACGCGCACTCTCTTTACACATGGTGTTTTATTCATTCACCTTTCAGGCTCATGGGCGATTTCGGCAGAGAAGCTTTTATAACCCAGAAGCTGCATTTCAAGCAACACGTCCCACAAACATGCGGCAAGTCTTTGTATAAAAATCTGATTAATAGCTACAATTATGGTTCAAGGAGATTTGGTTTTCGGGTTGGGAGGCATAAAATAAACATGTTGGGTTGAAGGAATTGGAGCACACAGCATTGGCTGACTAAAGTACGCACTAAAGTACGTTCCTGTGGCTTTGTAGCGCGCGCCCGTCGAACTCTCGATGGTCGCCACGTCTGATGAAAGGATTGTGCCACAACTTTGATATTCTTTCATTCATCTTTCATTTGTCAGTGTTTTGATGTCTGAGTTATGGATGTGTCATTCAGTGTGTGGCATTCAGCGCTGTTTTCACAGTTACACTCACTTTTTTGTCTCCTTTTTTTTTCAATTGTCCACTCCTCGCCGCACCCTCAGTTTCGCCCACCAGCGGACAGCGAGTCCCCGATGGCCGCCGGGTGTTAATCACACTGACTACCATTTTCATGCTGGTTTCTTGGATGTTGCTCGGCTTTAATGTTGAACACACAGTATAAAATCACACATTTAGCAGTCAGTGTGAAGAAATATGCCGCAGCCGTTCACTTTCCGGTAGCATCTGCACAGCGTCCCTCATGTGAGTGGGACACATCTGCTGCGCGGCATCAAGGAGCCTCATTTGCAGAGTGCACCGAATGCACAGACACAAACAAACATAAAACCACCCGTTCCCGCCACAGGCCCAACATGCTAGCACCGAGCACATGCTAGCACAGAGCCAACATGCTAGCACCGAGCACATGCTAGCACCGAGCCAACATGCTAGCACCGAGCCAACATGCTAGCACCGAGCACATGCTAGCACCGAGCCAACATGCTAGCACCGAGCCAACATGCTAGCACCGAGCCATGACAACTCCCCCCCCCACACGTCCCCACCGGCCCGTCCACCTGGCTGCCCTCCCACCCTCCCCATGCCCTCATGTCCTACTCTGCAGCGATTACCGCTCTAATCCGTAGTTAATGCATTCAGCGCTCGCTCCTCCGCCCCCCCGATTATACTTCCTCTGTGTTCACATCCAGATGTTACCACTGGAAGCGAGAAAGCGGGGGGAAAAGGTGTCTGCATTAGACGGTGTCAAAGCGTGGGCTTTTTTCTGCTGTTGTAAGTTGTGTGTGTGTGTGTGTGTAGTGGGGGGGGGGGGTGATTGGCTTCCCCGGGCGGCTCGTTCAATCCCAGCTGTTATCTGCTGTGTGTTTTTAATCCGATTGAGCGAACTGTTTGATCGCTGCCGACCGACGACTGACTTAAAAAAAGAACAGGAAAGGAAAGCGGTGAAGGGGGTGGGGGGGGGTTCTGGGTGGTACTGAGGTTCAGCCCCGTCGTGTTCTCTGGATCTGGATCCATGTGAGGAGACGGAAACATCAAGGGCTCCCATAAACCCCGTGTTCATTTTCCCCTCTGCTCAGCTTGTGTGTGTGTGTGTGTGTGTATGTGTGATCACATACTCAGTGCCCCCGCCCCCCCGATCCCGTTCCTCCGTCATCCCATGTTTACCTGCAGCGGCACCGTCGCAAAATCAAAGGCCAGAACCAGCGAGTCGTGTGCTCATTTATTTCGGCACCTTCAGAAGGAGGGTGGCAGTTTTTCACAGCTCACACCCCGCGGCGCGATCACAGCACCCAACGTGTGTGTGTGTGTGTGTGTGTATGCATCACCTTGGACCTCCTGCTCCACCTGCCCCACCCAGCAGCGATATTCACCGTCTATTAGCGGCTCTCACGCAGCAGTAAGCAGGAAGGATCTTAACGCGGCGTTTCCTTGGGAGCTTTGTTCTCTCCTTGCCTCCTAATTCACGGAGGGAAAGCGAGGCAGTGGGTGGCTCATTTATACGTAATGATATTCCTTGTGATGCCACGTCTTGTTATCTCGCCGTCAGGAGAAGACGGGGTGTAAGCTAGATGGTGATATGCGTGTACAGTACAGGTGCAGCAACTCCCAGAGCATGCGTGTAATCTCTACAGCGGAACTGCAGGTCTTTTCACTTTGGTTGCTGCGTATTTATTAAGCGATTAAGTCTTCCCTTGTGATATATGTAACAACAAAGTCTTCCTATTTGGCTCAGCTGGGATCTTTACATAACTTGTCACTATAGTGTGTGTGTGGTACTGTAGTTGGCATTCACGGATATATGTTGAACTTCAGCTATTTTCCAAAATGCAAAGTACTGTTAATAAGTCAGGTAGGCTGACATTTCCTTACACAGACAAGCCTGTTCTATTCATCTGAAAAAAGGCAGTTTGGGCTCCAGAGCCAACCATTTTTTCTCACGGTAGATATTTATTTTTAATCTTTTTTAAACATTTTATTGGCTGCATGTAACAACACATCCATACTTGCTTGAGTGGTAAGGAGACAAAGAAAAACCATAGAATTTTCCCATGATAAAATAGTTCATGGCGGCGTCCTTCAGCACTCAAACGCTGACGGCGGCAGCGAGACGCTCGAAATTCCAATTTTATGAAAATTTCAGGAAAATAAATCTCAGGGACCAGTGAAGTTGTTGTCATGCAGCAACTCCAATAATGATCACAGTCTGTTGGTGGTGTAGACTGTTGAATCTGGACCCACCTCCAGCCGGCTCCGCCAGTGACAAAATACATTTTTCATCAACATTATGCAGCAAAGGTTCTGGCAACGCAAATAAAGGGATTAACTTTATTAGCAGACCTTATCCCCTACTTCTGTTCTTCTGTACAGCGTGACTATTGCAACTGTAATGTTGTATCCACGGCAGAGATCTATCTCTCAAGGTATCAGAATGATAAATTAAACATGAAGGCCCAGAATGAAATTAAAAATTGTCAATAAATAACCAAGGAACCAACACAATGCCTGAGGTCCCACTTTAATCCTAAAATATGCTGCATGAGCTGAATAAACGGTTGGCCTCCTCTGCCTACTCCTCACTAATTTAACCTTTTGACCTTTCACACGCTGATTGTAATCTTTGCCGTTAGCTTGAAAGAAAAGCAACACTAACATCATAAGCATCATAGGCACAGCCGGTCCGTTCTGACCAGGCCCACGTGGGCCAGGTCACCATATGGAGAGCTATGACCGCCCCCCCCCCACCCTCCACTCCTGCAGTCGAGTAGATCCGAAAGAAAAATCCCAAACTAGTACCTTGCTGTCGGTGTCTTGTGCTCTCGGACGGAGATTTCTGCCTCTGCTGAAGTGCACAAACAGCTGCTCGCTCCTATTGATTTGCCTTCTGGTCAAGCCGTCGTCTCGAGTCAATAATGTCTTTGGGGAGGGTTTTTTTTCCCCCACAAGATCTCCTCTTTGAGGCGTTATGATGATTCTACGAACTGCGGGATGATTTTTACATTCATTCATTGATTCTGTTTTCCCGGTAACGATGGCCAGCACGCTGAGGTTGTATGCTGATTAAGGGGCATTAAGAGTAAGCTTTTATTAGTCTACTCTGACAAGATTTACGGTAATGATGTGTTTGTTAAGATCCAAAGCCGCCGGTAAAAGAAACGTCAGTGTCTTTCAGAAAACCTAACATGGCAGACCATCACAGCAAAGGAAGGCAAGAAATGACCAGAGCGCCGTTCCTCCTGTGACTGCCATCACTATCCTAGCAACCGTCTTCCCGGGGCTCTATAATCTCCCTCATCCAGCCAATTAACGAGTGGGGAGGGTGAGATAGGGAGGGGTCAGGGGAGCAGGGACTGAGATCTGGGCTCCATACTCCGGATGGGGGAAAAAAAAAAAAAACATCCCCTCCACTCGACACCTCAGCTTTTCCTGTGGCACCTTTCCACTCCGTGTTCATTAGGGCCTCGTGATTTGATTAGCTGCAACGCCGCTTGTCATTCTGCCGGAAATAATAGCCGCTGAGCGGGCCACCTGCCTGCCTGTTAACCTGTTTTCAGCCTGTGCGTCGGTACGAAAAAAGAAGAAAAAAAAAACAGAAAATTTGGCCCGGTGGCGACGCGTGAGAAAGGACGACGCTCGAGTCTCCTTGGATTCATTCGGCTGAGAGTGAGAGAAAGCTGCTGAAAGCCGTATCGTGGGATCCGCCTTCATCTGGCAGAATCGTTCAGCTGCGCGCTGGATCAAGTTCACCCCAACTCCAAAAAGGAGGCCTTCATGTGTTTGACAGCTGTTCACGCCTCGCGTTAAAGGAAGACAATAACGTCGATGCTCCCCATACGCCTCTTTTATCCGGGGAGGGGGGTATCGCCGCCGTGCCTCGACACACACGGTGTGCGTGCAGCATGAATTATTCAACGGGTTTTCTTCCTGGTTCCGCAGTTGACATTGAGCTGGCGGTGTCTTCATTGCTTCATCTCCGGGATCCCCCACAGATGCACTGTACTGTAAACCGGGAGGCAAGAGGGGAGCCGCATCCTCTGCTCAAATCCTGTGTGCAAAAAAAAAAGTAGAGCGCCAGAACAACGGCTGCATTAAAGAGGGAACATGCGCAAAGTAAACACAAACAACAGCTGCACTGGATAAGCTAGTCTTTTTGCTGAAATTGAGGCAGAACAACCCCGATGATTGTGCTCTGAAACCCTGTGGGATTACGCGCTCACACCTCCACATGCGTAGGCATCGGCACGAATTAGCACAAGCGAGAGGCGGCTGTCCTATGGGAGAGACAGCTGTCAGTCTTTAGATCTATTCTTGGCTCTGAGAGTCTTCACACAACCGGGAGGGAAGGGATGTGGTGGGTGGGGGGGGGGCTTTAGGAGCCTGACGGGATTCATAGTAATCAATCATTTGTCCCACGGCTGCTTCGCGATTTGATATAAAAGGAAGCTATTACTCCGGAGGTATCAAAGGGATTCTGTCCTGAATACAACAAAATATAAATAGTCACCTTGCTTGACAACTCTCAGCAGATACCAGAAAGTGTCGGCATCCGTGTCCCTTCTGCCCTTTCCCTCCACGTGCACGTGTCATCCAATTATAGCTCTCGACACCCTAACAAGACCTCCCATGGGACCCCCAGCCTGTGACGCCGTCAATTTGGTTGCTGAGATTGCTGGAAATGTCTCATTCTTCCGCTGAGCGCGCGCAGCGGACGCAGCGCGGTTAACTCGGTGTTGACTGCTCCCACCCCTCCCTCCCCATCCCCTCCCCCCCAAAACTATTGATTATGAAAGATAACCCGGGGCATCAGCTGGACCGGACCTCGGTGTTCAGGAGGAACACATCACGCTGTGTGTTTGTGGGGGAAAGAAGCGTAACGAGGGTCATCGGAGGGTCACTGTTGCCGCGGCTGAGCCTTTCTGCTGAAAAAATGAAGCGCACAAGTGTGGCTTTTCTTTTATTTTTAGTCTGGCCAGAGTCCAATTTTAGCATCGGTTCGGATCGATAAGAGCTCATTTACTCACTCGAGCATATCGGCCGTAGTAGGAATTGTACTCGGGTGGGCTTTTTGCAAAGCACACACACAAAAAAAACACAATCAAAGCAGCGGAGATGAAACGAAACGGCATGATTGGAAAATGCAAAGGTTTCACCCCGATTTCACCTCCTCGCTCTCTGTTTTCATCACGCACCTCGGCGTACCATGAAACGAAGGCGAGCAAGAAAAGAGCTAACAGAAGGCGGTGGGTCGATGCGGTGGTATGATCACAGTCTGCTCTTCTTCTGGCCTGCTGTGTGCGCGTGTGTGTGTGTGTGTGTGTGTTTGTGCGCGCTTTGGATGGAGCTTGGCTCCGATATCCACGTCCTCCGTCCAACACCTCCCACCTCCCTACTGCCGTCAAATCAGAGTCCAAGACCAATCCCCTCGAGGCCCCCGAAAAGCGGGACTGCGCCTCAACAACTTCAACCACGAACTGGCCTCGAAGCGCCGCTTCCTTGAGTCCATGTGCTGAGCTGACTGGTAAAACCCACCAAGAAAAACCTTATGTTTGTTAAATTTAACAACCTGACAGGCGGCAATTTCATGAGCGTTGCCTCACCGAGGCTTTAATTAACTGAAACAAAAGATGGCAGCACTTTGTTCATTCGATTTTAATAAATTACTCTTTCAAAGCCTTATTGTTGCAGACATTTCCAATTTTATGTAAATTCTGCAAGTTTATCCGCAAAGTCTTGGAACGTGCTGTTGCCACCTTCCCACTCGTACGCCCCTATGATTTAGTAAACAATAGATTTGTGTAGGACATTCGCATAATGGCGTTCGCGTTGAGCGATGTGGCCGCACATAAATAAAACCAACACCAAGGCAACGACGGGCGGAAAGTGAAAATGTGTACAGTCTCTTTATGAAGGGGTATCTCGGGTGAAGCTCCTCAAAGTCTGTTCATTCATTCCTGCGGGTGAAGAAGTGTCAACCAGAGATCCATGAAGATAAATGAAGTGAGTCTTGGCTTCCTCCCCTGACCTTTCCTGTTTTTTTTCCTTTTTTCAACAACCATTGGATGGATTACTGTGAGTTAACCTGGTGGACACAGTGAAGCTACCTGCTAAACGTCAGTATTCTGCCTGTCATTGTGGGCACGTTAGCATATCGCTCAAACTGCCCCTGTCTTGTTTCATCAGCTATAACCTCTAGGAGCACACGGCCTAAGGACCCCCACCCACCTCCCTTCTCCGACCCCCCTGGGAGTGAGGAGGTGTTGGGCTGTGCCCTCAGAATACCCTAACCTGCCACGGATAGAAGCCGTCATTGGAAGCTGTCTGGAAAAAGACACTTGTTAGATGAACAATCTCCACCTGTCAATCAAACTCTGGAGTCAGTCGGGAGAAGATTGGAAACATCTGTTCCATCGAGAGAAACATTCAGTGATGTTCTTTGCTCTTCTTCCGATATGGAAATGTTCTCCAGCTCTCATGCCACTGGTGTAATTGCCTAGTTGGTCTCGGTCGTTGCCAATTGAAGTTTTTGTTGCCTCCCCACACTCGTTTGGACACAAACATATTTCTACATGATTGTGTCGTAATGCCGGGATCCTGTATCAATCCCCCAAAGAGGAACGAACCACAGAACCGTAGGGCCCTCAAGCCCCCCCCCCGCTAGCACTTGCTTACTAACTCAAACTGCTAGATTCGATGGTGTAGGGGATCGACTCTTTATAAGATCTGCGTGGTCTCACTCTACTTTAGTGTGTTATCAGTAACAATACATCCAAGAACCCAGCATGCACACAATTTTAATGTTGTTGTTGGTATTCGAGGAACCTTTTTTTCTGTTCCCCCCCGTCCGGTCTGTTCTCTGTTAAAGCTTTTTATGATGGTAATCCGTCGGTTTTGTAAGATGATGCGTCACTTTTCTGAATCCCCCCTTTGGCATCGCTCCTATTTACTGCGGCCGCCCCTTGTGGCACTATAGGTGATTGTTACCGGATCGTAATTGCATCGGCCTCTAATTCCTAGCTTTGCCGAAGCAGAGGAGTGACGTCACGGTGCCGGCTGTCTGGCGATGCTCTACTTGAATCTCGTTGCGTTTGAGCATCGTACTGAAATACAGAATAATGAAATTGCTGGTCGACTTTCTGAAAAGCAGCTTGTGCAAGCTCTTCTCTGACAGTCTGCAGTGCACAGTAACAATTACCGCCGGTGTCGCGTTCCGCTGCGTATTCCACGGCAGCTTATTCTTATTCCCTAAATTTCATTACTATCTTTTCTTGTTTCTTCATGTGCCATCCTACCCGGCTTTATCTGATAACGTGAGAACTCCAAATCAGCCCAAATCAAGCCGAGTGAAGAAAAAAGATATGATTGTCTGCGAGGTCTTTATTTGCACAGTTGTTCGCTCCACGAACGCCACTAATTCCACGTTGATAAATTGTTGAAGCGGATCCTCCAGCTAGTATTTTTTTTTTTGTTTAAATGAGCCGATAGCTTGCGGTGTTCTCTTTGTTGCTGTGATTTACTGCATGTCCCCTAGAGCTCATTTTAAACCTCCCGTTTTAGGGGGCGAAGGCTGCACAGCATCCCCGCTCTCGCCGTGCCGATTGGACGGTGATGTAAAGCGCGATGCATTGTGGGAGTCTGTAATCGAATCCCAGACGCTGGCACTCCTGAGGGCAGGAGATCTCGCCATGTGATTGGAAAATGTATCTTAATCAAGTGACAGCTACATCATCAAGCTGCCCCCCCCCCTTTCTCCGAAGCTACACCTGCTCAGTACAGCACTGCGGCAGAGACACAGGAAAACACACCTGGAACGTGTGACCCCCTCACCAGCAGTATTACATGCAGATTTATTGGCGAGATACTTTTGGTTTTATTCAACCAGGTTTTGAGGTTTCAAGTGTTTTTGTTGTTTCCTTTGACAAAAAGCCAGTGGAAATTTTCCATTGGAAATTTGGACTAATGCAGAAAAGAATCCCTGTGGGGAGCAAATGTTTATGTTTATTCTTCCTCGCTTTTGTTCAGCACGATAATCTTCACAGTCCCCACTTTTCAGATTTTCTGAAGTGCAAACGGCAGAAGCAAAAGCATGTAAACGAATAAACACGGTTAATGACTGTGAGTATCAGTGAGGCAGTAAAAAGTTCAACTCGTGTACTTTTGTTCTTCATAGGGAAAGTCTGATGCAGCAGTGATGTCAGTGGATTATTGGAGTAAGCACCAGCACCGCGTCTGCAGAGCCTGAATTACGGTTTATACAAAGAAGCCATTTCGCCCGTGCTCGGCATTGCGATTTATTGATTGTTTAAAAAAAAAAAACATGTGGTGGTTTGCATTATTCATACAACATTGATCTCTAAAAGATGACATCCTCTCCCTGTGCACGGCTGTGGGACAAAAAATACACACCTCGGCACATGATCAAGTATCTTGAGACTCTTTCACAGTTTGTTAAACAAAACGTTAAATTATTATTTACTTCTCCACACATTTGGCTGCTTCCAGTTTCTAACACCTTCTGTCTGTCTCTCTCCGCCCTTTCCGTTGTCAGTGTGGTTGGGCCAGAATGAGAAAGACATCTAGGAGGAGTCAAACCCAAAAGCTCGACCCCATCATTGGGAACCAGCCGTCTGACTGAACGCCCCCTCAAACACTTTTGACCGGCAGCGAACATCAAAGTGGGCGTTCTGGGTGGAAACCGAGTCCCCCGTCATGGACACCCGAAAAGCCCAAATCTCTGAATCAATGCCTGCATTTGGACGGGTGCTCACCAATGCGATGTCCGCCCCTCAGCGCCGCAGAGGGGCGGACAATAAAAATGGTAGTCAGATGTGAAGTCTGGGGTTGTTTTACTTGCAAAAGCCCTTTGAATTTCTGTGTCTAAAACCAGTCATGGGAATACTGTAGGTTCGGCGAAATGGAGATGAGGACACCACACCCTGACGAGACGAGAATATCTCCTCTTGTGGGGAAACAAGCCTCCCCTCTCTCCCCCCCTCCCTCGCTGCTTGTACATCCCCCCGCTCTGGTTTCTCTTCCTCACAAGAAAACCGTCTCCAACGGTTTGAGTCTCTGCTCGAGAAAAGGAAAACCAGCCAGTGCGCCGTCTCGCAGACCCGGGGCCGTCCTCCACGGGGACCGGGCACAAAGCCTCCGACACTCCCTAGTTGGCGCTGGTACCCCCCCCCCCTTCCCCCTCCTACCAAGCCTTGCCAAACCATCACGCCCCTTTAGGGAAGGCTTGCCGCAGTCTGTCAGCTCAGATTTGAGTCGACAAAAGGACATTCGAAAGGCGCTGGATGTGTGTGGGGCTTTCATTTCTCGGTAAATAAAGATAAAGCGTTCGGCCGCGGTGCTCACAGACATATTTATTTTTACTTTGACAGTGATGGGTATGGCCACTGTTATTTGTTCTCTCCCTAAGGTGTGCCTACTTGAAATGCAGAGGGCAGCGTTTCCCTGCCGCGGCCTTTAAAAGTATTCTTGATGACTTCTGCTCAGCGCGTATTAAGACAATTGGGCAAAAAACGGGACGCCGCTAAGGTGTCAAACCGGCATCAGCTCTCTGAACTTTAAACATCCGAAGAAGGAGTTGTGATGGATGATGGATGGCAATGTGTTCTCCGTCATTTACTCCCCATAGAGCATGACGGTCTCGCCACCACCGGGGCCTCTGGAATCACAGAAAGACACTCCCTCATTAGCTCCACTGCCTCTTGCTGACAAACAGCATAGCCGTTGAGGGCGGTTAGACATCCTTTCCTTTAAACACACGTTTAGTGCAGCAGCTCAGCAAGGGGGAACCGTCGTGTTTATTCGATAAAGACCCGTGTCGAGTTGTGGCTGGATGGATCAGAGAGTTGTTGAATATATGTTGTTTTTTTAAGCTGTTTTTGTTGTTGCGTTAACAGCTACGATGTTACAAGATGCAACCACTCTGAGATTTCGATGCTTCTTTCAGTTTAGTCGTGTTGTCTTAGTTCTCTTGGCCGCTTTTGGGTCGACACAAAGTTTAGGAAACTATATTTGAAACAAACCACAATCCAAATAACAAATGGAACAATGGATGCATTTAGGACTGGGTGCATCCTAAGAGTTAGGACCATATTGGATTATTCCAAACTTCATCCCTCAATGCCAATGAGGGGGTGGTGTGTCCTTGTGTGGATCAATTCACCCGCAATTATTTTTTTCATTAAATGAATTAGTCTGAAAAAATCATAAACATGGGGCGAGGATCCCATCACAATCCCAATTTCCTAAACTACAAGGTGACATATTCAAGTCAGACCCCAAATATCAACCAGCATTTAAATCTGGCATCAGTATTGTGTAAGAACCCACAAGCGGGCTTATTGCTCAGGGCAACCGCTCACCTTCAAGTGAGTCCATTACACCACGCAGACCAAATACTGGAATACTTTCTAAAATGCTCCTCATTAGTCTTGCAGTGACACAACAAAGGGAAATAGGCTCAATTAAATGCACTCAACAAAAAACATTCATAAATCAAGTAGTTGTAAATTAATTATCTTTCCATTCACTTTTGCTCCAATTGTAAATCATATTATAGTGAAAACGTTACTTATTTAAAGTGTTGTTTTGCATTTTAAGTTTAAAGTTTCGGGTTTTGTCTGATAAACACAAAATTGGTTTTATTTTCCAACATTTGAAAATCAAATCATATCCTCCTGCTTCAAGTGCACCGTCATTTGTTTTATTAAAAGAGTTACATTTAATTCCTTTCTTCTTGCACTCCGCAGAGGCTCCTCTATGCAAATGCCTGCATTTCAAGTTTGTTTTCGGCTCAGGAGAATTGCGAATCTTTACCTCTGAGGGATGTTTTCGGTAACAATGGCCAAACCTATTTCTGCCTCGCGGCCCTTTTGAAGCTTTTTTTCCCCAAAGTAGAGGCCGTGTTTTCAATGATGTTGTTGTTAGCGCTGGTTAGCGAGGTTGTTGCGGGTGGTAATGATGGATGGATGGATTCATCCATCACCTAGTACTTTTGATTCACACTAATTAGCTGCAGCTCGGATGGAGGGTGGGGCTGGACAAGCAACTCAAATCAGCCCCAATCAGCCGGGGGGGGGGGGGTCAGCGCTGTGAGCGTAGCACCGGGCCGAAGGTTTGATAATCAGCAGCCCGACACACGTCGTGAGTATCGAGCACCAGTGTGAATCTCAGGCAGCAGCCTCCTCCCTGGACCTCCGGCGCCGCTCCTCCGGACTCAAACATGGGGGACAAAAAGATGAGGAGGCAATCACTGGCAAGGTCAGCCCGCCGTGCCGTAACCCATGAGGCTGTGAGTGCCCAGGCGGTCCTGATGGGCAGGTGTCACCTTGCATGGCAGCCCCTGTGGGGAGGAGGAAGGGGGGTGGGGGGGGGGGGGGGGGGGGGGGTGAATGACGTTTGTTCAGAAGACCAGAAACCTCTGAAAACATTCAGGGAGGTGGTGAGAACGAGATACAGGGAACCTCCGTGTGACGGGAGATTGCTGTTGTTTTGTCCCTGCTCGATGATGCCAAGGTTGCCCGGTTTGTTACCGACGGTGTGTGTGTGTGTGTGTGTGTGTGTGTGTGTGCGCGTGCAGGGGTTTGCTCTGGATGCCTGATTGCAGAGTTTTCTATTTGAAATGATGGAGCTTTTTACGACCTCGGCGATCTCCTCTCAGCACCGTGCTTTTGACCTTTGGGAATCCGCCTGTTTTGGAGGTCGACAGTTTTCAGTTCAGCGTGGAAGCTGCAGGTCGTCCTCCCACCTCTGACTCTGATCATCGGGAGGATGCTCTTTGTTTCTGCTGCCAGCAGTGATATCGCGTGGGCGCTGTTAGCTTCGGAGCGCGTTCTCTGTAATTTATCTCGACACTCCTCAATCCTCCGAGGATGTTACAATGGGGGAAGACGTAACAAACATCTAACATGCTCAGCCTTTCTGTAAACAAGAGAACTAGAAGTCTATTTCTGCTTTAAGTTCTTAGAAATGTCATGATGATGTGTAACTTCACTTGGATGTCGATTTATTACTAAAAGCTCTCTAATTGCCAAAGAAGCCCACTTAACTCGATACGGGGTAATTTCACCCCCCCTCCCCCTCCGTTGCACAAACTCGCCCGCTGTTGCAGCGATAAAGCTGTCATGTGAATGAAACCGACACGAGCAAAGACCAAAATGGAGGCCAGTACTTAGCATGGCGTGAACGCGGAGCCATCAAAGGAGCCCCTTCCGAGCACAATGGAGGCGTCACAGCTAATGGAATTGAGATCAAGTGCGAGCGGCGAGAGACTGGAGTCGATGGCGGCCCGGCGCCGCGCTCAGCCCCGGGCAGCCATCGCTCTGAACGCAGGCCGGGGTTAACAACCATCCGTGAATGCTAAGCTGCTCAAATTGCTCCTTCTGATGTTAAGTATCAGCCCCTGGTCTCGTCCCTTTTGCTCTTCCCCCCCCCCGACGCACGCTGCGGCCCATTAAGACCGAAAGGCTAATGTCCATCTGCCGCTGAATAGCCATCTTTTGAAGCCGGGCGCCGCCGTGCTTTTGTTCTTTAACACAAACAAACAAATGCCCCCCCCCCCCTCCCCCGATGTGTGTTTTGCGGCTCTCGGCGAAAGAAATTGAATTGTTGAGCTCAATGTTTCCGATACTTACTTTTGCCGAACGGCAAACGTGCAATTATCACCTTGCAGTCGGTGTGATTTATTCGGTCGGAGCCTCGCGGAACACTCAGAAACTCAGTTTGACGTTTTTAGACACTCAGACAGCGGAATCACAGTCGTTAACAAACACTGGTTTGGCTTTAAAACTAACAAAGGTTACCTAATGAAACTGGCGTCTTGCTGCGTTTCCACATTTGCATCAAATTAAAACGACCCCCTTTCAATATTTCTTTTCATCATGAAACAAGCTCCACCGGAGCGTTTTAGGGGATTGGATCGGGCTTTTTACCAACCGGGAAATACCATGAACACACCGAGAGGAGCCTTTTTATTGTGTGCAGCCGTGTCCGTGAAACAAATATAAACCTCTGTAAAATCATCTTCCTGTGCTGTGATTTAATCTGACAAGTCGACAGAGCTCATCCTCATTGACTCAAAGTGTGTGGGAGAACGAATCCCTGGAGACCCGCGGCTGGCTCAATGAATATGTATATATATACATTAACTCTTTAACCCTTTAGTCTGCGGCTTATTATCACTCTGCATCACTGCCGAGTTGTAACCGAGGGTGAAAAGGTCGAATCTCACCCCACAGCGCTTTGAGAGAACTTCATTCTACCGATTGAGGCAGCTATGTATTTCTTTAAAATACATCTCATAAATGTCTGATTGGACACATCCGGCAGGTGCAGCATCGCGGGAAAGGTCCCCCCCCACCTTTGAGAGCGAGAGACACCGACTGCGACAATAAACAACCCGGCAAAGACGGAGCGACACAGCGACCCGTTCATTAAAGGCGCCGCCCCCGCCGGGGCGAAGGAGCTGTTCATTAAGTCGCCACTCGAGGGCCGGGCAGAGATCAGGCTCTCACCTGCGCTGGGAGGGGGCCGCACTCCACAGATATTGCGTTGGGGGCTTCGTGGGGGCCCCGGGGTGAAACAAAGAAAAGCTAATAGTATCAATAAGTGATCATAAATAGCCTGGAGGACCTCCGCGGACTTTTTTCGTTCTCTGGTTTCAGTCCTTTAAACTTTTAGTTTTGTAAAAGTTAGCTCATTATAGAAGTAAAGGTAGAATAAGATACAAAATCGTTACATTGTTGCCATAAGGTTCTATAATGAGGAGACGATGATTGTAATGACATTTTAAAGATGATTCATTCCATTCGTTGGATTGTTTATAGATCGCAGTCAGTAAGTGCGTAAGAGAACACACGGATACAAATATGAACTCAATCAGCACTTATAACATTATGTTATGACACCCTTCGTGAAAGCACATACTTTCACCATCAGAATAGAAAAGTTGCAGTTAATTTTTTTATCAAATATTATTTCAAGAAACGAAATAACACAAACTTTCAGCAACGAGTTTTCAACTTTAAGATTTACTGTATTTAGTTTTCTTGGTACTCACTTGTCAGAGTGTTGAGACCAATGACACAGATATACATCACACCGTGTGCGATGTGGGTGTACAGACAGTTGTGCGTCTGTTAGTGGAGAGAGAGAAGGAGTCACTCACATTGTGATGTTTTTTACATTTACATTTTGGCTGCACAGGTCTGAGCTCTACGCGCATGCATGAAGTATTTACGTCTGAAGATTGGATTTGACTTCAGGCGTCATTAGCAAAAATCAAATCCGCTTTCAGTGACGCTTTTGGTTCAATAAAGTCGTGACACCGTATAAAGATATTATTATATTAATATATATTACAGTAGAGTGACGGCTGTTGATAATTCAGTCCATATATTTCTCCTAAACATGAGAAATGAAGGCGCCGCATGCCGTTTGTTTCTAGCGGTGCTGTCACACTGCATGCAAGATTGAAAAGTTAGCTGCTGGCTGCCGGAGCCACACATGGATTTATACGTTTACAGCAGCAAACATAGAAGAAAGAAGAAACTTCCTCAGACCAGGCGGGTTGAATATAACCGAGGTCTGAAGCTGGGGAGCGAGCCGAGCCAGATGGAAGTCTCTGAGAAGATAGCGACCATCTGGTGTGGATTAGATGCAGGTGCAAGGTGAGGCTTTCTGGTACCGGAGAACTTCTTCAATCGTCTTTAGGTTTCTTTTGTTTTAGTTATTCCTCCACTGCATTCTTCTCCTCTCCGCCCTCAGAACTCGACATCAGCTCTCAAGATAACATTCACTCCCTTTATCAGTTAGCGTGAAGGCGCCAAAGACCCAAGTTGCCTCTTTTCTATTACTGCATTAGAAATACAAACGTCACATTGATTTATTTTTCTCCAGAGTTAACGGAAACCAGCAGCACAAAGTGATTCTGGAGCTAAAGGGGCCCATTGTGGCGTATCGACTGAGCGCGTCGACGCCGCGAGGAGAGGAGCGAGCTCTGTGAGTGGCGGCGTCGCCTCGGCCCGCGGCGAGATCCCGTCCGCCGCATCATCAGCTGAGATCAGACGAAAGGCAGCGAGCCGCCCTCATCACCGACAATCAGGCCGCAAACGTGCTCCCGATCCTCCGCCAGGAGGGATTTGGGAAACTCATGCATGGTCAACGGCAGCTGCCCTCACGCACTGGCTGCCCACCAAGGGTCCAATCAGCCGCGGGGGCCCCCCCGATGATTTAATCAATTACTTATGACTTTAATGTGAGGGGAAAAGTGAAGCTTCCCAATTAGTTTGATTCCTCCCCCACTAGCGGAGTGATCGGCTTCCTGATAACACCCTGCGAGTGCTTTAATCGATGCTGAGCTCCAGCTGAGAGGGGATGATTGGGTTAAAACGGTTTTCCGCTTTTGTTTTTAGCGGAGAGAAACATTAATTCCAAATAGCGCGTGTCAATTCAAGCCAATGAATAAAGGAAGAAATGAGGACGAAGCCACGAACATCACAGAAGGAAAACGCTTCTTCCATGAAAAAGTTCCAGTAACTTCCTAAAGATTGCAAATCCAGGGACTGTGTTTTTTCATTTACTGACTGTAACTGAAGGGAGTGGTGCATTTGTCTGGGATTACTTCCCGCTGGGGAGTAATTTTCATTTGGTGCGGTGTATGAACATCTTATCCTTTGAGGCAAAGCCCTCCTGTTAAACCCAACACTCCCCCAGAGCTGTTTGAGGACTTTCAATCGCTGCTCTCAAATATGTTGTTGTAGCGATGTTTGCTGCACTTCCTGTTACTTACTTCCTGTCTCTGCCTCGCGCCAATGGGTGACATTTTTTATTTGCCACTTGCACGCGCTCCGCCGTGGGCTGCCAACGCGTTCCGCATCACGGACGCCGTCGGAGGAGTCTGTGAAGCCGCTGTGTCGTCCTTGAAGATGCATTACAGGCTTTTCCTCCGGAGTGAACAGGCAGTAGAGGCTTTGACGGGTTTGACTAATTGACGCTCGCATGATGTGGATTTCTGCTTTAAAGGCATCAGTGAGTGTTACTAATGTAACTACGGGGCGTTTTTCTAATTCAACACATGGGGATCACAGCCTGTGCAGTTATGTTTCAGCCAAATGCTGTGGACGTCGTGAGGCGGGTGTCACTCACAAACTCCTTGTATGTTTGACATATTTTGGCAATAAATGTTTCCTGATTCCTGAACTCCAGATTAGAACGCTATTGTCACCTAACAAAACCGCCTGTGGTCCAGGACTCGAGAATGAATGTGCTATTAGGAATTAAGAATAAATAATTCATGAAATGATGAAGTGAAATCATGGAGGTAAACTGGTTGATTGCAAGGCTGTGATTTATTAAACAGCCTTTTGCAAATTCTGAAGGACTTTCTTTATGCTCATCGGGCTTGTTGTGTGGTACTCACCTGCAGCCTAAAAGCACACCGTCTCCTGTTTATTTACATCTCCACGTTGTAACCTAACCCGGCTCTTTTGTCGCCCAGGTCCGTGGGGACGATGCATGGGCAGCGACTGTGGCCCGGGAGGCAGCCAGAGCCGGGCGGTCTGGTGCGCCCACGTGGACGGCTGGACCACGCTGCACACCAACTGTGACCAGGCCCAGCGCCCCTCCAACCAGAGGAACTGTTTCCGCGTGTGTGACTGGCACAAGGACCTTTACGACTGGGAGCTGGGCGCCTGGAATGCCTGCGTGCCAGTTTCGGCGAGGACCGTATGGACCTCGCGGCCGTTCGCGTGCAGCGGAGGCGAGGAGGGCATTCAGACCCGGGAGGTGCGCTGCATGCTCAAAGCGGACGCGTCCCCAGCAGAGGATGCCATCTGCGAGTACTTTGAGCTCAAGCCTCGCCTGGAGCAGGATTGTTTGATCCCTTGCCCTCGGGACTGTGTGCTCTCCGAGTATTCGCCGTGGACGTCCTGCTCCAAGACCTGCGGCACGGGCCTCAGGAACCGAGTCCGGAGCGTGCTGGTTCCGCCGCTTTTCGGCGGCGCGGCCTGTCTCAACCTAACCGAGTTCCAGTCCTGCAAAACGGGGCCTTGCACGGGTCCGGAGGGCATGTACAGCCTCAGGGTGGGGCCATGGAGCCCCTGCGCCCTCCCGCAGACGCGGACGGCGCGCCAAGTGAAGCGCAGGAAAGGCAAAGGCCAGGGGCTCCGGGAGCGGGCCGGGGTCAAAGACCCGGAGACCAGAGAGCTCATCCAGAAGAAACGCACCAGGAACCGCCTCAACCGGCAGGAGAGCCCCTTCTGGGACATCCAGGTGGGCTACCAGACCCGGGAGGTGACCTGCATACACCGGAATGGGAGCGCCGCAGGTCGCAAGTGAGTGGCCACATTTCTATGTTAATGTGACATCAAGTTAATTTGATTTCTTTTCATTCCTTTCGCTCAGCACTTTTATATGCCCTTTCAATTTCATTGCCTGGGTGAGGGTGCAACACTCATTTTTAAATGAGGCAATTATCTTTAATGTTCAGCAGAGGTAATGCATTTTATTGAATCTAAATTAGTCTGATTTCATCGTCAACATTTCCAGCCACCTATTTATTTTTGTCACCGGCGAAACTGCTGCACTTTTCCTAGGACTCGTAGTCGTCCTCGATTGGGAGCATTTCTAAGAAGAAATTCGTCCTCCTGAAAGCTCTTTTTTTCTCGGTGACGGGAGGCGGCCGCGTGTCCGTCAGCGCTCTGCAGCGGCGCATCCGATGTCAGCCACGCCGGATGGAAGCGGCAAAGCCACTCACTTTGTGATATCAATCACTCTTTAAAATAATGCAGTTTTCTCCATTCTGTCTTCTGGTTTGGAGTGGATGTGTTATAGAAATGATAATAAGTTAAGAAGAGTGTCACTCAAAATGACTTTGCTTATTAAGAAATGTAGTCAAATTGCTATAGAATTAAATAATAACAGGAAGCTTTGATTATATAATAACAGGAGCTTTGTTCTATGTAACTTTACAAATTCTAGAGAAGTCAAAGAACCGGTTTACTCAAATCATGAAATAAAGAAAATTAATTCAGAGAATAAATGTTTAGACTTTGACATCTTTTTTCACCGCCAACATTTTCAAGTCGTGGATTCAGACCTTCTGTGAGCACCGCTGTTGTCCCCATGTGAGTGCTTCCGTTTGTAGTGCCGGTTACCCGGCGTCCCATCCAGCCCGGCGCCGTGACATCATTACAGCTGCGAGCCACAAAGCCTCACTCATCAAAGAGCTCTCCATTCCCTCTCATTTCTCCGCAGAAGTCTCCGCTTCAAGTGTAGATCAAACCGTTTCACTTCCAAGAAATGGATGAGCCGCCAGCAGCAGCAGAGAACGTCAAACACCATGTTTTATTAGTTTTTAATAGCCGCTTAAACCTAAAGAAATTAAGTTTGAACAGCCGAAAACAATTATTTGTATTCCATTTAGAAAACGCCATGACAGTTCCATGTGGCGGCCGTCCATTTTTCAGACAGCTTCCCGTCTTGAAGTCACGTGTTAACCGCGCAGCTGGTTTGTCTTAAGAAGCTCTTCCCCGCGGATCCATCGTCTCTTGTCCTCGGTTCCCTCGACTGACGGTAACTCGAATGTCACCGTTCCTCCCGAGGGAACGTGAGGATCTGAGGCTCTCCAGGAAGGAGCCTGCGACGATGTCCGTGAAACACGCCACGCGTGTAACACGCGACGGTCCTCCCAAGATTTGATCTATTATAAACCAAATCCATTCATTAATGCTCTGCTGACGCAGAGCTCGCAGTAGTGACTAGGTTCACGTATTTCAGAGGAACCGTGAAAACATCCCCCCCCCGCCCACCGCTCTTATGCCCTCAGGAGCATAAATATTAATCCTTGGCTTGTTTACGTCTTGCCCTGAAATATTAATAGTTGTTATTGCCACATTTGTGAGGAAATAAAATGGAGCAAACTTCCCATTGAAGACATAACCTAGAACATCTTCCTCACTTCATTTCCAATTTAGTTTGATGAACATCTGTCGTCGAGCTTTTGTCCTCCTCTTGTCTCCGACAGGGCCGCCTCCTCCTAACCCAATTAAGCTTGCATCATATTTGTTAATATTTCCACCGTGGCACGTTGCATCATTGCACTGAAGGAGCACCACAGGGGTGCGCTCCTTTTCTTTCATCCTTTTGTTTTGCCCATTTCCTCTCAGATGTTTTTCATTGTTGTCTTTAATCACTTGACCCGCGCCGAATTCTCGTGTCTCGTGACCATTTCAGGAAGTACCAGTGTTGGAATGGGGCCATTTCTGAGCCCCTTTCAGTCCACTGTGGCGAGTCACTGTAAAACCTACAGGCATTTTCCAGACATCATCTTACTTATTTAAATAGGGAATGATTGTGTCCTCATTCTGTCCGAATGACCGAGATGAAGATATAATGACTCCTTCTCAGCAACTGTGAAACCTCCACCGAAACGCTCGAGTATGAACACAACCATCGAGGAAGACTCAAAAGATCCAGATGCAGGAAGGGGGGGGGAAATGGGTCATTGGCTGCATTAGAGGCTTTTCTTCTCTTTTTTTTTTTTAAAACACAACAATCTGAGACAGTAAATCCAGCCATCACCCTCGATGCATCACGTTTAAATCCCCCATTGTTTTCCTCCGATGCCAAACCAAGCGCGCTTGAGGAAAATCTGCGCGTCGCCTCGCTATCCACTTCAGAGACCGCCGAGGTGTTTTAATCTGCAGAGACACAGGAGTTAAAGAAAGAGAGCAAATATACGCAGCTCACGCGTCTCCTCATCTACACCAGAAGCCTGAGTCGCTGGAGGTGAAGTGTGGCGGCAACATCTAAATGAGAGGTTTCTAAATGAAGCAGAGCCGTAATTAGCGCTAATGGCTCGTCAGCTGCGACGCCCCCCCCGGGGGGGGAAAGACATCCAGACTGGGGAGAGGAGAGCGTTCGGCTTTCGTGAGAAACAAATCTCTTTAACGATTCGGAAGGAGCCCGAGGAGAGGACCGGTTATTTGTCACATCTAAATGTCATTTGGATGATCAAAAGATGTGTGTGAGCGATGGATCACGGGGTTAAATGTCCGTGATGCGTTTCTCCCACCTTCCCCTCTCTGAGCAGGTGTTTTGTTGGCCGTGCTCAATGGTCCTTGAGCCTATGAAGAGTTGGTTTTGTCGCTATAACTAAACATTCTTAAAAATGTTCTTGAGAAGATCAATACCCGTCCGATACTTGTACGTCACGCGCTAATTGGACAGCCAGCAGCCGATTAGCGTAGCTTAGCATTAAGACGGGAAGCAGGATGCCTCCTCACTGTGTCACATGCTGTATCTTCTTTGTTTAATCTTTTAAGCCTAAAAAAAACACATCATTATGGGCTTGACTATTTCTTATTTTGGTGCAGTGACTTCCTGTGGACTATCACATGTGTGGCCGGTACCCGAGGGAACTGGTGAATAAAAATGGTACTTTGTGTTGCCCCCCCCACAAACCTCATCCTTTCCCCTTTCCCCAGCCTGTGCGCCCCGTGGGACCCGCCGCTGACCATGCGGCCCTGCGTCCTCCCCAAGGACTGCCAGCTGACCGACTGGGCCGAGTGGGGGCCCTGCTCCAAAACCTGCCTGGACCCGGCGTCCCCCGTGGGCGCCCGCACCCGCAGCAGACAAGTGGTCCAGTTCCCCGTGGGCGAGGGGGCGGAGTGCGCGGCGCTGGAGGACTCTGAGGCGTGTGAACCTCAGGGGGAAGGTGTGCCGCCCTGCTCCAGGTGAGTGACAACCTCCCCCCCCCCCACCACAGGGACATAATTGCATGTTAGGTGGTGATAAAACCTTCCTCTTTGGTCCCGGCGTGGTTAAAACCCGTTTGCCGCGCAAAGCCCTGTGCGGGGGTTCGTTCTGAGGGCCAATAACGCTCAGGAAAGAATACAGTCACGGCATTCAACCTGACTGAGGCTGCACACGCTGCATGTTGGTTCCCCCACCAAGCTCATTTGTTCTCCCGGCTCGCTCATGGGTGTGTGTCTGTGTGTGTGTGTGTGTGCGTGCAGGAGGCAGCATAAGGAGATAGATTAGGATAAGTGCTTGGGATGGAGCCAGACGCAAAGTAGAGACAAATGGAGAGAGACGGGAACAATATCTGAGTCCTGCAAACTCTCTTCCACACGCACAAGATTCAAAGGGGCCTTTATTCCCTCGGTTTCATCCCGTTTCATCTCTTCACAGCTGTAGCCAATACAGCTGTGTTAAAAGAAACCCAAACACTCTCCAGCATGACTCTCATCTTTAAGAGAGTTTGGCTTTCTTTTTATAGACGTTCCTTTTCTTTAGAAAACAACTTCACAGACCAAAATGTTTGATTCTTGGTTTCCTCCCACTGCTTTTGGATGTCCACAGACACGTTGTAATGTCCCAGCTGTGGCAATAATAGAATAAATACTCATGACATATATTCATGTACAGAAGTCAGAATAAATGCTGAAGTGGCGGTTCAAGTGTCCATTAACTGTCCACGTTCCCGTGGTTACTGCACGCACTCCATTACACTGCAAAGTGCAGCTCAGAAAAAATGATGAATAGATTGTAACTACGCAACACACCTGGTACTTTGACTGCGCGTTACAGCCCACGCATGACAGCCGTGTTCTCGTCCTCCGTAGCTACACCTGGAGAAGCACCGAGTGGAGCGACTGCCGGGTCGACCCGTTGCTGGGCCAACAGGACCGTCGGCGTGGCAACCTGACGGGGCTCTGTGGGGGAGGCCTGCAGACCAGGGAGGTCTATTGCGTCCAGGCCAACGCCGAGCTTCTGAAGTACCTCGACAACCTCCGAGAGAAAGACCAAGGTAGGAAAATAAAAACAAATAAAAGTCGCGCAGCATTGATGCTCTGATTTCCCGAAGTCCCCCGATGGCAGGCCTCAGTGTGTGGAGGAGACCGGGATCCTTCTTCTGAGGGGGATGCAACAAAGTTTAATCCACTAAATCCATATTTACTATTTAAATACTAGAACTGCGAAAACAGGACTCAACTTTTTTGCGCGGCAAGGAATTGACCCAAACTGAAGCAGGAACTCCAATCCGATCCATCTTTTTGGGAGTGAGGATCTGATATCAGCATCCGTGCACGTCTGCGTTGGGCCTCGACTTGAACTGCAGCCGACGTGTCAAAAGTGTCCCAAACAGACAGTTGGTTTAGCATTATTCCGTGTCTGTATCGCTTGGGGTAGGAAACGTTTTAGGGAATAGTAGATTATAACAACGATATACATTTTTTAGGAATTCTTCTTATTCTGTTCTCACTGAACATATGTGCATTATTTAGGTTTAAGGAGGAATCCCTTTTTTTCACTATTTCTTCCAGCCGCTTCTTTTTGCTGCAGGTTTCATAATTGATTACCTCTGGCACAGCGGATGTCATAAGAGCTGCAGCGTCCTGGTGTAATGGATGCAGATAATTGCATCTCCAGTACCGCAACAGACATAAGCCTACGTGTTGATTGGTCCAAATGTAAAACGACACTCCAAATATCATTTGCATTTATAGTCGTTGTAAACGGCACGTTTTTTTTCCCCCCGAAATATCCTCCCGTGGCTTCAGCGACTGCTTTAACTTCTCTCTTTGAACATCCTGTCCGCCGCCACTCTCTGCTGGTAAACCAAAGCGCGAATCGTTAAGAGCGAGGATTTGTCTGCTCGCGTTTCTCGCTGCGACACCTAGTCACTGGTCACGAGTGCCGAGGCCTCCATTTCTGATTTCTTTTCGGGCCAGCTTAAAATCAAAGCTGCACTCTTAAAGTTAAATAAGTTAAACCGCTAAATACGTTAGGCGAGGCCGGGCTTATGGAGAGGTGAGACACCCGCTCGCTTCAAACGTGACACGAGACACAAACCTCCGAGCCAGAAGTCCACTCAACTCAATCTGAAGGGGTTAAGTGTAATCTGTGGATTCATGGAGATATCAGCCGATAAGACTCGGACGTCATTTTGTTTTTTCGCTGCATTATCCAGTCCGTCATTATGTTTCACGCAATAATCCCCGCGGATAACTGGGCACATGGAGCCAAGGTCGTTGCTACAAGTTAAAGATAACACTTGAATCCCCACTGAAAGGATGTAATGACGTTCTAATGGGTTATTTCCTTGACCCTTCCAACACTTTTTCACCACAGTTGATTAAAATATGATTTTCCAGTAGTCCTGCTGAGAAACAGGCCACCAGGCCACAAACATACCATGGGGACAGAGGCAATAACAATGAGCAGTTTAAATAGACCTTTCAATAATGATGTTGCCAATTTCCTTCCAGGGAAAAGGTAATAAAAACAGTAACTGATTAAAGGTGTGAATAATTACATATTCCAAATATTAAAAAATATGTAATATCATGGTTAAAATAAATACAATAGCTCACTATTTATTCTTATCTTAGCAGGTGACAGGGTCAATAAAAATTATGGATTTGAGTGAAGAAATCTATAGATTCAAGAGTCATTTCTGTTTGTCGACTCATAATTTCAGTTGTATTGATCTCGGGAGGCTGTCGCCCGTCTCCTATCGATACTGTAACCAAAGTCAACACAACCTCTGAGACGGATCAATCGGGCTCTCACGTCTAACCCGGATGCATTTGTCCTCCTTGGGTCTTACATCCCCCGACCCCAAAAGAGCCGGTGTCCCGTGGTTCATTTCACGTTAAATACTTTCATTCCTGTGTCGGTCTAATCCCCATTTTGACGTTTATTTCAGGTTTTTTTTCTGCTGGCTCCGAGACAGGAAGGTGACGTCATCGCTCTTAATCCCACTCACAAAGCTCTCATTGGCTCGGCTGTTTTCCCAACGAGGGAAATAGCCGTCAATGAGCACCAGAACAATTAGAATCGTTGGCTATACACACTGCGGCATCATGTGTGAAGCTAAAGATCCAAGCAATCTAAAATATGATGTTAGATGATGCAAGACATTTTAACCTGCTAGTTACTAATAATACTACTAATACTACTAATACCACTAATTGACAAAGCGAGCATTAGCTTGCTAATAAATGATCAGACTGAAGATAATCAAAAGCATTGTTTAATAGCAATGTAAATGGAAAGTATAGTATATAGATACTATATATATATATAGTATATTTTAAAGATGAACCTCTGACATACTGTAAATTTCCAGTTTAACTTCTTTAGTAACTACTTCAAAAAAGTTATTCTCCTTCTATTCCATAAGTACTTTTATTGTTTTATTGTACTAAAACATTGTTTTATTTACCTCTGATTACCTGCTTATCATCGGAAATCAAAGATGTCTGTTATGTTACCAAGATGTAATCCTGTAATACATATTGTATGATCTAAAAAAGAAGGTTCCATGTGTACTTTATCCAGTAAGTTCTAGAACTGGTGAGATAAGACAGCAAATGCACCTGTAAGGAAACCGGGGCCATTGTACCGGTTTGGACGCCCATCACCTCCGAAATGTACTGCGTGACTCCTGTGTGTTAGTTTTTGCACAAACACATGTCGTACAAATACATTCACAAAGTTCTTATCTTCTTGGCACAGGATTTCTTTCCCATCTGTGGGGGAGGGAGGGAGGTGGGGGGGGGGGTAATCTCCCAGCATACCACTGAGACACGGAGGAAGTCAGTGGCTGAGTGAAGTTTGATGCAGCCAGCGCTCTCTTCCTCTGTCATTATCACCATGCTAAAGGGCTACGAAGGAGCCCTCGGGCTGAGATCTGGAGTCAGCTTAGCACCTCCTAAAGCTCAACCTTAATCTTTACAGGGGAGTAACTCCCATCTGACCCGAGATCAGTATCGCGGGCTTACCGACCTCATGCCGCACTTCCTGCGTAAATGTGGGTTTCTGCCCAGCTGCTGCAGCCCGCGGAGCCCCAAATCTCCCAACCCTGGGGGAGTTGACATTTCTGGTCCCCTTTGCAAGTGTTTGAGAAGAAGATGGACTCAAAAGCCCGTTGAAGGTGCATCAGGGAGGGGGTTTGATGAACACGCTCAAGTTCAGACCGACGTTTGAGAAATGTCCCGTGAAGTTACGTGATGGGAAAAGAAACGTCAATCTGTAGGGGGGAGCTGCTGTCAGGACGTGGTTAGCCTAGCTTAGCATTAAGCTTGCCATCAGTCCCAACAATGGTTTAAAAAGAAAATAAAATCTTCCAAGATTTTAAGACATTTGCTTATTCGTTATGTGGACAGAAATATAAAAACAGCAACTTTTGGAGTTATTTTGTGACCAACGTCTCCAACCTGAAGGCCTGTGGCTGGAGACCCAGCTGTGTGTGTGTGTTTTCGATTGTGCCTCTGCCCCCCCCCCCCCTGAGTGCGCGTAGCTAATAGCGATATCTCCCCTGTAATTGCAGCGGGTCAGACCCAAAGACAGCAGAAGCCTAGCGTCCCCCCTCTCCTCTCCATCACCTTCCAGATTACAGGTAGGTGCTTTTAGTCACGCTGATAACGAAGCTCCAGCCTCTCCATCTGCTTTACGCCTCCCGGCTCCCATTTATTCCTTTCCACCTTGCCATTGTCACTCTCCTCTTCTTTCTCCTTGTTTCCTCTCCTCTATTTGTCCCCCCCTGCTCCTTGGCTCTGCTTCTCTCCTCCTTGTTTCTTCTCCTATGCTAACCTCTTCCCTTGTCTCCTCTCCTCCTTTCCTCCTGTACTTCTCATGTTTCTTTTCCTTTTCTCTTTCTGTCCTTCTGTTCACTTCGTATGTTTCCATCTCTACAATCTTCTTCTTTTCTCTCCTTTTTTCTCCTCATTTCTCCCCACCTATCCTGTATTGTTGTTTCCTCCCCTCCCTCTCCTTCCTTCCAACCTGTCTCCTTACTTGTGTCCTTTCCTCGCCTTCCTTTCTTCTGTACTTTCTTTACTTAGTTTCTTCTCCTCTATCTACTGTATCCTCTCATTTCTGTTCACTGAACATCTATTTTTGTTCCGTCTCCTCCTCCTCTTGCCTTCCTTCCTTTCATCTCTTGTCCTAACACCTATCCTTGTCACCTCTCATCTCCTCGTTTCTTCCCGTCTCCACTCTTCTCGTAACCCATTTCCTTCTCTCCTATGCTCTCCTTTCCTTCCTCTGTCCTTACTCTCTCCTCCTACCTCCACTGTTTTCCTCTCATCTATCCTTGTTTCCCCTCTTCTCGTAATTTCTAGTTTCCTAGTCTCCTCGTTCCTTAATCCTCTTTTCTCAGCCTTCCCTTTTTGAATGTAAAAAAAAAAGACCTTAAATGAAAATAACACAAGCAACAATAACAATGATACTTCAGACGTTGATTTTAGCAACACTTTGAAGGTTGTTCCCAGCGCTGTGACGTTTTAGATCTGTGATGACGTTAACGCTACGCGACATGACAGCACACACTGCGGCTCTTTTCCCAGACTGCTCCGGATCGCTGCCAAATCCAACAAAGGGACAAGTGGTATTACAACAAAGTTCTGTATCCTCCCATAAAAATCTGGGCAGATGAGTTGAAGCTTTGTTCCCCCACGAGCACAATACGGATGGCGAGGCGCACTAGCGTGGGAGATCTCTCCCTCTGTTGTCACTCCAGCACGGGAGAGAAAATGGCTTCACGGCGTAGAATAGTGGGGGCTTCTTTTCCTCTCTCCTCGGTGGGTCCTCGGCGCTGTATTCCCAAGTGGATTGACGTTGAGAGATGGAAGTCGGTGTAGTGCACCAATAAGAGGAGGATTAACGATGGCTCAGCAAACTTCCGTATTTGACTTTCAGTGTATGTGTGGGAGGAATTAACCTTCTTGCATTTCAAAAGCCCCACTTGCCTTCTTCCCCTGTACAGTTCTCAGGGATTTATGATTCAGCTCTACTGACTGTGTGAGACTTTAAGCTCTTAAATGCCTCGTAGGAAAAGTGAAGGGTTTCTCTTTTCTTTTTTGTGTGACTCATTAAGTATCCTCCAGGAAAAATCTGTTTTTACAGATACTTTACAGAGAAAAGGTTCATACATGGACTTATTGCTAACGTCCGTGCCTCCTCGGAGCGTTAGTGTAACACAAAGGGCGGATTTCCCTTTGTGTGTGTGTGTGTCTATTTTCTCTCTTCTGTTTCTGACTTAAGAACTGGTGAATGATTTCATCTGTGAGAACACGCCAGGATCATTTAAAATCAGTGGTTCAATGTTGTGACCCGAAGGCGGAAGTGGACCGCTACGCCTTGTTCTAAGGAAGGAATGAAACAATTCGGGGTTTCACTTCCAGGTGAGTTAGAATGTCCCTGTCAGTCTTCTGTTGGCTGGCGGTGGATCGTGTGGTAAACCACGGCGAGCAGTGGTGCAGTTCAGCCTCTGTGTTTTCCACCGATTGCAAAATGAAGAACCTTCAATTGATTGATTGAACCTTGATTCTGCCAATTATTTTTGTTTACCTTAGAACTATTTAGTCCAAATGGACACCAGAAGGTTTTTCCATTAGTATTTAATGTGCATATTGGAATGTAATCTGATTCTGGAGCGCAGCTGCTTTGTGTGTGTGTGTGTGTGTGTTCAGCTGGAAAAGGGTTGATAAGTGTCGGGCGCATTGCGCAGCTTCGGGGCGGCGGATTGAACCTGTCTGCTGAGTGAGCAGGAGTCCCTCTTATCACCAAGAACGACCTGGAAGCGCCGAGGTGGCGCCTTGTTGGATTAAAGCAATTATAGGTCGACATTTCGGGAAACCTGCTTGACGAGAGTCAGATGGGAGGATTTGTAAACTTTCTTATCTCGCTTATGAAACAGCAGCTTGTTAGTTGATTTTATTTACCCACTAGCCTCAATTATTATAAAAATGATTGTACAAGCGGCAGATAACGTGTTCGTTGGTGAGCTTCAAAGGGGCTGCTAAGCAAATGTTTTAAAACCTTTGGAGGCCCAAACATTTTTAATTTTTTATCAAAACGCCAGAGCTCCGGCTCCCGCCTCCTCACATCGCCCATCAACCCGTCGCCGTCTAGTACCCAATGAAGACAGAGAAACATGGACGCGCAGCTCTGGAAGATACTGTAGCGCGACTGGAAAAAATGGCACCAACTTACATATTTTATCTGCATGTATTAATACATAAACTCTGCATCCTCTGAAACTCTCATCACATTTATTTATCGCTCAGAAATTAATCCTGAGCAGTTGTCACCGGGAGTGTTCCTCACCGGGAGTCTTCTTAAGGAAATGGTAGCACGAGAAGGTGCCAAATTACACCTCGTCAGACACCAGCCAAAAAATAGTCAGTGTTGTCTTGAACCGTCTGTGCGGTTTCATCCTCTCTGCCGCCTCCGGTGAGACCGAGGATCCACAACCTTCTGTGCCGCTCAGAGATCATCTTTGCTAATTTATCATTCTGACACGCCATAAAAACAAAAAAACAGACAAAGAGATAATGTCTTCTTCACGAGCATGTTTTCCTCCACCACCCCCCACACACTCATCTGCTCTCTGTGGGGACCCTCCTGCCTGGAATCAAAGTAAATGAGCCTTGTTTCCGTCTCTTCGGAGTGTGATGCTGGTGAAAACGTCCTCGCATTAAGACGGAATCGGATCAAAGCAAAGAGGGTTTTTCTTTTTTTCATGCGTTTCTTTTCTCCGCGCAGCCTCCCGCCCGGTGGAAAACAAGATGTGCAAGGGTCCGATCCCCAACCGGTCCCAGCTGTGCCAAATCCCCTGTCCCATCGACTGCGAGGTGTCGCCCTGGGGGGCCTGGGGGCCCTGCACCTTTGAGAACTGCGAAGACCAGGCTGGAAAGAAAGGTACACAGACAGTTAATGTGATTCATCTTCACTACCCCAATCTTTATCTGTCACTAGAAGTGTTTGATGTGTTTCCTGGAAAACACACACACACACACGCGCTCTGTGTTCATTTCTTTTTTCGGCCCTGAAGTAACGATGATATAAATGTTCTAAATGGAGTGCATTACGTGTCGCTGGCTCGTCCTTCTGAAGTTACTCGGTGATAAACAACAATAACCCTTTCTTTTAATTCCTTTGCTCTTCTCGCCAGTTTCTACCAATGTAGTGTAACTGATGCCTAATTCATTGTAAAGCATAAGTACTTTCATCACACTCTAAGAGCTATGGTTGTAAAACGCTCAATCGAACACTCTGTATTAGCTGGAGAACTGTATAAACATATTATAGAGTCCGAAAGCATTCATGAATATGCATCCTTCATTATACAAAATATCATTATAATTTGTATCAATAAATAATGTTTAAGTGCCTGTAGTAGGAGCAGGACCTCTTGTTAAAAATACATAGGAAACATGCCATTACTCTCAGTGGCACTGCAGAAACATTAAAATTCATTTGTTATTATACCATTTATTTATTATTGAAGGCAAACTCTGATAAATCTGATGTGATATATGAGAGAGAAGACTTGAGTGGTCAACGCCATGAAAACATCTCACCGTGACTCGAGTCGTTGGTCACATGTGCATTACGCATTATGTCACTTGGCCCTGGAGCGAGGTGGGCGGGGCTAGAGGAGCGCCCGCCCGCAGCTCGTCCCGCGTGGGGAAATCGTCGAGGTTTCTCCTCATTAGTGTTAATGAGCTGTTTCAAGCAGGCGGCCATCAAACCGAGCCAAGCTAATCATCAGCATCCATCATCTGATCCTTTAATTAAGTAAAAGCACCAGTGTCACGGTTTAAAATGACTCCATTGCAGGTATAATTGCCGGATCCGACATCATTCGACAGAAAGTGCACAGTAAAAACACCAGGTGGTCATTTTGATACAAATGTTTACGCCAATGTCTGCATTTCAACTGTAGCGTCATTTCCCCTTCAAACGCGACCTGTGATTCTAAATGTAGATTAGTTCTCGCTCTCAGTCTTCATGGTCGTTGCAGGTTTCAAACTGAGGAGACGGCGGATCACCAATGAGCCGACGGGGGGGCCCGGTAACTGCCCCCACCTGGTGGAGGCGGTGCCGTGCGACGAGCCCCGTTGCTACGACTGGCGGCTGGTCGGCCTGGACCGCTGCGTCCCCGGCGACGGGATGCCGTGCGGCGCCGGCGCTCAGCTGGCACTGTTCCGGTGTGTCAACGGCAATGGTGAGCGGGGGGGGGGGATCCCTACATGCTGCTTTTTGACCCAATAGGAATCCATTACCCGTCGCACAACGGATGTACCTGAAGAGATTCTTCCCCCCCCACTGATAAAGCTTTCCCACTTTAACGCTCGCTTGACTCAGCTGCGTCTCTCATTACAGCCCTTCTCGCCACGCGCAATTAAACGCCGCTCTCTCTAAATCAGATCAATCCTCCGTGGCCGCAGGTCTCGGAATGTTTTGTGCCTTTTGCTGCTGCTTATTTTTACTGCGCATGTAAATATTAAAGAGTTCAGAGATGCTTCTCGATCGCCTTCAGGTTGTGGACAAATATTAAAGAAAACCAAGAACACATTATTGATTTGTATGACTTTTCCAGTAAGGTGGGGATTAAATACCGTTTGTATTCGCCCTCCGCTCCCCCACGCGCTCAGTTAATACTCATTTTACGACCCTGCGAGGCGACTTTGTTCACCTTCTCTGCGCCGCGGTGGCCGACTTCCTTCCTGACGTCTCCCATCGTCCACCAGTGGGGAACTGACTGCAGGTATTTGCTGAAGTTGCCCTGCAGGACTAACGGAAACTCCGCGCAGTTTCTTTTTTCCTGCCCCGACTTCGGTTGATTGATTCCCTCACAACATACGCTCCCTCATCTGATGAAAATTGATTTGTTCTGTCTGGATTTCTCCCTCCGCTTCTCGCCTCAGAGGGTTTTTGCTGCCGTGTCAGCCGTGTATATTTCTCTGCGTGCGTCCCGTCGCCAGGCGTGAAAGAAAAGGCCACGCAGCCATCAGGCGAAGGTCGATACCAACGTCACCGAAACTGTCTGTCGGTGTTCCCGACTGCCGCCCACTTATAGGCAGGGGGGCCGGTCCTCCTCTGCGCACGAGGCGTGGAGGTCCCCCCCCCCCCCCCCCCCCCCCGCCCCTCCATCCTTCCCTCCCCTCCTTGTGACACTGAGAACTGCTCGCCTCCCTTGTCACTTCTTATTTTCATGCCTTCTCAGTTCGGTCATGATTGGTTCACTGCGCATCCGTCGGATTGACTTATCTCACTGCAGCGGTCGGGCCTCCGGTCGGACTCCCGAGGCTCGAGCTCTTCTACTTCGGCTTGAAATTTCAATCCAGCCACTGGGCGGTTTACATTTTGCCGCATGCATCTCTTACAGGAGGAGAAGTGCTCACTGCTACGACGTGGAGGGAGACGTGGGTTCATACAAATCCACTTACGGCTGATGCTCATCAATAAAAAATTGAGAGTGTGTAGAAATGTGGGAATCCTGCGTGAGTTTTCTCTTCCCAGGTAGTGTCGAGATTGGCTCGAGTGAAGAGGGCATCGAGATGAATGTATAATATATGACATTAAAAGGGTCATAATCTACTGTCGTACCAAATATGAAATACATAAGTCCAATATTTTGAGTTATTTCTGCGCTGACTGCGTAGATCCAGGAATACGACTCATGTCAGTGGTTCACAGTCTGTTGGATGTTTGTGGTGCTCCGGTTTGGAGGCTTTATGGTTTCATTAATGCGCTCTGTGATTTAACCAACTCTTTAGGATTTAAAGCTGCACTATGGCAATTTAGCACCCCGAGATTCCAATGTCCGACGTAAATACTAGCTTTAAAATCTTCGAATGAGTCCTCACGCTGCAGAATGTGTTGCATGATTGTTTGAAAAGGGAAGCTGGATCCCTCGTTTCAGGACACGCTCCCTCTGTGCTTTCTAGCAAAATGTCCTTTTTACTGGATGTTTCACATCTTCACTCTTTCATGGCGGATTTGTCGATACTTGAACCAGTTTGGAAACCATCCTTCCTCTGGGAGAACACACGTCCACCAATTAAGACGAGCAGCTGCTCCGATCGCCGTCGTGCCAAAGTGTAATTCAGCGGCGATGATGTAATTCCTGGTCGGGTTTATTCTCATTGCCAAAGTTATCACCTAGTAGTTCATCATCTGGGGAATAAAATCAACATGTGTCGACATCATTGGAAGCTTCAGATGATCTTCTGGAGAGATTTAGGTTTTGGATTCCATCTCCACTAGTGAAAATATTAATAATAATACCTTTCATACATCTTGGTGACGTTAGTGTATTGTATTTTAATAAAACAGTACTATAAAGTTAATTATTTGCACTCTGGGGCTAATACAATGTGCTAATATCAGTGCAGTTCTATCACAAGACAGTTCCTTGGTACGATCGGATACAAAAACGTCTTATGAACATCCTGTGATATAATACCTGGAAACACAGATGGTATTGTCTCAGTTACAACCCATAAACACATATGGGATTTTAGAATGGTAATAACCATTAAATAAATATACAAACAAAGCCACCTGTCTCAGCCTTCAATATAAGACTTTTACATTTTGGGCCAGTCGTTACCTGGAAACACAGATGGTTTTTCAAAATGAATAACCAATAAACCAAGTTTAGTAAATACAAAAACATCTGTTTTGATTTTCAACGAAAGACTTCAGGCCCCAAAAAGCCCAAAGGAAACCCAGATGGACCTTTTCATGTACGAAACAAATGATAGCTGGCTTTCTCCCTCATTTCTTTCTCCGCCGCTTGAGCAACGTGTTTTAATAATTACGGATGTTGATTTCCTTAATCCCCCATCATGAGTACAAAATGTAGTTATGCTCTCATCATTAATAGATATTTTCTAAGTTCAATTGTATTTCCAAAATGGAACTTAAGTAAATTAATTATAGGTACAGAATAATAGGGAAAAATAATAAAATAAAATAAAAGGGGCGTAATATTCAAGGAAAAATCTGGAAGACAAACAAAAAATGGAAGGAACCAAATTGCATCACTCAATGACGTTAATGCTAATTGTTCCCTTTTAGAAAACATTTTGTTACATTAGTTTTTCTCAAGAATTTGATTTTTTTTGAAAAGCCGAGTCTGAATTCACTTGAATATTAGCTACAACTCAACTAAAATGTACTCCTCTTTACAATATAACACCCCATTCATTGTAAACCGATAATCTGGATGTATTTTACTTTGAAATGCACCTTCAGCCCTCTTTTCTTTCCTTTCAAACAGTCTTCTATTCTGTGACTTTCCTTTCCTCAGAAGAGGAAGTGGACAGGAACCTCTGCACGTCGTCCCCGGCTCCGGAGCCCGTCCCCTGCGAGGTGCCTTGCTCGAGGGACTGCGTGCTCAGCGATTGGACGAGCTGGTCCACCTGCTCCCAGACCTGCTCCAGCAAGACCATCGAGGGCAAGCAGACGAGGACGCGCTCCATCCTGGCCTACAACGCCGGGGAAGGTGAGCCTCACCTGCAGACGACACCCCCCCCCCCCCCACTCCCCCCCACCCCCCGCACCATCAAGCATGGAAATGAATGCAGATGAGGCTCGGATATCGGCTTAGTCATGGCCTTTCAAGACGTCCTTCGCTGTCACTCACCCGATGTCTGGATTTCACACCTGTCTGCGTGTGCATTCATCTCAGACAGTCCGCTTATCACTCCTGCCGATTATTTCTATCGCTCCGGCTCCTCGCACGACACTTTTTTCTTCTTTTTTTTACTTTTTTTTTATCTGTCTCCATGATCATTTCATGTCTTTCCTTTTGTCATTTCTGCCACACATTTGCCTGCGTCTTATCTGTGTGTGTGTGTGTTTGTGTGCATCTCTCCTCGTAGTCACAGCGATGGTTGTGGCCTGGATCACAGTGATGGAGGGTAACAGCTGTAACTGTAATTAAGATTTAGCCTTTAGCTGTTTTGAACCTCTAGCTTTGTGTCGACCTGCAGCTAAATGTAAATTGTCAGCTGGTTTAGTGATTTTTAAACCGACTGTGTGTTGGCTGGTAATTGATTTAGATTTTAGTCAGCCGCCTGTGACGCACTCGGGGCTCGTTGGCCATGTGTGAAATAGACTAGTTCTCTGTTGTTCGGCAGCGGCACTACATTATGTTCTGCATGTACTCACCTGTCACATTAACATATGTGGTATCTGTATTCATCGAAGGTCTCGCTCGGGTGCCGAAGTTTCCAGAACTTTTTGGTAAATCTTTGATGTTAGACTAGAAATGTGGTAGTAGTTTTAGAAATACAAAGGAGATCCGAAGTGTTTCCCGCTGTCATTTCACAAACACACATTATGGAACACTTAACGCACACATACTCAAGAACAATACCTGAAAGAGGCTTTTGTCTGTGCACCACAGGTTCCCCCGCGGTGGAGATTATCTGATTAGATTTGGGGCTCCTTAGCAGATTTCACAGCTCCAGTGTTGCATATTGATGAAGAGACAAAAACTATGGAAACTACAGAAAACGACCCAAAGCTTTAAGATACGGGGTTCATATTACGAAGCAAGCGCCCATATGTTGGCATAGGATTATGTGCTTATGAATACAATATTATGCCTAATTAATGACCGATTTAGCATAACCGCTCGCACTTAATTCCACGGCGATTATTATGGGACATTATGAAGCTCAAGTGCCTCTTACTCCTTCAGCTGAGTGATAACGAGACGCATGCTAAGTACGGAAATGCTCCACTTTGTGAAGGAGCCAGCAGTCCCCGTCATTCATTCGGCAGCAGACACAAATTACTCTTAAGTGCTGGTTTTTGTTTGTTCTGGGGTTTATGTTTTCTTTTTCCCTGTGAGCTTCACATTTTCCCCGTCGTCCAACGCGCAGCTTCTCCCAGATGATTGAGGCGCCATTTCTTTCCGGCGTCGGGAGTAGCATCGCCGGCGATGTCAGTCGGCTGAGTCAGCAGAGTCCTGCTCAGGAACCGCTAGGCTTGTGTGAGCTGGCAGTCTGTGATTCAGGCTGCTTGTGTGTGTGTGTGTGTGTGTGTGTGTGTGTGTGTGTGTGTGTGTGTGTGTGTGTGTGTGTGTGTGTGTGTGTGTGTGTGTGTGTGTGTGTGTGTGTGTGTGTGTGTGTGTGTTTGCCGCCGCTCATCACAGAGCTACGAAATACAGGAGCCGCCGTCCCGCATTGCCTCTCAATCTCCGCTGAAAGGCGTAAGTGTCGGCAGTTAGTCTGCGTCGAAGTGGGCTCCGTCGGCACAAGTGACAGACTGAAAGGGGGGAGGAGGCACAAAAGGAAGGAATGGGGGAGAAAAAAACGATAGACGGAGGTTGAAGAAACGGCAAAAGTCTGACCCGTTGCTCACGGTTACAGGATGCCTGCAGTTAAAACAGTTTGGAAGCCAGAGTGCCTCATGAAATGGTTAAAGCATTTTCTCAATGATAAAGTGCACCACCCTTCACGCAATAACGTGCTTTGGTTAAAAAGAGAAAAACAAGTACAATAAATCACATGCATTCACACTGGCAATATGCTCTATTCATTACAGTATACTGTGAAGGGTTATTTGCTTTCAGAGTTGTGCTTTTCAGGAGCTTCAAATTATTCTTACGAGCGCAGCTGCTCAAATTTTTATGTGCAATGTCTGTTAAGAGCAATTGTCAGACAGGTGTGCTACATTTTCTTTCTGTGGTTTGCCTGACAGAGGGAGAAATGGAAGATGCAGTACCAGTCAAAAACTCCCACACCTCCAGACCTTGAGCGGGGCAATATTCGGGGAGCGGGACAAGGCGTTGAATCTGGTGTAACATTTATTGTGACTCGTGTTTCTGACCCATTTATACACTATTAGACCATTTTATGAGCTCTTTCCCGGAGAGAAATGTGTCTTGGCTGACAAATGTTCCGTTCACGAGCCAGTCCCCTACTTGCTCTGCTGAAGGTCTAAAGAGACTGAAAGAGGCTGAAAAGGTATCCGGTGGTTATTATTGAGATTCTCACGAACCCTCAGAACAAGACAAACGCTTTCGTTCTCTGCAGTGTCCTCTCCATGATGCTGTCCGACTTGTGACAGAAACACTTTGAATGGAAGAACATTGAAGGATCTGAGCAGCAAAGTACCAAAGCTCCCCTTTAAGTCCACTTTCCCATCTCGGCTGTGTGTGTGTGTGTGTGTTTTTCAGGTGGCGCCGTGTGCCCGAACAGCAGCTCCCTCCTGGAGGTGCGTAACTGTAACGAACACGCCTGCACGGTTTACCACTGGCAGACGGGGCCTTGGGGGCCCTGCACCGAGGACCCCTCCGCCTCGACCCTCAACACCTCGGCGGGGGTCCGAGCCGGCGGCGGCGGTCCGGGTTCCTGCTCCGTGGGGATGCAGACCCGCAAGGTCATCTGCGTCCGGGTCAACGTGGGACAGGTGCCCCCCAAGAAGTGAGTTCCTTTCTCCTGTGTGTGTGTGTGTGTGTGTGTGTGTGTGTGTGTGTGTGTTGTTAACATTGGCGTTTCCACACCTGTGGTGTCAATGACTTCTCGCTCGCCTGGTTAGTAGGTTTTCATAACGGTGAAAGGGGAAACCGCTCGCTCCTCGGGGCTGAAATCCTCTGGCTTTGAGCTGCAGCTCTCGGTCGTGATCGGAGCGTAAGCATTTCAAACTGACGCCTTGACTGATTCGTGCGACTTCTTCTCAAAAGAAGAAACCAATCAGTCAAATCCCGCGCTGCAGTTGGGAGAATAAAGGACACGGAGAGCTCCGGTGAATTGAATCTTCAGAGAACCGCTTTTATTTTGCCGCAAGAACACAGAAAGCAATCTGTTGGCGAAGAGACTTTAAGTCATTTATGTTTGTTGATTCAAACTGGTAAGGCTGAGTGGTACATGAAGACGTGTGGATGTGTGTGTGTGTTTGTTTGTGTAGCATTGAAAAGCAGTGTGTCTGTTAGAGTCTGAAGGTGAGAGACGGATGTGAGAAGCAGCAGCGCGGGGGAGCAAATCAACAGCGGGAGAGAAGAGCGAGGCAGCGAGGGAGGAAAAAAAAAAAACAAAGGAGATGCTGATGGAGCCGGTGAAGTAAGCAGGGTAGACTCCACGTGAAGGGAACTCTTCATATCTTCCCTTCGCAGGCGACCACAGAAAAAATAATCCCTGAAAGCCTAAGTAACCCCGTCGCTTGGGCGCTGGTAATTCCTCGTTAATGATAATGACGGTGATTAAATGGGAGTGATACATTAAGGCGATCTAATCACAAGTCAGGTGAGAGGCGAGATGCTCCGCAGCTCGACCGGTTCACACGACAACAGGAGACACAAATGTAACGTAATGAGTCTCCCTCCTTGTGTCTAAGAGCCCTTTAATGCATCTTTAGTTTCTCTCTCTGATTCAACGGCAGCAGATTCCTCCTGCTGTTTTGCATGGGAGCACAGGAGAGGCACATAAATCCCTCTCAGGAGGAGGCGGTTTGAGGTGCTGTGGTACACACATATCGGGCTGCAGGAAGTCTTTATTCGCATGTGTTTTATTCTTTAAATCCACGCTGAGGTAAAAACAAGCCCAGCGGGTCGGCTGGAAGAGTCTCAGTTAACGGCGTCGAGTTCCTGACAAAAAGAGCTTTCAGTTGATTTGCCCCGATGTCTTTTGTCTTCTCGCCGGTCAATAACTTCAAAGCATCATTCGTAATCGTGGTGAAGGGACAACATGAAAAAGCACCGCTGCCAGTTTCCCACAAAAGGTACTTGCGAGAGACCTGCAGCTTCTGTTGATGATCTGACATCCTGTCACGCTGTAGTTTTGACAGTAGATTGGTGGCATTGAGGTTGGGGAAACCGTCTTTATTTTATAGCAAAGGACAGACTTGCACCTGCCTCAGCATCCTGGTTCCCGCAGGTATTCTTCCCGGGGAAAGCTTTTAGCGAAAAAGACACCGCAAATAATGGGAACTCTCAGAGATTTTCCCAGTTCACCCTTTTAAAAGCACACATTTGACATTGAGACGTTCTGTTCACTGGCGGCGATTTGCTTGTAGTTGAGAAATGTGAACACAACAAAAAAATAAATAAGAGCGCCAGAAAAACAGCCTAATTTTCTGTCAGTGTGACAGACTGACGGCCTCTGTGAGTGCTGTCAGTCTCTCTGTGGACTGAGCGCCTCCTTCTCACCGCCATGGACCGGCGCCGCTGTCCGTGGTGCTGGAGGAGCTTCCCTAACTCGGCCCTCATCCAACCCCCGGCATCGGCTCCTCTGACCTTTTGCACTTGCAGTGCGACTCTCGACTCTCTACTAAATCTGTCAATGAATTTTTCCACAGGACAATTTCACTGGCAGGGTTCCAGTAACAGCACGCAAACTGCCATTGAGCTGTACCCGAAGGAGGCTCGCGCCGCGTACCACGTTGATTATTTACTCTAGCTGCGAACGCACGTTTTTGTAGCTGTATCACACAAAGACACACACACACAAAAGGTTTGTGTTCTTCCACTCACAATGACAAACACAGCCACTGGCGTGGGTGCTATTAATTTGATTGCTAATTAGCCACATTTGTGAGCCATAAAAGAGGTCTGCCAATCAGCACGTTGATGAGCAACTTTTCAAATCAACATGAGACCATTAACGGAGCTGGAAGAGGCCAAATCATCTGTAATTAACATGCATGAGCGTTGATCTAAAAAGAGACAACAAACACATCAAACTATTTAAAATGGGGAGGGAAAATAAAATGACAGCATGCAACAACTGTGTGGGGAGAAAGATGAGCAGGAGTCTCCAGCTGACAGATAAGGTATCACAAACATTAGCAAACTTTATTACAATCGTTATATACGTGCAGCCACAGGGAAGAGCTTTGGGTTTAATGTCGCCCACAAGACACCTCGACATGTGCTCCAAAAAGACATTTACTTGTATTTTTCTCTCCCTAAATCAATCTAGTTCCCACTCCAAACACTTTAAGCCCTAACATAGAGCCAACACATTCGTCTATAACCTTTTACTCTCTCTGAAGATCCCCAACCTGAGCCAAACACGGAGATGTGAAGCCAAACCAACCCTATTCTGTTCAATACATTCATGCAAAAAACAGAAGAAAATCAGAGCCCCTCAATCGTCAGAATAGAATGCCTTTCTTTTATTACATATGACTTTTAACTACTGTATCAAAAACTATTAGGGGAACTCTTCAATGGATCTCAGAGTTAAATAATTGAAACTAGATAATGATCTACATCAAGAAATGTACCGGTAGCGTTCAGTAGTGTTTGCCAGCTGGTATTTACTCACTACGAGCCGAAAGCACAGCTTCAGTGCTTCTGGTTACAGATTCTCCATCTGTGTAACTCTGCCGGGAAATCCATCCGTGGTTAGAAGCCACTGAGGTGGTATAGCAAGCAATAAAGTCTAAAGTCTGAACGTGCGGGAGGGGAAGTTGGACCGCCCAAAGAAACACAGGACTTCCACGCAGGAGACCACCGTGAAAGTCCTGTGTGAAAGCAGGTCGAGCGAACCAAGAACGTTCGTAGGGCCAAATAAACCTACGTCGGAGGTTTATTTTGAAAATACACAGTACATGTGACGGCGCAGAGTCCGTCACGGGTGGTTCCGCCCCTTTCTTGTCGTCAATTTAAGGTTATTGTCTTTCATTAAAAGCTTCAGTTGCACTATGGACACTGTGTTTGTCCATTTTCACCAAATAATAAAGACGCAGCGGCGCTCTTCCTGGACCATCTGTTGCTCAGATGCAGCGTTTACTCACCTGCACTCAGGAGTGACTCAATAGTTTTTAGGGTTTTTTTTATCGACTGGCAGGTGGTCTTGATCAGTTCACCCAGGGGATCCCGGCAGAACCAACAAACATGGCCACATGCAACCTGCTCATGCAGATGTGTCCTGTCTCCTTCATCAATGGATCCCAGCCATCTTCCTCCCAGAGCCTGAGGCAGTGAACCTCTCACACACACACACACACACACACACACACACACACACACACACACACACACACACACACACACACACACACAGGCATAAACATCTGTCAAAACCCAATAGAAATGGGAGACAAAACGGAGACAAATATGTCAATGCCTCGGGCTCGGGCTCCTTTCATCCCACAGAGAACGCTGAAGAAAAAACAACAACGTCTGCTTATTGATTGTCGACTGCGTGCCGAACGTTACCCAGTGTGTGTGTTGTGTAATCACATCGATGCTGCGGAATTTGTGAAAAAAGGGAAAACCCGAATGATTTATGGTCCCGAGCCTCAAACATCAGCCGCATTGAGCCCAAAGTCGATCGTCTCCCAGTCGTGTTTTCTAATGGACGCTGAGTGTCCTCCCTGTCTCTCCAGGAGGAGAAACCACTGAAGAACCGCAACCGTTTTATGCTTAGTTGACAAACAATGTTTGTGCTTTGCAGTCCGTGATTTCGATAGTGAAATTTAGTAGGCCTTATCTTTTCACACTCTCTTAAAAAATAGTGTCAGTCCTTTGCTTTGAGTCTCCTCTCTTCATCCCGCTCGACCGTCTGTTCGGTTCTTTCGGGGGAAAAGCACCCTCTCGTCGAAAAGATTACTCGAGACGGCGATCGCAAGCGAGAGAAACGGGAGTTTGGGCCCCGGCCCCCCGTCTCAACGTCGCGTCTCCAAGACGAGGTCCCGGGCCGCCCGTCTCAACGCCGCGTCTCCAAGACGAGCTCCCGGGCCGCCCGTCTCAACGCCGCGTCTCCAAGACGAGCTCCCGGCCCCCCGTCTCAACGCCGCGTCTCCAAGACGAGCTCCCGGGCCGCCCGTCTCAACGCCGCGTCTCCAAGACGAGCTCCCGGCCCCCCATCTCAACGCCGCGTCTCTCGCCTCGTTTCAAATCACCACATTGAAAGATGACTATGGGACTGTGACACTGACTGGAACCGGCGAGTCAAGTCCAAACCACGCGCCGTTATTCTGGAGGGCACGATTCGTTTGAATGCTGGTTTGTTTCCATGGCGACAAAAACACACACGCATGCACATACGCAGACACACACACACGCATGCACAAATACACTAAGTGCTGAAAGAGGAATTCAAATGATAGACAATGGAGCCGTCGGTGAAGGATAAGATACCTGGAGTGTCGTGTAAATAGAATTAAACGAATCCTTCCAACAAAGATCCGTCAAGCAAAGACAATATCGGAGACAACAGCAGGAATGAAAGAGAAAAACAGAGCAACAACGAAATTTAAATATGGTATTAAAACTAGCTTCACACTCCCACAGCCTCCCAGCCAACTAATGTGTTGTTAGTATTCTGGCTGCTGTTGTGGTCCACCAACAAACAGCCTTTTTGTTTCCAAAAACTGAACGTTAATCATCAAAATTGGAAAGATACCCGTCAATAGTGGGTCTACGATATAATTAGTGTTACAAGGGAACAAAAGGGCATTTTCCCTCTGTAGAGGGAAACCTGTTATTCATCAACTATTTGCCGGCAAAGCACAAAATCGAGAGATGAAGTTAAGAAAAACATTTGGATTAAAAGAACAGAAGCAGCAAAGCTCGATTCAAATTTGTAAGGATCATAAAATGCGCTTTAAGAATTGATGTTGATGTTGATCAAACGCTAAACACAGTTTCAAGAAGGAAAATATCTGGAGAACAATGATTAGTACAATGATGATGTAATGAGCGTGCTCTTTGGTATTATCCCCTCTTGGCATTTTTCCTTTTTTGTTTCATAACAACCTGGACATGAATCTAATGAAAGCCAGTTTAACAATGTATAATGCAAGACATTTGACCTAAATGTAGATTTGCTACGGCTTTTGGGCTTACACACGAATCTGGTGCATCACAGCTGGACACGGGGAGGATGTCATGGCAGTTATACTGGATTTGTAGAAAAATAACAAGGGTCAGAGTAAAAAAAAATAATGCCACCCGAAAACTAACTAAAGCTGCTAATAAATCAAAACGGCCTGTAGGCTCCTGGAAACAAAGTTTGAGTTAGAAGCCTTGGATGAAAATAAATCCTTTTAATGATGAAGAAGACACCTCCATCCTTAGTTGCAATGTGCAGCTTTAATGATAAAAAAATATGCTTTTTAGCTACTTTCTGATTTAATAAGATTATTTGTAGATTTTTAAAATGTCTAAAAACTAATTTATTTTCGTTATGTTTTTATCTCATTGCACTACTTTTAATTTAAAAAATCTATTGAAAGTATTTTTGCACGGATCATTACCAAGCAAAGACGTTTAGTAAGTAAGAACTCCACGTAACACAGTATTTAATTTAAAGGGTTTTTTAAAACACATTTTGCCATAACAGCAAGCAAAACAGGATTAAGAGTTGGTAAAGATTGTGCTCTTGGCCGATTGAAGTCAAGCCGGATGCCTCTGCTGTTTATCTAAATAGGAATATTGGTTATTATTAATATTATCCAGATCTCACTCGAGTGGTAAATTGTAGACGTGAGGTCAAAGGTTTAATCCCGTCTTTGTGCTTTGAGTCACGTCGCGTAACAAAACTCAACCAAACTGATCCCTGATAATGTGGATAAGCTGCTGGCACATTTTCAGGAAATTTCAACGTTGTTCAGGTACCAGCTCAGAACATTTACTAATTTGAGAATGATTACAGTCTGATCGCGTGTCTTGAGGAACTCAAAGCAAAGCATTTTGAGGCTGAAGAACGTCAATCCAAGCTGCTAAAGGAAGAACTTTTGACAAAGCAGAATAAAAAAAGTAGGCTTCATTTATTTTGAGACTTAAACACTGTGCTTCATGCAACCGCAGGTTCCCATATTGGCCTCCTGTCTATCGGATTTCTCATGAAAGACATGGCTTTTCCATCTGTTCCATAGAGACCATAATAATTGTGTTTTGATCGTGCAGATTTGCGTGCGCTGTTTATTTTTGTCTCTGCGCTTCCTTCTCCGCCGGGCTTCCCCGGATAGAGAGCTCCACCAATCCCCACGGACGGCAGAAGCCGCAGTTCACGTGTGTATAAACTGATAAAAAGAATCCCGGTTAGCGCCGAGGCGCAGTGCAGAGCTTCTTCAGCAGCCTCAGGTCCTCCAGCTGGACACCTGTTCATCGCCCCTTTCTGCACGGACGTGAGCGATTGTGTGTCAATGCAAATGTGTCCTCCCCGCCTCCCTGCGTCCGACATCACGTCTTTCTTTTTTAACCGTGGACCATTGACTTGTATGAACACACCGGAGGATTTGTTTTGCTCCAGTGGGATTTAGCTCTGTCCATCGGTATTAAAGAATAAATCTCTCCTCGCGTCATCGCGCCATCCTCACATTATTGCATTTCCCCCCCACTGTCGCGTCCCTGGGAACACCCCGCTAACGAGCACCGGGTCGCCCGGAGGGAAAGGCTCATCCCGAGCGCCATTAACCCTGAACCCAGATGATCGGCGGGTCCGCCATAGGATGACGGAGACGGAGCGGCGGATTACAAGACGTCTCCCAGCGGTTCTATCTCGGCCTATTTACCCCCCCCCTCCCCCCCTGTGATACACACGGGGGCCCTGAGGTGCTTAGATGGCTGGAGATTATCCATGATAACCCTTGTTCTAGAAAAAATTACCACGTAAACCCCCCCCTCCTCCCGCACCAAAGACTATTCAGTGCCATCAATAGGATTATCGCTCGCTGGCGGAATCCAGTTAAAGAGGGGAATCTCTGTGCCGAGGCTGTGTGGAGGAAGAGGCGCGGATCCCCCTGCTGTAGACTTGCTTAGCATTGTCCCGTTGGGGGACGTGCCCACGTCCCTCCTCTCTGTACCCTCCGAGCAGCCCCGGCCAGATGGCATACATCAGTGGTAAACTGGATGTGATTACCAAGGTTTTCATCAGGTTTTATTGCCCTAGATAGCGGCTGGAATAATTACATTCTGCATTCAAGCAATACCCAGATGGTCGCCGTGCCAAACCTCTACAGCGATATTTATTAAAGCCTTAAAATGCCGTTAATATCCCCAGCAGCCACTGCGCTGTTTGTACATATATAAGAAAGACACCGGGGGCCGGGGGGGGGGGGGTCTTTGTTTCAGTCCAGCTTCCAAAAATCCACCGCAGTGTTTTCGTGCCTTTCGAGCCACTCGGACCGCCGGCTGTTGCGTTTGGCTGAATGTTTTTTCCAGAGTTGCTTCACATTCCCGCCGTGTTTTGTGTGTGTTTCCCGCTGCCCAGGTGTCCAGACGGCCCTCGGCCCAGCACGGTGCGACCATGTGAGCTGCCCTGCAAGAAAGACTGCATCATGACTCCATTCAGCGACTGGACGGCGTGCCCCGTTACCTGTGACGCAGGTAAAGAAGGGAGGCGGGACCAGGGTGCCATGTAATTAAATAAAGAAGTAAAGAAATTAATGTTGTTTATAAAAGATGTCTGACACACTATTTGGCATAGTAGTCTCCGGCTGAAGTGATAACACACAAAAAGATCCATTAACCAAAGAAATACACACAGAAGCCAGTTTAATTTCACTGAGGAGAAACTCTTGAGGTGGGACCCATTAAACCAGCGCACACTTGCCCTCCCGTCTTGTTACACATGATTAATTTGACAGACGGCCATGTAAGACGACCTTTGGCCCGACCTCCTTTACGACGCCTGGCGAAGCCGACTCGCCCGTTGGCTACAAGCGTCGAGTTGCTGTTGTTGTGGTTTTTAGCTGCGAGCAAAACAAAAACCTTGTTCACGTGACGAGGTCACCTCCGATGGACGGACTTAAAACGACTTACGCCGGACGATCCCTACCGTCCGTAGTGCGATGACCCCTGGGCGCGCCGCGGTGAAACAAACCTCTTTGCCCTGTGTGCATTTTGAATTTGTGATGCCGTTGATATCTTAAAGCAGGCGCGGCCCGGGGACCCGTCCAGAGGCTCGTTTCATCTTAATTAACTGCTTCAAATCCACACACGGAAAGACCGTAAATGCAATCTGAGTGGATTCCAAGGTCTGATGGGATTTCCCTACATCATCATCGTTGTTGGCCTGATAGCCCGAGCAGTCAGACGTGCGTGTCTCCTACGACAGCTGTCCAATCAGATTTGGCAACGGCAGCCTTCAAGTCTTCAAGAAGCATCAGAACAGCTGCCTGCATGTAGCTTCTCCTTTTGACGTGTTTCTCCTCACTTTCCCATGCAGACGCTTCATATTTTATTAACTAACTGTGTGTGTGTGTGTGTGTGTGTGTGTGTGTGTGTGTGTGTGTGTGTGTGTGTGTGTGTGTGTGTGTGTGTATTTGTGCGTTAAGCTGGCAACGCTGTGAAAATAAAGCAGTCAAGGAAGCGTCTTATCATCCAGCAGCCGTCCAACGGGGGACAGGAGTGTCCCGAGGTGCTGGAGGAGGAGACGGACTGCGAGGTCCCCAAAGTCTGTCCAGGGTTCAGGTAAGAGCTCCACAGGATCACATGATGCTGTTTTGAGGTTTTTGACAAAATGTCAAAGTATTCATCTTCCTTTACTTTCAAATGAAGCCATATATATATATACTGCATATATATATATATATGTATATATATATATATATATGTATGTTCCGCCCTGTATGAAGAACCTTATGAACTGTCTTGGGTTATAAATTGTTGGTTTATTAGCGAACGCTTTGGTCGCACTAATAGAACTCTGCTGTCGTGATTCATTCCAGGTGGAAAACCCATAAATGGAGGAAGTGCCAGCTGGTGCCGTGGTTTCTCAGACAGGACCGTCCAGGTGCGCAGGAGACGTGTGGGCCAGGACTCCAAACAAGAGGTATAGAGACCAACCTCTTGACTTCCCATTTGCCTCCACCTCTCCTAATCACCGGGAATTAAATCTTTGCTCATTTCGTTGCATGTGGAGCGTGGCCACGAGGCGGAGATAGCCGTGCCAAGGTTTAGAGAAAAGGACCATTTACCGAGAGCACACATCTAATCCCCCCCCACCACCCCCACTTACGAGACGTATCACCAATTGCAGCTGACTCTCCTGAAAACATCATTTTTTCTTTTTGTGGTTGTTTTTTTATATTATTAAAACATTTGTTGTTTCCTCCTGAGTTGGTGGAAACGTGTCAGCGCTCATCACGTGCCCCCCCGAGACTCGTTTGACAGTCTGGCTTGTCTCATGCTGGTTCTTTTGCACCTCCAGGCTCTCGTCTCGTCATGCAATTTTAATCAAATGTCTCTTGTTGAAATCTAGGGGAAGACGCTGCACATTGCCTATAGCATGCGAGAGCCCAAACTCTCGTACACGTGGGCTTCACGCATAAGTGCCGAGCACTTTAAATGAGTTGTGGCTCAGTGTGCTCCCGCTGTAAAAGCACATTTCCTCCTGCCTTTTCACGGAGGATGGATGGGCCATGTAGTCCTGGGAGGCTTTCATAAAAATTTCGATTTCAGGGGGTCACGCAGAATGATCAATTTCATTATGTTACGTCTCCTATAGAAGGCCATTATTAATGCTTATATTTCTGTTTCGTCTTGGCCAGTTTACATTAATGGATGGAAAAATCCATTTATTCTTGAAAATGCTTTGAGCCTACCTCAGCCGTACTCGCAACATCAGCATTCCATCTATTATGCACCCGATGTCCTGCTCCCTCCCGCACTTGTTTTGAACACTCTGACACTTCTTTCATCGACTTAAACCCCAAAAGACGCTGCGTTCTTTCTGGGCTGTGTTTTTGTTTGACAGCGTTTTCGGTTGTTTACCTAGATGACGGGATAAAAACACAGTTTTAGGACTATTGGAAACACGTGAAGTGAAATCATGTCCTTCTCTCTCTCTCTTTTCCACACACACACACACACACCAGACGGAGGGTTTCCAAACCGCAGCAGTGTGCACGGGGGGGTTTCAGTGTGCTTGGTGATTGATTTCTCTATAAGGTCACAGCCCTGCAGAACGTCTGCATCACAAGAAAATGAAACATTGCTGCAACACGAGTAATACGCTTTATTGAAAGACTGCGATGATGCAAGGCAACAAAAATTAAAAACTGGTGGGCCTCAGACCAAGTGTGGTAAAGCATTTCTGTCTTCTTTGCCTCTAATATTATTATTTTTCTTCCCTGTGAGATATGATCTGAGTTATGGAGTCATGATCTATTTTTCATTGATCGTTTAGTCGTCCTCTCTAAATCTCAATTTAATGATCTGTTGTTCTCCAGTGGGGCAGGACGCATCGGTTCTCTTTCTGTACTTAAAGGAGCAGAGCTAATAATCTCGCTCGTAACACGGAGTACTATGCACTCCGAGAGGCGTGTTTATGGCTTTATCGATTCGCTGGGAATGAAGTGCCGTCACTTGAACGTATAGAATAATCACTGAATCACTGCAGAAATACCGATGCATGCATTTAAAATTTTCTTTTTCCAGCTGTGTCCTGTCGGCAGCTGGACGGTACGCAGGCCGACATCGGCGAGTGTCTGAATTTCGCCACGGCCATGCCGGCCATCACTCAGCGCTGTCAGCTCCCGTGCCAGGATGACTGCCAGCTGACCAACTGGTCCAAGTTCTCGTCCTGCACGGCCGACTGCGTGGGCGTCCGCACCAGAAAGAGGGCATTGATAGGTGAGGAGAGAGAGAGAAAGAGAGAGAGACACAATAAGCTGTTGTTCCAGACCGGCTGCTCTGTAGTCTTGGCGACTGTGAGTTACCGGGCGACTTAAAGGGGGTAATGCGTCACAGCCTTAAAAACAAAATGACATGTAATGAGATTTGCGACGCATTAAGGCACCTCTACTGAGGATTACAGATGGGGGTGGAGAGGGGGGGGTCAACTGTGAGAAAGTGGATTCGAAAAGAGAGATCCTCTGATGCAACACTCTCTGAGGGGTTGTTTTAGAAGTTTAAATGTATTCCAGAGTCGTCTGGATGCTCTTTAAATGTCAGTATTCTCCGCTCAGTACAAACGAATAGCCCGGCATCCAAGTTTAGTTGGTTGGAAGTGGGTATTTAAAATGATACACAATATATACGGACACATTATAGCACTCTGCACTGCGGTTTGCCGCAATACGGCAACAAACGCCTGTGGTCCAAATGCAGGATAGATTATCGTAATGCAAAACAAAAATCAAGCACCACAGCTTGCTGGAGACACCGACACGTGCAGGAAAACATGCTGCGGGCAGTTAGATGTTAGAGAAGTCATCAGAGATACGTCTTCTCATTTGCATTGAGAAACTCTCTGAATGTCATGAGAAAAAAAACAATGCAAAAGAATCCTTCTTTCCTCTGTGAGTAAACTATCCCTGACCAGCCCCGAGGCCTTGAAAGTGTTGCATCGGCCGAATGGAGACAGAAATCCAGCCAACACCAGCACAGTCACCTCTCCCACAGCTACGCAGCTCATCTCTTGTCTTCCCGCTCTCCCGCAGGGAGGAGCAAGAAGAAAGACAAGTGCAAGAACACGCAAATGTACCCTTTGAGCGAGACCCAGTACTGCCCCTGCGACAAGTACAACGCCCAGCCGGTGGGGAACTGGTCGGACTGCATCCTGCCCGAGGGGGGCCGGGTGGAGAGCACCCTGGGGATGAAGGTCCAGGGAGACATCAAGGAGTGCGGACAGGGCTACCGCTACCAGGCCATGGTGTGCTACGACCAGGACAGCAGGCTGGTGGAGACCTCACGCTGCAACAGTCACGGTGAGTAGGTCTGTGTGTGTGTGTGTGTGTGTGTGTGTGTGTGTGTGTGTGTGTGTGTGTGTGTGTGTGTGTGTGTGTGTGTGTGTGTGTGTGTGTGTGTGTGTGAGAGAGAGAAATTAGATAAATATTGAGCCATGAGCATGGTTGTGGTTTAATTTCTTCTGGTTGTGTAGAAGCAAAGTAGCACATGTAGAATATCTGCTTCCAAGGTGCACGACCTTCATCAAAGGTCATCCGAGGCCACAAACCGGAGGCAGAGCTACAGTAAAATAAGTTTTGAAGTCGATTTGCTCATTTTTTGACACATTTTCTTCTGAAGTACTGCGCTAATGGCTGTGTTTCTGCTGGGAAGCTCGCACACTGTACTTGTGAAAAACTCCAGTACCAATGGTACGCGCCTGCAAACATCCCTCTGCTATTTAAAGACATCATGCACACACCCTGGGTCCAAAATCAACACCTGCCTGTCGCCAACTGAGAGTAAATGTCATCTCAGGTGAGTAAATTATGGGGACGATCCACATAACAATTTATTTTTACAGTTGCTCATCAAACTGGAGAAAGCTGCTGGTCTGCTGGTGAACCGGCCGGTCGGCATACCGGGACAAATCCCAGTGGGACGTCGCATCAGGGCACCGCTGGGCATATTTGGGACGGGGCTCACAACAGTCTAAATCACACTTGCGATTACTATAAATAGGTTCAATAAATAAATAGAGCATAACGAGGGCCGTGAAATGACTCGTTTCACAAGCCGACTTTGGGAAGAACACACTGAAAGGTTTGAACCCAGGACCTAACCACCACACCACGTGCCTCCCCAAGTGTAGATTGTGTTAAATGGATCATTAATCCCGAGTCGCAGAGACACTGATTCAACGTAGAGATCTGGAGGTGCAGCGTCGGGGGGCGTTGGTGTTGTTTTCCTTCTCCGGCGTCGACTTCTTTTGTGTTCATGTGAGGTTTCACATAAACTCCGGCAGATGCAACAGAGTAACTTTCGGTTGCGTTAACTACTCATCTGAAGTGAAGGATATAGTCGGTGCCCGGCTAGCGACTCATTTGCAATACTGAATCCCGCGTTTGTGGGGGTTGTTTCTGGCACGCTGCTGTCACAATCGTTTGTCTCCTCCCTTCCACGGTCTTATCTTGGATCCAAAATACTTCAAGCAGAGAATCCTGGCTCAGAAACTCGTCGTGAAATTGCTGTGAAATAGAATGCGGGAGATGTTCAAATGAATACATCAGTGTTGTGCATACACGAGCGTGGTTTTAGCCGCCCCGTGTGAGTCACAGATCCAGATATGCATCAGTTAATCCGGGTGTGGGTGTGACGAGGGCATGTCGTAAGGATGGGCTCGTTTGTGTGTTTTCTGTGTATTTTCACACCTATGCGATGTGCATCCACACATTCATCTTCAAGCATCAGTGAGCTCAGACAAAAGATTTGTTCCTTGAGGTGCACAGAAAAAAAAAAAAAAAAACCTTTCGCGAGGCCGTTGGTTACACGGGCAAAGGTATCGTTAAATCTCTCTTTTATCCTTCTCATCCGCCCGCTCTTCTTCTCCTCTCTCGCTTTCTGCGCCCTTCTCTCTGCACCTCAGACGTCATCAGTTTCCATCTGGGGGGGAAGGGGGCAGACGGGCTCTTTCCTCGACACGATGCCCTCGGCTGTGATGGTGATCGGGGGGGAACGTGGCCCCTGTTATCTCCGCCTTCCACGCGCATCAATAGAAGAAAAGAGGGCCGTCGTCAGAAGCGGACGTTGATTAGCGCTTTGTGGCGTCATATGCTGTTACCAGTTCTTTATAAACTCGCCATCCCAGTTAGATTTTAATCATTGTGAATTACACAAAGACACTTTTTTATTTGTTTTAAAGTGAACGAAATTCTCTCTCTGATGACTTGGGTCCAATTTTCGCTATTTACATTTAGGATATCTGGAACTTCTGTATTGGGAACACAGAACAAAGCAGAACAGCTCATAATAAGCTAGAAAAGGAACCACATCTCTCATACGAGTGTAGAAAAGGATTTAACAGACCCCCAGTTGATGTGTCGTCCTCTGTTGTCTTTATTCAAGGGTTGACACGGGGGTGGTAGAGACTCAATACTAAGCCACGCACCTACCAGCTCCACCATCTCGGTCTGCCTCTTAGACGTCGGAGTAAATCGACCCAATACCGGGGGGCAGATTTCACTCCCGACTCAGCACACAAAGTAACTTCTACGTGGTGTCGGTGTAATCGGGGGAAATCTTGTAGCAGGTCCCCTGCTGTGTTCCTTTCCCTCTGACATTTCATTACCCATATAGTTGTTATAGTCGTATGTATAGTTATAGTCGATGTCGTGACTTGTACCATGACTTCATATAACAGCATGGCTCCGGGAGGAGGGGGGGGCGCATCCTCATCCCAGCAGGATGAGGGGACGGGGGAGGAAACGCAGTCACCCCGGGGAGCCGTGCAGGGTGAAGCCTTAGGGCCGGCGTCTCGCTGAGGACCCGTGAACCTGAACACTTCTGCAGTAAAGCGATTAGTTTGAGCGCTGCGACATGTCGGATGTTTGCGGACTGATCCTCCCGCTGTCCGTTGGGGTTTTGTTGCGTGCACGGAAAGGGTCCTCCTGGCCTGTGGCGACTCGTTCCTCAGTCATTTGCAGAGCGCACCCGGGGTTCAGACTGTCCCCGTCCGGGACGGTTGCGGTGCAGGCGGTGTAACGGGTTCGACCTCCACCTAGCAGAGAAAAGCATCCAGGAGAACGTGTCATTGCTGTTGTTGTTTTAACATTCTCACTGCGGCATTACTGTACACGAGCGTATATGTTTCACAGGCTGGAAGGAAAACTAACTAAAGTTAAATTAAATGACAGTGAAAATTCAATTTCAGTGTTACAAAACGCACTGTAAAAGAATAAGAGCCTTTATATATATACCCACAGGAGGAATTCAGCAGCGGTCTCACTTACACAAGACAACACTCATTTAGCTTCAATGAAACTGGAAATTCAGGGATGTAATGATATCATTTCTGGGAGGAACGCCAGAGATTCCAAGAAAGTTACCGAGCTGCAGGGAATTCAGCGAATGGATCCGTGTGCAGGAGATCAATCTTCTGCACTTTCATATGCAGTTCTTCCTTTGGGAGGGGGGGGGGGGCTGCAGCGTTGTCAGTGATTCAGAAAGGTAAGGTCTTGACCCTTGGAGGCAGTGATGCTTATTCCAGCGAGGCGTCCGTGTGGAGATGCTGATCTGGACTCGGGGGGGCAACCGGCCGCAAGGAGGTCGGGGGAAAAAAAAGTGCGTGAGTGCACGACGTGGTCATCATGTCACAGCGAGTCGCGTTGCTGCGGGGCCCCTGGTCTGGATTGGATTAAGTAGATAGAAGCGTATGAGCTCTAAGGAGTAGCGGTGCTCAGTTTTGGGTCAGCAGAGTTTTGGGCAGCGAGATCCGGCGCCCACTGTCTTCAGCTGAGCCGAGTTTCATCCCCGTTTTCAAGCTCCCATCATCCTTCTGGTTCAAGACCCTGAGCCTCTCCCCGCTGCGGCTGTTTTTAACGTTTTCTTCACTGCAACACAAAACAAAACAAAGGCCTCCGTGTTGATTTGAACTAGGCCGGGCCGGTGGCTCCCCTACTCCGTCATGATGGATGTCTTTGCCACTGAGACGCTGTGATTCCGCTGTTTGCTTTGAACTCATCAAAGCTGCAACCAAAGCTGTGAGAGCATCTCCTGCTCTATTATTAGCTGTCGTGCAGCATTTCGCTGTCTGATAGACATGTGGGAGTGTTACTCAAACTTCCGTTTCGTCTTCTCCGCACTACCTTAGCAGCACACTGGTCTTTTATATATATATTTTTCTTTTTCCTGTGTATATTCATTCGATCTGAACGTAGACTAAACGTTGACCCGAGTTTTGTTCAAACCTTTGCGTGACTAACTTTGTGAGCAGAGATCTGTGTGAGAACCCGTGTCCTCTGCGGGTCTCCTCCGTGTTACCCAGCATGGCTCGGTGTTCTGGTGCCCGGCGGCTCAGTGTGAGGCCTGATGGTGCCTCAGAAGAACATATGTCCGTCTGCGAGAGAGAAAAATAGTGTGAGAAATGGATTTGTGTGTTTCCTTCCTCTGACGCTTGTCGTCCGAGTGTGTTTTTTTCCGGCAGACCCGTCAGTCAGCGCGGCGCGTGGTGTTTGGACGCTCCGCTTTCCCGGCTCCTTCGCCTCATCGATCTGCTTAATCAAAGGCTAAACGGATTTACAGGCCGGTGCTGTTACACAGGCCGAAAACATAAATTAGGTTCCGTCTGCTAAACGGACTTGTGCCTCGTTAAAAAAAAAAAAAGGTGTACTAGCCGCTGAGAATTCACGTCTTTTCCAGATATCAGACTGAACCTTGGTCTGTGTGTGCTGGCGAAAAGCAAAGGAAATCAAAGCCGAGAGATGGAGAAGAAGCGCCCCCCCCCCCCCAAAAAAAGAAACACAAGTAGCCAGCAGAGGAAGAGTCTTAAAAGGGAGCCGAGGGAAAATACATTGAAATAATGAAGCTCACCGCCAGGCCCAACCACTCCTCTGGTAGACTTATAACAACCCAATATTCTGGTGCTTTTGAATATGGGCCCTGCTTTCATTCCACTGGGCTAAAAATCTATGAGTGCATTGGGATTAGTTTGTGGAGTATCGGCTGATTGTTATCGCAGCGGCATATTTTTCTCCATCTGGCATTTAAGGAGGTCTTGAACTCGAATACTTGTTTGTTAGATCGAAAAGAAGCAAAACTAACCTTTGGGAATTAGGACAAACGTAGTTTCGTCCCGGCTAATGACAACAAAAGTCTTCTGAAGCGGCCGAGGCCGTTTTCCTCCACAGCAGCCGTTGCTGAACTTGGCGGCTGAGACGCTGCTGGTGGGATACTCGGAGAACAAAGGTTCTACTTCAAAGCACTTTTCTTATGAATCCGTTTCTCTGGTGAAGGCTTTTCCCTTTTGAAGTAATTAATAAGAGACTACAGTACGCTGTCATTCATTGAAACGGACTGAAAAGAAGCTAATCATCATTTGGTCTCACGGTTTTTGCATTATAATAGAAACAAAGACGTCGCGTTATTCTTCTGCAGTATGAAGAACGTTTTGCACATTTTAAATTTTAATGCATCAACCTGTTACTCGCTAAATGAAGAGGGTAGATTGATGAAGCCTGATACGCTTTACCCATAAACACATTGTGGATGGGTGGGTCGTCCCTCGGCCAATTCCATCCTGACTTTGCAGATAACCCTTTTTTCTTGTGTCCTCTCTCCAGGTTACATCGAGGAGGCGTGCATCATCCCCTGTCCCTCGGACTGTAAACTCAGCGAATGGTCCAACTGGTCCCGCTGCAGCAAGTCCTGCGGCAGCGGGGTCAAAGTTCGCTCCAAGTGGCTCCGGGAGAAGCCGTACAACGGCGGCCGGCCGTGTCCCAAGCTGGACCACATCAACCAGGTACGGAGGCCGCAGCTGGGACCCGCAATTATTCATAAATAGAATAATATTTCTACTTATTACAAGTGTAATACACATTGTAGCAATCCAACGGCGGAGAAGAGGGCGAGGTGAGAAATATTAATAAATGATGCAGTGAGCCCGAGTCTGCAGAGCTGTCCTTCACCTTCCCCTCATTATTTCTGCGGCAGAAGGCGATGCTATAAATGGATCCCGACGTGTGCCGGGTGACTTGTTAAAGTTTCCATGGTTTGCAAAAAACACAATTTTTCGATTCAACACAGCCCAGCGAAGGCTGTGTTGATCCACGTCAAGCGCTGTGTGTGTGTAAATGTATGCTAGGTTGGCACAGGTACTTACACCAAAGGCTTTTATGATTAAGTCCTCTCGGATGTTGCATTAATCGTAGTTTCTGCACTATGTGAACAGTTGGCGTGTGTTCATTAATCCGTCTGTCTTCTTTTAATCTGCCCTGATGCCCGCTGGATGTGACCCCCCCCCCGCTGCTGCAGGCCCAGGTAAGAGCTGCTCCCCTGCGCTTTTTGTAAACGTTCTTGTTAAGTGTCACAGATGTCAGTGGGTCACTGACAGATGTAAACAGTCATAATATCTATCGGGGGGAGGGAGAGGAATTGTCATGTTGTCAAAGAATCACTGTGCATTGAGCGAAACTGGCCCGCCAGTGCTCAGTGGAATATATAGGAATATATTTGTCATGAGTAGGATTATTATAACCGTCAGTTGGCTCACCTCCGTCCTCAGGTGTACGAGGTGGTGCCGTGTCAGAGCGACTGCAATCAGTACGTGTGGGTGGCCGAGCCGTGGAGCGTGTGGAAAGTCAGCAACGTGGACTTGAAAGAGAACTGCGGCGAGGGCGTCCAGACCAGAAAAGTCAGGTATGCGTCTTTTTAATATTCTTAATACACGTCATTGCAAGCATGAGGATTAAAGGTAGTGTACATCAGCGCTGCAGCGTTGAACCATTTAGTTGACAACTCCATGAACGGAAAATGTATCGATAATAATTCTGATAATGGATTGTTGTTTTTTACAGTAGTAAACGTGTACATTTGCTGCCTCTTTTTTTATCTGAGGTTGTTTTTTTTGGACATGTGACAGGAAGTCACCACCCGAGGCCTTTTCAACAGCAGATGTACTCTTTTAAGCTTTAATCCTTTGTTATTATAAATAATAAAATAATTTTTCCTTTGACGTAGAGCAGTTTGCAGGCTGTCACACGTGTACTACAGCTGACACGTGCTAATTTGTATTCAGATTAGTTTGAGTACCTTGTGAAAAGTGAATTGGAAAAAAAGAAAAACCGCAAATGAGTCTTAACACGGTTCAGCTGAGAGTCAACAACCGACGCGCTGCCAAATCCTTTTGGGTGGAACTCAAACTTTTGGATTACTGTCGCCCACATGCAGAGACACACTCTGTAATTACACTCATAAGATTGTAATTAGACGTTTTGTGAGGCAGGGAGAACCAAACACGGTGGTCCTGTGAAAACGGTGGATTAAAAACACACACACACACAAACAATAAGCCACGGGGACGTCAATGGACATCTACATCCAGGCCCCTTGTAGAGGATAAAAGGATGAAAAGGATTTAAAAAATGCAATTTGGAGGTAAAAACAATAGGGGGCATTTGAGTAAAGCAGTCAGAGACAAAAACAATACATAAACCTTAATAGTCATTTTTGCTCTGGATTCATTTACGTGTTATAACATTTGAGAAACACGTTACACGTCAAATATATAACGCCAGCCTCCTGAGAACAGCGGCAGCACACATGACCTCAGATTCACTGTCCCCCCCCCCCCACACAGGTGCATGCTCAACACCATCGACGGCCCCTCGGAGTCCGTGGAGGACTACCTGTGCGACCCCGAGCTGATGCCCCTGGGGGCCAGGGAGAGCCGGCTGCCCTGTCCCGAGGACTGCGTGCTCAACGACTGGGGCCCCTGGAGCCGCTGCGACGTGGTGAGAGCCGAGGGCCAATCAGAGAGCAGCAGCAGGGACGCGTCTGAGGTTGATCTCGATGTCTTCTTCCCGACACTGATGTTTCCTCTCAGGCTGGAGGAGTTCAAAGCAGAGCCGCAGTGGATCATTGGGGGAACACGTTATTTTGTCATCCACCACGGTGGAAAAAAATATGTGAACGTTGCAGGAAAAGATGGCTTCTGCATCGCATACATTATACTGTACTCACTGTGCATTCAGAGGGGAAGACACATGATTTATGATGAAGACTCAGAACCCCCGAGCAGGTTTCCAGATTTACATTTCGCGATGCGTTCCCTTCGTCAGCAGTGGTGTTGGGGCCAACATGAGAATTTGCTAAAGAATTCCCCCCGAGCTTGTTGCTTGTTGTCATTCGGAAGACAAGTAATTAGATGTATTTGCAGGAAAATATTGGTTTACGATAATAATAATTTAGGCAGATGTGGATGCCACAAGGAATCCAGTTCATAAATGTTCATTTTGGCCTCAAGGTTGATAAACCACCTCTGCTGTAAAATGTGAATACTTTAAGGTGATTTAATCACAGTAACACAGAACAGGCGTCAGTGTGTGTGTGCGTGTGTGTGTTTGTGTCTTCATTCTACGGCTTCGGCGTAAACATGCGAGGTGTCCGAACATCGTGTTCAGACCGTACGCCCCCGACGCCTCCGACTCGTGATAAAAGGAAAGAACGGCTATTTTGTCTGCTCCGGTCTCACTTGTTGTCCTCACAGCGCCGTGCCGCCCATTAACAATCACGCCATTCTATCTCAAAGTGCTTCCCACATTTCCAATCTCACACTGGATGCTGCGGTGGCGTCAGTGGGGGGGCCTCTCGCATGTTTCATTCGCTCGGCAAGGATGGAGGTATTCAAAAAGGCTGTTAAACCAACCACCTCAAAGCTCGTGTAGAATCAGGCGGGGGACTATTCCAGAAGGATATCAGGGAATATCAGCCCTGTTGGGATTCACTGCTGGAAAAGAGTCCCATGTCTAATGTTTTTTTGCCCAATAATCCAGAAGTGGGCCACTTAGTTGCGCCTCCGTTTATGGGACGCGTGTGCATCCGCGTGTGCATTCGTCGGTATCGGTATCACGTGCGAGTGCTTCGTCACTTGCACGTTTCCAGAAGACGCCTCCTTCAGTGCAGCCTCTCTCTCTGTTTCAGCCGTGCATCCGAACCAACAGCCGGGAGCGCACGGCGTACGCCCTGCGCCCCCCCAGCGTGGGGAGGCAGTGCCCGGACACCAGCGACAAGGAGCCCTGCAGCCTGAACCTCAACTGCTTCAACTACTTCTACAACATCACAGGTGAGCGGGACGGACGGCTTCACGATCACATCCTCCACACGATGGTGCATCTTCCTATCTTTAGAATATGTTTGTTTTATTTGTATTTCGATGGGGGTTCAAATGATGAGTTCATACACGTACATTTTCTGTGGTTAAAACACAGAATATGATGCACTGATGGACTAATGGCGACGTTCTGCCTCGCGTCCGGTGTTTGCGTGTGTGTGTGATGATGATTAAATCTCCGAAGCGCCTCACCGCCGCCGAGGATTCCTTCGGGCGGCAACACGTCCGTTTACTTCTGCTGTCGTGCTTCATTAAAAGTATCACATTCTCGTCTGTTTTCAACGGGAGGAGCAATCGATAAATGACTCATCTGTTTTTTTCCTTTGATTTGCTTCATCACTTTTGTTTCTCGGGGTAAGACCGCGAGCCCGTCTAGGTTTCATCAAACGTTGTGTACTGATGACGTGAAGAGAGTGGAGCTCCCTTTAGCTTCTTCCTCCCAGCTGCTCTTCGCGAAGCTCTTCTTTGGTCACGGGCGGTTGTTTTGTCTGTCAGTAGTGTCCCGCTGCAGGTGGGTCGACCTTCTTTTGACTGCAGATCCCTGAAGTAAAACACGTCAAAGCCTTGAGGAGGTCGGACTACAAGCACAGCTTTCACCGTTGGCCTTTGTGTGACGTACCGTACGGTCACGTGTGGCTTGTAGACATCGTATCGGCTCCTGGGGAAAATAGCCGACATTTTAGCTGCACAGTGGCGTCCAGCAGCGAGTTGCTCACTGTGCCTGTGCTCACTGGCTTTTTGAAGCCCCTCCTCTGAAAAACGTCTGCCGGATGCCAAGAAATGATGCACCAAAATAGTTAATGTCACAGACCAGATAGCTGAACAATGAGCTGGAACATGAAGCTCTGTAAAAAAACGACGGGAGCTGCAGTTTCTGGCTTTGATTCTCTGAGGGTTCGTTAACTTCAAGTGACAACTTTCCCTCAAGTTTTTACATTGTTATTTCATGCGTCGTCGTTATATTTCCAGCCTTTGAGCTGGCAGCTCTCGCGAGCCCTCCTCTGATCTGCAGGATATCAAATCCTCTGGATCAAATGTCACACAGGCTACTCTTTCATACCCCCCCCCCCCCTGAAAAACTGCAGCAAGCAATTCAATGAGAATAAAAGAAGGGGAACGTTGGCAGCGTTCCTGTTTTTCGTTTGGATTTGTAGAGTTGCCTCCGTAGCCGCTGTCCCACATTCTGAACCAGCCCACCCTCCTCCTCCTCCTCCTCCTCCTCCTCCTCCGCCTTCCCTTTGTGCTGTTGCACCGGGAGACGTGACATATAATCCCTACTGCTGGGTTCACAGTGGCATACATGCATCCCGGGGTGTATGCACATAACGTACGAGCAGAGATTATTAGCATTGGTTAAAATCGCTCTTTTTCCTCTTTGTTGAAGCTGCTCCTTCCTTCAGCTTTCCTCCCCTTTTCATTGCAGTTTTTCTCGCGCTTTCTCTCCGGTTTCTTGCTGTTGCTCTTTCTTGTTGCAATCTCCCTATTTTCAGTCCCCAGAGTGCCACAAAGCTGCGCGGCAGAAGCGGACACAATTCCCCGAGTCGGGCTCGTCGCCGCTAACGGCATCTTTGTCCCTTTATGAGCGATAACTCAGCCGCCCTGTTGTTGCAACAACAGCGTGCGCCTGCATACAAAGTCGTGATCAGCACGTTGCCGTTCCACTTCACAGATATCCTTCGTTTGTCAGGGCCGAGGCAGGACGTGTATTAGGTGGAAAGCTGTCACTTGGAAATTATTGATTTGGAGGGGTCTGATTGTCACACACACTGATTATTTGAAGGGTGTCGCATGAGTCTTGTGACTGAAGAGAAGGAAGAAGCATTGTGTGATGCAACAAAGGCAATGAACTGAAGTCCAACTTACTGTATGGGATGCACATTCTGCTCAGTCATCTGGGACCCCTGAGTGGTTAATATGTATGCACGGCACGCCCACCCTTAAAGATCTATCCCCAGTGGAAGGCGGGGCATGAAACTTTCACTTTATGTCAGCAACATGGCCGACATTTCATTTGATATTGCTGTGTCAATACACATGAGTTCATGTTTTCTTATGAATCCCTCGGTGCATTTAAGAAGACAAACCTTGAGTTAAACAATTTCCGGGTTAACAGTGGCGACACAAGGTGGAAAGAGATCGCATTTGAACACTTTTGAACGGCGTCTCCTTGTGTTTTGTCCCGTCACATTCTCCTGCTTCAACTAGAGGGGAGAACAAAAGCATTCGACCTCAGGAGCAGATCGCCTGTGAGATGCTGCTTCCTCGATGCATGAATCAATGCTTCTTGCTCACGACTCCATCTCTCGCCTTCCTCTTCCTCTGCTTGCACCCAGCAGCCACCTGGTGAATATATCAGTGATGTGTGCTGGAGTCTGTGTGCTCTGCTCTCAGTCCGCCTGTTAGGATTTGTTGTCTTTTGTTTTGTTTTTTTTTGCAGCCGGGCACCTCGAGGTTCACCGAGTAACTCTGACCCACTTTCAGCGCCGCCTCAATGAGCAGCCAGCGATATGAACGGTAATATGTTGTGTTTCAGACTGGAGCACGTGTCAGCTGAGTCCCAACGCCGTGTGTGGGAGCGGCATCAAGACCCGGATGCTCGACTGCGTCCGCAGCGACGGCAAATCGGTCGATCTCAAATTCTGCTATGAGGTGAGACTCAAGTTTCGCCCTTTTTTTTCATTCATTTTTGTACTTCTTGTACCCGTTTGGTTTGCCTTTCCTTATTTGACGCTCATTTAACTCGATGACTTAATCACACCACTCACTGCGACATATTAGCAGATCCTTCCTGTACTATTAGGCCGACAGCAACATGAGACATGCAGAGGTATTCCCACACACAGATGGTTTTCTGCACCGTCCTCAGCGTTTTATTCATCCACAATGAGTCTCGGCTCCCCGTAATTGCAGCCGGCGGGCTGCGGCGGCGCCGTCCCCGCAGCTATTTAACCCGCGGCCCGCTTCATCATCTGGCTCATTCACGAAAACACATTGTGTCAGGGCGGCTTTCACAGCGCCGCCAGAACAAAAGCTTCTGGGAATTGAAGTGGCGAGAGGTCAAGCTACTGTCTGACCGCTACAGATTGAGTTGGCCGCGTCGCGTCATGTATTGACCTCTTCACTTCCTGCAATGTGCTGCAGCTGAATTTGGAGAAGAAGTGGCAGATGAACATCTCCTGCGTGGTCGAGTGTCCCGTCAACTGTCAGATGTCGGAGTGGTCGCTGTGGTCGGACTGCTCTCAGACGTGCGGACTAGACGGTAAGGAAGATGGGCTCAAGCTCCAGGCTAAAGCCAGAGCCAATAAAGACACAAAAGACCTCGGGGAGAAATAACAAAATGTATTTGATGTGAAGCTACTTTATTCAAGCCTGAATAGCTGAGGAATGATGGTAAATGGCCAAACACAATTTATAAATTCCGCCAGTGACTCAGCTCAAATGGAGCTTCTTAAACCACTGATCTGCATTTGGTTCAGTCATTGCAAACTTTATTTTTAATACAACCCACCGTGTTAAAAAAAAAGGTGTCGTCAGAACTAGCTGATACAACCTACAGCAGATTCAAAAGGGCCTCGGCAGGTACTCATTCATCATTGACCATCCTGGTCCCTCCTGCCTCCGTTTATTGGCCTGTTCGCTGACACCTGCAGGTCCGTGGGGGAGCGTGGGACCAATGGCAGGGTGAAAATAATCAGTCGACTCCATGGTGAAGACAACGTTGGTGCTTGTGAGCCCCCCGTTGTAAATGCACGCACGTATGAAATCATGAAGCTTTTAAATTCATTTCCACACGCAGTATATTGGTCCCAGGAGTGTTTGTGGAGCCCGATGGCATTAACCTCTTTATTGTGCATGTTGTTGATTCCACACCAAAGTGCTGTGCTCTGCGTATGCTCAGCACAGCATAGCTTCTTGGATATTTTTTTTTAAAGTTTGCATATCGGTCACTTCCTGCTCGCGCTAGGAGGCATCTGGCCAGAAAGAAAACTCGCGCAAGCAGAAGAGAGGAAGTGTTTCTTTGAGAGTCTTCCCAAATGACCGGCGATAGTGTGTCCTGCTGTTGTTCGCCGAGGTTTGCACAATAGATTGGGCCAAATCTTCCTGCTCCTCGGGGCCGCGCGGAGCGCTTTGAAGAAGAGCCGCCGCAGCGCTAGTTGCTAAATCTTAAGGAATAAGATAAAAGTTTCAGCACGGCTGAAGGAGCAGGAGGGGACCCTCTTTGATGTGATTTTTCTGTGTGCGAGTAGGTGTGTGGGATGTGCTCTGGTTGGAACAGCATACGAGCAGGTACAGTTTGTGTGAATGTGTGGGAAGGCTGATGTGTGTCTTATGTGTCGAGAGGCAGTGGAGGTGAATTGTGAGGTGAGCGGATTGCTGCCTCGGCAGGGTGGAAAACGTGAGTGGGATATACGACACACAAAGGGCTCTGAGGTCTGGGAGTGGGCGGTTTGACAGGAAGGTTGCATTTTAAATAAGACGCGTGTGTGAGTGTGTGTGTGTGTGTGTGCGCAGGGTCGCTGTGTTGAGTTTTCTCAAGTAATTCCTAGCTTGAATTCTGCACTTAAATCAAACGGCCTCGAGAGGTCTTTGGTGCTGCGATGCTCACGGCTGCTTCACAGAGAGTCTGCTGATTGATGAGGAAGAAAAGACGTTTTACTCGAGCTGATCCGGACACCTGTCATGACGCCGGAGGAATAGTGCGGTACGGCCTTTTTAGGGAAACCCGCTCCGTTAATTCAAGCGCGCTGCTTTGTACAGCAACTTAAATGAATACAGGAAATGAGCTGTTTACGGAGAGAATGGATGATTGTCGTGTGCAGCTACATTTCCAAGAGGCAGGACGTAGTTCATTGTGTGGAAAACTTTACTGTCAGTGAAATTGTAAAAATCACATCACAACATTCATCTGCCATCATGCAAGGTACCTAATACTGTCCATCTGAGTCCTAAAAGTTGAGCCGTCCGTACAGTAGAGGTCTGTTTCCTTTTAGAGAGCTGCAGGAACGAGCCATGAAACCCATTTGTTTTCTTTGAGTCAGTTAATTAAATTATTTTTTGATGGATGGCTGAAATAACACAATGGGATTTTTAACCTTTTTTGCTTCACTTTATAAAATACGTCAATACCCCACCAAGTCTTAAAAAAGCATCATAAGAAGCCCGTTAGCTGCAGTACGTCTGGTGATTGTATTCACGCCTCATCAATTCTGCAAGAAAATGTATTCGCGGCATACCAAATGTTTGCAATACTCCGAAAAACGGAAAATAAGGGTTTCGAGGGAACCTCCGCGTGACTCTATTGTCCGCGCGCGACGCTGAAGAGGAACATGCACAAACCTCAAATGACGAGGCCCCGATGATGTCACTTCCTGTGTGTCTCCCCGCAGGCAAGATGTGGCGGCGGCGCTCCGTGGTCCGGGCCTTCCAGGGCGACGGGCGGCCCTGCCCCTCTCAGACGGAGCAGTGGAAGCCCTGCCCCGTCCGACCCTGCTACCGCTGGCAGTACGGCGAGTGGTCCGAGTGCCGGGTGGAGGTACGTCAATAAGTCATACCGCCGTACCGTCTCCCGGCTCGCTTTAAATATTGACGACGGCATCGACCCCCGTCAGCTATCTTAAGAGATCGATACGCACACGAGCTGGAGCCAGAAGTGGACTTTGCGAGACGGAAATCTCGGCACCTGGAGAAAAATAATGGAGTCTTTAGTATTGATGGGACGCCCCATCGAATCCCCACGCACGCCGTTATTTTGTGAGACGGACAGTAAAAATCAATGGAATGCACTTTTAACACTGATGCATCGATGTAAACCGGTAGAAGTCCGGCGGCCTTCACACTTTGCTTTGAATTGTGGGCCAGCGGGTCAGATTATTAAAGCAGCCTGCCGCTCCTCTTTATGACATAAAACAACACTCTGCGAGTACGAGTGTAGTTTAACGGGCCCACAGGGGGACGTGTCACGCGCTTTAAATAACTGACTCATTTCGGAGCGTGCGGTGATCAATAGAGAATTGTTAATGCGAAGCAGCGGTCAGTCCAGTGGACACAAACCCGTGTGATACCTTCACAAGGGATTCGTGTCCAGAGTCTTTCTTTTGGTTCGAGCCGCGACAGGAGCGGGTAACTTCAGCTTTAATCTGATCAAGTGTCTTTGATTGTGTACAAGTTTAAATTAAAATGAAGGGTAATAAGTGGTTTCTTTTAAGCTGCATTACATATCGCGGCTGACTTTGCCGCTTAGCCACCGTTCGCAGCTTTAAAGAACTGAAAAGTGCTTCGAACTCATTATTTATCCTCCGCTCGGCTGATTCGGACATTATGAATAGTGGTCCAAACGTTGTATTATGCAACGTTAGGCTGCAGCCTCGTCTAACTCCCCCGTCGTAACTCGCCCATCGCCCTCTTTCGCCTTCCTCCTCAGAGCGTGGTGTGTGGAGACGGCGAGCGCTACAGAAACCTGTCCTGCTTTGTGTCGGACGGCTCCGGCGACGCGGTCGGCAGCTCGGTGGACGAGGAGCTGTGCGGCGGCCTGGAGCCGGCCGTCGACGGGGACAAGCGGATCAGCCTGAAGGAGGCCTGCACCCTCCCCTGTCCAGGTAACGGAGGAGGCCTTGTTACCGTAGTAACAGCGCTTTCGCAGCCTGTTACTATTGATACATTCTCTGACTACTAAACACCATTTTCCAGAGGAGCGGTGGACACCTGAGCGTCACGTGTATTTAAGAAAAGTGAAATCTCAATTTAGCGACAGTGTAAAGATATTTTGCATTGAAGACCTGCTAGCGGGGTTCAGAGGTCACTTAGCACCTATAAGACTTTCGTTATAGGTTGGGTTTTATTATGTCCAACCAATGTCACTCAGTATCGGTTCATGACCTTTAAAAGCAGAGATGGGAAAATACCTGGAGGCAGAATAAATGGACTACATTGATGCAGACGCTGTTTTATGCAAGTTCAATTTCCGGCTGGTTACTGTATATATCTTGACTTCCAAAGCAGTCAGCCTGCATTGTGCTCAAAATACTTCCAGTTGTTCCCATTTCTCCCAGATTACTAGATGTCGCTCCGTTCCAATCGTCCAATCGAGACCAATCGTCTCACATTAAGAAAATGATTATCTCCATCGTAAAAAAAAACGCCTGAGTATTTCTTTTATTTATTATTTATGCCACACAAAGGTGATTTTTCACTCCAAGATCCAATTATATTAAATTTAATGATGCACAAATGATTGTATCATTAAATTTAAGGAAAATGTATCATTAAAATGGCTGTACAATGTGCATTTTTAAAATCAAATATATATATATATTTAATATAAAATAAAAATCTTAAATATATTTTTAATTTAATATCATCGTATTACGTATATTTGATTTATTGTCTTAATCTGTCTCTCAGTACTTGAGCTGCTACAACACTTGATAATCCCCCATGAGGGTTCAATATAAATATAAATAATATAAACAGAGAAATGGAAAATCTCCATATTTGAGAGGATAAGCGCAATCCCTCCCGTTGTTTAACCATTTTGTAAATAGTTACAGTTGGTTAATTGTTGCGTCTCTGATGAAGAGAGTGGAGTGCAGTCAGCCTCAATTTTCTGTTTTGTGTGAAAGCCACAAACCATTTGGACCACCCGCTCTTTCAGTCAAATAGGCCGAGAGGCCGATCCAAATGGAAGCTCTGACTGCTCCAACTCAAACGTTTCCATTTGTATACTTTAGAAAAATGGAAGCAAAGTGATTGTAAGAAAAACACACTGACAGATAAAGTAACACGGAAAAAGGGTTGCAATCAATAATCTGTGCGGGCGAGATAACAAAAACCCCCTCAGGGCTCACACAAACGACGAGATGGCAAGCTGAGCGACTAACACTCTGCTGTGCTGTAAATGACAATAAATTGTTGATTTTATGCATTTATTCATCTCACATCTCAATAGAGACGTTGATTGAAAGGAGGGCCGATGCTTTCAGCGTTGATTATAGGAAAAGCTTGCTTGATTTGAGGTGCGGCGCCGCACTTTGCACGGCCTGCAGTAAGGAAGTCAATTTGGCACATTTCTAGGGTAATTTATTGTCATGCAACGCAACAAAATGCAGATGTGGACTCTATTTGCTAGACAAAAAACCCCCACAATAAACAACAGAAACAGAGTTGTGTATTTGTGAACATGAATAAAGGTTGTTGACAATCCCCATGCAATGTATGCGCGCACCGCCGCTGCCATGGCAACGTATTTACAAAAATGTGTGGGGATTTCAAGCTATTTACATCTTGCATGAATTGCCTTCTTAAGTAAGTTTGGGAAGTAATCATATGAAGTGCCATGCAATTGATAGCTCACTAAGCCACGCCCCCTTAAGTTTCTAGTGCCGTTAGTCTGCCTCTTCAACACAGACGGCAACCTTTGGCTTGTTTGTCTGCAGTGGGAAAACATTTCTGTATTTATTGAAAGGCTAAACATCAACAAATATAGAATAAAACAAAACCTTTCTATTGATAAGAAAACGATCGCGGCCACCACTGGAATGGGATACTAACAATATCAACAAAGACTATTCTATATCCGCAACTGCATAAATTAAACTGAATTAATATACAAGCAAAAAACATGTTTGCGACTGACCGTACTTTCAGGTTGTACATACTTTTTGTTTATTACGAATCATTTAAAGCCTCGTGTGTGAGATATTCCACCTAAACTACACATGCATAGCTGTAGAGACTGACACATCACGGATGCCATGTGGTCACTGCGCCCCCCCGCTCCCCAAAAAGCTTGTTAGTGCGCCATGTGTGCACACATTTTCAGCTCGGGTGATCCCAGTTGGAAGCAAACCCTCCAGCCTGGTGGCGTTTACGATCAACCTGCACACGGGGAGGTTTTTTTTTAAGTCTAGGTGAGCGATTCGGTCTCCTCGCTGGACTTCTGTAATTTCAACAGCCCTATTTATCATCACAGCATTTCACTGGAGTCTTACTTAACAATATGTTGCTGCTTTTATTACTTTTCAAGAATTAGTCGCTTCCTTTGTGGGGGGGGGGGGGGTTGAGTTACTGTGAGCAATCTGTCAGCATCTTCTCCTTTCCTGGAGCATTTTGTTATTTTTTGTTGAATATCTATAGGAAGATTTAAGCCGAGATTAGTTTAACAACAAATATAATAAAGTAGAACGAGAACAGCCTTTTCCAGATGAGGGATAACCCGCAGTATTAAATAAAGTATAGTATATTAAATAAAGCAAGCGATGACCTTTTGTGTCCACCGGAGATTTCATCTTTACAGAATACAAGTCCGATGGCATCGGCGTGGCCTCGTGACCTCGCCTTGATTGACAGTTGATGTCTCAGCCCTGCAGGGGAGAAACCAGCAGAATATCAGCTCTGCGGTGAGGATGTCAACCCTCACCGAGAGAATCTCACCGATGGGATCATCACGTCAAAGGTCAGACGTGATGACTTGTCGTCGGGGTTTTTGGTGACGAGGCTTGTCAGCTGCTGGCTCTTCTGAAAGCTTTGACGGACAGGAGTGTGTCCGTCTGTCGGGCGGCTGCTCCTCAGACCCTCCAGATGCAGCCTGACTTTGTGCTGCATTGACGACGGGAATATAAGCTTTTCTTCTGGGTAAATGGGGCAAATCTGCAACATTTTAATGAGAAAATATGGGAAACAGATAAACACAATTTATGATTCGGCCTGATAAAAACAGGGTGTGTTTTTCTATAGTGCAGCTTAAATATAAATCTCCCATTTTCTGTGTCAGCGGTCCCCGAAGGGAGAATCATTGTTTCTTGCTTCTGCCAAGAGACAAAATACAAATGCAGAGTTCATTTTCAAAAGTGCTACGTGTCTATTTTGGTTCATTATTGATCTTTCATCATTCAATCCCTCTCAAAATGTTGAGGACAAGAAATGTTCTCCTCTTACGCAGTTTGAGCGTGTTTCCATTGGCAGGTTTTCTCATTTTTGGGGTAAGAAAAAAAAAAAAGAAAAAGCAGCTCATCAGATGTCTGCAGGTCCCTGAGATGGAAAACACTGAGACACGGTGCCCTAGATAACAAGTCAGTCCAACTGCAGGAGAGCTGAAGTATCAAACAGCAATGAAAAGCACGGGGACGTGGTGCTGAGGGACGGGAGGAAACTCAAGGGCTGTTTGTGCATCACCGCTTGGCAATTCTGGCAGGTTGCGCGCACACAAACACACACAAACACGGACTTTATTGCACTGCCACCCTTGACCCATGGTCTATTTCCCCTGCTGTTTGATGAGCTGCACTTGTCAGCTGTGATCAAAAACAACCCCCCCACCTCCCTCTCCCCCTCACACTTACACATTCCTCCTCCTAACACTCTTCCATACATGTTCACCGCTGTGATCACTGACATCTCACCCAGATCAAACCGTTCTCAATCATAGATGAACAGTAGAATGTTGGTTTATTAATGGAAGCGTTGAAGATTGAAGATTTCCAGCAGGAGAACCACACTGACGCTGCAATGCAGATATTTTCCCACCATTTATCTGACCATAAAAGTCAGGAGATATAACATAGCGATTCAGGATCAAAGTAAATTAAAACGTGCAAAACTAAATTTTCACAATATTATTTGTGCAGCCAAAAGCTAATTTGTCTATAAAGAAGCCTGACTGTTCTTTTGGGGGAGGGGGGGTAGTGGCTTCTGTTATGTTACCGCGCATTTCACCGGCTGTTGTACGAGGCTGCAAACGCACCGCTGCCTCCCGGGTTGAAATTTGACGCTCCACTCACACCTTCTGTTGTGGTTTGTGTATGTGCAACGCGGCCGGGTGGAGGTTAACACCCAGGTTATCCATCCACGGGAGTGCTGATTGTTACCGACTCTCCACCCTGAGTTTGATGGGTGGAGGTCTGCGTGGTTCCACTTAGCAGCCGGGTGTCCATGCAGGAGTATGAGAGAGAATAGGTATTATTTTTCAAAGAAGTAATTTCTCCATAGATTCAGAACTCCTCACTATTTTCACTATAGATGAATGGGGGGGGGGGTCTTATTTTTGGATCTGGTGACCCGCTCCCCCCTCACGTGATGAACTCTGTCCCCTGCAGGTGAATGCTACCTGATGGAGTGGTCGGATTGGAGCTTGTGTGTGAGCATCTGCGTCAAGGCGGCCGGCGTGGACTTCGGCTCGGTCCGGGTTCGCTCTCGAGCCGTGTTGGCCCAGGAGCCGGAAAACCTGCAGCTGTGTCCCGACCAAGAGTGGGAGTCCCAGCCCTGTGAAGGTAAGAGCCCCTTCTTCAAATGTGCCCAAGATGGAGCCCCAAACTTTGTCCTGAGACCATATGATCATTGAGAAGAGGAGCAGGGCAACACGAGGTGGAATACAGAAACCTGCGGGCTGTTTCCTGTTCTATCCACGTTGAGCCGTGTTTGATTTGGCAGAGAGGAGCCACAGAGAGAACGTGCTGCGTGTGTGTAGAAGGGATCAGTCAGACGAAGCGTCCTCTTCCTGCCAGGCGACCACGGAGCCACTTTGGTCCCCAAACATAACGGGCAAACAAACAGGATCGCTGACTGCTGAGATCACTGCTGTACTCTCACAGCCGGGATTCCTCGAGTCAGATCCCAAATGCCCCCCCCCCCCCCCCCCCCCCCCGCACCCCCCACTCTCATTTACTGTTGTGATCCCCGCGGCTCCCCAGGCGGGTTAATCAGCCACTAGGTGCAGCGTGGGCTGTGAGTCACCACTAGCACCAAAGCGCAGCACACGCGTACCCCCCGGCTCGTTCTGTAGAGCAGGCACCCCCGTGCCGCCTCCCCCTGCCTCCCACTCCTCCTCTCCTCCCACCCCCGCTACTGTACACAGCCCCGCAGAAGTCTTCATCGGCCTGACCTGGTTTCACAGCATCACTCGGGGGGGGTGGCCCAGTAGGACCAGTAAAGGTGCAGGAGGAAGGGAGAGCGGAGGGAGGGGGAGGAGGAGCGCTATGACGGGGGAACGGGGGCAAAGGAGGGAGATCAAATGGTTGCATTAAAAATGAATTTGGTGGGGGCGCCCCAGTAGCGGCTATGGCACAAACCACATCGCTGTGAGTGCAGCCTGCAGAGCTTTGCTGCATGCGATACCCGCCTCTCTCCCTTTGGCTGCCGTCTTGTTCCCGCTGCACGGGTTTGTTTTGCCACCTGCAGAAGACAGCGAGCCACTTATCTGTACCGAGACGTTATTATGTCACCCACGTTCCCATTGAGCACAGTTAGTGGGACCAATATGTCTTTTCCTTTGAGATGAAGTGTGAGATGTTCTTTAACTTTGCCTTTGCCGCCGCGGCGGAAAAAAATGTAAGATAAAAAATATTCCGCAATCAATCATCCGATGCTCTTCCTCTGTACGTGCACGGCTGATGTTGCGGCGCAAGCGAAGCAAAGTTCCTACGGGCGTCTCTGGATTCATGGTTTTGGACGGACATCTGTGTGTGAGATGTGAACCATGTTGGTGTACAAGCGCAATACAACTGATTCAAGTAGCTTCTATCTTTTGTAAATGAAGAAAACCTGCATCTTGCAGGCTTTCAGCTTCAAACATTTTTTCTTTTTAATATTTCCGAGTGGTTCTGAGAAATGTTTCAATAGTAGTGAAACTCAAGCATCCCTGTAAAAGACGATGGGAAACGCCGGCTGATGTGAGTGATTGCATGATAATACACATAACACATTTTTACAAACGGCCTCTTCTGTACCGAGCCAAGGAAAGCGTAAGAAATGAGGAAAGTGAAGCCGGCAGCAGACAAATCGTCCTGTGAAAGCAGCAAATGGAGCCGCGGTGCTGCAACCGAGCCGGGGGGCCACAGATCTCCCCTTTTATTCAAGGTTAAATTGTTAATTTTACGCTATCCAAATGGGCCAGCCTGATGATTGGTCACAAAGAACTCCACTGGGAAATATGGCCATTTATTGCACTGATGGAGGTATTGATAAAGTCATAATAGCATTGATGGAAAGTCATTTAGCAAAAGCTCTTAGCAAAGATTAAAGCACGGGACTGGACCCTTCTGTGCGGACCCACTGATAGTGATATTATATGACAGCCGCCTATTATACAACCGTAACTTAGCGGCCGCTTTATTAATCCCTCACTCTCGTGATTAATGGTCTTCGCTGCAGACTCCCAGCGCACGGCCTCTGTAGATATTGATTATTCTTTATTTGGTTCTCAGAGGGCGAATGTTACGAGTACAAATGGTTGAGCGGCGGTCGTCTAAACTCCACCCGGCCGGCAGTCTGGTGCCAGCGATCCGACGGGCTCAACGTTACCGGTAAGCAACTGTCCAGTTACACGGACCCCAATTTATGACATGTATTAAGTGAGTGAGGAGCAGAAAATCCCACATTCCTCTACTGTGTGATGGTGATTTAACCTTTTCTAGGTTTCGCCAAACTGCTGATAATCTGCTGGATTAATTTGTTTCTTCCATAAATAATGAAAAATGACCATCAGTCAGTGGAACTGTCTAAGAAATGTTCTGTTCAATCATAAAAGATTAAGGACGCGTTGTCACATCTGAGGGGCCAGAACCAAATGGTTTTATTTTGTTTTAGAAAAGGACCAGATTAAGTCAGATTAAGGCAACCAGTGGACTAACTGGTTCAACTCTAACAAAACTCAGAAAACCAGTCTGTGTTGTTGGCGAGAGGCTGTAAGTACACCTCGGTTTATTCAAGTCAAACCATTTGGGAAACATTCCTGCGCCGTATTTGGAACGGCAGCTCAATGTAAGCTCCACGTCGGTAAATTGGTAACTGTCTGAAATGTCAGAAATATACCTTTGCTAAAAGAATAGAATAACTATGGACTTGTCTCCGTATTTGTCCTTTCCTGGACGGAGGTTTCACAGGCAGCTTTTCAATCTAAAACATGTACATTTTCTTCCTCGAAGCGACAGCAGTACTCAGCAAGGAAGGATTTCCTTTGACTCATCCCCCCTCCCCCTCCCCCCCCCCCCCCCCCTTCTGTGCCGCCCCCCCCCCCCCCCCCCCCCCCCCCCCGATCTCCCGCAGGAGGTTGTCCTCCTCTGAGCCCCCCAGAGAGCAACGACTCCTGTGACCCTCCGTGTCTCAAGACAAAGTCCTTCTGCAGCGAGGTGAGCGGCTCCTTCTTCCCCCGTCGCCTGTTACAGTAAATGAAAAGAGTGAAGAGCTCATCTCATGGAGAACATTCGCCGTTGCACACACGGACCAAAACAATGGAAACAACGAGGGAGACGCAGCCGTCAAAGCGAAGGTCCACGGTCCGCTCGCTGCTGTCAGAATTGAATTAGAATGCTGCATCAAGATGTGAAAGCCGCAGCTGTCACTCAGCTGTGCGGCGTCAAAGTCATAGAGAAACATTTTCTACGCTCACCCGATACGGCAGCCGGTGAATCTGAACGTTTATGGAGACTAACGGCTCGTTGTTTTTTAGACCAGCAGTAACGGCCGGGTGTAAACGCCTGCAGAGCAGAGCAGGAAGGTCACACTCATCTGATGATGAGTCAGGACATCTGAGGTCACAGGTTCAATTCCCCGGACCAGCGTGACAAATGCACTCCGTTCATGAGGAGGACTTTCTAAGAGTGCAGCAACAAATCCCACCTTTATGAATGTTACCTTCAGTTTCGCGAGGTGTGAATTCCACTTCATGAACAGAAAAGTCTTTCTGATATTTATTCCTCCCATTACACAGAAACGGTATCATCACTGACGGCGACATGCTCTGAAATGTGTATCTTAACGTCTTAGACTCTGACATAAGAGACGTGGCCCGTCGTTTTCCTTCATGTGCCGTGTCTGCAAACCAAACACGGCTCTGTGCTGCCCCCTGCAGGCCGCTACCTGCGCGTGCGAGGAGGGCTTCACGGAGGTGCTGTCGGCCAGCGGGCAGCTGGACCAGTGCGCCCCCATCCCGGTCCTGGAGATCCCCACGGCGGGGGACAAGAAAGGGGATGTGAAGACCAGTCGTGCCATTAACCCCACCCTGCCCTCCACCGCGCAGCCCGGACGCAGCGGGCGCACCTGGTACCTGCAGCCTTACGGACCAGGTCAGACCACCTCGCCACTAGGCCAGTGTATAGCAGTCGGGGAGCTAACTCCACCTTAATGTTCTCCCCCGAGGTAGTCAAGACCTGATCAGAAAAAACAGCAAATAAAGAGGAGGCAGAAAATGAACAAGGACACAGCAATATATGTTAGTGAGTGTTGTTACCACAAAGCAATAGAGTATATTAATAATCACACGTTAAACTGAAGGGCTCGGTTCAATTCACTTAATTAGTATAACTTAACATCACAAATCCCTTCGGATGGCTTTACAATCCAAACACACATTCAACGTCCTCCAAAAAACTCTTTTTATTTAAAAAATATTTCTAATTTTACCTCTCAACAACAAAGACAAGTGCCCACGATGCCTTTTTAGGTTCATCAGAAGGGGTTTAACAAAACCCGGCTTTCGCCAAACTTTCCCTCCCTGTCGAGCGGCGCGTAATCCCCGAGGTAACGTCACGCGGCGACGGCATAACGCACTAGTGCTTTGTGTCGGCGGGTTTAACGCGCCAACTAAAACTGACGCATTAAAGAAACAAAAGACGCATCGGGCACACGAACCTCGCCGCCCCCCTCCGAGGCCGCCGGGACGTTAAGGTTTGAGAGGTGCAGCCGCACACTGCGTTGTGACTGATGGTGCATGACAGCAGGGGAAACATTTCGGGAGGCGGGAGGGCAGAACAGATTTGAGTCGACGCCTGTCAGAGCAGGAACTTCCACACGTCCTTTATGGTCCACATGAAGGTTCCTCCTCCTGTGCTTCATTACAGTGAGACGTGAAACGTGCTTGAAACAAGGTAACTGTAGTAACAAGTGTCATTGTAGGTAAAAGGAGAAATAAATGATGAGTTCCTGCTGAACTTTGGGAGACATTCAAATCACATTTAGAAAAAGAATGAGCATTAAAGTAGCTTAAGTACAAGCATTATTTGAGAATAACATGTATTTGATCATTGGATGATGACTATTATCTGTAATGTTGCAGCCGGTGTAAAGGGAGCAGATGTTTACGACTTTAACAAAATACTTAGAGTAGCTTGATACATTAAAATTGATTATATATCTATATATATATAGATATATAATTTTGTATTAGTTGTCTATGCAAAGTATCAAGCAACTGAAGCTGTCAAAATAGCCGTGGTGGAGTGAAATGTGTAATAGTATAAAGCAGATAAAAAAGTACTTGTTCTTGCAAAGTACTTCTACTTCTTTTTCTACAAAGGAACCTTGATGTTACTTCTGAGGGAAACTAATCGAACATCCAAATCTGAATAGTGTAAACTATCTTTGTGTGATCTGTTGGGAAATAACCCCTTTTCATCATTATATCAAGTGAGTGGACTGAGAAAAGCCTTCATCTTAAAGTCATTTAAGTGTTCAGTCGGGGCCTCTGTGATTCCTATCGCTTGACATAACATTTGCTTTTTAATTTTCCCCACTTCTTTCATAAGCGATCAGTAAACTGAAGAAGATCGTGGAATTAATAGGGAGGCAATTTGAACCAAACCGTGACCCGTGCAAGCTAAATGGATGCACGGCCCTGACAGATTGACCTACTTTAGAGAACCAGTATTTTAACGGGACCTGATTCACACGATAAAAACCCACACTGTGAATTACTGCGTTTTCACAACTGGGGAGAAGAAGTGAGAATCGTTCCCCGAGTGAAGTGAGAACTGACGAGCCGCCTCCTCCTCCACAGATGGGAAGCTGAAGATGTGGGTGTATGGTGTAGCAGCCGGAGCCTTTGTGCTCCTCATATTCATAGTGTCTATGATATACCTAGCTTGGTGAGTTGACCACTTTGATTTCCCCCTATTCACCATCCTCCTCCTCCATGAAACCAAAAGTCATCTGTCCCACCCGCTCAGAGCCCCCCCCCCCTACCCCACCCCTCCTCCACCCACCAGCCACCTTTGCATCACCGTCTTCTGTCCTTTTTGTTTTTTCTTTCCTGTTTTTGTTTTTTTTGTCGGCGTCCCTCGTGCGCTCCGTCTCGTGTGCGAGCAGCAGCTACTGCGCCAAAGTGTATCGGTCTCTCGAGGCCCAGGAGTCCGACGCCAACGGGGCGGCGGTATGGGGGGGCCGGAACGCACACGAGATGATTTACACCTGCCCCGATTGCCAAGAGCCGGCTCAGAGCCGTAGCAACAGCTAATGGGGATGTGGAGGGCCACGGCCCCTCTGGACACACCCTCCGGTCCGCCCCTCTAAAGGGTCGCAGGTCCCGCCTGACTAGCTGCGTGAAGGTGCTGGTGCAGGTGAGGACAAACCCTCCGGGACCATTTAGTGTAGGACGAGTCGGTCCTCGGGGCGTCTACGCCACGTACAGTATGTTCTGATTATGCCAGTTTTTAAAAGTGACCCGTGTCGGATTAACGTGTTTTGGGGCAGCAAGTTTTCATAACAGTGTGTTGAAATGAACAACATCAATCTTAACGGGTGAGTCATGTGATTAAAAAAAACTATCCTGGGTCCCTTTTTGATTTACCATAGGGCATAAACAGAATATACTGTGTTAGGATAGTAGCGTAGCATATTAGTTTAGCATCCCTAAGTAGCACCATAAGACATCTTTCAATCCGTCACTTTAGTTAATAAGAAATTGTTTTAAAAAACACTGTTGCAATGAAAGTATAGTGAATAATAAAGATATACCTATAATATAGACAATACACGAAATCTTAATGCATTCATACATCTATTCGTATAAGAAAAACATACTTAAATAGAAGTAGAATAGAAGTAAACAAGGTCATTTGTCGACATTTTTATGTTGTAGTTCCTCATCGTGGAGCCAATTTGATCTTCTAGGTATAGGTCTGTAAGTAAGTAGTTTAGTGCTTCATCATAACATACAAGTTTTTAAATATCACTAGTAATCAATGCGAGTGTCAAAAACCTGCACCTGAGTAAAAAGTATAATATATATTTTTCTTTGAAATGAAGTGGAAGAATGTAGAAGAAAAACATATGTTGAAATTGAGCTTGTGCACAGTACTAAATTATTAAATGTCATCAGGAGAATCAGCCTGTGAGTTCAGTTCTCCTGGGTATGTCAAGTTGTTACACAGGTTTCTATTGGTAAATGAAGCTGTAGTATATCGTATGTAGAGGACACATCTACTAAATCTACAACGATAGACACGTGTGGATGACAGAAGAAAACGGTCCCCAGAAGGGACTCGTCTCTGCAACACAAAACCGTGATGTCATGCCGCCCCCTGGTGGCTGCGAGAGGAAGTCGGGCCAAACGTTACATGTCATTTAGCAGATGCTTTTATCCAAAGCAACTTACATTACACTTTAAACCCGTGGCTTTTACATTTTTGCCCAGGGAGCAATTGCTCAGGGACACTTCGACTTGAGACATTAGGCAGCCTGGACTCGAACCACCAACTTTGCGGTTCCCAGCGCACCCGCTCTACCCCCATCGTCTGCTCCCTCCCATTTCATTTCCTGTCAAATCAAGCGCTCATTATCCGTCTCTCACATTAAGAGAATTGATGTTATTTCTTTGTATTCAGCCTTCACGACTCCATACAATTGGTGTTAATTGGACCTATTCTTAATCGTCTTCGCTGATGTAATTAGTTGTTCAACAGGCAATCAATTAGCTTTTTTTTAATGTGACAATTTTCTGTTTTAATTCGGTTTTTACTTTATGACATTTAAACAACAAGTCTACAGACTTTCTGGACATGCTATATTAGGACGTGTTTCTACGTGTTATACTGTGACTTCATAATGCCTTCTTGCATATACTACTATGACATGTCATATATTACATGTATGTAGTACATCTCCTGTGCAGATCAGTACAGCAAGTCTAAGACATGAGGGCATTACAGGGCCAGAAGCTCACGGTTCTTATCATGGTTTATTTATAGTGATTGTCTTGAGGATCCAAGACAGTGTAATATGTTTAAAGACTAGATGAGGGATGTAGTCCCAACTGGGATCGGGTCAGTAAAACCAGTCCCGGTTCAGGCGCTGTTACCCCCCCCCACTCGGATCGGGGATTATTTCCAGCTGCAGTCTTACCCTGTTTTCCTCTTTCCACACAGCAAAAAGCCAAAGAGACCTCAGAGACAGAGGCAGCAAAACAACCGACTGAAACCTCTGACTCTGGCCTACGACGGGGACACGGACATGTAGTCCTCGGGGTCCCCGAGCACTTCCCCCGCCGCCGAGGCCCACTCGGTCGCGCCGTGGCAGCGAGGGACACGGGTGTTTTTGCGGCGCAAACGAGGCGCAGAAATCACCGAAAATCCTTTTACAGCCGAGACAGTGGTGGGTTTCATCCATTTCAAGTAGAGCGCCATTCAAACACCCTCTTTTTGTATCTTCCAAGTATTTTTTTTTTTTTTTCAAAGAGCCTTCATGAACTCCACCTTGTTCAATGAAATACCTTTTTTTTTGGCCCCCAACCCATCGTCCGAAAGAAGAGATTTTCAGCTGGAGGAGTCCGGATGCAGTCTGTCTCTGAACATGGCAGCTCGAGCTCCAACACCCTCCCCCCCTCCATCTCCCCCCCACGCGTTCCCCGCTTGTCCCTAAAAAATGCTGAGTAGCTGGAGGCTTAGGATGCTCTGACGGTTCGTACGTTGCCAGAAGTCACCGCAGGGAAGAGGAGGAGGGAGAGGAAAATCTCCATAAAAAGGTTTGGATTCCTTTTTCCTCAATCCTCAACTGGGTTTTTCGACTGAAATCTCTTACGGTCTTGAACAAAAGCGAAGCGTTTCTTCTTCCCTTTTTTTTCTTTTTTTTCGCTGGATTTCGAGGCACACAGGCCTGTGTTTGTGGGATAAACAGATGGGTGCTGACGGACGAGCAGCCTGCGAGCTTCCTCCCTGCCTCCACCCTTTCTTGGTTTTCGGGCTCTACTTTGCACTATATTAGTGCAGCATGATATGCACACGTGACTTCTACCTATTGCCATAAAACACTGCCTCTTCCACCGACAGACCCACGACGCGGAGGAACAGCCACCGACGCGTCAAAGAAAAACCACGGCAACGGGAAACCAGAGTTTGATGTTCAGATGTGAATCTCGAGTGGATATATGTGTATAGATTTTCGTTCTCACAGCTGATTTGTTGTAGTAAAAGTACCTTTTGTGGTTGGTAGATTGCGTCTGGTGTTATCACTTTTCTTTGTGCCCCAGATCAAATGAAGGTGTAACTATGATATCAGCAGGTGTTTTTCATGAATCTCCTGCTTTAGATTCATTTTGAACCACGAATATTTAAATCAAATTCCAATTCTCTACTTTTCTTTACCCATCAGAAGTTCATTGGAGAGAATATAACTTTTCAGCCGTTAAAGAAAAAGAATAAATGTAAACCATTCATGTCATTTCTGCCTTACTGACGACAGCTCGACACTAACGGTCCTGTAACAGAATTGCAATACTTGATTAAACGGCCACATGGAAAGAAGACTAACTTTTCTTTGGGGTCATGGTTTTCATGTAGTAATCCGTGTCATAGGTGCTCTTTCCTCTTTCCACTACGCAAGCTGAAATATAGATAAAAAAAACAATCTGTACAAAGAAACTATACAAACTGTTAATAACAATATGAGAAAATGCTTCTGATGAGTCCGACGTAAAAGCAAACTGGTGCGCAGAATGTTTACTTTTGTTTTCTTGTGGGATTTGTAAATAACAGCAATTTTTTATTTTTTGGGAGAAAAAAAAATCAAAGTATGTGAACATTTATTTTGTATTGCACAGAAAATGTTTAGTTTGAATATCGCGAAGTGGGTGTGTGATATTGCTGATCGTTGTTATCATGATGCAAGTTGTACGTTATGGAGAGAGAAAAAAAAAACGAAGGCTCAGACGTTTTTGTACAGGTTGTTTATATGTATGGGAAAAATTACTGAAAATAAATAAGAACACGGTGGTAAACACACAAAGAAAGTAAGCGACCCATTTATGTAACTTTTATTTCCACGTTCCCAAGAGAGCAGAACCATTTTGCCAATGAAGGATCACGGCTTCGGTTTTACATATTTTCTTTATCGCCAACAATTTCATGAAAAGATCCCAACGATGTGATGAAAGTGTAATCTAATCTAATGGTTACATCTTAGATATTGGATGGCATGTCATCATCTATTTGATCCTGAGATACATCTCATGACCATCTAGTGGATTTTTGTTTCAGAGCGCAGTCATTTCCTTAAAGACGCGTGCCGTATTGATTCTTAGTTTCCGTCTTTTCATGGGATTTGTCGACGTTAAGAGAGTCTTGGATTAGTCTGCTGAACGGAGGAGGCGGGGGGGGGGGGGGGGTTGAACTTCAGAGCATTTCTATTGCCTCCCCACCCGCCAGCCAGCGATGCTAACAGCGCACGCGGCGGCGGCGGTGCTGAACTGAGGCGGGAAGCGGAGAGCGGGGGCCACGCGGCATAATCGGTTCAGACTGTGTATTGTCGGCAGCATTCTATAAAGAGGAGAAACAATGTCAGCCACTGAGAAGAGAAATCATTCACTTCAAAGCATAGAAAGAGATCTTCAGGCAATCTTGGAGCTACGCTTTCTGCAACCCCGCCTCCTCCTCCAACGACCCACTAAAACACATTACAACACACACACACACACACATACACACACACACACACGGAGGGAGACTACATCAAATATTGATCTTTTTCTATCTCGTCTTCTAATGCTCCTAATGTAATGAAGAAAAACAAGTAAATGCAAAAGCAAATCCTCAAAGTAAGAACCTGCATGTTGCTCGCTCTGCTCTCAACTGACAATTAGCTTCAGTTTATTTTAACCACATGTGCTATAAATTAACAAGTTAACGTTTCATTCTAAGTTAAGGAGTGTGTGTTTAGAACGGGGATGATGAGAACTCTTATTTCGGGGTGTTAGACTGTACATTTCAGTGTTGACTCATTAGGAGGGAAAAGGAGAAGCCGTCTTCACACATCTCAAGTTTTCATCAGTGCATAATTTCCAACTTGGGACCGGAAGACTAAAACTGAACCAGACACCAACAGGGGGCGGGTTTCAAAGATGTTTCATTGTTGCTATGCGTTGCATTGTGGGATATGGGGTTTTTTTTGTATTTGAAATATAGCTGTCATGCACGGCATCGTTTTTGACAGCATAAATGTAACTATTAGTCGTGCTCCAAGTCTTTTTTTCATGTAAATACAAAAGAAGGTCTTATTCGATATCATCATACTTTTTATCCATCCATCTTCAGCCGCTTATCCGGGGTCGGGTCGCCGGGGCAACAGCTCCAGCAGGGGACCCCAAACTTCCCTTTCCCGGGCCACATCTACCAGCTCTGACTGGGGGATCCCAAGGCGATCCCAGGCCAGCGCAGAGATATAATCTCTCCACCTAGTCCTGGGTCTTCCCCGGGGCCTCTTCCCAGCTGGCCGTGCCTGGAACACCCCCCTAGGGAGGCGCCCAGGGGGCCTCCTCACCAGATGCCCAAACCACCTCAACTGGCTCCTTTCGATGGCAAAGGAGCAGCAGCTCTACTCCGATCTCCTCGCGAATGGCTGAGCTTCTCACCCTATCCCTAAGGGAGCCACTCTCCTGAGGAAACCCATTTGGGCCGCTTGTACCCGTGACCCAGTTCTTTCGGTCATCACCCATCCTTCATGATTGACCAGTAGATCGAGAGCTTTGCCTTCCGGCTCAGCTCTCTTTTCGTCACAACGGTGCGGTGATTTTTATTTATTTCCTTTTATTCATTTAATATTAATTAGTTTGTATTCATTTTCATTTATTTGTTTGTACAGCAAAAACAAACAATGATTTGGAAAAACCTGATAACGTAATATTGAAATAATCCCATCATGAATTAGCCTTAAAAATTGTTACATTTATATCTCATAATGTGACTCATTAAAGTTTTTAAACCCCCTCATAAACTACATGTCGAATAAACATTCGGGCCTTTTTTGGGGGTCTGGTAACGTGACATCGCCATGGCAACGTGACGGATGTCCACGGCTTCTGGGCAAGGTGCCGCGGACGACCACCAGATGTCAGCCACCGACGACGTTGAAGGAAAAGTTGCCTCTCAGAAGTCGACGTGAGCCTCCTTCTCTGCTCCTCGCTCACTCCATTCGTCTCTCCCTCCCTCCCCCCCTCCCTCCCTGCACCTCGGAGCGCACTATATAAAACATCCCTCCACGCTGACACTCTCAGATGTGCAAACACCTCGGCTCCTCCAAACCTCGCAGCAGAAACCTCCCCAGGAGGAACACTTGAGGCAGTTTTTCTTTTTAATGCCAGACACCTGACCCCCTCGAAAGAGCCCGAGAAGATTGATCTCCCCTCTCCAGCCTCAAGACCGCCTCTCCTCACTCCAGGTTCCTCCTCCAAGTTGGGGCGGCTGGTCCCGGCCTCGTCCAGAGGGAGCTTTTTCTTTTCCTTTGTGCTGCTGAAGAAGAAGATCCAGGGCAGTTTGACATGAAGACCACACGCCTGCGGGCGGCCGCTCTGCTGCTGGCAGCTGTCTCTCTGGTGAGTTGAACGTCTCTCTCGTTGTGCCTCTTCTGGTCATTTTACATCTCTGCGGCTCGTGTGATTAATGTCTGGGAGCAGCGCTATTGAGCAATGTGCGCAAATAGAATTCTTTTGATTGAAGTGAGTTTCCGGTCGGTGCAAAGACAACACAACACAACTAGAAGGGTTTGAATCAGAAGATGGCAGCTGTCAACATGTCATTTAGTTGATTTAAGACTATTTTTAATTGTCATATAATAGGCTTGCTTTTCAAATGTTTACCCTGAATTTCAGCCCCGTAGTGACAAAAACCCGGATCAGTGAGCGCTCCATGCACTCTGACTCGTTAGCACCGTCGCACGATGTGGACGCGAGCTTTTCCAAAACCCAAAATCTGCATCTCCACAAATCCACCACAATCACCAATTTCTCCCCCTCAAGCGCCATTCCCTTCCCTCCTCTCTTCCCATTTACAGACACACTTCAATGGGAATACATGTGACAGTACGGCGGAGAACAGCCTGAGCCCATTATGACAAACATGGCAGAATGCTCCTAGACAGTTTGTGACAACCCAATTCCTTTAATCCTCGGAAAGACAGTAACCCCTCACCCACTGATAAGTCTGTCAACAGAGCAATCAAAGCAGAGCAGGAGCCACTCCTCTCCCCAACACCGAAAAAAAAACCCATAAACTTAATCCTCGCAAACTTGACTGGCCTTAAAAAGCTCCCGTGGTGTTATCAGTGTTTAATTTGCATAGTGATGGAAAGAAGTCAATTACTATTAATTATTCTCTACAACTTAATACCCATTATCGAATTGAATTCACCGTCTTGAAAACCATAAACTCAATTTCACAGCTGACTAAGCGCACTAATCATTTCCTCCCCCCACTTTCTTTCTATTTTCTTCTTTTTTTTTTTTTGTACCTTACAAATCTTTCCTGCTTTGAAGGAACAACAAAGATTCCTCGGTTCCGGGAGCAATAACATTAACAAACATGTATTCCCTTATCGACTCAACGGAGAGACAAACATTGATCAAGTGTGCAGCTCACATGTGCGATAGCATCCTGCTACTCGTAGCATCACTGGATGGAAGCGGAGGCTTCTTTCTTTCTTTCTTTTTTTTTTTCTTTCTTTTTTTTTTTTTTTTTTTTTTCCTCCCAGAGTCGGCTTCCAAATTGCTTCGCTATGCTTTAATGGGATGATCATAATTGTTTCGTACTCGGTGCATCCTAAGCTTTCGCCTGCAGCTCCTTCAACAGATTGACAGACCCATGGGAACCTCGCAAACTTATTTTGGCCGCCTTTGAACCAAGTCGTGTGTGAAATAAATATGATTATGCATTTTTCCTCTGGGTAAGTTGAGAAACTGGCGGCTAGTCTCTCTCCCTCTCTCTCCCTCCCTCCCCCTCTTACCTCCCCCTTCCCCCCCCCCCCCCCCCATTTCTTAGTCTTCAAACTGCCCCTGCTCTTATATCCTGCAGTCTGACCGCGGCTGGTATTTATCCTCCTCAGGAGTCACGCTAGTAATTGTGCCCTGGCGTCTCAAAGCGGGCTGATGGGACCTCGGCTCCATCCACCAGCTGCCTGTGATGTCTTGACACACTTTGTGATTTGTCATCATCTCTGACCCCCTACCACCCCCCCACCCCCCTTCCCCTTCCCCTCAGGTAACACTTTGATATCACTGGGAGAGAGTGTAGACTAAACTCTTAGCGGGCGTGCCAATGCCGCTTAGCTGATCCATCAGCTCGGCGGCGGGAGGGGCGACCTCACAAGGCTAAATTCACTAAAAACGCCTCCCAAGTGCACAGTGGGAAAGTACTCTAAAGACGGGATCAACACACCGAGGGCCGGTAACCCGCCTCCTCTCTGGGGGAACGTTTGTCATTTCTCTCATTTCATTTATTCCCTTTTCCTTCCTGAACTCGAGTGTTGCGATGGAGGCGCGTGGCAGCGCAAGGTCATATTTTAGATCATACGTGACCTCTCGTACCCGGAAGGTCACAGCAGGTTTGATCCCACGGCAGCCTCGTGGTGTCCTTGAGCTGCAAACCTCCAACCCCTGATCGCTCCCCCACGCTTCAACGCTCCGGATAAACAAACATTTTTTTTTTTTTAAACGGGGTGAATAAATCCGCAGCGCGTCGCTCACGAACAACAACTATCTGCACACTGCAGCCGAAACACTCCGATCCAATCGAGGCTGCAAAGTGGCAGCCAAAATGCGGCTCTAAACCCGGTTCTCTTCTTTACTACACCCACCACCACCACCACCACCACCCTCCCCCCCGCGTACAGGTAAATGAAAAGTGACACACACTTTCATTCTTCCACATACGTTTCTTTGTGAGGGACCCACCGCCGAGATGCTCGGCCCCTTTTGACGGTTCTATTAAAGGTGGAATTTGTTGTCCGCTCCCGGGGGATGGGGTCGGCGGAGTGGGTGGAGAGGGGGGTGTTGGGGGGCATAGAATATCCTCCGAGCTCCCGAGGGAACGCCGGGGTTGTTTATCTTCCCGTTTCAAGGAGCGGGACGCCTGCGCCTTATCACAGCCGATAGCTGGGAGCAGATAGCATTTAGGCCGCTGCGCTGCATCTGGCAATCTGGGGAGAGCTTTGCTAAAGAGGACTTCTGCACAGCGAGGCGGTTTGCGTTGTCTTGTCGAGGGATTCTGCCTCATTCAGCGCACCAGGGGAACAATACGAACACACAGGGGGAAATGGTTTGCCTGTACGTAACAAGCTGCAGGTGGAAAAGTTTGAACAACCCAGAGCCGTGAAATGAAAAGGCTCTGAATACGATTGGGAGATATGTTTGAATGTGATGCTATATTTAGAATGTTTTGCAAATTGAATTTTTTTTTCTTCCTCTGCTGCATTTGACCGGTGTGACTTTCTGTAAGTTTGTGTATTTTCTGAACAAAAGCTCCACAGATTTGAAGCCTGCTTTAGAAAGACATTCACCAGGTAGGTGGGGGTCTGAAGATGCTTTTGTTTGAGTAAAGGAATCACAGCGAATCTCCTCACTCAAACTCTCTGCCTCTGATGCTTTAGTTTTTAGCTTTCTTTTTAATTTTGCGGCATTTATTTAACTTAATGGAAGTGAACCTCTGCAGTAAACACCAAAAATACCATTAACGCCCCTTAAAACAAACCACGAATATTTCTCAATGACATTAAGCCTCATCAATTTACCTTAATATGATTAGAATTGAGGTTCAGGAAACCCTCCTTAGTAGTTATTATAAGCGTGTAACAGTCTGAACAGTCTCAACTAATCTGCCACATCCGGACTGTGTGGCTTTAGCTTTCTGCAACATGAGCGAACAGCTGACATTTTCCAACACGGCTCGGCCCGTAATCCTGTTAGCAGAGCTCAAACAAATACAAACAACCCTCTCAGGAGAAAGACCAAAACTTAGCAAGAACATTTTGTTTTTGTGTGTACAACAGCTAAGTGTGCTGATCACTTATCGACATCGGTGCTTTCATCTTTCACTTTGCAGTGACGAGATATTTCTGCTAATTTCCCATCGTGCAGATTCAACTGCTTGTTTTATTTGTATATGGTGTCAGATGATCTCATGTTGATTAAACGTATCTATAGTATAGTGTGCAGATTATTTTGTGTGACATTTACCAACATGAAGGTTTACAAAAATCACAACAGAAAAGGGTTTTCTTTTTTCTTTTGAATAATTGGAATTTGACCTTTCCTGGACACGAAAACATATTTCAACTAAACCATTGGACACGGTATTGCTTCTTTTTAAAAAACCAAACAATAATTTAAACACATGCAGTTGAATAAAGTTACCAGAGTGCAAAATGAATCTCACTTTAATCCGTGGAAGATGTAGTTTGATATTTAATAAAACACATTAGTGACAAACCCAATATCCTCGGCAACCCAAAGTCATCCCAGTGTGACTGTTGACCTTTACGCTGGCATGTTTGTTTCTCTCCTGTCCTTTATCCAGCAGCATTGTTCCTCTTTCTCTCTCTGCGGTGTCTCTTTCAGGCGCATTCATGCATCTAACACACTCACACACACACACACACTCACACACACACTCACACTCTTGCACGTTTCTCAGGCGAGAGGTAACTCTCGGCCCTCTGAGTGTTGGTGCAGTCAGTCGGGGTGTTCTGGATATAAACCTCGCTTTAGTCAGGACTGCCTCTGATCTGGCTAATCTCCCCGGGCCCGGATTACAGGTTGGACTGTAATCCGTGAAGTGGGGTCTCTGTGAATGTGCTCTAATCCACAGACTGTCAGGTGCTTTAGATGAAAGCTAATTGCGTGTCACAGTTTGGGGACCGTACATAACGCCGGTGACAACAGAGCAAGTTCCCTCCACGACAGCGAGGATTCTGGTCCGATGATCACTGGGAGCACAATTCATTCACGTCATTTGGTGGAAAAGGGAATAAGGAAATCCAGGAACATCGTATCCCACGAAATGACTCACAACATGGAAGTCGCAGGAAATAAGGGGTTTTCAAAAACACACATTGCTTTAAAGCAATAAAACATCCTAAAATCTCATTTGACCTGCATTGTTTGAAAAATAATATTTGTATCCACACACACTGTCAATGATTAGCCGGAGAGATAAATAGTTAAATAAAGACTTGAACCGGCTCAAAGCGCTCCTCGATCTGAAGCGTTACCGAGGAGCAATCAGTAATTACTAAAATTAATCAGTAATTACTGAAAATTAGAGACTTTTCAGAACTCAGAAGAAAAAAAATCAGTAAAATGAAATGGGGATTAGGGGTCAAAGATAATTTAGACGATTCCAGCGGACAGTAATACTGAAATGTTTCAACTCGTGTTGATTCAGCTGTTTCCTAGCAACGCATTCCATTAACGTGCACTAAAACGGAGCGAGAATTAATACAGGTACATTAGGACATAAAAACATAAAAGCATGTAAGCATGTTCTAATAGTGACCCAACATACAAGTATGAACCTGAAAAATCAGCACACGCCTCCCTTAAATTAGCCGCTGTATCAACCTAAAAATAACCATTGCTTTGTTCCATTTTCACTTTTACATCAACACAAAAAACTGAAGCAAGCTGCAACCTGAAATATTATTAAACCAAACAATAAAGACTGGTAGTATAATGTCAGAATGAACTTTATAGCTGCTCGGCTGAAAAGTCCATACGATGCTAATTCAACTCTTACATCCCGAGGAGCTTTATGTTGGACTGTAATGGTGAAGATAAATCCTGAACAGGAAGCCTCCCTCATCCTCCCGCTCACCTCGTCTTTTTACAGTACATCACCAGCAAGGCCGACATGACAGACTTTTGTTTCCAGCAATGGAAGACAAAAGGAGGTGTTCATTAATACAGTTTAACTGCCCCACTGCGCAAGGAAACTGCTGGAAGTCATAGTTCTCTTCACCTTGTCACGACGATCATTCTGCAGCTCAAAGTCCTGCAGCTCTCCCTCCCTCTCTCTCTCTGTCTTTTTTCTTTTACAAAATCCAGCTTGCTGCCAAAGATCTCCAAACGTTTTCTGGGTTTGAAAGGCTTTTGATGAAGAAATGCGCAGGTCGTGTCCATCTTCACACAGCTACGGAGGCCGGGGTCTCACCAGTACATCCATATCGGGCCATTTATCATCGAGGCCTCTTCCAAAACAACCGGGGGGGCTCTTCACCCTTTTTTTTTTTTTCCCTCTCTGAAGCCGAGTGCACCAAATTAAACGCTTACTTTCAGAAGAAGATCACAACTCTGGAACCAGGGCCGTTCATACCCTCTGGTACGGTGCTACAATGTCATCCAGTGAACTTTCTGAATGAGAGAAGACCTTATTTTCAGAGTATCGATCGCTGGGGGGTGACGAAGGTGCAGAATGCGAACGCATCGACCAGACGGATCTGCTGTCACGTTCCTCGCCCGGCGTTCGGGCGTCACTGTCATGGCGCTTGCTGGGAACCTTCGCTGCCTCATCTGTGTGACTGTTGGAGGAGGGATGCGGAATGAATCATCAATCATCCGTTCGGCGGGTAATAGTCTGCACCCGAGACGCCCTTCATTCCTCTGCTTGTGTGGGCAGGAACGCCCTTAAATCTTGATTAGGACGTTTCACAGACTGGGAGAGCTGGTTTTTCGGGGGCGAGCATTTGAGGTGCCGAGATGCTGGTGGATGGATGAAGCTCGTCGGTCGTTTATCTGTTAGCAGGGTATCCCCAAAAGCACGGCGAGGGAATGGGAAGCACAAAGTGCTCAGCATGTGGTCCACTGTGACTGGACGCCGCACATCTGGCCAGTTCTTCAATTACGTAAACGATTAGGACAGATGCAGTTGCAGCTAATCAAACGAACCCACCAACAGTCAGCGTTGTAACTGCGGTACCACGTCAGACACTCAGCATCATCCGCTCAGTGTCGACGTACTCATCATCATCATCACATTTCTCTGCAATTCATTTGATTCCGAGGGATCGTACGCCTCTAACCAGAGAGATTCCAGCTTAGTTTTAATCACAGAAAATGATTTCCACATTGACGCGCCACCCTGATAGAAAGCTCTAATGCACCCTGACATCGTCGTGTCAGTCACTCTTTAATTTGATGCAGTTCAGAATTGATTCTGAGAACAGCGTCTGACGGCTCGTCAGAGGAGCTCTTTTGAGGGGTTGAAATGTTTCAGTAATGGCGATTGTCTTTTCTTTCAGGTTGCCAGTGCCGACTCACCGAGTCCAGGAAATCCAGACTTGAGAGGGAGCTCAAAATCCAAAGTGAAGACCTACTGGACTGAAAGCAGCAAAGCGGTCTCCATCAGCCGCCTGCTGTCTCAGACCCTCTACAGCAAAGAGAACTTCACCTCTCTGGACCTGAACTACGACGGGGCGGACTCCTTCTCCAAACCGGAGCAGTGGAACTGGCTCTACAACGCGTCCAACTCCCGCGACCCTCGATCCAGGACCAAGAGGAGGCCCATCGTCAAGACCGGCAAGTTCAAGAAGATGTTCGGTTGGGGCGACTTCCATTCCAATATCAAGACGGTGAAGCTGAACCTCCTCATCACGGGTAAGATTGTGGATCACGGCAACGGGACCTTCAGCGTCTACTTCCGCCACAACTCCACCGGTCAGGGCAACGTGTCCGTGGGGCTCGTTCCACCCACCAAGGCCGTGGAGTTCCAGGTCCGCCAGCAGCACCAGCAATACCAAAACCACCACAAGCAGCAGCAGACGGCTCTGGAGACCAAGGACAACAAGCTGTTCAACTGCAGGGTGGAGTACGAGAAGGTGGAGAAGGGCACCAGGAACTCGCTGTGCGCCCACGACCCGTCGCAGAGCTGCTCGCAGGAGCAGACCCAGAGCCACGTGTCCTGGCTGTGCTCCAAGCCCTTTAAGGTCATCTGCATCTTCATCACCTTCTACAGCACCGACTACAAGCTGGTGCAGAAGGTGTGTCCAGATTACAACTACCACAGCGACACCCCCTACCTGCCCACGGGGTGATCACGTGACCAGGACGAGGACAAAAGTTAGATAAAACAACGCAAACAAAAAAAAGAAGAGGTCAAAATAAATTTAAAAAAAGATTTAAAAAGAGGCCTGCTGTCGGGTCTTTAACGACGTCAGATTATTTGAATAAAAAATGGATTCAACACACTTCAAACTGGAGGCGTTGACAGGCATCACTCCAGACTGACATTGCTCCAATGAACAGACCCACCTGAGGTCATAACGGGAGCATTTAGGGAGGCATTTGTAGGTTTGCAATACTCATATTATATGCATAGCAGCTTACATGGAAAGGAACTTCTCAAGCCAACCGTAAAAATATGCTGATTGTATTTATGTAAATATTGTGGGTTCCACACAAAGACCAGAAAACAATTTTATTAATGTTTCCTTCTGCTAATTTAGTTGTTTATTCGAATAGTGTATTTCCGCCACAATCCTGCTTTCTGTCTTTTCCAATCAGTTGCTGGTAATCATTGCAAACACGTAAATGTCAATGCAAATACAAAGAACCTGTCAGTATGCAGTAGAGGGCATAATGGAAAAAGAAAATATATTTTGAGTGGTGTTGTTTTTCTGCAGTGTGATTGTTAGCGTGAATTTACCTCTCTGATATTGTTGTGGGAATCTCGCCCGTGTCCGTGCATGAACAGAATGTGGCAAACAACTGAACAACGTCCATCTATATTTTCATGTTACTGCAGCTGTCAGAAATAATCTTCATCAAGCGGCGACGGAGAAAAAAAAAAGAAAGAAAAAAAAATTACTTTGATTTCAATTCTGTGATACCTCGTAGCGGTTTTAAGGCCGCGCTCGATGACACCGATGACACCACTGGGGGGGGGGGGGGGGGGGGCAAGCAGATCAAACGTGCAAGTAAATGTTGCAATGAATAAATAAAACTTGCAGAAATCACACAAGATAACAGAGATGCAGACGACTCATTTCTTCACTGCCACTTAAAAGATGAACTGTGCTCCTTGCTTCTCAGTCCGGCGTCTCCTTTATAATCCAATACGATACATTTTTCCCCCTGCAACATTAACAATACGAGCAGCCAATAGTAAGAGGCGTCTGGGCCACACTGGCGTCCAGTAGGCACAAATAGCTGCCGGTGGACCCTTTGTATTAAGAGAATGCTGGATGATGAGAAAAACAAGGTCATAGGTGTTTTTGAAAAAAAAGGAAGAAGCAGAAGACATGAAAGTTCATCAAACAAATTGAAAGAGAACTGTGTTAAAATGTGATTTCTTGCCTCAGAGGAGATCAAACAGCTGGTGCTAATCACACATTCTACCTATCAAACGTTTGCACCAAAAAAAAAAAAACTAGATATCTGGATGAGACTAACACTGGCTGTTAATGATATTGGATGTTCCAATTGGCTATTAAACCTTCATTACATAAATTGGGAGCCAGTGGCTCAACGTGAAGCATTTAGGCGAAATGAACAAAGTGGAAGCTCTGCAGAGTCAACACCACAGAAAGAAGGAATTAAAACGCCAATGGAAACGTGTAAAAAAAATAAATGAGAGGGGGGGAAAAAAGCACAAATGTGCACCTTGGGGCCCGATCGCGGGTGTCTATTTAAATTCAGTGCTCTTCCGCGGCGCGCGACGCGGCGACCGCGACACCGTCGCTGCCAACGGCGGCTGGACGGCATCCAACGTGCCAGCGCGGCGCGTAATTCCCTGACAAGGCAGGCCGAAGAATAGCGGCGTGCCTGTGGGATGTGAGTGAGCATAAAGAGGGATTTATGATGTGGAGGAACGGGGCTGGCAGAAATCACTGGAAGCACCTGACTCGTAAATCGGGAGCATGTTTCTGTCACCGAGAAGAAGGAGCGTTTTTTTGGGGGGGGGGGCACTTCTTTCATCTCAGTAAAGTGACGTTGATATCTCGACTGCGCCAAGGACAGTTTGTTCAGACTCGGAGAATCAAAGCAGCGCTTCGCGGAGACAATGCGGCCTCATTACGCACGCGATCTAACGAGTGTAAACAGTCCGCGGGGCGGATGTCGTCGTCTGAGGGCGAGTGCGACGCACCGCGTGCGCGCGCGGTGCCGTTGCAGTCGCGCGAGTAACGCACAGACGTGTTCGCCAACTTAAAGCTGCTCTGATCGGTATTTTGGACAACGCGTCATTGTGCTTTCAGCTGATTGTTTTTGAGGTGATCTTTTTGTCAGTGTTAACAGCTTGTTGCCCCTGACAACGAGGTGCTCAACAATCCCACAAATGCAGGTATCAGAGTTTTGTAAATTTCACATCTAAATGTAATTACAGATATCCGGCTGTTTTATTTCTGTGTTTAATTACGTTGCTGATTTAAAATAATCTTTAGCCTTTGGGCAATATTAATAAGTTAGATATGGATGTTGAGTCTAGTATTATTCCTTTTATTAAAACATCTGTCAATCACGCAGTCATGGCAGCAGCTTCTAATTCATGTTTCGTCTTCGTGCCCTCTGTCTAATCTTTGGTTAACTCTAAGATAACTGCCCGTACTTCCAATACAAGTCAATAAAATGATCAAACAGACGGGATGGAGAAAGCAGAGGTATGTAATTAAAACGTGGAAAATTAAACTCGAATAGATTTAACATTTTTAATAACCTCAAGTCAGCAGTAAATCTCTTTCTTGGAGAGTAATTTCCACATGTGGGAGACGTTGGATTCATCAGCATCCTCTTCAAAGCCAACCTCTCTCAAAGTTATGCTCCTTTCAAAAAGCAAGTTTACCTGGAACCTCTCCTCTATAGAGGAGGAGGAGGAGGAGGAAGAGGAGACTGTCCCGTCTCTGTGTGAAGGAATGAAAAGCCCGGCAGCGTGCGGACGCCTCAGCTATCTTCAGGCCCAGTTCTTCTCCCTCGGTTCGGTCGTCCTGGGCCGCAGCCATCCGAGCTCGCCCACAATCCCTGATTAATGTGGTCTGGGCGGGAGCTGTCAGAAATGGCAGAGAGCATCATGGGATTTCTCCTTCATGGTCCCAATGACACCCAGCAGCTGCAGGAGTAAACAGATGACTAACCGCTGGCCTTTTGGCAGCCGGTGGAGATCCGCACGCTGCTTTGACATTTGGGCGGATTAGAAAGTTCTTGGGTTGTGCTCTCGAGGTGTCAGAGGTGGTCGGCACAGTAATTATTAGCATCTTGGTTTTCATCCCCCTGGCGCCCCCCCCGACTCCAGTAAACTGTAGAGCTCCGTTTTTGGTTCCTGCGTTTGTCCGAACTGAATGTTTTGAAGCCTTGAACGTTCTCGTCTGTAAACAAATCACGTCGTGTTTGTGACGCAGCAAAAAGGACGTAAATAACAACAAGAGATCGTCATTTCAGATCATGTCCTTCCGCAGAATTCATTTTAAATCCGTGGCTGCAGGCGTCCCGGGGCTCAGTTTTGTGTGACGTATTGACATATTAAAGGTTCTTTCAGACAACGGCTGGTGTTTTCCTTCTTTTCTTTATTATTTTTTTAAATCAAAAATAAATTACTCTCCTCAAAACAGCATTACTCCTCCGGAAATGAAAACTCACTTATTGTGAACGTCTCATATCAGGTGAAAACTGGAGAGAATTAATTAACCTTTGTCATTTTAATTGCTTTAGTGACAGCTGTCCTTTGGTGCAGCAGCTCTCCTAATGCACATACTGTGGGCTTGTCAATTACTTTCTCGGAGAATAGATTAAAACGCCACAGAGGATGGAGTCATTTCATTAGTCAGACTTAATGCCCCCCAGACATAACCAGGTACGAGAACTTCACCCCTGAATATGCACGAGAATGAGCACAACTATTAAGCCTGTATGAATCGAATGCATTGTGGCAAAGAGAAATTAAGTTTACGCTCTATTTAATTCCGTCCCGCTGCTTATATTACATTTGTACACACGTTCTTCTCTGGAAGGGTTTGATAATTAGGAATATGTTAAGGCTTTTAATAAAAAGGTCTCAGACTGAAAATGCGGGGCACCTGTGTGGCGCAGCTAATTGCTCTAATGGATGTCAGAATAGCAAACGCGGTCAATTCGTACCACGCCGGATAATGGATGACAGCACAGAGCGTCTCACATCCTTTGCACAGCCGCACGGCTCAGTGCTGCTCGGCTCACCGCGAGGCTGGCAGACATTAGGCCGCTTGGAAATATCTGTCGGCCGCTTCCAGCGACAAAACGCACACATCTCCGGTCTTTGGCACACTGCGAGACGAGGGGCCATCTCAGTTTAGCATTATGTAATAAAAAATGTTTTAAAAAAAAGAAAAAGGCCGATGAGGATTTTGTCTCCTGTATCACAGCAAGTGTCATCTAATGACAATGAGTTTAACGGAAGCATAAGCGGAAGTGCTCAGATGGTGGATGTGACACAATCCCAAACAGTTCAGAAGGCAACAGTTTCAAATGCAAAAGCCCTCATTGGGTCACTATAGCAGACACTATATGCATTTAACACAGACTCCATTGGGTCCCCAATCATACCCAAACTAAAATAACATATAGCAGTACGGTTACAGTTGACTCTGTCAAAGTGACCAGTAAGTAACACAAAAAAACACTTTAACACGAGACGAAAAAAGGCCCATTGTTGTGGGTTTTAATGGTTTTCTACCATCATGCACTAGGTGAAGGGTCGTCGTGGTGCAGGGGGAGAGAGGGTGTGCTGGGAACCGCAACGTTGGTGGTTCGAGTCCTATGTCGACGTGTCCCTGAGCGAGAGACCCAACGCCTAAATGTAAAAAACCTGGTTAGAAATGTAATGTAAGTCGCTTTGGATAAAAGCGTCAGCTAAAAGGACCTGTAATGTAATGTGAAGTTATGTTGGTTCAAAATAAACATCAGCTGCAGCACAGAGTCAACCGACCCAGTGATTTTAAATGCATATGATGAATCCTTTGTTTCACATCAGAATTATGCGTTTAAGTGATCACGATGTTAAAGTAGCTTTATTAAACCAGACACGAAAGTATCGGTGTCAAAGGTGTGTTTGCTTTTTAAAAACGACATGAGCCGCAAGAGGATTACATGGCTCATGAATATGGCCCATTTCAAGCCTGTGGTTTACCACACCCCCCCCCCCCCCCCCCCCCCCCCCCTTTTCCTATCAGAAATCCTCATCTCCATCCATAACAGACTGCCACACTACACAAAGGCAGATCCTCTCCTACCTGAATACCTCAGATTTAATTTCAGTTAAGAAAAGGAATAATACAAAAATAAAGTCTGATCAGCTGAACACATCTGTGTGTGTGTGTGTGTGTGTGTGTGTGTGTGTGTGTGTGTGTGTGTGTGTGTGTGTGTGTGTGTGTGTGTCTCTGTGTGTGTGTGTGTGTGTGTGTGTGTGTGCGTCTCGATGCTAAACCCTGACAATCAGCTGCACCTCAGAGAGAAAATACAACTTGTTGAAAATCTATTTTTACAATAGCCAATGCGATCAGTGTATTATCACAGGAAAAACAACAAGGCAGGCGATGGTTTCTTCACGCCACCTTGTCAAACGCACCCCTAAACCTGGGTGCTGCTATTTATACCAGATGAAGAACGCTAAAGATCACACTTGTACTTCCACCCTCCATCAACGAGGTAATACATTTTACAACAGCAGCTTGTTACGTGTCAAAACATCAAGGCTCTGCGATACGCGTGGAGATGAAATGCCCGCGAGGAGCGGCCGTCCGTCCGCGTGACGAGGGGCCCGTTTCCCGCGTGTCACAGCGGGAATATATCGCGCCGTTTCCCTTCAACGTCCCGCCTCTCAGACGGGACGGCGGGTGAGACAATCAGGGCCACCCCCCCCCCCCCCCCCCTCACCCTCCCGCGCTGATTTATAACTTAAACAACCTCTCCTGGTGCTAAAGGTGAGGCGCGCCGCCGCTGTTTGCGACGGAGAGGAGATGGTAGGGGGGAGGTGGGGGAGGTGGGTTAACGGGGAGGGGGTGATGCGCTTTAAGAAAAAATGCATCAGCATTCAATCAAAGAGTAACCTTGGAGGAGTTCGGGTTCGGTGCCAGCAGCTCGGTGACGCGTTCTGCCCTCAGCGCTCCTCGGTGCCACGGAGCGTGCCAAACAGCGCGCGGGGGGGGGGGGGGGGGGGGGGGGCAGAGCCGCTGGGTGGACGGACCGGCTCCTCGCTGACCAAGGGCACCAACACACTGGCATTTTTCATCAGAGTCCGAGCTCAACATGTCACAGACAAAAGGTCCTGGTCTGAGGGACGGGGGATGGGGGGGGGGCGGTCCTTTTAGAAAAGTTAGCAAATAAAAGTATAAAAATAATCACGTGCACCGAAGCAGAGTCCAAACAAAGACACAGGTTGTGTGACCCAAATGTGAGCCGAATGTGCTCTGCGTTTCTTTTTTGTATTTTTATATCCAGAAAGTAAATATTTCAGCTTTCATAATGAGAAAATACCATAATGCGAATGTGGAATTAGTTTTATTATTCTTGTTTGGGGCCAGACAAACTCCCCGAGCTATTACATGGGTTTTAGCAGAGCAGACAAAGCATCAGAGTGTAGCCTGGAGGAGGAAATATTAAACCCTGCTGCTCCCTCAGCTACAAAGGCTGAACTTTGCATACTTCCCACTCATGCAGATTCCCCAATCAAGGAACTACATTTATTTACGCTTTTTAATAAAGCATTAAAGCCTCAGAGGAGATTCTTTATTGAGACCCCTGGTAGAACCGCCGTGCAGCTGCCGCGTCCCTCCAAAGCACCCATATTTTAAGTTAATAATGTGTCCCGGGCCGTTATGGTATACATAAAACAGTAACCAGTGCATGAGGGCCGGCTGAATGTGCTTAAACTGGAAATAAAAAGGCGTTGCAAGAAAGAAACATCATTTTAGATTAGATTTCAAGACGGAAGCTATCTGCAGTATATAACTTACTCTTCTTTTTTTTTTAAATCTAACTTCCTCCACTTGCCTCACATTCGCTGAGAGATGTCATCCATCTATCTGGGCCCGCGGCTGCAGCAGTACCTCGACCGCGAGTGGCTGCTGCAGCGCGGCTGTATTTCAGCATGTTGAAGTGCATGGAGAATTCCCATGAAGGGTAAGGGATTATGGATTTTGGCCTCTAAGCTGCCTGGATGCCCAGTGAGGATGTCTCTGAGCGGAGTAATCTTCAAACACCACGCAGAGTGATGAGTGGGCACTGAGGAGTTCTACTCAGGATCTAAATGTGTTCCAGCAAGTTACTGGTGAGAGACAGAGGGAGCAAGAGAGAGAGAGAGGGGGGGGGAGAAAACACCATTTGGTGCAGAAATGGAAAGGATCGATTCCGTGGCCCCTCCGGGCTGGAGACACTTTTTGATCCTGTGACCCGTTTAGAGTCTGTGTCGGGAAAAACTCTCGCCAAGCAAGGGATCACGTCGGAGTGGTGCAGATGTAAATGTCATGGCTCCCCATTACCACACATAAGTGCAGATGAAGACATAACAAACAATAAAACTAAGTGAATTGAGTCATTTTTAGGGTGAGGTCGTTCTTCATCACGCGGGCGCCGGTTTAGGTCTGGGTTTAGGCTGCGTCCCAGAAACTGAATGCGACGCGGCCGCATGCCGGAATGTGGAAGAAGCGGCTTTGAAGTACACAGAAAAGCTCTGAAGCGAGGCGCGGCGCCGGAGTGGGGAAACGTCAAAGACGATCAGCGGGGACGCACGTCCCTGATCAATATCAGAAAAGGAATCTTCTCGGACTCGACCCTGATTGAATCGCCCCTCCCCCACAACTGCATCACTTAATTTAAGGCCCTAATTGTTTTCCCGTCTTACTTAAGTGAGCTTGGATACCATCTTGGATGCGGAGATAAGCTGTGAGAGCAGGAGGAGGATGGGATGGGGTGAAGGACACCAGGCCTCATGGAGACAACATCTCCTCAAGAGACGCGTCCATCTATCCGCTCGTGTCACAGGCCTTGAGACGCCGTCGGAGGTCACGAGGCCAAGGCCTGCTGGGGAACCTACATTTTTGGTAATCAGAGCGGATTACAATACCAACGATGCGAAACTGCCACTACAGGCTTGTGCACATACTTCACAGAGGGTTGAAAACGAGCTGTATTGTGCAGAAAGCAACCGCCGGGGTTCAAGGATCAAAGGGTTTCACGTTCCTTTGGGGATAATCAAATTAAGTCCGCAAAGCGATACGTAAAAACACACTTTCCAAATATAAACCCTAAAAAAAGGAAAGCACACTCCAGTGAGCTGATCGGTAGAAACGGTCTGCATGCCGCTCACACCGCGCCGCTCAAATACTGTCCGAGGCTACAAACAGGTACATCAATTTGAAGCATGACAAGAAATTCCCTTCAGGTGACAACAAAATGTACATGCTATTAGATCAGCCGCAGCATAGTGTGATGAAATAAATTGAAGCCAACAGATGAAAGCTCGAGGGCCCCAAACAGCAGCGAGGAGACTTTCTAAAGCGTTCGGCTCGTCTTCTGTAGTGTTACACTGCCCTCCTTTGGACAAAGGCAGAACTAAGTGACCGTGGACGGGACTGATCGAGTCCATTTGATCTTCTTTTGAGACTAATGACAGCATTTGTTATCGGTCAATCGGCAAACATGCTTCTTCAATTTATCGGTTAAAGATTTAATGATTGACTGATCAAGCAGTCCCATAATTCAATGGGAACTTGGAAGTTGTTCCAAAATAATGTTCAAAACTAAGTGTGACAATATAACAAATAATAAAATGTAAATGAATCAAACGAGATGAATATATCTATAAAATATCAATTCCAACTCTCTAATGTTAGTTCTACTCTTATTTTGTTTTGCACACTTCTTGCTGTTGGACTTTTTCTATTCTATTTGCTGCAATGAGCATGTACAGATCAATAATGACTCATTTCATCTTATGTATCATTATATAGTAACAAAAAGAAAATCACTTACACGGCCTGTAATTTTGTAATATCAATGGTCAATATCAATTGTGTTTGTAAAAACTACTGTGAGATCATTATATTATTATTGTTGCTGTTGCGTCTGTTATTCTAATAATCTTTATCATCGCCGTCCTGAATGTGTACATTTCCTTATTCTTCATTCGCCGATCATCAGCTCCGATATCTGTTCGCGCGACACAAACAGCCTGACGTCATGCGCGGGACGGGGAGCGCACCCTGAATGACGTCATCTGCGTCGGGTGCTGAGGAGAGCGAGCAGCTGTGTGGACACACGTTCGACGCAGAAGGGCCTAAAGCGTTTCACGCACCAGGTACGTGTGATTACCATCATATAGTATCATGATTGCGATGTTATCTCGCGTGTGTAGCTTTGATCCAAAGGGGGGGGGGACGCTTGTTTTCCGCGCGGGGGAGTCGGGCGGTGTGTGTCCGTTGTTGGTGGTGCGGCGGCGCGGACGTGTTGTGGTCGCATTCATATGAATCCTGATGAATTGCTCACGATGCGCGTGGTCGTCACCGAGGCGGACACGCCGAGACGCGCATAACGTCGCACAACCCATCACGTGGAAGGGAGTCGTGACACGGGGAGTGAAACAAAATACAATCAAAAGACGATTTCATCATTTAATCCTCCCGGACGACGGGCGCCTACAGCCGCGAGCTCCATCACCGTCTCTGGTGATGAAAAGGTTCGCTGGTTAATGTCGTTAATGTGTACGTCACACAGATACCAGCCGCACCGGACTATGACGACACAGATACCGGCCGCACCGGACTATGACGACACAGATACCGGCCGCACCGGACTATGACGACACAGATACCGGCCGCACCGGACTATGACGACACAGATACCGGCCGCACCGGACTATGACGACACAGATACCAGCCGCACCGGACTATGACGACACAGATACCGGCCGCACCGTGTCATGACGACACAGATACCAGCCGCGCCGTGTTATGACGACAGACTAAGCGATGTTGGCTTCATATTAACGAGTTGCAATGTTAAAAGCAATAAACGTACATCAATGATTCTAATCCAGAAACATTAGATTAATGAGTAACTTTCAATTTGGTGCCTTGAATATATTGTGAAAAATATATATATATATAGTATAGTATATAAATACTTCTTTCAAACGTGGAGTTCCAATGTAGTAAGACATTTTTACATTTTAGTATTGCCATTGTTACTTGTAAATTAGTCATTAAAACACATCTAGGTCTTATTTTACACCATTAATAACTCCAAAAACTCCAAATAATATTAATAACCCTAACCCTCCCCACCCAAAGTAAAGAGAAATAATCATGTAAATAAACATAATACTGAGCCTCCGTTCACAAAGCCCCATGAAGTCAATGCAGGTGAAATACGATCTCATTTCTTTGTTCGAGGAAACACCGAGACACCACCTGCTGAATATCTGTCATACTGTGACATATACATTTACATATACAATACTGAAAATAATGTTATATTGATTAAACTCCTTGGTCAAATCAGCGGCCTTTTCTCTTGAGTTTGGGGGGGACTGATATAAATTGTGTGTCGATGACAAAAAATGTCCTCCAAAGCATTCCGGGGTTTGCAGCCAGCAAACAGAGCTTCACCATAAAACTACAACTGAATCGAACCCGACGGATGCAAGGAACATAAGCAAAGCATAATGGAAAAAATAAAAAGCATAAAATATACCTTGAAAACTGTTTCCAGGCCCCACCAGATAATCCTCACTACATCTGCGATGAGCAAGTTTCTATTTCCTCCACAGGTAACCTAAAAAAAAAGGAATGGAGGCAGGACATTTGTGAGTATATACACCTGTGTGTTTACGACCAAATCAACGACTTCCTCTCAGGCGCCCGTCTGACCTCTGTGTGGTTTGCAGCGGCTACACCCAAGACTACCTGGACCGCTTCATCCAGAGCCAGGACTCGTCCGTGGTGAACAAGTTCCAGCAGAGGTACTGGAAGACCAAGCAGACGCTCATCAAGGTCACCGGCAAGAAAGAGGACGAACATGTGGTGGCGTCGGACGCCGACCTGGACGGCAAGCTGGAGGTGAGGAGAAAACATTAAGGAGATGCTGGAGATTCTAAAATGACTTTTTGATTCACACGGTGCCACTATTTGCTTGGGGCTTGGGCTGCCTCTCCAACCCCCCCCCCCTCCCATTTGAGCAGTAATTTAATTTAATGGCTGAAATCAATAGCTCATAAAAGCTGTTACATCCAGCCAGGGCTCCAACAAGCGTTGAGATAAACTGGATATTAACATGCAGGATCAGAGCTTGAGTTTTAAAGCTTTGATGTGACATTCGACACTTCAATTTCTACCTTGTTTTTGAAATCTGTTTTTTGTCTTCCTGGAAAGAACTCGTGCCTAATTCAGCTGTAACACGTTATTTAACTGACCACGACTTCCACCGCGATTGGGCATTTCGCCTTTTGTTGCAGGTGTTCCACTCCATCCAGAGAACATGCATGGAGCTGCTGAAGGTCATCGAGCAGTACCAGAGGAGGATCTGCTGTAAGTATTCGGTGGACAAAACAAACAATGAAGCAAATGCGGTGTGCACGCAAGTTCGTATTCCCCAAATATCAGCGTGCATTCATCTGACCTCGCTGTGCAGTCCTCTCCCAGGAGGAGAACGAACTGGGTCGTTTCCTGCGCTCCCAGGGCTCCCAGGACAAAACCAGGGCTGGAAAGATCATGCAGGCCACGGGCAAAGCACTCTGCTTCTCCTCCCAACAGAGGTAGGAAACAAAACTAATCGCCTGCGTGTGCGTGAAACGGCCTCGAGGATCTTCATTCACATTCAGCGCAAAATAGTTTCATGTACGGGTCAGTTGATTGTTTCACTTCAACTGACCCGTTACGTCCCCCCACACAGACTCGCTCTGAGGAACCCGCTGTGCCGCCTGTACCAGGAGGTGGAGACGTTTCGCTACCGGGCCATCTCGGACACGTGGCTGACGGTGAACCGGATGGAGCAGTCCAGGACGGAATACCGCGGGGCGCTGCTCTGGATGAAGGACGTGTCGCAGGAGCTGGATCCGGATACCCACAAACAGATGGAGAAATTTCGCAAGGTTTGGTTGGTCGCACCGCTGTCAGAACACAGAGCTGCATCTCCTGATGTTCTCATTCGCACCTGTGAGCTGCACACAACACACCGCGTCTCAGAGGAAGGCGGCAAGTCTGAAAGTCAGGAAAGTCATTGAAAGTTATTTATTAAACATTTTTAGGATATCATCGACTAAATGAGTAATTGAAAAAATAGATTAAAAGTCCAAAGTCTAAAGCCGCACCTGCGCCCCAACTGTTACAGCGTAACGCCACTAGAGGGCAGAGCGCACCCCGAATCGTGGGTCCGTTGAACCACAATAGGGTGCTCGTCAAGAACCTCACAATCCTGTGTGTGTGTGTGTGTTCCCTGTTGAAACCCGTGCGACACGTGTGTGTATATGTATATAAATAAATCTATATCTACCTGCCGCAGGTTCAGGCTCAGGTGCGCACAACCAAAACAAGCTTTGACAAACTGAAGAATGACGTTTGCCAGAAGGTGGACCTGCTGGGAGCCAGTCGCTGCAACCTGCTCTCCCACGTTTTAACCACATATCAGGTACAACACAAGCCCGGTTGTTTGCATGTTTTCCGGGAGGGAACGAGGACGCGGCGTGGGGGATTTTTGAAGTGTCGGACCCCGCCAGGAGACATGATGACTCTGCTTGTTCCGCCGTTACAGACGACACTTTTGCACTTCTGGGAGAAGACGTCCCGCACCATGGCGGCCATCCACGAGAGCTTCAAGGGCTGTCCCCAGTACGAGTTCTCCGCTCTCACGGTCAGAAGGGCCTGGATCCGAAGTTGTCCTACAGCTTTAGACGCGGCCAATAAGCATAATCGGCGACTTGGTTATTCTTTCAGACATTAAAAGGCCCCGTGGACAAGCTGGCTAAGAAGAAAGGGAAGAAGAAACTTAGAGCAGAGGTGGAGGAGGGAAAGAAAGAGTCCCCAGATGAGCAGTGAGTTATTTCGTTGTGATCTTCACTCATGCAGGTAGACCAAGCGCGTGCATGCAGGCGCTGAGAGACGAGACGCGACAGCTGGCGCTTTGTGTTGTCGTGATGTTATAAACTAATCGGCTGTTTGTCATACTTACAGACTCATCTCACTCGTGAATGAAAACACCAGCAGTACCACCAGAGAAGGTAAAATACAACATAGTATTATAATATTTAACGTGGAAATACAGTGAAACTAGCCCTCAGTTGCTTGGTGGTTACTTTCTTCATTATGAATTTTTTTTTTAAAAATTGCGAAAGATACTCACTTTACTCAATGAAGGACAAGTAAACAAGCAAATATTAAGCTTCATTCCGCTTTTGTTCACCAAGAAATTCCTAAAAAAATGTAAGTACTTGTAAAAATAAGAAATAAATCACCAGTAACATTCTGGATGTCTCATCTGATCCTTGAGGGGCTGGAGACCATCTCTCTGCGTGTCCGGAGTTAGAGGGGGAGGAGAAAGACAGCATGGCCTTACTGAACGAGATCCTGGGCAGCACGTCAGTGGAGGACAGCGACTTCTCGCGAGAGTGGACGGAGGTGTTCGGAGACACAGAGGACGGGGCGAGCACGGCGCCGGGGAGACCGGCCGAGGCCCAGCGGATGGAAAGCTCCTTCTTTCTACCGTCACAGCTGTGGGACCAGAGCTTGAGTGACCAACGGTCGACCCTCTCAGGTCAGATCGCACTGGCCTGAAGCAAATGAGACCGCTCGAGGTCTCCGCCGTCCTCTTCTAGATCAACATGTTTAATAAGCCGTTATTCTGTATAGCTCCCCCATTAACAATGGGTTTTCTCTGTAAATGTATAAAGCCGACATTTGGTGCGATCAGTCAGTGTTTTCTGAGCTTCTCAAAGCTTGGAGTTATCAAATGAGCGCTACAGTAAACTGTACCTGCACCGGGTCAGAGCCGCGACAGTCATGAAGATGCCGATGAGTTCTGAAAGGGAGGCTGAGAGTCCAGCTACAGGCGGCGCTCTTTGGCCGGATCCATCTGCACTTAAAATCAGAGCTGGTAAAATACAGAAGACTTTTTAAAGCACTGAATGTGCATTTCAGACGCTTTCATTTCATTACAAAAAAAAAAAAGGTCAAACTCATAGAGGATGCTGGAACATAGAATGGACCCAACTATATGCAAAGGTTCCAAAACATTACTTGGTACTTTAAACCCGTATTTGGAGCACGTAGTGTTACTAAGAAAAAATAGTAAATGCTAAGGAAACTTGCCTGAAACATTGGAACTTCAATGTTGCATCTTGTATAATACCACTAAACTTGATACATGCCATGATACTGATATCGATTTTTGCTGGTTTGTGACGATTACACAATATTCTTGGAAATGAGCCAGTGTGTAACGGTGTGATTTGTTGGATCGGGTCTAAAATTTGGGACCTGCGTTTCAGATTTGGCCGGCGCGGCTCCACCGCCCGGCGCCTGGGCGAAGGACCCCTCACCTGGAGCCAATCAGAACCCCAGTAAGCCAGCAGCGAAAGGTAGGTCTTCATTCAACAAGACTTATCCAACCGAAAACCTGCGTACAGGCACTTCCAAAGAATTTCTGCGTTGTTTCCTTTCATAATTCTGGATCTCAGCCATACAGGGGGGGGGGGGGGGGGGGGGGGGAGATTGTTTCCAGTGTGAAACGAAATTTACCCTTCGACTCATTTTCTTCTACAGAGAAAGACCTCTCGGCGTGGTTCAACCTGTTCGCCGATTTGGACCCACTCTCCAATCCAGACGCCGTCGGCAAAACTGGCCGAGAGCACGAACTTCACAACGCGTAGTACTGCCTCATCGTCACGGCGATCTGAGATGGGTACCTGTGATGGATGGAGGGTGCGGCAGCATAAAGCAATCTAGCAGACAAACATAGCTTATGTCTGTTGGCTCACTTGAGTTTAGCACCAACACCAAAGTAAGTCTGGAAGAAGAAGCCTTTGACATTAGCTGCCTTGAAAATACGTACTCAAGTAGCATTCATATTTTATTTCTGATTCTCATGACAGAACGTTGCACAAAAAGCAAAACGAAAGCCAACATGACAAAAGATCACATGCACTGGTTTGTATTGACGAAATGCTGCAACATGTTAAGGAAAGTATTTCTGCCGTTGCTACGATACTTTAAGCACGGATCAGAATTAAAGGCAACGATGCCACACCACATTTAAACAGGTCTCCTTTCTACGATTTATGCTTTTCGATGTTCGCTACATGCTGTATTTTTAAATACATTTAAAAAAAATTCACACATCATTACCATTACTGCCTGTTGCATGCTTTATGTTCCCAGGTAAATGTGTGACAGAATGAACGATGCATTTATCAGTGTAATGTTTTTGTATGTATTTTGCCCAGTTACTGGCTTTCAGGGAAAAATATGCAGTTTTCAGTAGATTTTGTTGCAACCTCGTCAAAATAAAATGTTATACTGATTGACAATTATGCATGATTTGAATAAAACCTGTGTAAACGCCTTAATCAAATTACAAATCAAAAATATAGAACCACATAATTATTGAATAAATTCTAAAGTACATTTATATTATTAAAATCTAGCCTTGTTTCATGTGACGTTTGTTAATATTTAGTCATAACCAAATACATTGATTGCCTTACCATGACCCCTATTTATACATGAATGCTATGCTTCTGAATACTGGTATTTTTTTTGTCGCTGTATCTGTCTATGATCTTCGAAAAGATTACATACCAATTCAAAAACAGACTTTTCTTGTTTTCTTTATTGAAAAAGAAAAAAACAACACAAGATCTACATAAAATTGCGTAATAGACAGAACTGAATAATCATTGCCAAACATGACAACCATTTCTTTACTGCACAATGAGCTTGTGAATAGAAATTAGTAGGATTGGAACTTTGTCAGTGTGGAATGTGTTGCATGTGGTTCTTATCGTCTGTGTCGTCGTGGCCGTACAGACCAACGATCTGGAATGAAACCTTTACTAGATCATCTTATAATTTCAACATGCTCGAAATAAGTCATGTATAGTCATATGTTCCCGTGATATAACTTGTGCAGGTAACTTCTTGGATCTGTATATTGAACAAAACTGATACACAAAAGTTGTTAGTGTAGCTTTACCTCAAACAAAAATCAATTGCACACTTAAATTCTGATTGTGTTAACTTACAAAAATTGGTCTAAAATAAAACTTTAAAAAGTGATTATCATCTCACTTCCAAGTAAGTGCTTAGTTTTGGTTCAACGATTATCGCCGTGTTTTAAACACTATGAACCAAAGTATATGGCGCTGAACTGTTTATAGACTAAACAAAATGCACATAACATTCTGCTTCTGGCACAAAAGTGGGGCTGCTTGTGTCTGAAACACGTGACTGGCCTCACAAGGTTTCCCAATCTGCTTTGGTACATATTTAATAAAAAGGGTCGAGGGGAAGGGGACATCTGTCAAAGTCTCAATTCGAGAAGGTGTACCTCATGTAGCTTGCTCCGCTACTCACGGTTCACGGATGCAACAGTGATCTCTGGAATGCTTCATAGCACCTGAAACTCTAACCTGAACAGGTTAACGCAAAAGGCCACGAGGCGTGTCAACGATGGGTCGATTCGCTCCGTAATAACAATATATTTTCAATTCCCGCAGTAGACGGGAAAGTCCTTCAGTAGAATAAATTCAGAAACACTCGGGAAAGGCCACATAGTCCAAGCAAGTACATTCCACAAGACCTGAGTTGTTGCTCTGTGTAGTGTGGGGCATTACATCAAGGCAACTGGGGGGGTTGTGTGCTTTTTAATTGGTTATTTGGTCACTGAAAAAAAAAAAAATGCTGACATTTGCTTTTTGTGATGAGCAAATAGTGATGGGACTGGAAAAGCAGATCTAGGTCTGTGCTTGTGAGCCCGTTGGGTGAAGCACTCAAGCAACTGCTGGTTTCACAAAGACAACGTGCTACAAAATACTTTGAAATAAACAGAACAAAAGAGGCCATGGCCTGTATCATTCTGAGCCACGTCGTAACAAGTGCAAACATTGCGGTTAACGTGGGTGTAATGCATTCCGACCCTGATACATGAATCGGGAATGTCCCATGCTGTCAAAAAAAGCTTATGTATATGTAGTTTAGATGTTAGCACACTGAACAGCTAATACGCTGGTTAGATAACACCAGCAGTAGATGCTTGATACCTCACAGCTGTCTCTGGTGAAAGACTTTTTGGATTTCACGCAAGATTATTTGAGCAGTTTCGATTTTATCTTTGCGAACTGAAGCAAAGCTGTTTTTGCTATTGGTGTCGTCACGGTACACGAGGAAGGAAAGAAGGCTAGGTTAGCGATGGGTGAAGAGACGGGGTTCAACATCCACCATCAAGCTTGTGCACCGGGACGCTGGTACCATCATCCGACGTTGCGTTCTGTCATTCCTGCACCGTGAGCACCCCCTGCTGGCTTGTGCAAGGATTTTTTTTCTTTTTTTCTTTTGTGCTTTAAAGCCAAAACCACCTGACTTGCTGTGATGCTTCAGCTGCAGGTGGGTCTGCTTGTGAATACCTGAAGACTAGCTGGTGAGGAGAACATGTGCCGAGTCGTCTTTCCCCGCTTCTGTGTCGGCGCTCTGGCCGTCTGCGTTGGCGCTCGTGACAGCGCTCCAGTCGGTGGGTGCCGGAAAGCTGGCTAGTGGTGCAGCGTGCAGAGTTGGGGTCACCTGAGGCCCCGGGCCGTCAATGCCGTGGTGGTTGGTGGGGGAGCAGGACGAGGGAGAGATGGGGGAGAACAGGGAGGAGCAGAGGAGTTTGACGGGGCAGAAGGCGGAGCCTCTGGGAATGAAGTTCACCTTGTTTTTGTCGGGGCACGAGAAGAGGGGGAAGCCTTTTGATCTGCCAGACCTGTAGACGATTCAAGGTAACACTCAATACTTTGTCTGTCACAGACAGACGCTTTGCCTTCAACCAGTCACCCACGATGCAAATACGCTGGTTGGCTTTGTCCTCTTAACGGTCCGTGAAGTAGTACAGGTGGTGCATTGAAAAAAACAAAAATAACACATTGTAAAAAATGAAAACAAGACTTACACCAGCTCCTCAAACACTTTGACTCGCTCACAGCCCTCTGGAGGCTCCCGTTTGAACATGTAGCTGTTGTTCGGTTTGGGAGATGTGGCAAACTTAGGGAGAGGAGAACTGCACACGCTATCTGGAAACAACAAAATAAAACAACCTGGTTATTAGTAATGAGTAAGACACTTCTCAATACGAGTTTCTGTACCGCCACCAAATCAATACTGCTTTCAGATCCCTGCTTTATGCATTGTAAACACCCGTTTTCACAAACGCCATGTTGACCCGTGGTTCACATGTGTGCTGAGCAGCGAGGGGGAGTCCGGAAGGATCACAGATTAACAGTGGTTTGCTACTATTAATTCTAAAAAAAATTATTTAAAAAAAAAACTTTGTGGTCTCTTTGGCAATAACCTGACATCTCCATACACGGCACTGAGTGACATTTTACTTAATTTATTCTTAGATTAAATATTTATAGGTTCTTTTAATGATGTGTGTGTAACTGTGATAGAACTATTGGAAACAGTTACCTAATGACAGCTTTTAGTATCTCGTCAAAAACTGCTGAGACTCAACAAGCAGCACAGCTTTTGCTGTATTATCCATGTGTCTTTGTCAATGTTTTTAAGACAAGCTTATGTAATTATAATATAATTTAAGTGCGTGCAAGTAACAATTGAACAAACACACACACTAACGCAAGTGGAGGTCACAGTTCAGCATGGCAGTAAATTAATAAAACTTATTTACCACAAGCTCACATTAGTTTTGCATTGTCAGACTCATAACTGTACCAGAGACGTTGCCATTCCATAAATTGCTTCTTATAAAAGCATTCTCATAAAATCCCCTCTAAAGCCCCCCAAAAACATCACACCTTTGTCAATTTCCTCTGCAGAGCATGGACTTCCATCGGGGGAGTGGGCGTGGTCAGAGCTGGAGGGGCGGGGAGACGGGCTGGAGCTGCCACTTGAGGGGGCCTGTGTGTCCGTGTCACGCGTGTCCCCACTGCGACTGTTGCGATGCAGAGGAAAGGGGGCGCGGCGGCCATCCACCACGTCCATGGCCTGTGAGGTCAGAGTGCAGAGGGGGCGGGGAGAGTCGAAGCATTAATGCACAAAGACCTTAAAATGTCAGAGGGGTGGTGCTTAGCGTTCGGATGGAATCATAACTCAAAAGGTTCATGGATCAGAGGCAAAGTGTCCTTGAGTGACTAACTCGTCACTCTGGGTTCAGAGCACCAGCTAAAATGTCCTGAATCTAGAACGGTGTGTGTGTGTGTGTGAGTGTGTGTGTTCAAAGAGCAATTGGAGAAGCAAACATCACACCAGACAGTGATTCGTGACAGTAGACGAGCAGTGTGATGTGAGGAGCGTTCTGCTGTGGCACAAATTATGCAAATGAAAGGCAGGAAAGCGAGGGGAGCGCAGCAGGCTATAAATCTGTAGTGGTGCGTACGTTTAAATGTGTGTCTAAAATGTGTGTGCACGCGCGCATGTCTGTGACTTTCTAAGAAGAGTTTTACAGTCCTGCCAAGGTTCACCACCCCACATCAGACAGGATTTACTGGTGTCCTCGCTTTTAAGCGATCTAATTCAGTGGGAGTGAGAATTTGCGCGCGTGTTACTGTCAAGCCTGTGATTCACCACAATGAAAATGAATTTACAAGACTGCTTGAGCAAGTTATTCATTTTGAACATACACATTAAAGGGATAAACATGTAAAATTTGACTGATGTTTAAATGGGTGAATAAATATGTGAAATATCTAAAGTTACAATAACAAAAAACAGACAGAACCTTTTATTTTAGAGAGATTACAGCTATGTCCCCATTAGGAAAGGGACTAAATAGCTGACTCACCAAGGTCAACTAGCAAACATACTCTAAATATAGTGTTCACTGGTATAAAACAGTTTTGGCAGATAGTTGCTTGCGGTGGATAAAGATACTTTAGCCGATCAACAGCAGTATATTGCTGCGTAATGAATCGTTTCATCAATCGCAAGCTGACACTGAACACATTACACAACACTAATAAAAGATACAGCAGCCAACCTGTAGCAATCTTTGTTGTAGTAATACTGCTTTTGTGGAGTCGAAAATACTTTTTTTCCCGAAAGTACTTTACATTAGTACATTAGGGGAAGTATCAGACATTTAGACATTTTCTCTTGTATGATTATGTAGCAATTTCCCAATAAGCTGACCTACATAGATGGCCAACAAGGTGATAACCTTGTTGGCCATCTATGTAACTCCTTTTAAATTAGCTGTGGTGATTTTATCTGTCAGAAATTACTCCGTTACAAGATGTAAAAATGTATTCCACCCGGTACAAATGATAAGACTTGTTAAGTGAGCTCAGATGTGGTACAAACACGCTTGGTACTGTGGCACTGACACGCTTACAGTTCAACGAGCACAAAAACAGTTTGACCCGGTTGCTGGTGTGTACACATCCTTACCTGTATCCCGTGATCCCAGTTCTCTCTGATAAACACGCTCTCCAGCTCATGGCTGATGCCCTCCACGCTGCTCGGCACCTTGCATATGAAGGGTTTTGGCAGAGGGATTGTTGACAGGGCGGATGAAGTTCCCTTGTACTGAAAGACCGACAAAAATGAGTAAGAATAGATGTGAACTCAAGATTAATGGAGCGATTAAAGTCATAATACTGAATGGGTCTCAGACTCTGTGGCACCGAGATCCGTTTCCTGATCCAGTTTAAGGAGACATCTAATGGGTTGAGGCATTCAGTTTAAATAAGTCTTACTGAAGTGGGATTAAATATTAAGTACAAAAACATTGATTGCATTTTGACATTACGTTGCCCGGATTGTGATCGAACATATGCGGATGTGGAGCAAAGCATACTCCCTTTATTTTGTATGATAACTATATTTAGTTTAGTTTGTTTTCCCACAGTGGGTGATGTGTGCAGTTACTGGGCATCTGTTAATGAATGAACTGCAAACACGGAGAGGACAGGGCATGCCCGGACACATTCCCTCTCCACTTTTGACATAACTGGTCAGAAGGGACTCATTAACTAGACGTCCTTCAGTAAAAAGGATGTGCAACATAAACTTGCTCTGTGCTCTCAAATGTGGTCTGTACACGAGCCGGACCGTCACATGCAAAACGTGAAGTGAAACTACAGATGGGATCCTCCTCAAATAGGAACTGCAAAATAATTGCATGCTTAAAACCCAAAGATGTATAACTACCAAACGAATATTATTGCAACAAATGAAACACATTTAATAATTTGCTATCGTTAACAGAGTAATGCAGAAAACCACCTTGCCTAACCCGGGTATATATTCATAGGCTGTTATCTTCAACAGCTGGGATGGGGTTTGGTCACCATCTGTTTCATTTGAATGCTTTCTGCTGGGCGACCTTATTGTGCACCCAATCCTACATCACCAAAGTCACAGAGTTGATGTTTTCACCAGAAAGAGAACATGCCGGGTGACCCCGTTTGCCACGCGTGAATACCGACGTGAATAACTCACCTGGGGCTGGAACGCAGGCATGCTCTGCTCCCGGTCTTTGTTATGCCGGATGACCTGCTTGCTGCGCTGCAGCTGCAGTCTCAGTTTAGCAATCTGCTGGAAGACAAGTAACATCACATCAGCAAAAGACTGACCGTTGTAAAGGCAATACTTCTGTCAACATGTGAATTCAAACTGAGTGAATTCATCTAGGAGGTGATTGGCCCACGGAGGGACTCCGGGTAACGATTGAATGCACTTATTGTACGTCGCTTTGGATAAAAGCGTCAGCTAAATGACATGTAATGTAATGTAATGTAACGATCATTTTCAATTAATGTTACAAATAGTTTTGATTAATCGTGTTGCAGTTGGCTTAAGCTCAAGGATATGTCCAACTAATAGACCTAAAACAAAAACATTCAATGTGTCATTTCAAAAAGCTACAATCCTCACATTTGAGAAGTTAAGACTATGAGAAGTTAATTTTCAAATAAATTTGACATAATGAAATGCGTGTTAAATAATTAGAAATTGATTGACCAAACATTCCAGCTCTTTAATGTAACTGTAAATGTCGGTAAATATTGTGGTATTGTTGAAAATCATATTTTCTCATGGTTTTTAAGACGGCTGGGAGACTGATTTATGTGGCGTGCAAAATAAATATGGCCCCTTTTCCACAAAACGCGTGCGACTGAGGCCCCATAAAGACTGTTGAATGTTGTTGCAGGGCCCTATGGACCATGTCGAAGGATAAAAAAAACAGTCAGATCAATGGGTGTCACTGCATCGGACCCAGTATCAGCCTAAAATCAAGATACCCTCTGTGAGCCCAACAGCCTCAGTTGTACTGTGCAGACAAAGGTGCGGTCTTCAGGGCTGAACTTGTAATCCTGGCAACAAAAGAAACCTGCTCGATTCAAAGATCCCCTCCCACACACACGTAACCACAGCGGTTAGGGAGCCGGGATGCATTTCAGTTCATCCATTGACTGACCGCAGCAGTCTATAATGACAAGTCCAGGCGATCCCGATGTGATCTCAGATGAGAAAAAAGGTTTTCCTGGCCGCGCTATTGATTGCGCAGTTCAACATTTAATTATTCTAGTGGGCCTAGTTTTAATGTATGACTACATTCACACTTGGATGGGACGGAATCGGATTCTTCGAACATTCTTCTTCGATCACGTTTCATGAGATCCCACCGCTGTGAGGAATACAAGTCTCCTTCTGTCTCCCCCTTTAGGACTGTTTGGACACAGCCTGTCCGAATAGATTCACAATAAAAGCTTGAACATTACTTGTCTTCACAATCTAATAGTAATATGTTAACCATTACATTTTGTATATCTAATGTGCTCAGTGCGTAATCCTTGTCTTGCCATGTTCATTCAAAACTTATTGCTATATTTACCTACTGTAGTAATGTTTTATCAAATTGAATTTATTATGAACTTACAAAAGGCTTTGAAGTAACAGAAAAAGAGGGATCAATGTGGCTGCATCACCCTTGGGAGGTGCTCCTGCACAGTCTTTTAAAAACAACCGGCCGTAATGAGATGCGAGTGAGGTTAAATTTAGACTTTGTCTGGAGAGCTGGGACAGCTAATAGCTCCATGCGGTCGGCTGGTTGGCCACCGGGTCCGGCAGATCGACAGACAGAGTGGAAACCCACCTTAAGGAGCATAATATTTAGGCCGACCTCAGACCCAGACTGAAACACATCTTGAATAAATGGAACGAATCTCATAAATGACAAAAACATGCTCCTTGAGTCGGCTGCACGTACGTTTCTAAACCAATCCTGGCGTAGCTTAGAGCCAGACAGAACGCCGAACACAGCCTCGTTCTGTTAACCCGCCATCTGGGCCGCTCGCTGTCAGTAGCAGCTGTGACTTGTGAGGTGCTACGGTCAGGACAGGTGAATCTACCTCTTTGAGGTGGTCCGCACTGCCCCAGGAGGCCGACCGCTGGTGAGGACTTCCCTGTTCTGCTCCCTCATCAATCCAGAGACCCGGAGTCTGAAAAGCATTAAAACATGCAGACACATGACAAACGTGTTGTTACACAACTCTTTTCCCCACCCACAACAGACACAACTCCTGCAGTGATGATACATGCTCCAAATGTGCTGTGGCCACAGAACGGCATGTCTTGTGTTGAATCGGCACCCAAAAGATAAGCATGATGCACTCATTATCTGCGAAACAGCATAAACACAGGTTTCCTTTGAGTGTGGAAACAAAGATATCTAAACGGAATACAAATCCCTCAAAGTCAAGGATTACCCAAGATGCAGCATCTGAGGTGTGCGTACGTGGCGGGTCGGCCTAAAGATCAGATAACCGAGGTGACAAATTCATTGTTGAATACATGGTCATGAAACGCAAGAGTCTTATGAAATACCCTCATTTTATTCATTCATTCATTCATTCATTTGCACTAGGAAATATTATAAAACGAACACATACACTCAAGATGAACGTGAGGCTTGCGCTGTGTAAGTAGGAAACAGTTTATACAAAGACCTCTTAACTGAATACCTGATGTGACGACTCGTTGTGAAGATGTGCTCGTCGTCTCGATACCTTAAAAGTCAAATGTTTGGATAACCACTTGAGGAAGTGGGTGAACTCCCTAATGAGTGCCGTGTTCAATGGTAAAGTTATAGTAGAAAATCTGAAATCAATGAAATATTAGGAAAACAATTAAGGGATTGTATCCCTTAAGAAAGCCCTACGTTCAACTGGTGCTATTTTCTCCCCCTGGAGTTTCCATCCTTTCCATCCATCCATCCATCCATTGTCAAACCGCTTATCCTGCACACAGGGTCGCGGGGGGGCTGGAGTCCATCCCAGCCAACTTTGGGCGATAGACAGGGTACACCCTGGATTGGTCGCCAGCCAATCGCAGGGCCACACAGAGACACACAACCATTCACACTCACATTCACACATCTACGGGCAATTTAAAGTCCCCAATCAACCTGATCCCCAGAGCATGTCTTTGGACTGTGGGAGGAAGCCGGAGAACCCGGAGAGAACCCACGCAGACACAGGGAGAACATGCAGACTCCACACAGAAAGGCCACTGGGCGGAATCGAACCCAGGACCTTCTTGCTGTGAGGCGACAGTGCTAACCACCACGCCACCGTGCCGCCCAGTTTCCATCCTTTCACCTCTAGTTAGTCTACAAACAGGTGGAACGGTTTATTTTATTTTTTTTACACGCCAATGGGATTTGGCTGAATATGTACAGCACGGAGAGATCCGGTGTCTACAGCAAACCGATAAGAAAACATCTGGTATACAAAACATTCTCTACCAGAGAGCACAGGGGCCGTTCTGTCTCATTGAAGATGTCTTTTAGACCGTTACTGCACAAACGGCTGAATCATGTAAATATATGCAAAAAAAAAAAAAAGAGGATGTTTCATAGGGCACATACTACAGTCCACTTCCCCCCCGATTATGCACATCAACAGTGCCTCTGGTGCTCAAACATCTGACGTTTTATAGTCCGCACAGTAGTGCGAAACATCTAAAATGTCAGTGTCGCCACACTGCCTTACGTCTGACCCCACACCAACAGAACAACCCCTGTCTGTCCAACTAACGCACAAGCCGTGCCCTATGATATGGAATATCGCACTGTGAATAATGAGGAACACCCGTGAAGCCGTCTGCGCTGGATGGCTGGCGCTGCTTTCCCCGGGAAAGGACAGCGAATTAAATGGGTGCTTGTCCTCCCGTGAAGAGGGGACTACTGTGCTTGGCCACGCTGGACGGCAGATGTGTAGTTAGCCTTTAGCATTAACATTTCGTGCACGGCCTGAGGAATGGCTCGCAGCGTTTGATGCCACCGGCAGACCTCAGAGGGACTTGATGCCGCAGCTTAGTCTGTTCATACAGAATGCAGATTGCTGTAAAAGGGCAGGGAGGCTTAATGGAGTTTGTGGCTGTTGAGGAAAAAAAAATTAAGTTTTCACAGATGTTTTCTGACGTCAAATGGAGAGTGCTGCTTTGCTACATGTTCCTCATTTGGCAGTGAGCGATATGGACAAAAAAAAAAAAAAAAAGAGCAAAATCTTAATAATCAAAGAAAAGCTTCATTGTCACGGACAACAAAAAGTGTCATTATTCATCTTATTTAATATTACAGACTTTCAGCAACAGTTTGTGTGAGAATTCAGCTAGGAAGATTGTTTTAAATCCTGTGTTACCAGTTAACAGCATCAAGGTGGTTGTCTTTTTTCCTACAGTTTGATCCAAATCTTGTCTCAGGGATACAGAGTATGAAAGGCAGCCGGCCATCAGCCTCTAGGGACACAGCCCTGGCCTGCCCTCCTAACTCCCCTCTCCCACATAAATTGCCCGTTAACCAGAACAGCCACCTTTATTAATCTCAGAGGCCCTTTCATCATGCTAGCTCTCCAGCTTCCTGCCCGAGCTGTGTGCTTTGTAGACTTTTGTACTGAGGCTTTTGACTGATAATGTGCTGCGGTGCAGATAAAAGCAAGTTAGCATAGCCTGCAGCTTGCTTCCCTTTAGGATTCCCACCCAACAAGGTTACATGGAGGCAACATCCTCAAGAATCCAGCTCTGTTCCAAAGCAGGAAATAATAGCCGTGCTTCAATAGAATGTAAGTGGAACTTGTGCGGCTTTGTTTGGACTGCATGTCGGGACGTGCGAGCAGACTGCCACTGCTATCATTGGGTGGGGTTTAGAGATGAGGTCCGATTTGAGAAGTTGGCTTTGTGAATCTGTAATCTCTACACGTCTTAAACGAACTTAGAATAACAGAAAATAAGTAAATGTCTCCATGGCAGCAATTTTGTCATTTCCACTTTCTTCGATCGCAGCCGGCATTTTACAACGAGAGGCATTATCGACGATGCTCAGTAACTGTGGAACCCCTTCTTTGATCTATTACGCTGGATTGCTTCTAACAGGCTTAACTGAGAGCATGTACTTCTAGCTGGGAAGATTCACTGTAGCGTGAGAAACCGCCGGCTGGTTTACTCGTCTTTGCCGACTAGTTGTTTCGTCAGGCTCAGAACGCACATGCATGCGGCACAATTTGTGGCGTCTACAAGCGCAACTTTCAACAGAAGACGTGGAGCGGCGCAAGCCGTTTGATCGGGGCGCCTTTGTCTGGTTCTTTAAAGTCGGCATGGTGAGCGAGGGCCCTAATCTTCATACAGACACGCTCTTGTGTTCTGTAACCACGGGGCCTAGGACTCGCAGACCTATCCCGGAACAGTGATTAGCATATGTATGGGCCCTCTGCTCCTCTACTCCCACACAAAAGGCAGGCGGGCAGAGCAGCCACGAGGGCCAGGTGGTAAGCAGTGGGATTTCTCCTCGACTCAGCCACAGCTCGGGGGACAGGTGCAAACGGCTTCACCTCCATGCGAGGCCACACAACAGCTCAAAAGGAGAGGCTGTCTCGAACTTGTGTGCTGCACAACAAAAGAGGCCAGGGACCTTTTGTCTGCTGCTCTCTGCTGTTGTTGTCTTACTGAAAGAGCAGAGCCCAGGCACAGCTTTCCAACAGGAAGTGGTCTCTCGTTATTCTTGGGGGAGTTTGTGCATATAATCGTCCAAGGATTTTCAACTCTCACACTCTCTGACACACACACATCATCATCACGACGTGGCCAAATGTTTTCCATGACAAATTTCCTTTGAAGGCCGTAAATCCATTGACAGGATATGCATTTGGCTTCAATCAGATCTGTGCTGATAATAGCTGGGATATGTGGTCCATGGCCATGTCACTACGTAGCATTGGCAAATCTCAACGGGCGAAAAAAGGCAATACTGGCCACAAGATCACTGTATGTCACCCAGATGTTTTTTTTTTGCAATAACATTTTCAAAAACTGATTAATTATATAATATACTGCGTCCACAATAGTCTATTTTTTCCAGGGCTGCAAAGGAACCCTGTAATGATCAGCGTTTACCCTGTTTACAACCACTTCAAGAGATCTTGTCAGCCCTCCCACCACTTTCTCCACCTACACACAAAGAAATGCGAGACAAATGAGGGGTTAAAGGTATGAAGCCGATGTAAATTAGGTTTGCCGGTCTTCATTCAGACAGATGAAAGACTCCTGTCAGCAAAGAGGGAGAAGCCCCTGTCATGATCTTGCATAGTCAATATTCTTTTAGAACACCCCCCTCCACCCCCCCCAAAAAATAGAGCTGCAAGAGACTATTTGCATTTAGCCATCAGTCAGATTAGTGGGTGCTGATTTGTGGGCTGCTGGCCAAGAATGTGTTCCAAGGCTCAATATGAAATCCACGCACAGGTCTTGTTAACTGTATTAAATATGTTAAATAAGTCCGTTTGGCCTGTAGACGCAACAGACTACCACCAGATTACCATTACAAAACAATTGGTCACAGTTTCTCAATTTGTCATCTCCACAAACTCCTACGCTGAAAACAAACAATTCTATAAGTTAACATAAAGTGAATCGAGTGAGCTTGTTCTCAAACATCCCTCGTTAAGACTTGACGCTTTACTTTTCATTCATGCCACACAGAACGCTGAATTCATTGGTTAATGTGGATGACACGTGTGGCCTTTGTCTCTGGGATTGTTTTTCAGAGAAACACGGCGATACCTAACGATTTACAGACGTCTTTTTGCAAGTATAAGTCTAGGGGGGAAAAAGTATTTTTGTGCCCTGAGGCGTCATATGGCTGAGCTGACGGGGTGAGAACGAAGGTGCTGTAAATTATCTATATAATGTTATACTAATCCTTCAAGTAGAGAGCAGTACATAATATCACCAACTAGTCATCTATCAGTCTGCCTGTAGGTGGATGGATCTAGTTTACTAAGCCTTGATGCGAAGTAATGATAGTCACATTGATTTAGTACTAAACAGGTAGTAAATACGGAGGCTCAACTATGTTTGTGCCATTATGTTTCTGTCTAGGTCTGCAAAATAAATAACAAAGTACATATTTCATAAACTACAGAACACACATGAATGTACCTGTGTGGCTTTGTCTTTCATACAGGAAGGGTAGGGTCCATGGGAGTCCCGAGGCCACTGGCCGGTGAGGTATGGTCCAGTGATTGCGTCCAGGGAAGATGTCCGTCGGATGGCACTGGAGCTCCGAACCTGTAACTTGGACCTTTCCACTGCGGGAAAGAACAAAAGTGACAAAATGAAGCGCACCAAGTGGCCGATATTTCCAAACTCTTGAAGGCAGCTACTTCAGTTGCAATCTCTGGTTCTCCCAGTGTGGACAGTTTTTCCTAATCTCACGAGTATTAGTGCAGGGCAAACAAATAGGCTTGAGAACGGAGGCCTGAAGCAAATGTAAATGGCTGAGCAGGAGTATGTGATGTTATGAGAGCAGTATGCTGTGAGGCAGAACAGTTAAGCGCACACACCACCCACATAAGAACCCATAAACAACCACACCACAATGCACACCAATGCTGCCTGCATCCACTCAACATTCCTGCAGCAACATGCAGTAAGAAAAGAAAAACAAAACATGCAAAACTTGCATTTGCTTGAGAATGGCGCAAAGTGTTGTTAGGCTAAATTGTACTGTAGCAAAGGAAAGCTCCTTCAATTCCGTATCAGTAGAAAGAAAAACGCATGATGATCAGGAAACATTTACTCTGTTCCGTCGTCAGAGTTGGTTTATGAAGAGGCCTTTCGAACTTGAACACACAAACCTACACTCACACAGACTAAACTCTCTGAACGAGCCCCCCCCCCCCTCTCCTCGCACAACCACATGGCTGTTCATTGTAGTTCTTTGTACATAGAATACACAGACCTACTCACCCAAAGGTATTGCCTTAGTAAGCTTACTCGGCTACAGTAAAATTCCCTAAAGCATTGTAGACAAAGGAAGCAGGCTAAATTTCCATCAATATTGATACAGGCCAAGCCAGTGCTCTCAGAACTGGGGTTGTGGGTATTTTCCATCGTCTCCCCAGATTCCAAATAATCTTCCGACGTGAAAGAAGCAAAGACATCAAAGCAGTCCATGTGTTGATTTCAAGGCTAAGTATGGAATGCAATAATAAAAAGGAATAATTTTAGTTTGGATTTTAATAAGCACTTTCTCTCACCAAGCAAGCTCTAAAAAAGTGTCTTCATTTCCAGGAAATAAATGGGTGGTTTATTAACTGTACAGCCGAGGCAAATGTGAAAACAAATGCGTGGTTCAGATCAGTCAACAATAGCAGAATGGTTTCCTGTAAGTTTTCAAAAGGCTGCACAACCCCGATTGAAAGGAAAATCACAATCATTTAGCTTCATCTTGTGCTTACAGAACAAAATCACCTTCGGAATCTAGTATTTTACAACAGTATTTTGGTCCACGTCAAAGCCTGGACATTTTGTTATTCAATTGGACTTTGTAATTGCTCGAATGACGTACAGAGTGAAAAACAAAAACTCTCAATGCTGTACTGTTTGTTTGCTGTTTGGAGATCACGTTGACTAAATCATTTAAATGTAAAAACACACCATCATGGAGAAATCCCTTAAACCCTGCAGTTCATGTTTCAGTGTTGCTCTATAGGAATTGTTCAGTGAGCAGAACGGTGATGCTTTCATACAATATGAACAATGATATTAATCGTGGCCAGGATAGGTTTAGGTTACGAGTTTCAGTAGCTTTCCCTCAGCTGATAGGAAATGTCTTATCAGCATTTGACATCAATCAAATCAGTCAATGAGTAGCTCCAAGAATAAACTAGCTTGCCCTAGTTTCATTGCATCTCAATGAAAGACGAGGATATGCTAATAGTCCTAACGATTCCAACTGTATTGCAAGAATGAGAAAGCGTGACATCAAAGTTAAGGTTCAACCAGATGCCACCCAGTCGGTCACGTACAGACAGAAAGCACAGCACGGCTCCACCAGAGATGACTGATTTTGGACAACATCTCATTTTGACATTTGGTCCTACTCTGCAGTTTGAAGGGGTGACAATGAAGCAGGGCTGTTTCAGCACAGCTGGCCTTTTGACAGTGAGCAGGACTATCATTGTTGGGACAGCGTGTCAAGTGAATGATGTCATGCTGGTGAACCTAAAGGGTCATGTCGAATATAACTCTCTTCACGCCGTCTTTCATCATCCTTCTAGGATCTAAACACCAGAGCAGCCCATTACCAGCGGGACGTGGTCTGGCATTGACACGGATGGTGTTACGAAGCACTTTAGACTGAATTTTCTCACCAAATGGCACGCATTATGTGTGAAATAGTACAATGAACGACGAATTACAAGGTGTAAAGCTGCCTACTCTAATTACAATCAAGTTTGGCTTCTGTGATAAAAGATGAAGATCACCAAATCCACTACGATTCTGACCTTCAGTAGCCTGCACTGACGCTGCGTTGAAATGATCATAGTCATCATCTGACGCCCCTCCCTGGTGTTTGAGCTGTGAGGTCACTGCGATGAAGGAGGGTGGAGACTCCATCAGCACCACTAACACGGTGATTCTGGCCTGAGTTAGAAGAAGCCCGTTACAGAGAAAAAGAGGTATGTGTGGCATGTCACCGTGGTGGGAAATCAACACCAAACGCTAACCAAACATGGGAGAAATGTGTCGTGCCTGGCGAGCCGGTTATGGAAGAGACTTTGTTTCCTGCTTTGCATGGTACACTGGTCAAGGTTGGAGGTCATCTCATTCAAAGAACGGAGGAATGTGAAGCACTCACAACTCCACAATAACTAAAATCGTGCACTGAAAATGGCAGGCTCCCATTTTGGTTAAAAAGTTCAAGAGGGAGAAGCTTTTAAACAGGGACTAATGACAGCGGCATTGATCCAGCTGTAGTGTTGTGGTTTCTGTGCTGCAACATGCGACCTAATCTCATTAAGTGCAGAACACTTGCGGTGACAATAGTTTGTGCTTTTCATGGGAGTCAGAAATACCCACTCAGGGTAACAGAGATGGTCTCTTGTGGTCTCCACTTACATGAAAAACAAGCGGTAGTTAGGACAAATTATAAATGCTGTTCTGGCCCACAAAAAGTTTTACTTTTACTGGAAAACCAGCCTCAGCGTCAATACTTGGCAGGAAAGGCTGTCACATAGATGAGACTTAGTGACACACTAGTAAATGCAGATTTGGGGACGCCTGGACTCTCGCATCCTCCTACAGTTTTTCTTCTCATCACTTCTAAAACAAGCAGCTGATCATGACAGGAAACAAGCTAGCACAGGCCTCCTTGTGCAAGTGTGCTGAAGCTCGGCATCGGCTCAGGATGTGAAAAGAGTGGTGCATGCTGTATGTATGGGAGGGAGAAACCGAAGAGAGTCAACACCTGACTATTCGCTCAGACTATTGGGACTGACGTGGCCCATTTTACAAATGAAATCAGGTCTTTCTGCTAATCATCTCCTCCCCCTCTGCTGTGGAATCCAAGAATCCACGGGTAACGATAGCTAAGAGTGCACTCTATTCTCTTTATGAGTGCCCGACTGCGGAAATCGATAGCAGGCTAAATAGTTAATCCACCAACCTCGTGCCAACCTTGCTCCAGACTTTAAAAGGTGACCATATCAAATATTATATATGACACGTGTTTTGCACAATTGGAAAGATTAAAAAAGGTATATTGTATACTGGTTGGCGTGACAGCAAAAAACAAAAGTTAACATGACAAATGATCAGTTAGCAGCAGCACGTGGTGACATGGCATTTCGTGGCCTATCTAATTTAAGGCAGTTGAAGAAAAGTTTTTTTTTGTTTTAGGTTGGGTTTTTTTTTTACCTCTGGAAGCCGGAGAGTCGGTGGTACAGGAGGAGTCCTTATTTTCGGGGGACAGTCTTTGCTTCACGTTTGCACTTCCTGAACTGAGCGACGGGCTGGATGGTGGGCTTGAGCCTCGGCTATTCGTGGCTCCACCGTAGGGGGTCTGTGCCCGCGTCGGGCTGCCCGGACCCCCACGCAGGAGCTGGAAGGGCACGGTGGCACGGATGGGGTGCAGACGGCAGCCGCTGCCGTTGCCGTTGAAGGAGCCGGGGGAGCCCGCATTGCTGCGTCTCACCCTCGGCTGCTGAAGAGAGTTGCTCGGGGCGGACATCCTCCGTGGCCGGCTGCAATTCCTATCGCAGTGAGGAAAGACGTACTGCCAAAGTTGCTGCTTCTCTAAAAGCAGGAGGAGGAGGAAGAGGAGGGAGGGAGGGAGGGAGGGAGGGGGCAAAGAATGAACGGTAAGATAAACATTAGCTCGTTAGCAACAACAAAAAGACGCTAGCTTCCTTTAAAAAAAAAGAAATCAACTCATGCGTTCGAGGGACCAAAAGACACATTATTTGGTGATAACTTACCCGATAAGATACTAACACATGCCAAACTACGGTTAAACCATCACACGAGTAACTTTAAAAGTAGTTTTCCGTACTTCTCGAGACGTTTAATTCGTGTTTTCCAGATCCTGTAGTGTCTTCCCCGTCATGTCCACTCAGACTGAATGACAGTTCTTTCGGCCAGACTACTGGCGGATGCCTGTAGGCGGGCTACACTTGTCACTCCTGAGCTTCTGATTGGATACAACCTCTGTACAGTAATGTCGCTGATTGGTGGAAATCTTTCTATGGGCTGCACTTTCATCCAATCAGGTGGAAACGTCTTATTATTGTGTAAAGTTTATTTCCGAAAATTAAGATGTAAAACCAAACTATTGCACATGTGTGCCGCCTGTATGTAGAATGTATAGTATGTATCGGTTAGTCATAATATTGTTGATGCCCATTAGCAGCTGTTGAAGAGCTGTCAATCATTATTAACGTCACACGACTATGGAATGCCGTTTTGGTCAAAATTATATAAATGAATAAATACGTAAATACATGAATTGAAATACATCATGAAATAAATAAATGAGGCAATAAATACATAAATATTAAATACATTTAATTATTTCATGGTACTTTTATTTCATAATGCCAGTTTTCATTTCCAGATTATTTTATTTCATAATGCCGTTTTTCCTTTCCAGAGTCTTTTATTTCATAATGCCGTTTTTCATTTCCAGAGGCTTATTTCATAATGCCGTTTTACATTTCACGTTCTTATAGGCAAATCAGGGGGCGTGGCTACATCTAACATTCAAAACAGACAACAGAGCCGTGTGCAAAAGAAGGCTGGCTAAGGGACGTGAGATTAGCGCTGGTACTACAAGCACAGGTGCTGGACGCCCGCCTCTGGATATTCCTGGCGACAAGCTGGCTAACTTTGTGTTGTCCGGTCTATCAACCCGAGAAATCCAATATCCAGAGGCGGGCCTCTACCTCATTTATTTATTTCATAATGTATTTCAAATGCATATTTCATGTATTTACGTATTTATTCATTTATTTAATTTTGACTAAAACGGCATTCCATACACGACCTCGTTCAGCAGATGGCGTTTCCCCAGTTGAGGAAAAGCAGATTCGCGGTTTTCTTGGGCACATTGCAATTAAATAAAAACACAAACTATTATACAGACCATATTTATTCCAACATTGCATACACAATTTAAATAACTTTTGTTTAACCTGGTGAGAACTGTATATCTTTGTCAAACTGATTTTAATTGTGTTGAGGCGGACACAAGTCTTGTTTGTCTCAACTGTCAAGCCAACAAAGACAAGTGCTTGGAAGAAATAAAAAGACGAAATCTGACAACTGGACAAATTTCATCCGATGATTAGGACTAAATCTAAAAAGCTCCAGAACATCTAGGATCTATTGGAAATAATGTTAGGTCAACAGCTGTTTTGAAGGTTAAGAATCAACTTCCAATCAAATTCCAAGATCAAGACGTGTATTACTACATTCAATGTGCAAAATCTATTGTTTGTAAACCACGGTGTCCATCTTTCAGCCTGCACCGACGGTCTGTGAGAGTTCCCACGAGAGAATGTTTTTTAACTCAGTGCTTTAAAGAAAAAGATAAAGCACGCACAGGATAGAAAAGCCCACGCCATCTGTTTCTATGAAACATCATAATGTAAAAATAAACCATGTAGACTTATGGAAAACACCCCATTCAACACAGCTTCCAATTTGTCACTTGGAATTTATTTAAAAAGGCAAACACAAGACACACTGAAAGGATGAAATTCCAGCCACCCTGTATTTTTTGGGACGCTACACGGCTCGCCAATTTGTCCGCTCCTTCAAAATAGTTCACAAAAGGGCATGCAGGCCTATATAAAACCTCCCACACCGGGAAGAGATCCTGGTGAAAGCCGCATACAGTAGCTCCTATGCCCCCCCCCTCCCTCTCTTCCTCCTCTTCCTCCCTCCTCCTCACCTCCTCCCTGCTCCATGACTAAGTGATTTAGCCAGCTCTGGTGCAGGCCGCCTCTCACTTACAATGGCTCCCTAGGTTAGTGACAGAGCGGGGAGGGTGGCAGAGAAAGAGAGAAAGATCCATTTACAATGCGGCTTACACACGGCCGCCCCCCCACAACCCCAACAGACGGCACCCATCCTTGGATTGATGTGTGGTATGCATAGTTTTTTTTTTTTGGGGGGGGGGGTTGCAATTTGGGCACCACAGAGAGAAAAAGAGGGTAGGTCTGTGTATGTCGGAGGGGTTGCGGGGGCGCAGGGCGCAGGCTGTCTGTTCCCTCGCCCTCCCATTGAGTCAATAGTGTTCCGGCAGCTGAGGTTCTTTATGAAGGGAACAATCTGGAGGGTCTTGTCAGAGTGCCGAGCAGCTGCTGTTTTCTGGCGAGCTTCTTTCATGGACCACAGGCCTGGAGTGGGCTGGCGAATACAGACGCAAACCCTCCCACCCCGGCTCCCGATCACCGATCACCCCCCCCCCCTTGACCCCCCAACTCCCAAGCTTCTCCAATTCCTCATCCGCCCCTTCCAACACTGGAAACCCTTGCACACAATACCAGATGAAGAGTGGCACAGAGAAACACGGAGAGAGCACGATGTGTTCCTGTGCACGCTACAATCCGCACAGTCGCCAGGGGCACCGCCCCCCCGCCGATGCTTTCATGAGGTATGCAAAGATCCTTTCGTGAGACGAACACAGGTTAAAAAAAAAAAGAAAAAAGCCCGTAACACATACAGCTCGCACATATTAGCACCGCTGATCAGATGTTTGTGGTTTTTTGTTAATAGATCACAATACAACTGTAATCCTGATTCAGGTTGGATTGGGTGAGGTTGATTAAAGCGCTCATGTTTCCTCTGAGTCAGGATTTACATTAGCAGAGCAGTGAGTTTGCGTTTACTCCCTTTCAGTCATTGATTTAGTTAGTAAGATCAGTGAAACACACACACACACACTTTCCCTTCTTCATATAAAGCTCTGTTATAACTTTACATCAGACATCACTTAAACAGTACGGCGCTCTACTCAAGCAGCCACCTCATTGGAGGACACCGCTGGTCCCCTTTGTCCGGCCCCCCCCCAGGTTGTCACCGCGTGGCGGCCTCCAAGGGCGACGGTCGTCTTCCAGCTCGTTTTAAGGCTTCGCTTTTCCGCCGAGCGCGTCCCTTTTAGCTGCTGTCTGACGGCACCAGGTTCCCTGTGGTGTCCAGCTGCATGCATTTACACGTGCAAGCAGACACCGGGCACTCCGTGTGGTCTCTGTAACGGATACAGGAGGCTCAATTAAAAAAACAAAACGCACAACATGGACCCAAGGAAGAAAAAGGAGTTAATAGTAGGTATATAAGTTATGGCGAAAAGATCGGAGTACCTTCTGTTCATTAGAAACCCGCAAAGAGGCTTTTGGGGAGAAACATTATTTTGGCTCATGCAAAAAAAACAAAAAAACATTTTTATGGATTTTCAACTAATAAAATGGAGCAGAGGGTTTTGCCCCTGGAAATTCATTTCTACTCTTCCATCGTTTTGTCAGATCGACAACTACAAGCTTAAGTGACGGGTATCTCGAGAGTACTTTTTCTAATTCGGTAAAATCACTTTGCCTTCCACGCTTACTGCAGAGAGAGCGTTTTCGGCACAGCTTGTGTCCACATTGTATTAACTTGAATAAAATTCCCCTTTTGCACTGATGGATTGTGACTTTTTTTTTATCTTTGGACTGAATTGGAAAATCTAACTGACAAGGAGGTACACAGACCATCTGCATGAACCACGTGTGCACGCATCCCATGAGAGCGCCCACCTGAACCAGCTGAGCATGTGGCCGGCGTGGCCGCCGTGTCGACAGTTGTGACACCAGGTGAACCAGTTGTTGAACTGAGCCAGTTTGTTCTCCCTCGTCAAGTCCACCTTCTCGTCCGACTTCCCTGTTCCTGCCAAAGGGATTCCTCAAAAGTCAATATTAGCCATCAATAAAAAATAATGTACTATCTATGCGAGAGTAGGGGTGAGCGCAGCAATAAAACAAACTGGATAAGCCACTGAACCTCGAGGTGCAGCTGCCTCTGAGGATCAAAGTCCGAAATGCTCGGTTATGAACCCTTGCACCAATATGCCGGCATGAGCACCTGCCTGCACCCCCCTCCCCCCCGCAGCCCGGCCTACCTGGGCAATTGGAGACCGGTGTGCCCATGTTCATGAGGCAGAGAGCACAGCGGGGCAGCGGTTTCCTGCAGCCGGGGCAACTGGTGACTTTGGACTTGGTGGGCGAGCCGCTGACGCCGTACTGGCTGAAGCCGCGGCCCTGGTGCGGCATCGCCGAGCAGCTGTAGGAGATGGACTTGCCGCAGAAGTTGCAGCTCACAAACACCTGTCGCACAGAGGTTGCAGCTCACAAACACCTGCAGAGGGACCGCTTGCCAGCTGTCTGATTTTAACCCTCGAGGCTACGGCGAGATAAGCGCGAGATAAGCCTAATTTGCTTAACTGTGGAACTTGGAATGTCAGCGGTGCAGTTTGGGCGGTGAAGAGGTGTGCTGGCAGAACCGGCGCAGTTAAAGGCTCTGTCTGTATAAGGCTTTATAAGAAAAGGGATGAATTTAGAGTGTGTGTCGTGTCAGAAGAAACAAGGAGGATCGCTCGCTAGAACACAGATTTTCATGACACGATCTGGAGAGCAGCAGAGCTGTGGGTGTTGCTTGGCACGGACTACCTGTGCTGTAATAAACCGCAAAAGCGTCACACTATCCATGGCTGCAAACAAACTGGACAGTGAGCTGATCACATTAGAGTCGCAACGATCAAATCACACAAATTTATGGTTAGAGCGTACAACCGCTTTGATTCAAGAGCAACATGAGGCCCATGAAAGCAGAAAATCCTCACATTTGAGAAGCCAGCAAATGTTTGAGATGTTCTTGTCAGATTGTCAGTGTCAATTGTCAGCTGTATAGCTGATGATCCAAAGGAGTGGAGAGGTATGTGAGAGAGAAAGATGTCTGGGACGCATGTACTAGTACTGTGTTATGTACACACAGGGTGTAGTATATTAAGAGGAGATCTGAGGAGAATTGAATGTTAAAAGCCCAGAGTAAAGCGTGCTACAAGATTACCGGTCACACCACTGAAACACTTGCTGGGTACAACCCTGAAATAATGAACACAGCTTCCAGTTACCTGGGCCAGTGGTTTGGAGCTGGGGTCCAGTTTGCCTCTGTGGATGTCAAACTCGGCCCGTTTGTGCCAAAATCTCCAAGCATCCAACAGGTTGCGGTAGTTTTCGATCCAGCATTGGACTCGAGGGTCTTTCAACACGTCACCCGGGGAACCCTGTTGGAATATTTTACCTGTATGTGAAGTATGCACATCTGACGCACAGGTGGTGGTTAACTTGTCCCCTGCAGGACTTTATTCAGTAGCAGGTCAGGACAGGAAAAAAGAACCACGGACGATGCAAGCGAGTTGTTCTCCAGCATGTTGAATAAGTTACAGACCCGTTCCACTGCTTTGACTTTGGCACCTTTCTTCTTCGAAATAAGAGCATGAGAGCAGACGACTGCTTGCTTCGGCTTGTTAGTGGAGTGAACAATTAGCTTAAGAACACAGAACAGCTGTGACCTTTAAGAGTATGCTATCAAGTTTTAGCGTGTGCTTTTGGAGTGTTTTTCTGCGGTGTGATCAAACTGACAGTTGCATCTTGTCGTCAACTGACTTTTTTAAATATTCTAAATCAAAATAATTTAAAAGTAGTTAAAAACAAAACAAAAAAACTTTATATGAAGCCAGCAAACTATTTGGCAAAATGAATCAAACGCCCAAACATTAAAAAGTTCTTTGGCACGGAGAAAGGGCAACTCAGAGAAAACAAACCGCTTCATTTTTACATTTAATGTGACTCCATGTCGTCCTCGATCAATCGGTTTGTAACTTTGAATCTCCTAAAATGCTTTCTGAAGGAGCCAAGAGTCCCCTTGCCGGGGGAGCTATAACCGAGGTCAAATGAAACAAAACTAAAAAGAACTAAACATTAACTAAGCCGTAACTACGTTTCGGTACCTTCAGCATGCAGAAACTGGCAGTCTGCACATCCCCAGTGAGGTCCACGTAGCTCTCCATGAGGTCCACGCCATCTTTGGTCAGACCTGTCAGCAGGATGCCCTCCAGGTTGCCCACCTCCTTCATCTCATTGGTCAGTTTGTCGATGTACCGAGGCAGCTGCAGGCACACCCCGGGGATATTTACAAATATGTCACAAATCAGAGAGGAATGCAACGCCATCATGCATATCTAGTTGGGTTACCTGGGCGTCGCTGAGAAACATGCAGGCAAAGGCAACGCGGTCCCGCACAGCAACACTGCTCTCAAACTGAAAGACAGACAACAGAATGTCAACTTCCCTCGTCATTTCAAAATGACTCATTTTTGCTCCACGATGTTAGCTGAAAAAAAAAAAAAAAAAAAGCTTTACGTCGAGCGTCTTGCACTCAGTACACAGCATTCGTCTCCATATTGGCATCAATAACTTTAGCCTGTAATGTTACAACCAGGAACACAGTTCTGCAGGAAACTATTTTACAGCTAAATCAATTCAAAAAGCCGAGAGCCTGTTGGCCAGCGAAAGGTCCAAAGAGACAAATGAATGTGACAGCAGCAGGTGGCCGACATCTGACGAGCACAAACGAGCACTCGGTGTCCTGAGGACATTCTGTCTGAGGCGTTTCAAACACGTCTCTTCCTTATATATATATATATATATATATAAATATATATATATATATATATTAAATATGATTCATTTCTCCATTAAAGATCACGCAGTATCAACAACCGATTAGTGTTTAGAATACGAGTTACTGTCTTTAAACACTTCCCGGTGTTTCGCATTAGAGCTACGAGGGTTCGTTGATCGGAAGAGATTCACTACCAGCACGCCGTCGTAGGCTCCGGGCTCGCTGGTGAGGAAGGCAAACATGACGCAAAGGTAGGGGTTCTTCAGCTGCAGCCTCAGGGAGCTGCACATCTCCCTCCACAGAGAGGACTTCTCGTCGGTGTAGCCCGACAGAGCCATGGCAACCACATTCAGGTTCAGGTCACCTGGGAAGAAGCAGCCAGACACGCTGGGGTTGTTAACTTTGTGAATAGGCTTTAATGCAGCACTGTGGTGGGACAAAAAAATAATAATGAAGTTCTTATGATGGAACTTCTAACTCTAACTTCTAGCTTTTGGCCACAATGAAAATAATTTGAGTGAAATAGGAATAAAGTAATTTCTTTTAAAGTCAGCTGACATCCGGAACAACTTCATGCTGCGTCCTTAAAACCAATTAATTAAGAACATAAATTGCTTATTTTTCCCAGAGGTGTTGAGGCTCCGGGCATTGCTCAATGTAGAAAACGGTCAATGATTTAATAGAGTAGTTTGACATTTTGGTGACGATGCATATCCAGTTTCAGGAGTGCACACTAAACGAGGAACTACAGGCAGCAGGCAGTTAGCTTAGCATAAAAACATAACACGGCAAGCCTGCTTCTGTCTGGGTTTGTTAAACCCGAAAAGGGTTTGAAAATCGACTTCAAAGCATATGTAAAGGACATTTTAACACACGGGCTTTGGTAAACAAAAAGTATAAATTAATGAGCTTTAGAGGTGCTGCAAGATTTTGGAATAAAAACAGATTTAACAGGTTTAGCCTCTAAGAAAAGATCAGCATCGCGTGGCTACAGCTTCATGTTTCGTGGTTACTCATCAAACTCGACTATCACCTCGCTGGATCTTTTTGAGACGGCCAATGTGAAGATCCAAAACAGAACATAAACTCAAAGCTGCTGTTTGAGAACAAACCCTGTTCAGCACCGTATCTAATGAATCGCCCCGTCAAGTCATGTTCTGAAAATGAGTGGAAAACATTTGACCTACATTCGTGGAATTTTCCAAAGTCACGACATACGCAAACAACAGCGTTCTCTCCGCATTGCTGTTAATCCTCAGTGTGAAAAGCACTACAGGACGAGTGTTGTGTGGAAAACAAGGTCCTCCTGCTGTTACATTTTTTAAATTCCTAATGAGTTTAACTTAATTTGTTGAGAAACTGGAACACGAAAACAGACGCTGAGGCATAAACTATGTTTATAAAGTCCTATTTTATAGTTAACTACTTCTGAGCAGTTTTTAAACACGTTCTGGACCTGACAACATATCTTTATAAATGTTGCTTACATGGTTTCCTGTTAAAGCAGCACAACGTTACAGAAGCACAATACTGCAGAGGCAGATCGCGCTTTACTGCAAATCAATAAGATCTCAGTAAGAGAGAAAGTTAGTTCACATGTTATCACTCTTTTATTGGCTAAATTGATTTAATGCCTCCTCTATTTTGAACAACTTGGACATATAGTGATAGAATTATCTTTATGACCTACTGGTCGCCGCTAAAGAATTAAACCATAATATTTAAGACGCTGTGACAAATAGTGATGGATTTTTTTCACAGATTAACCAAGAAAATAATCTGCGACCTAAAATGATAAAAAGTTAAAAGTTAGAATTATCGCACATGTCAATGTGTTTGGTCGGAAACACGCTTCCTTCCGGTTAAACCTTGACTTTAAACATACACCTGGTCCCCCCTTCCTCCCGCTTCTACCCCTTCGTGCACCCACTCACCCTTCTCAGCAGTGGCTCCCTTGTTGAGGATCTGGATGGCCCGGCGGATGTCCAGGTTGAACAAAGCCACGGCGGCCGCCCGCTCCCACTCGCGCTCGTGCTCCAGCGACCGCAGGAATACCTCCACGTCGATGTCGGGACCCCTGCTAATCCAGCCGCAGAGCCGCAGGGCGAGGCAGCGCTCCTCGCTGTGGTACCGGGGAACATCGGTCTGCCGGTCTGAGCCACTCCAGCACCTGCGGCTCTCTGTTGTACCTAACGGGGGGTGGGGGGGGGGGCAGGTAGACAGTCAGTGTCCATCATGGCAAATATTGGTTCAGACCATCAGTCAGTCGCTGGACTTACCTGAGCTGGTCTTCACAATGTTCTTGATACCAGAGTGGACCAGCGACTGTTTGTTCCCCTGGAGTTTCAGCTCCGGGTCCTCTGCGCACAGCTTCATATGTGAAGCTTTTATAGGAATTGTAACGGATGTTGCATTTCTAACAGCATAATTATTACACATGCATGAAGGTGGTTAAGAACCAGGATTACGACAAAACTTCATTGCATTATTTAAACCGGACCAAAGTAGAAACAAAGTTAATCAGACATTTTTGTCGAAACAATCGCAGTAGTCTCATTGTACATTCCCCTCATCACCACCGAAAAAGGATATAAAACAGATCGTACCACAGACACTTGAGCTGGGAGTCGTTCCCCCCCGCCAGCAGGTGGTTCCTCCACACCTGGACGGTATCGTGGCCGTAGCTGGACTGAGCCCTCTGCCTCATCTTCGTGGCGATGTCTTTCTCGATCGCGCCCTGCACTCCCTCAGCGCCGTCCTCCGCGCAGTCGTACAGGTGTCTGCCGCACGCCCACATGAGCGAGCTTGTGGAGCTCCAGGCGAGCGAGATGCGCTCGAACACGGTGAAGTCGGTCATGACCCGGTTGGCCGCCGACACCACCACCATGCGGTTCTGAGAGGACGGGTGCCAGGCAAAGCTGCCGATCTGGCTTTCACACGGCTGCACGCTGCGTTCGATGATGGTGGGCTCCGTCTCGTCGCCGATGGGCGTGGGCGTGTGTTGCATGTCATACAGGCGGATGATGTTGCTGTCGCGGGTCAGCGTGGCCAGCAGGCCGTTACGAGTTGGACACCAAGCCACCTGAAACGAGGAAGGAAATACGCATGTTGCTAAAAGGCAACTTTCTGTTTTCACAATCTACTTTAATGTTTCAACAACATTATCACAACTTTAACTGGGCATTTTGCTCATCTCCTGGGAAACCAACCGCACTTCACCTTAGTGAGCGGCTTCGGCTGCTCGTTGAGCGTGAGCACGGGCTTCTCAAACTTCCTCAGATCCCAGATGGCCACCTGACCCTCAAAGAAAGAGGCCACGCGGTCATGGAAGTGTGGGTCGACGGTCACGCCTTGGATGGCCTTAGTGTTGACGAATGTTTTTTGGCTCGTGTTTCTCAGGTCAAAGATTGCGAGGTTGCGGTGCATGCCGGCCAACAGCAGCTTTGGGTCACGGAGCAGCCAGCAGAGGGACAGGCAAGCGTCGTTTTGGCCTAACTCGTACAACGGTTTGGTCACCACTGTGCTCGAGTCCAATTCCACGGCTGAAAAGCGGCTCTTCTCGGAGGCCACACTGGCCTCCGGGGAAAACTTGCTGCTGATGTCCCATATGAGGACAGAGAAGTCAGCTCTGTGCTTGTCCAAACCGGCAGCCAGCAAGTTGCTGTCCACCGGGTTCCATGCTAACGTGTTGCACTGCCGGGCGTGCTTGGGCACAAACTCTTTCCCCACCAGGTCTTTATACGGGGAGTTGTGGCTCTGCCCCAGGCTGGTGAGCACCACTCTGCCGTTAGCTTGGCCCACAGCGAGCAAACACTCTGGCTCATGCTTCGGGTACCAGGCCACACATTTCATGTAAGGGGTGTCCGAGTTAATGGCCAGTAGTGTGGCAGCAGTTTCCTTTGGTTTGGTTTCTGAGCTGCCCACGGGTCCGATGCGATACAGTCCCAGCTCTGAGTCACAGATAACATAGCGGTCCGGGTGGTGAGGAGACCACAGGATGTCCGGCTTGGAGCCACTCATGATTCAGATGCAGCTACAAGGATCTCAACTAAATCGGCCTTCTCCAACCTGGAATATGGACAGATGAGCAAAGAAAATGAAAAATGAATACTAATAGGGGCAAAAATGTATAAAACCAAAACACAAGATTGACAAATAACACAAACATGATGTTTTTATCTTAAATGTTTAACTTTTATTAGCTAAACTATGTGTCATGTAAACGTTACTGCTGATAATTGCAAAGCAAAAAGGTTAGCAGCCTGATTTTAACTAGCTAGTCTGCAAAGTATTGGTTTGAGATTAAAAAAAGAGCCACGTGAGGTAAATTATGCAGCTTGTTTACTGTGTGACAAAGCTAAAACTAAAGTCCAAAGTTTATTGACATGCTAATTCCACTAAGCTAATGCTAACGAGTGAAGGACATGCTGGCAGAAAACCCGTTTAGCTAGCGCGGAACTAGCTAACAGTCGAAAATATGTTACACAACGTCCCGCTATTAACGATGATGTTGTTACTTACAAACATGCAGATAGTTTAACCGAGTGGGGGAATGACAATGTGGTGTGCACATGTCGATCAGGGACACTCCGAGCGCGTCTTAATGTTGTGTGTTACACCATAACACGTCCGTCAGGTTGCGAACTTTATATAATAAAGTTCCGGTCAGGCGCTGTTGTGCGCGCCGTTTACCGCCAGAGGGCGCCGTAACAAAGTGTGTGGAAAGACACAGAAAGAAAAGCAATGCAAATTATTAAAACCTACATACATTATCTAAATATTTTGATAATCGTTTTGGACGCACAGCCTCAAAAACCCAACTACACAAAACCCAAAGAAAAGATTGAATTAATACTCCAAATTTAAATTCCATAAAGTGTTTTAATGAGAATAACTCTCCCTGGGCGCAAAAATACCTCAATGCTTCTTTAATAACCTTAACGTTACATGGTTCGTCTGTACTATTACGGGAGATTTATTTAGATAAACATGTCTTTTGAGGGCAAGAAAGTGAAGTCCATCTTCTACGCAATGTGTATATTTTTGCGGGAGGTTCGTCAGAAAAAAAAGATTGGTTTGTTGTCCAGAGGCCCCCGGGAACACACACCCACTTTCTCATCTGACGGCCCTCAGGGGGACTCAACCCGGTTTAAAGGACTTCACCAAGCAGTGAAATGCTACAGCCGACTGGACTACAAGTACTGACTGCAGCTAAATGAGATTTTAAGGTAACATAACTTTTTTATTTGCATGTCTAATAAAGTATGCGCACTTGATTTAGTCCCTTGTTGTGTTGTGTTACATTGTAATGTGTGTACTACAGCTTAGACAATAATACTGTCCATGTTAGTCAGTAATTTACATTTAAAAATGTACTGTGCATGACCTCAATTACTTTGAAGATAACTTCAAATGAATTTGATTGGATTTATGTTAATGTCATAGATTGACACGCTTGTTTGAGGCATTTTTATAAAGCACATTATCAACATCAGCAACAGGATTGAAACAGATCTCACATTGCCTAACACTTTCTGTTGTGTTCGGTGTGTGTGTACAATGCAAGATAGAATCTAATACTGACTGGATGTGTTTAGCTTTGCACAAAACTTGGTCTCGTGCTCTCCGTTCTCTGCCAGGATGGAAAAGTCGCCGAGGGGAAACCTGTGGAGAGGAGTGGGGCTCTGCCTGCTGCTGCTTCTCGTACACGAGGCTTCGGGCCACAGGAGGAAGATCGGACGCGAGAGCAGCTACAGGCTGAATGACGATGGAGAAGATGGTAATTTCTCCATATGAGGGATCCACGTGTTGGTGCTGAGGGTCTCGCACCTCACAGAGCAGCTTACAAACTGTCAAGCGCTCTGGATAAAAACGCCATTTTAAAGCAACCACTTACCAATTGTCACCCTGCACACCCCATGTGCCGCCTTCTCACTCTTTCTCTGATGTATTTCTCTTCATAACTGCTCCAGTGAATAGATGAGGTAGGTCTCCTTGTTTCTGAGGGCCGCTGTACATCGATTTGTAGTTATTTCAGGCAGATTGTCCTGGTTTAAATTGAGATTATTTTGCACAATCAAACTTAAGGGTGAAAAATTATATGCATCTTTGCATATAAGTTGTCGGCTTTAAAGCCCCTACGGGTGGGACCTGGATATTTGGGACTTCACTATTGAAAATGTCAACAGTCTATTATATTAATATTTTAACAAATCCATTTCTAAGTATATCAAATCTCAAAAGGAAGACACTTTACAAGGATATTTCTTGAGACTCCTTGTTTTAATACGTATCGTATTTGTCTGTAGACATCCCCCTCTTGGATTGTGAATCTCTGCATTCACCTGAGGTTTCGTTGTCTCTTCTCCCACAGGTCGGACATGTTCACTGGCGGTGGTTTTCATCCTGGACAGCTCCGACAGTGCAACGATATTCCTGTTTGAGAAGCAGAAGGCCTTCGTGTTGGGCTTCAGCACCCGCCTCTCCGCGCTGCGGGTTGACGGCCGCGCGCTGAAGATCCGACTGGCAGCACTCCAGTACAGCGGCTCCGTCTCCGTGGAGCAGCGCTTCTCGGCCTGGACGGACCTAGATGCGTTTCACAGTCGAGTCGCCGCCATGGCCTACATGGGCCGCGGCGCCCGCAGCGGCCACGCCGTCGCCAACGCCTCACAGCTGCTGGCGCAGGAGACGCCGGCGGACAGCGTCAGGGTCGCGGTGCTGATGACCGACGGGGGGGACGAACCGCGCGGCCCCGATGCCGTCGAGGCCGCGGCAGAGGCCAAAGGTCACGGCATAAAGATCTTCACCGTGGGACTGTCGGGGGTCGCTCTGCTGAGACGAAACACGGCCAAGCTCCGGGCCGTCGGCAGCACGCAGTCTGTCCACAGTCTGCTGGACGGTCAGCTGCAGGAGAAGATGCTCATGGAGATGGTGAGCGTCGGCTCATGGATGCGAGATGACCTCCGTTAAGATGCGGCCCGCATTGACACAACATCGGTGTCATCCCAAAGCAAAAAAAATGTTGGGAACAGACCAAGAGATATTTGGGACCTCTGAGCTAGAAGATGCTTCAGGGGTTCTGCAGCCAAATTAAAGCAGATGTTTCATGTATTCACCTCCACTTGTTTGGTTGAAGCTGTGAAAACAAACGTCCCTGACAGCTGCTGCATGCTGTGTTGCGCCTTTTTACACACACACACACACACACACACACACACACACACACACACACACACACACACACACACACACACAAACACATTTTACACACAAATATCCAATATCTGGATGTCTGAGAGTTTCATGGCTTGTTCTGCTGCTCGGAACGGCGTGACATTGTTCATTCACAATTACAGCTTGCTCAGAAAAAACTAATTGTGTCGAGGGCAAACAACAACGTTCTAAGATCTCGCTGAAAGCAAATAAATTGAGCTTTTCTGTGAATGAATGAACCTCCACTAAAATTTCGTACCTTGTGTTTTGCATCCAGGGTGCCGTCGCATTGGACCGGGTAAGTCTTTCAGCCCAATCCATCATTTTCTCCTTCTTTAACTAAACGGTGTAGGTGTTTGCACTGGCGTGTATGGTTTGTCTCTGTCTTAGTGTCCACAGGCTAAAGCGTGTTCGTGTGAAAGAGGAGAGAGAGGCCCTCAAGCACGTCCAGTAAGTTCCCTCAGAGAAACTGTAACCTTTCCTGTAATTGTAGGATACTCGTTCAACGATTGTTAATTCCAGGGTAGAAAAGGTGACCGAGGCTTCAGAGGGACACCCGGTCTAAACAGAACGAGTCATGAAACAAACAAAACAACCCTCTTTATTGTCTGATTTCTTTTTGGTGCAGCTGATTTTAAGTTAGTTCATGATTTTTAAGGGGGAGCCCGGTTTGAACGGTCGACCTGGAACTGAAGGTCCAGAGGTAAAAAGAAAAAAAAAAGTTATGAAACAATACCAAGAAATTCAGATTTGATGACCTTTTCACCTTTGACAGGGTCGTCCAGGTTATAAGGGAAACAAGGTGGGTGACTCCAGCTGCATGCTAATAGTTTTATTCTCAGCACATACAATGGAATCTTCAATCTATTCGTTGGTCTTTTGGGGGGGAGAGGAAACTGGCACTGCGGGGGGGGAAACATTGTGTAAATACCAATACATTATTTCAATCGGTGCCTCAGATTTAATCTCTCGTAAATCATTTCTTGGTCATTTTGCAGGGACGCGAGGGACCACCAGGCCAGAGAGGAAGAAAAGGAAAACAGGTGCAGGACGGCCTTTTGGATAAATGTTGCTCATTTTCAACCCTAAAAACAGTTCAAAGGCAATTTCTCTTTTCCGCCACTATGAGCTTCACATTTGATGTTTTGAGAAGGTCGGCTCAACAATTGTCGGATAGATTGACATGACATTTTATTTGTCAAATACCAGCAGAACACATGATACTCAAAAACCTTGAAGCTTGAGGCAAAGAGCCTTGATCTTGATGACGGACTTATTATTAGATTTAATTAAATCACTTTAAACTAAAGTATTTTTTCATACACGAGTCGGTTTTGATATTTCATGACTTTTTCAGATCAGAAAGATAATATAAAAAATACATGATTAAGGTTTTTATAACTAATTTTATGGCCGAAGACTTGTCATGATTTACCATAAATTAGTGATGGATTATTCCTCATTTGCAGATTTAAAATGAAGATTTTAGAAAATCCCAAACAAAAAGAATGATTGTCTTAAGTTTCTTGGTGGTAGCTATTTATTTTCTAAGCCTGTATTATGTTTTCTTCTGGTTAGGAGTCAGAAAATACGATGCCTAGATGTACGCTTTCAGACAACTTGTGATTCTCTTATCGCAGGAGAACATCTGGATGAATTCCATATTGAAATGTATTCATTAAATATTTGACCGTATCCAGCCGGCGGTTTCCTGATCTCATCCTCCGTGCTCCTGAACATACAGATTACTGCCTGCTGTTGATATTGATACGCAGACATCAGACGGCCTGTTCTCACTCCGATGGGGAAGATGGAAGTGGAATCTGTCTCCTTTTCATCTCTGCACTAATGGAATGTGAATATTGGCTTATGGGTAATCCTGATACTGATGTGGCTATCCGAAGCAGTGAATCCAGGCTTGCAGGATATTATTCTTTGTGAGGTGGGATTAGTGCGCGGACCCGGCACCACTCTCCCTCCCCTGGTGCTGCTGGCACAATGTCATTACAACCGTGTTATTTCGTGAGCTTTGGCTTGAGAATCAAACGACATGAAAGCAACCGGGTTGTTTTAAGGGACTTCAGAAGTGGCGTTGGTGGGTTTTGACCTGCAGCTTAGGTCGTACAATGTGGAGGCTTCGTTTTAGCCTCGTACGTGATCAAAGTTGGGTGTTAGAATTCAGAAAATCACAGGGCGAAAACGTTAGATTAAAGCAAATGTAAATGTTGCGTTGTGTGTGATGTTTCTTCTTTCATTGCAGGCTGAAAAGGGACAACAAGGAGACATGGGACCAAAGGGACAGGCGGGACCTAAAGTAAGTTCCCCTAAAACCAATCATTGAAATGGGTCTTTTCTGCAATTTGATTGGCTGGATTAATGTGTATTTCAACAACAAAACCCCACGACATGTCGATTTAAAACACTTGCCGGTATCACTAAGAAACAGTGAGCCTGGCTCTGTCCAAAGTACACAGGAAAAAACCCACCGTGCCACCGTGCATCTCCACCTGTTGCCTGGCAACCGCAGTGGGATGACAAGAAGCCGCTGTAGTTCATTGTGATATAGTCAGGGCATCCAACTAGTAGTAAGAAAGTTTTACTTCTCGTGTTTCTAATTTTGTTATAATACATTTTCAGCCATCAACCTGCTAAAGAGTCCAGCAGTCTGTGAAAGCATGATTATTTGGTAAACTGAAGAATATTGTTGTTCATAATTAGAAAATAGTATCCAACCGCAGCGCACCCCAGACAGACCACAGGACATTTGGGCAAAATGTTAGTTCCACAGAATCTTTATTGTTTGCATAAAATAAAAAGAGCTGAAAACATTGTTCCGCTCTGAACGTGTCCACTTGCTGCAGGGGGACAGAGGACGCAGCGGTGCTCCTGGACCATCGGGCAGCGTCGGTATCGGATTCCCAGGGGCTAAGGTAACTCTTTGATACAAACATAAGAAACATTCATATCATCTCCCTCAAATGTGCCTAAATGTGTTCTCAAGGGACTGTTCTGTGATGTACTACATCCTATCTATCTTATCTTTAAAAACAGACAAATTAAATTTTCTCAACAGTCACTGAAAACCATTTGGGATTTTGTTGTTTAATTGATGGATTCAGGTCTTAATCTGGACCTTTGAGTGTATTTGACATATTCACAGATGTGCATAGTGACTGCCCTCTGCTGGGGGAGCAGCCGGTCCGCTCTTGGCCTGTGAATAGCTGATGCTTGGAGCCATTATTTTTGCCCTGTGGTTTAGTTACTTGACCGTGTAATATGCTTCTCCAGTGTACACTGTATGCGTACCAGTGTGAGCCTGTTCTTGTCAGTAGAGCATTGTTCTAAATACAAGACGTAGGTGTAAGTATATACCAATGTTATCTTATGGTCACGGTTTAAATGAAATAGTTTCTCCTAAGTCCTTTTCTCTGAGAACGAGAAGCTAATGAGGCCTTTGCCAGAGATGGAATACATATTGTGACACTTTAATGAATTACTGGAACATTATGAAAGATGCCGTTTGGTGCCGTTTGACGCTTACAGGGTGAAATAGGAATTCCGGGAAGATCCGGTCCCACAGGTCCGGTTGGTATCGGAGAACCAGGACTACCAGTGAGTATTTTAAACAATGTCTTGTATAAATTCATGCATCAACGTCTTGAGCAAAGTTTAGAAAATAAATACATGCAAATCTACCAAGAACTACTACTACTCACTACATCTTTTAAAAACAAGTAGATGTCTAGCATTCAAACTGTTGAGTATTACAACTCAAGTATTACCTGATACATCAACTTTGTATCAAGTCATTTAAATGAATAATATCCCCTAAACAGTAATAACTTGAATCTTATTATTGATGCATTGACACTGATTTTAATATCACGGCTAGTTGAGGTGGAGCAAATGTTTTAGTAGAATATAAAGTGCAATGCAAAGTAACTAGTAACTTTAGTTTTCAAATAGATGTAGTGAAGTAAAAAGTACAATACTTTAATACTGTAAAATACATGTATTAAAGATTAGAATTTAATAATAGTTCTAATCCAGAGAACGTTATCACGTATGCAGGATGGCTTTTCCATCTGACTTTAATTTTGTTGAATGCATATAATACCGCCAACATGAGCGTGTTCACTTTCCTGCTAGTTTTGAACAGTATTTCACAGCCCTGCTGCCACCTGCAGCAAACAATATGCAACGTGGCGCCTTTATTCTTTATTCTGAGCCTTGTCACTGTTTCATGGCGGCTTTTACCGAAGATTTCAGATTAAAAGTCTCTGGCTTGATTTCAGGGTCCCCCGGGATCACCAGGAGCACAAGGAAACCCAGGGCCACCTGGACAGGGGCTCCCAGGACCGAAGGTGGGTCAGGTTCTAAAGAAGAACGATCTCAAAGGTGTGCTACAGTAAACAATAACAATAATAACAATATATTGATCTGCAATGTCAAGAGACAATTCTGCACTTTGGTCAATAAACAACGCTATTCTATCGCACATATTCTTCCTACTGTGAACAATTTCACATTGTTCAGTCATTATTTTTTTCACGTTGCATCATGTTCGTTTTAAACACTATTCAGCTTGTTTCCTTGTAAAACAAATGTATGTTATGTTTGGGGTTTGTTGGTACGGTTTCCCATTCTCGTGAAAGCGCCTGGAGGGAATTTCCTTATATTTAGAGCAAAAGTTCTTGATGTTTGAAGGTCACTGTGAGCTTACAAAGGACACTTTTGCCCATAACTTATAAATAATTAAAAAGCTAATCATATGCTAATGTTGACACTTGGATAGAGTGTTAAGGTGCTTATAAGTATGCAACGCTTTGCATGGGTCCAGCAATTCCTCCTTTCACAATGTCATTGTTGAATCATCGTTTGTGTTCTGCATTGCTCGGTTTGTGCGTTGCACGTGTTTGTGGAAAGGCTCTTCGCTTCGGATGTGTGTGATCGTCTGCGTCACACGTCCACCCTTCTTGTTTCAGGGGGACCGAGGATACGAGGGTCCACAGGGCAATCTGGGGATTGATGGTGTTGGGGTCAAAGGTGACCAGGTAAGGGCCACACCGCTCCTCATTTACTTGCACTCACCTACGTCCTCGGATACTTGGATGCTTGTTTTTCTCTATTCAGGGAAGTCGTGGGCTTCTCGGGCTTCCAGGTCCAATAGGTGCCGTCGGTTTAGGACTTCAAGGAGAAAAGGTACAAGAACATTTACTCAGATACTGTACTTAATACATTTGAGGTTCTTGTTCTTTGCTTGAGTATTTCCTTTTCATACCATCTTCTAATATCACATTTCAGTGAGACATTTCACTTCACTACATTATTGGACCGCTTGATGTTTTCCTTATAAATGACATTACATCACTGATAGCAGTATTTACATGAATGCAGCATATCAATCCAGAAATATCATAAATCATACTTAAAAAACACCCATTATGGTACACAATCAATACTTTGATGCCTAGCGTACAATTTGTTGATAATTCTTACAAACTTCTACTTCAGTAATGTTTTGAATGCAGGACTTTTACTAGTTGGAGTATTTTTAAAGTGTTCTTTAAGTACCTCAATCAAAGTTACTCATTTTAACACTTTCTGAATATTCAAACGTGATGTACAGAGAGTTTCCAGCGCCTCAAACCTGCTCCCATCATTTCGATTGATTCATTCTTTTTTTTAGGGGGATCACGGCCCAGTTGGTCCGTCAGGCCCCAGAGGAGCTGACGGTCCTGGAATAACAGGACCAAAGGTAAGGAGGTGTTTGCTTCACAGACAGAAGTTTAGATCATAATCATGACTGACAGTCTGCTGATTCCCCGTCCGATTGCATCTGAATTATTTTGCATATTTCATCACATAAATGCGCCGGAGAAACACAGCTGGCTTGTCAATCAAACGCTTCGGTCTCATAGCAGAGAAAATGCCATCTGTGGTTTTTCATAACTTCAATCATGTTTGTTTCCCATTTAGTTCTGGTTCATTGATTCATTCGTACATTTAACAGACTACCTCTCTCCCTGTGTGGCTGGTGTGATGTTTTAGGGGGACCAGGGCCCTCCAGGTGATCCCGGACTGACAGGTGAGAGAGGCGTTGGAGAACCAGGACCTAAAGTAAGTCCTCTCACCTCGCTCACACACAGATACCACTTACCTGTCCGTACGCATATGAGCAGAAAGCTAGTTAGCTTAGCCACACATCAACAATTGTCATTTTGTTTTTCTACAAATCAGACAAGCAAGAAATATTATTCTAGTTAGTGAGCTTTAAACGTGCAGTTAGCTGACTTTTTAATTGATCGGATCATTTTTCTTTTCTTTTTTTCGTGGTTTACTTAATTCTCTGATGCTTCTGCACACACCTCTCCTCTGTTAGGGTGACCCGGGGGCGGAGGGGTTGCCAGGGTTACCAGGTGAGCCAGGAGAGGACGGAGCCTCGGGACAAAAGGTAACAACCCGTTTTTCTCCTTTTCAAATATAAATATAAATATAAATAGATAATGTTTTCATATCTGTTACCAGTCCGATGGTTTATTTATCGTTTTCAAATGACGGCAGGGTGATGTCGGGCTGGCGGGGCCCCGGGGACCCGACGGGGCTCCTGATAAGGGCACACCTGGAGCAAAGGTGACGGACATTTGGCAAACGATTGCGTGAACTGTGGTAGATTTTTCTATCTAAAGGCTTCACCCAAAGCTGGTGAGTTAATTGTTGTGTCACAGGGGGACAGAGGGGACGCGGGGACCAGTGGACGACCCGGAGCAGTCGGTCCTGTAGGGCCGATGGGGTCAAAGGTAAGGGGTTATATAAAGATGCATTTTATGAGAGTTAACAACTTAAAAATTATGCCGCCACATTTGTGGATCTTATAAATAAGTCGCAAGGATAGAAGTGCAGTGCAGGACGGCATGAAGCTACGTACATTTACTCAAGTGCGATACTTCTGTTTAATTCTGCGGTACTTCACATCTATTTTAAAAATATTGTTACTGCTTTTGCATTTGATTCAGATTTGGATTACAAAATATTACCAACAAATAAAATACATTATGCAATGACAATGAGATGCACATTAATCCAGTTACATAATTTATTATACTGAAACGGTCTATTCAGAAATTGGAGAACCGTTTGCATATTTTGATGAGTATACTTAAATAAATAAAGGGATTTTACTTTTAACAGTATTTCTACACTAGGGCTTCTTTTAATAAAGTAAATGATCAAGAAAAAAAAGGTTATTAAGTACAGAGATTTGTCTTATCTTCCGTTCTTTAAGGGGCAATGCTGATCATTTTAACAGTGTATTCTGAACAGCAAACGCATCATTGATGACCACCTCAAAACATATTTCATTAGTAGTGAGTTGCTTTCACACTTTTATTATTAGTATTATAATTATAATAAAAAACGAATCTAAACAAAATGAAACAGCTGAGTTAAACCTTGTTGCTTTGTCTATTAGTCTGAACTTTCTTTTTCAGGGGGAACCAGGACATATGGGTCTACCGGGGGCAACAGGACCCCCTGGGACGGGCACAGCTGGTGCTAAGGTACAGCAAGACCACGTGGTGCAAACAAACAGCCTCAGCAAATGTCAACAACAACATCTGATCCACGCCTGTGTTTTTTCTCTTGTCAGGGAGAAGTGGGCCCCCCGGGTCCAGCTGGAGCTGCAGGAGACCCGGGGACGGGTTTAACTGGAGCCAAGGTGGGTCACAGTTTGCTCCTCACTCATCCTTCTACCAAACAGAAATAACGTCAGCGTGTTTCGGTTTTCGGTAGGGGGACAGAGGGTCTTCAGGGCCTCCCGGTGCACCCGGGGCTAAAGGTGACGGTTACCCCGGCCCCACGGTGAGTATCGACCTGCATCACAGCCCTCTTCATCGCTCCGCCTCCCCCACCATGTAATGCTGCAACCACATCTTTTTTAGGGACCTCCAGGCCCTCCTGGTCTGAAGGGAGAGACCCCCCCAGATGGCGACGGCTTACCAGGACCAAAGGTACAAGTAGCACCGAAGGAAAAACCATGGAAATGTAAAGCGCCCGGTTGTGTTATGCTCTGTTATAGAAGTTAAACTGTTTCTGTCACTGCATACGTGTTTATGTATGTTGTGTTATTGTGCTGCTATTGTTGGTATTGAATGCATTGTGATGCTTTGTGTGTAGTTTATTGCACCGCAATACATTGTGTGTTTTGCTAATGTTGCCCATTAAAGGTTTTTGTTTATCCTGTAGGATTTACAGTGGGATATTGAGAGATAATAAACTCTGACTTTAGTTTGTTTATGCATGTTAGCAAAGGTGTGTGAGGAGATAACATAATGAAAAAGTTTTACTCAAAATGAGAAACACTATTTATTTTGGTTTCCTGCTGTGTTTATATATTTAAGTATTCCATCTTTGTTTTAAAGCCCCGGTTTTTAAAGATTTTTTAAGATTGACACGTTGTTTTTTCCGTTATTGCTCCTTCGTTTTCCAGCCTGAGATTAGATTGCTCAGGTGAATGAGATATATCCATCCCGTTTCTTGTTTCTTTGTAACTTTTGGTTTCCTGTTCAGGGAGACAGAGGCTTGCCTGGACCTCCTGGACCTGCGGGGCCAGCCGGGGTTGGCATAATCGGTCCAAAGGTAATCTATCCTGTTCCAAATTAATATTCGTGATTCATGTTTTATAAATAAATTGCCTTTTACATGAATTGTTTTGGTATCCATAAAGTCTTTAGAACGTTGTCTTTCCCTGCAGGGCTCAGTTGGCCAAAGGGGACAACCTGGTGCACAGGGGCCACCTGGAGAGGGGATCCAAGGACCAAAGGTAACGTTGTGGGACGTCAGACACGGACTCTACAGCGGCTGTATTAAGGGGTTTATGTAAAACAGTAAAGCATTTACCTGTTTTTTTTATAGTTGGGGAACAATATAAAAGGCAAACAATTCAAATACATTAGGGAAACTGATTCAGCATGAAGACAAATGTGCCTAAAAGGCTGAAATGCTAATGACTGTGATTTCTGTGTTTTTAGGGGGAGACTGGATTTCAGGGGATCCCCGGCCCAAAAGGTCCCCCAGGACGAGTTCTGCGGGGGAACAAGGTAACTAATGGCAGCCAACTGTGAAATATGAAGACAAAGCAAAAACAACAGAATCTGCAAGTCATCAGCGGCTTCCAGCAAAAGGGGAGAATAACTTTAGCAATTAGGAAAATGAAGTCAGTAAACGGAATCCATCAAGCCTGGATGAGTCGTAGTTAAAGGTCTTGGATGGAAGTAGTCCAGGTGCAGTTCTACAAGGCTACTACAGTGTGATCTAAGATGACTGTTGCTTTCTTCTTGCAGGGCGATCGAGGGTTCACAGGAGGAAAAGGCAAAACGGGGAACAAAGGACAATGGGGAGGAGTCGGCGCCGTCGGACCTTTGGTACTGGATTCAGGGCTTTTGTAATGAAAATTGCATTTTTAACCCTTTTATATCACATTACCGCTATTGTTATGCAACTATTCAACAATATTTGCACAACATACGAATGAATATCTTTCTATTTTTATCCAAGAAAAGAAAGTTCTCTCAAGGGAATCTCAGCTAAGACCTAATTAACTAATACATTATTTCTTTCATGTCAAAGGGGAGAGTGGGACAGAAGGGAGAGTCTGCACTGACAGTAAGTATATTGCATCACTGATATCACACACAGCATTTTGTCCTACTCTTTGCTAAAATTGGTGAAATATGTGTAAAGAAGCAAAACTGTGCCACTGATTTAAATGTAAACGGCTTCAAATTAAAGCTCGAGCTTTGCTTTAATCGCTAAATAATAAAGTGTCAATTCAGTTTATAGCGAAAGCTTTGATGTCTTTCACAGAGGGAAGAAATCGTCAAACTAGTGAGATCCATATGCAGTAAGTAATCAGAACAAAGTCACAGTAATGTCTTCACTGCGTTGTCTATAACCCGTCTCTGGGTGTCGCCAGCTTGTGCATCGACTTGCCGCCGAACCCCCTTGGAGCTGGTTTTTGTGATTGACGGCTCCGTGAGCGTCGGCCCGGACAACTTCCAGAGGGTCCAAGACTTCGTCAACGCGCTGATCGACCGGGCCTCGGTCCGCCGGGACGCCACGCGCGTGGGCGTGGTGCTCTACAGCCGCGTCAGCGCGGTGGTGGTCGCCCTCGGGCCGGGAGCCACGCGCGACGCGATCAAGGCGGCGGTGCGCTCCATGGCCTTCATGGGCGAGGGCACGTTCACGGGCAGCGCCATGTGGCGGGCTAACAGGGTGTTCGAGGGGGCGCGGGCGGGTGTGAGGAAGGTGGCCGTCGTCATCACGGGCGGGAAGGCCGACAAGAGAGACTCGGCCGGTCTGGAGGGCGCGGCGGCGGACGCCCGGGGGAGCGGCATCGAGACGTTTGTGGTCGCCGTGGTGAACAGGAGCGACCCGCTGTACGGGGAGTTCAAGAAGGAGCTCGGTGTCATGGCGCCGGACAGCGACCACGTGTTCCAGATCAATGACTTCAGGGAACTTCCCGGTGAGCCGTTCATCGTGACCACATCAGATCCACACGAGGAGAAAATATGAGGAAAATTATTTTTGGTTTCGTTGAACATAAACAAAGTGATGCCGTCTCGACAGTAAATAGAAATGGGCTCTTAATGATTCCGTCATTGACGCCCGGGGCCCCATGGAGATACTGATACAGAACATCTACGACTCACTGCAAATGAGCCAGACGACCCAAACTGCTGCCACTTGAACTGTGACTGCACTTAAACTGTAGATGTAAAAATGCACATTTACTGTATTGGTCCTCTCACGTTGCAGCCCTGGAGAGGAAACTGCTAAGTTGCATATGCGAAGACGGAGAAAGACGTTCGTTCAGCTCCGTCCTGACCTCCAGAAGGCCCCCAGGGGTCCCAGAGGCCTCCGGCAGCGTCCGAGAGCGTCCGTATAGGACCGACACCCCGACCTCCACGGGGGACCTTAGGAGGGTTCAGATGGTGGTGAGAAGAAGAAATCTGTCTTTACTTTCTTGTTGGCCACTTACGCGGTGTTACAAAAGTTGAATGTTTCACAGGTTATATAGAGTTAATGTAGAGGTTTATATGCTGCTGCAGCTTTTATAACAAAGCACTATATTTTACAAGCGCATCAAATTTCTTTCAAAAAATCTTAATTTCTAAAGAAACTCACCCTCAAAATTATTTGCAGTGAAGCAAAAAAAGATAAACAATGCCAGTTGAAAGGTTGGACATAATTTCTCATTGAATTGAAATGGGAAATGTGTTGAGATTTAAAGTACCTAAATTTTGTGTGATACAGCTCCTTATTAAAATAACTATATTTAATTTGTAGTATCCAACCACATCTCTTGTTTTCTTCATAATGTAATTGGGTCCGTTTAAGGTGAGGTTTGTATCTCCTTACCTGGATTAGTAAAAGGTGCAGCAGACTTAACACCAGCCTTTCCTCCGTCACAGCCCGGCCCTCCGGCATCGCAGCCCGTCCGAGAAGCCGTCCCTCTACCCGGACCCGTGACGGAGGGCAGCGTCGCTCCGAGGACCCCGTCCGAAGAGAAGACGGCGTCGCCGAGGCCTCCGCTGCTGCTTCCTGACACCGAGACATCAGGTAACGAGGAGATAGTAGGATGGAAACGGTTGGTTTCAATGTACGGCACAAGCAGAGTAACACACTAATCATTAAGTCTTATAGTCTTTACACTTTTTTTTTTTTGTCGTCTTCAGTGAGGCGCTGCATCAACCTACTGGATCCGGGACCGTGCCGGGACTTCGACTAAGCTGCAGAGGAACTTGTGTGATGGTCTAACGCACCGATGGACCGATTTTGCCATGTGGTTAACCTCCACATCAGCACATCAGTATTTCTCTTGTAGCTTCAACACGGATAGGGAAAATAAACAGGAAGATAACGTTATAAAATAGGCATCATTACAGCAAAATGTATTTCAAATGGAGATGGAGTACGATTTAATGTTTTATTCTTGTTGGCCAGAGGGATTTGTGAATCACAATAAGCCTGTGATATATAGGAAATGATCCGTAAAGAAATAAAACAAACTTTGTAAACACTAACCTTTCTATTCAAAAGTAACCCTTTTGTATGATGCAATGTTGTATTTTCTTTTCTGTACCTGTTTTGTAAAACTGTGACATTTGATTAAAAAGGGAATAAAGGGAAATAACTGTCATGCATCTCTGACTAACATTTAAGATTTTTCAACCTAACATTTTGTGACTTCTTTTCCATGTTATTATTCCACGACATATTTAGACTATTTTTCCAAAATAGATTTGACCAACTATTTTCCAAGGATTTTTTTGACCCAACCACATTTTTACTTTGTGTCCGAACCTAATATTTGTATACTTTTATTCCATGACACATTTCGACCCAACATTTTTTGAGCTAGTATTTTACATTTTCCCTTGACAATTTTAGACACAATGTATTAAATATTTGAAATAACATCTTTTGTCACTTTTTTGTTGACATTTTTCAATTTCCATTTTTTTTTCTTCAAAATATTTTTCGACGTAAGATTTTTTTACTTTATTTTTCCATAACATTTTTAGACAACACTGTTTTCAAAACACTTTTCGGCCTAATATTTGTATACGTTTTTTTCCAAAACATTTTCCGACCTAATATTTGTTTTCATGCTATATTTTGATCCTAACATTTCCCCCAAAATGGAACTCTTGCATACAACTACTTGATCTGAACTGGCGACCAACTTCAGACCACTTGTCTCTCCCAACTTGGCCTTAGTTTTAACAATGCAGATGTGAAGATTCGTGCGCATCTTGCACAGTAACAAAATCTTCCCACAGACAGACATATAATTGCCACAATGAAACAGTACACGCTGTTCCTCGCTTGTAATAAAGAGCTGTTATTGTAGCTGTTTTGCAACAGCAATTTGTCAGTTGGCCCATCTTCACTGTGCAAATATATTAAAAAAAGAAAAGAAGACAATGCCAGCAGGAAGCAGGAGTCGCCTCCCATGAGAGGAAGATGACTCACTGAGAAACACTTTCTCATTTCAAAAGTTTCAAATTGGAAGTGATTACATGTAATTAGTGACAGTGCGTCTCCAGCTTGAGGCACCGCAGGCAAACGAGATGCTGATTTTGGATACAGGTCTTCTTCTCGTTGACTTTGTCTGAAGAAAAATGCAAACGTTTGGTCGTGTTGGGCGTTCGGGCGAGGCTGGATGATGTTTTTTTTCTTTCATCGGAGTTCCTTTCATCATTTGCGAGCCCAAAGGTTGCGTTGGTTCCACATTAATGAAACCGGAGCAAGAGTAATAGAAACACTTTTTTTAAAACAGTAGAAAAAATATACATTTAATAATTCCACATTCAAAGTTAATTAATTTACATCACAAATTCACAGGCGGGCATCATTTGTAAAAGACAAGAAAAGAAGACATGATGATGTACCCGGGCTCCTTCGACGGATTAGGATCCTTCCCTTGGAACAAGCCGAAGTAGACAACAGTGTTGGATTCAAACTGGCTCATGTTCAGCTGAAAGAGCACAGGGACAAACAGAAATCCTCAAAGCACAGTCAATAAAACAAACAAGCCCCTCTTTCACTCTAACAGGTATCTCACTGAGGCAAACAAAGATGCCCTTGTATCATTAATCACACAACAAATACAACTACAACGGACTACAAATCATAGACTGTATGCAACTCATTAACTTCTTCTATACAACCAGATTTATCTGAGTTGCCCCCTAGTGGTCAGTAGAAAGAATGCAACATTAACCCATCTGATCCACCCTGAAGCGTATGCAACTGGAAGTCTAAACCTCCACAATAATACATGAAGACTAGAAGAATTAAAGACACTCACAAACTGAGTGTCTGAATGTGTAAACTTGTCACGTCTGACATTTGTATGTAATATCTAGTTGTGTATTTTTCCACATAAACCCTGCAGGTAATCTGTGCTGAGAAGAGAGCACTACGCGCAGGAAACAAGATTACATGATTATGCTCAGGAGGCTTTATGGTTAATAATAAGTGTTTTATCGCTTCTCTATCATGATAGCAAGATAGCTCTATTAACGTTTATCCTGAAATAGAAAAATCAACTTATTGAGAGTGTTTTTATTCTAGTCCTTGATACAACCAAATCCCTTAATCCAGCAGCCACGCACATTAAATAAACAACCATTGTAGACAAAATAAGAACGTTCGAGGTCGATACTGCAATGAGAATCAAGTGACAAATCGGGCGCGTTGCGGCCGGACCTGTTTAGTGACATCCGTCCTCCAGGGGTCGACCTGCAGCCCGTCACACCAGCCGGCGCGTCCGTAAAGCCACGTGCCGTATTCGTTGGGCACCGCGCCCTCTTTCACCCGCAGGGTGCAGTCCAGAGGTGTTCCTGAGGGTTCCCCACCACCACCACCACATAAAACCATCACAATCAGTGCTTGGAGTCACCCTTCGCAAAAGTGCTGAATATTCAGAGCTATTTTACATGTGAGGATTTCTTTAAACCTTTTATGTCCTTGTCAACTAAATATCTTTTGGGTTTTGGACTGGCGGAGAATTCTCAAGTTCCATTTCTGGTTCTTTCATAAATAATTACATTTCTATACAACGCTTGACCCAAGTCAAAAAAGCTTCTGGTTTAAACATCTAAAATTGCTAAGCTCCATCTGCTGAGGAGGACGGCGTGATGAAAAGCTCCACAGCAGCTCCTCATATGACCAGTGAAAAGAGATCGTTTGCTCGACTACCTTTGTGCGTTGCTCACCTGCGGAATCGAACGCGAGGGTGTTGTTGAAAACGCCGTTGATCAGGAAGTGGTGGGACGTGACGCAAAATTCTCCACAGTGGTTTTCATCGTAGCCGTGGGCCGTGATGACGGCGTACAGCTCCACCTGAGCACAGTCACGCGGCTCTAAATCCTTCTTTCAAGTCGTTCGTGGGCGGTTTGAGATAGTTTTTTGTACCTTTTTTGTCGATGCCGGGACGGACACTTTGACCGGCCGGTGCCTCTTGTTGTAGTTTTTGTTGAAGGTTCCGCCGCCGTACAGTGGCATCACTCTGAATGGGCGGAGCATCTCTACTTCAGAATCTGCAACGCAGAGGGACGTTACTTGCTGTTGACGGCATCCCAGCAGGCGGCTTAATGGTGCCCCTCCTCCCGGGAACACGCTTTCCTCTGTTTTATATCATTTTTCTTTTATGTGAGATTTCTGGTTTCAAATATCTGGTTTTGTGTGCGATCAGTGAAGGATATAACTTTGCAAACGATTTGCCAAAATTCTTGACAGAATTGGCAAAACTTGAAAAAATTATCCATTGCAACATAATCATAGCGAAAGTACCCCCAAGTTCTTCAAAATGGACATAAAATGTTGTGCCCCGCTGCACTCACCGCCATGGTTCCACCACAGACGTCGTGACAGTTTTTAGAATGTGGGCTCTGGGTTTTTGTACCTGTCCGATTGCTGAGGCTGAATCGCAGGTTGAGGGAGACCATCCAGGGCATGGCCCAGGGGGGCGTCTTCATGGTCAGGGTGCATTTGTTGCTGTCCAGCAGAGGCATCAGAGGGGACACGTCCGTCAGCCAGCGCCCGGTGCCTCTGCAGAATCACATGAAAAACAGCATGGAGTCATTTTTCAAAGTTCAACATGACGTGATAATGAGAATATTATGAGTCTGTTCTAGTTGTGTTGTCTATAAATACACATGGTAAAATGTGCCTAAACATTTGTGTTTATTGGCATGCAGTGATCAGACAAAACACAAAAACAATATTATATAAAACAATTAAACTGCATTGCAATACAATTTAAATATTAATTTGTTCCCAAAAAGAACAACTTAATGATATATAAATCAACTGTTGTACAGTATATACTAAATATATATATACTGTTTATATATATATATATATATATATATATATATATATATATATATATATACACACACACAAGTATGTATAGATAGAAAGGAAAAGCAAAAGAGATTTATGATTCATCTCAGATCAGATTAAACCACTAAATTGAGATGGATTTGTGTTTTTCTGAATTCTGAAGACCCACGGAGAGTCATTTCATTAATAATGAGATATGGAAACGGATAGTAATTATTAGGATTATCATTCTTGTGTTTCACGTCACCTGCGGAAGGCGGTGATCCATCGGCCCAGCTCCGTGTTGCAGTACGGGCCCAGAGGGTCGCAGCACACGAACAGCTGCACCGTGTGATCCCAGTGGGCGCAGGACGAGTCCCTCCGGCCGGGACACGACAGGGACGCGTCCAGCTGGAGCGTGTCAAAGTCCCACAGGGCTGCAGAGAGACGCGGCGCACCGAGGTCAGCCGCATTCAAACGCTCGTTGTCACGGTGATGCTCTAATGTTGGGCTGCAGCGTCTGAACTTTTTTTTTTTTTGACATTTTTTGCACATTTGTGGTTTCATTGGCATTAAACACAACCTCATCTAAAGATTAGTACCACTTTGAGAGATTTCAGTTTCAGGACTTTTCCACCCCCCCAAATGATTAGAAGACTAGATTTAAACCGTGCTAGAGTTGAGGTTGCTCTATTGCTCCAGAGAACGAATCTGACCTGTGATATATCACAATGGCTTTTCAACTTTGGTTTAGTCAAATAATCAAGTTCCTGAAAGAAGGTCCAACCAAATTGAGTTGCTCTAATCTTCTAATCTTTAGATCAAAATCTAAAAAAATGATAATAAATGATGACAATCCTGGACTACTTGCCACTTTTGGTATGAAAAAGCCACAACGCGCAAAATACACAAAACCTGCTCGTCTCCCAAATGGCGCTCATGAAGTTACCTATCGGCAGGTGGACGGTGGCCACTGCTCCCTCCTCTCCTTGCATTTGCACTTTGTCAAAAACAGAAATGACCTTTGCAGGACTTTGAAGTTTAGTCTGCAGATCTGCGTAGAAATCAAACCTTGGAAAAAAAGAACAGAGTCAGAGAGACGTGCAAAAAATCTACTTTTTCACAAAACTACGTGAAAAACATGCCCCCCTGGAGAGGTTGACCTATGCATCAAAATTTGTGAGTGTAGTTTAAAAAAAAATCGGAATTAGTAAGAGTAAATCTTGGCTGCACGGTGCAATGGGTGTATAACAAACACAGCGTATGCCGTTGGATTTGTCCCCTAAAAGCCTCACTTTCACTTTGCAAGTCCGTTGATGCAACCAGACCAGTAAAAATGCCTCTATGACTTCTGATTAGTGAAGTTAATGAGATCAAATGAGCGCGTCCTCACCACTGCGCCTGCCAGTTGACGAAGCTGAACGAGGGGTAAATAAACCCGCCCATCTCAGCCAGCGCCCCCTGGTGGTCAATACCGATGAAGAAGGTAGGGGACGGGGTGTTCTGGAAGGACGCAAACACCGTCTGTCCACACCTGGGAAACAGAATGCAGAAGCATCACATCCCAATGAGATGAGATGGGCACCGGGAGAGGAAGACTTTAAATGTCAGAAAAGACGGTGCAAAAATAAACCAATTCACGGTGATTCCAATGAGCTTGAAATGAACACTTCTATAGTTTTAAGAGACATAGAAGATTTTAAAAGGTGTCATTTTGAAAATAAACATCACCCTAAAGTTGTGAGCGGCTTCAGAAAAGCGAAAGCAAACAGACAACGAGGGAAACATTACTTCAACCTTTAAAGTGCTCAGTTGCTCCACGTACAAGGGCGTTACAAAGTGAGGAGGCTTTTACTCCCTCAGCTCGGTCGGTCGGTCTTACTCGAGCGCCTGAGCCACAGAAGCCTCCAGGTGCACCATGGCGGCGGGGATGGTCAGCGTGGCGTTGCAGTCGTCCCCGCCACAGTTCATGTCCTGGATCGGGTGACCGGGGAGCGCGTGGACGAGGACACCGGAGGCGTTGGACTGGGCCATGCTCTGCACCTGGAGGACGAGGGTCGCCGAAAAGGCATTAATACTTCTTGTTTGCGTCGATTAAATTGATTTGCAGGTTTGGTTAAAAAATAATAATCTAAGAAGATTGAGAAGTGCAGATTCTTATTGCCACGCGTCGATGGAGAGATCCTCAAATTGCTTGTTTTGTCCCAAATCCAAAGCTGTTCCCTGATATTCACACTGATGAATGGTATTTATTTATGATGAACTATATCTGTACACAACGGTAGATGTAACTAGTTACAGTTCACACGTACTGAATAAGTCGTAGTCAGTACGTTTGTACGTGACTTCTACCTTGGTGAAGAACGAGCAGTTGCCCTCGGACACCCAGGCCAGAGCTCCCGCCACCGAGGGGGAAGGTTCGCAGCCGTCACCGGCCCCCAGCAGCTGGTAGGACCTCGGCTCCCCGCGCGCCGCGAGCCAGTCGTACCGGGCATTTAGTCTCTTGACGACTATCGGCATTTTCCACCCTGTGAGGATGAGAAGAGTGATAAATCATTCATAGTTTCTATTCAACACTTGAATGGAAATGTCACGACGCTCCTGTGATTTTGTGCTTTGTGGTACAATGTTTTCACAGAAAACCCGTTTGCCCACTTGTATTTAACCCACAGCAATAAATACAATGTTAGGAAACGAGGTACACAAGAGCTCGGTTAATCGCATTTAAATATTCAGTTTCACAAAATATTCACGCAGCTCGATTTTTGATGAATGACATTCAGGGATGTGGGTGTAACGCAGACCCATCAGGGCGGCACAAATACGGCACGCTCACCCTCGGATTTGAAGACGACCTGGGAGAAGACACGGCCGCGCCAGTAGTAGAGCACGTTGGGTATCCAGTTACCCAAAGCGAAGACCGGCACCGGGGAGAAGTGCAGTCTGGACAGAACCTCCTTATTCCTGGAGGGGACAAGTGTTTAGTCAAAGTGGTAACCAATGTTTTTGGGGTCGTGCTTGAACATCAATGAATCCACTGTTTATACAAAAGGTAGAGCTTTGAATGCAGAATACTTTTTAAAACATGTGAGCATTTCTTCCTCAACTCTGGATGTGGGTATTTTTTCCTGCAGGAAGAACACTTACTTCTGATACAAAGTACATCTACCAAGTACATCTCATAACACCTTGTGAAACATTTTAAAAGAAAAATTTGCTGCTTTTACTAAGTAAACAAACTAAGTAAAAGATCTGAGCACGTATTCCGCCAATGATACTTCTTGTATATTGAGATGAAAAGCAGCAAAGGATTTAGATATTTTATTACAAATAAAAGTCCTGCATTCAAGTTTTTGCATTTTTTTCAGCAACTATCAAATGTAAAAATGAATGTTATGCAGCTGAATCTCTGAAGTATGTTCATGCTGCATCTACAGGGTTGAACTCATGCTAAATATAGTGCTGGATACTTGCATGTACAGAAATGTATAGAATGGGTAAAAACGACTGTGCGCTTTGGAGATGAAAACAAAAATCCGAAATCAAAAGATCTGTGGTGTAAAAGTATATTCAGTGACCAACAGTTGGAAGTACCCAAATACTTCGTAGTGGTCTATAAATACAGTAGTATATTGAATGCACCGGTGGAGATGCCGCACGACGTTCGACACGAGTCGACTGGTCTTGCATGCTGACACTTGGCCTCGAAGCAGCGGCTCTCGTCCGGGTCACCTGAGCACGGCGACCCGCTGCAGCTGCTCCCTCATCCACAGGGCGTCACTGGCCGCCGACTCGTCCAGGGACAGGAACAGCACGTGGGTGCTGTTGGGCAGCTCCTCCACCAGGCTGATCAGGGACGACTCCGAGCTCCACATGCACTCCAGGAAGGCCGACTTGTTGGAGAAGGCGTGCACGACGAGAGGTCCGCGCGCGCTGCCGGGCTGGTAGGAGAACTCCCCGTCCAGAGTCGGGACGCTGAATGCTTCGGCGAGGTCCCCCGGCTCCGGCCCGTCCGGGGAGGGGGTGCTGCTGGATCTCAGGCTGAGCTCGTTGTCCCGGGAGTCACACGCCGAACCGTAATCGATCAGTTTCGATTTCGCCGCAGCTTTGCTCGCGCGAGCTGTCAAAACGACGGCGACGAGCCACAGCAGCGAGGGCTTTGAACGCAACGGGCCCATGGTTCCTACCCGTTGCGGGGCCCTTGAACTCACCGCAAACAGCCGAGCATGTCTTTTGCGGAGTTTATTTGAATGTAAAAGGACGGAGTGCTGTTAAACTCTCACACATTACACTTCCCCAACTCTATTTGGAAAGCTTTTGAGTTGGGGGCGGAGCAAGCTGCTGTGTACGGTGGCCCGCGAGGGCAAAGGAGCGGCGGAGAGCTTGGAGACGGGATCGTCATTGTTGACAGCTAAAGATGACGTATTTTGTAGTGCAACAACGGTAGTGGGAGTTTGCGTCGCACTGGTTACCCGTAGCAACCGCGCGGGACACGTTCACGTCCTGAAATGTCCAAAAAGAGACGGAAACAGATAGATATAAATAAATAAATAAAAGACGAAAACATGTATATGCAATGTACATTTAACATTCATATTATTTAACAACTTAAATAATATATGTGTTACTGCCAAACATTATCCCTGGAAAAGTTTTTGCATAAATTTACATGAATTTCTCTTTAAATGTTTGAAATAGTGACATATGAATATTGTCGTGCCTTTTTGGTTATATGATAATGCTAAATGTAGCAAAACTGTGCAGGATTTTAGAACGTGCGACGTTTTACAAACGGCGCCCATTAGTATTATTTAGTTTGCTTTTAACGTCAAATATCTATTCTGACATATTTCTCTCTCGCCTTTTCTATATATATATATTTTATTTTTATGTATGAGGTGCCATTTTAATGGATATTTTCATTTTCGGGAGGTAGGTTTAAAACCTTGGTGTGGAAATGAACCTCTGAGGATCGATGTATTTTACTTACTGGAAGGAATCATTTCAGTGGAGATTTGGGATTTATTACTTTGTTTAATCTCAGACTGAGAAGAAGCGTTTTATTTTCTTTGGTCGGTTTGTGATTTATTGATTAGAAGTGTCAGATATTATCAGTGGCGTTTGAAACCTTTTCCAATTCTGTACTTTCAAGCAAACAGCGCTCTCTGGTGGTGAAATCATGACAATCACTAAAACGAACGCGTGGAGGCCCATTTCCTAGAATATGAATTAAGAAAAGTCCTGTAAAAAATAAAAGGATAATAGAATATAGTTTCCCTATATTATATTATCATTTTATTTTGAGATTAATGTCCAAAATAATAAGGTTTCAGATTGAGCAGCCGGCTCCTTATTTTGAGACACTGATAGCACGTCGCTATGTCGTTATTTTGAGATTAACAGGATCTTTTTGTCCAAACACATGGCAGAGATGGGCTTCCATACACACTTAGCAGTAATATAAGAAACACAAACTGTCATTGCAAACGCAGCCAAGCCAGTTTTCAAAATAAATCCATCTCACCGTCAATATCATCACAGGTTTATTAAGTGACTTTGTACAATACAAATGAAAATAAAATGAAAAATAGAGATGGAGTACATAGCCAAAGCAAACTGTGGTGTTTCCACAGACGGTTCCCGCAGAGTGATTGAAATAGTTTTTCTTGAAGCATCGATCACTGTTAGACGTGAATGTGTTTCTGGTAAACAGTGGACGCTGCTCTCAAGTCTCTGAGGATTCTTTTTTTTCTAAACATACAAAAGAAGTTTTACTCCAGCTGGCTCGGTATATATATATAAAAATAAACTAAAGTGAAGTATAACAGTTATGACATTATAAATGGTGGGAAATAGCTAAACACAGACGAAAAGGAAAGCGTTACATTTCAGAAGCTTAAGCAAGTTTTTTTTTGTAATCTATTAAAAAAAAAAAAAAAAAAAAAGGCCCACGGTGCATTTTATTGTTTGTCTTGATTTCAGAGTTTCTTTGTTGACACGTTTCATTTCTGTCACACTGACAGAAGGAAGGTTCAAAGTTAACCAGATACACACAAACAAAGGATTAGTTAATGCCTTGTCCTCTTACTAAGGACGATCAGGTTAATGTTCTTTACCATTACGCTCTCTTTCCTGTAAACAAATAAAATTCATCGGAACTTGATTGTACAACAGTCAGACATGATTCACAGGGATTTCTTCTTTATTCTGTGCTCTCCTAAGACTATCAGTCTTAGGATAAAAAAAGAGCAGCAGGTAGGGGCAACAACAACAATAATAATAATAACAATTAAAATAATAACATGGGTTTGGCTGTTCAGAAGTGGATTTATTTCTTTTATACTTAGTAGATTAGTTACCTCCTCAGAATACCTCCCTCTACTGGCGGGGAGCAGGAGCAACGCTGTGCTGGCAGACAGAGCAGGGGAGAAAGGGAGGGAGCGAGAGAACAAAGAGGAGGAGGAGGAGGGGGAGGAGGATGTCAGTGCCACACACGGGTGTCCTGAACCGGCAACGTTGGCAAACAAAAAGTAACTGGCGTTGGGGGTCGTCTGGCCGACCTTCTCTTAAAAGATCTTGCCTTTCTTTTTGTTTTTCTCCAGAGTCCTGCAGGGAAGAGAATGACACAGAGGCTCAATAATAAGTAACTGAAGATTCACTTACGCAACAAATACAGAAATGACTTTGTAAGACACGTCTGTTGGAAACCAGATATTCAAAAGCCTGACGCATTAATATGGTGTAAGACATCCGTGGGACGGGTTCACATGTTCGATGAATCATCCTCCACACGGCTAACAATGAGTAGAGAGGGACGACATACGAGTGGAAATCTTTTCATTTCCAAAACGACGTTGCTGTGATCTACCTCAACTTAATGTACTTCATTACTCCACTACTCTTTTATCCCTGCGATTCACTGAAAGCGGCCGTGGTCATGATGTTCATGAAGTAGGCGTTTGGGCTCAGCCGTACCTGGAAGCCTCCACTTTCTGTTGCTCCAGGCGCTGCTGGGTCTCCCAGTTCGCCCGCTCGTCCTCGAACACGCGTCTCTTCTCCTCCAGCTCTCTGTGCTGCGCCTCCAGGTTCTTCTTCATCTGCTCGTGACGCCGCTGGAGCTGCGGAGAGGCAGATGGGAAAGTGGAGGTCAGGATCTCTGTATCTGATAAAAGGCACCCGAGCAGGCGCAGTCAAAGAACATGTGAGCTGCAGACTTCACCATTACCCCATCAAGGAGAAACCCTGCGGCCTCCATGTGTATTTCAAAGCCAAAACCATCAGATTGCCTCAACTGAAGAAATGTCATTCGTATCAGCTCCATCCACTGCTTAAGTGATCCTTAGTCCGGGTTTTAACATGTTTAATGTGTCTGTTGATTACACCGCAATGGGAATCTTAACTTCAACAAAAAGAGTTAATGATTTGTGCACATTATCGAAGGTTGCAGCTCATGATGAATGAAGAGTTTGGTGTCCTATCTTTTTATACAGTAAAGTGCTACAAACACGTGGGAACAAAAGAGGGAACATGAACCTCAATTTACACAAATTTAACAACACACAAACACAATGCTCAGTCACACTTGCAACCGCTGAAGCACGTCCGCACAAGAGGAAGGAAGCAGCGGAGACAGATGAGTAACTCCACGATGGCAACGGCCGCAGGAGAGTGTGTGTGTGTGTGTGTGTGTGTGTGTGTGTGTTACCTCGGCTTCAGAGTCTTTGAGCTTCTGCACTTTTTCCTTGACTTTCATCTCGAACACCTGCTCCATCTCCATCTCCATCTTCTTCATCTTGGTCACATGCTCCCGCCTTTCCTCCTCCATCTGGGCCATGGGACTCCTGAGATGAACACGAAGACACACACACACCCACACACACACACTGAGATCAGCACTGCGCAGCATCAAAGGCGTACTCATCAGTTTGCATTGGGAACAGGAATATCACCCATAAAAATAAACATCATATCTGGGTGCAAGAGGGAAAGCGGAGCGGGGAGGCAAAAAAAAAGTCAGGAATGCCGGGATCCAACAAGGCTGTGACAGGAACAGGAAACCAAAGCAACCACGTGGCGTTCCTGAGAGGCAGAGAAGGGAACCCGGAGCTAGATGTCAGTTAGCCGTTAGCGGCGGGTTAGATGTTCGTAAAGCTCATCAGGATGTTTTGTCGCCGTGTTAGTGAACAGAGACCCACCAGGAAGTATGTGGAGAGGTTACCTGAGATTAAAGCTGGATTTGGCCTGATTCGGGTGCAAAGTCATGAAAGGGGGAATTGCTTAGGGAGACATCTTCAGGTCGCAATACATAATTAAATATTTTAAATACATACATATGCAATTTCAGCATTATGTGTTAATCTCAGTTGTTCGTAACCGCTCCAAACATTTCATGCACCGAGCCGGTGGGAAGAATGAAAGGTTTTGTTGTTGGGTGGAAAAATGAAGGCATCACATTTATAGCTGTCAGGATACAGAAGTGTGGAAATTCAAGGGTTTCCGCCCGCAGTTCCTGGAAATATCAACTGACAGGGGGAAGTCTTGGGGCAAGGGGGGGGGGAGACCTAAATACAGCCAAAAGGGAGGAGGAGGACTGGAGGAAGAGCAGAGAAACGATCATCATACAAGGGGCTGAAAAATATTAGGAAATAAAAATCACCACTTACATTCCTTCAACTGGGTCAAGTCTAAAAAACACATACAACCAAAACACACACACACACACACACACAAACATACACACACACAACACACAGCATGCAATAATGAGTTCTTGCACTAAAATAACACAACGGCCTCTTAGACGTGTTCCGTGACTTCCTCTACTGTTTCACTGCTGACGGCAAAAATAGAAAATGTGAAAAAAAAACATCTAGGTGGGCTTTGTGATCTGGGTGTTAATACATTAGCAGTTTGCCAAATGTTGAGCTGTGTGTGTGTGCGTGTGTGTTAGTATCAGAGGTGTGAGGCCTCCGTTCTGTAGATCTGGAAATTTAGCTTAGCGAGTTAGCAATTTTGCCCGTGTCCACAGGAATGAGAAAGTCGCATGGCGCTCTGAATGAAAACGTATGAAAATCAGTGGCATGATTTTATGCAAAGTAGTGCAGCGAGAGGCTGCGACGAAAGCAGAATCAACAGGTGATTGTCAAACGACAGAGCGAGAGCAGCGGGCGATGAATGAAATCCACCAACTTGGACGAAAAATGAAACTCCTGTGAGAGACGACCTCACAGCAAACATTATTTGGAGAGTGATACATTATTCTCCTAAATTCTAACAGGCCTGTAAATCGGCTAAATAAAGAAAATAATTAAACCAATTACAATTCTACCAACAGTTCTATTCTTCAAAGTTGAAGTTCAAGGGTCGGCATTGATCAGAAGCTAACCAGTCTGGTCTCTAGTGACCTTTGACCAGGACTTACTTGGTGGACAGTTGACCTTTAGCCCGGTTGTTGTCCACTCCGTTGTAGGTGACAGCAGCCAGCTTCCTGCTGCGGTAGTTTTCGTAGTGGACGTTGTTCGTCACGTCCTTCAGGTCCTGCATGTGCGTCCTGGGGAGGAACGACAAAGCAATTTCAAATCTTTAAAATACTCTGGAGTGAAGTGTTTGGAGGGGAACTTTGTGTTTTACTGCAGCCTGAGCAGTAGACGACCCGACTGTCTCAAGGCCCTGAGGGTTTATGACGGCAAGCTACTGTAGCACTAACTGATAGCAGGACCTATTGCTAAATGTTTACAAACAGGGCGGTAAGTTGCTGGGAGAACATATGGAAGATATCTTGAAGGTCTATCATAATCAAAATGGGGTAAAATACCTAATATATCAACGATAATTTCTATGTAAAATTTGTATACCATTAAAAAGAATAAATGAAATAAAAAGGATGATTTTTGATCATTGAGTTGAATTTGTAAAACGGTTCATAGAATAAAACCAAAAGGTCTTTATAAGGCCGCCTTTAAACGTAGCTGTGTGTGTATACTGTGACTGGTTGATTGAGTGTGTACCACCTGTGCAGCTTACCTGATGAGCATATCCCGGAGGATGGTGAAGTCACAGTGGTCACCGTTTTCAACTAGTCGGGAAAAACAAGAACTCAGTCACCCAATCCCCAGAATAACAAGTACGTGACCTTGTGACCCCAGACACTCAATTTGGCACCGCACAGGCCAAGCATTGGTAACCAATTCAAACATTCACCTTCTGCAACCCCCCAGGGGTATTGTCTCCCTCGCACTCTTTTGCTGTTCACCTCGATGATGGTGTTGCTTCCTACTACAGCCAGCGGCAACTTGTCCTGGCAGAACAACATTATTCAGAATTCACTTTCACCAACGAGTGTAATATGACGGATCGGATGATGAGCTGTACCTTTATCTTCTTCACCAGCCTGTTCTCCTCTTCGTCATCCGTCTCGGGGAACTCGTAGATCTTTATTTTATGCTCTTGGATTTCCCGCATGATCTAGCAGGGAAACATCTTTCAAAACAGGTTCCCACGGCGGTCTGGTGTTGATCCGTCACAGTTTGACTTTATCAAAGAAGTACATACAGCTGATGTGAAGCCCCGGTAAAGGCCGCAGCAAATCATTCTTTAAAGTTATATTATGAATCTGTTTAACACACACTCTCCATACGCTCATTGTTTAATAGGTGACACTCGTCTTGTCGCTTTATTGTCCCCTTGTATGCTCCAAATTCATATATCACTTTAGCTACTTGCTAAAACATGTTGATGTGCATTATGGGTGTTATTTAGCAAAACACATTGCACAGAAGCCCCCTTCCAAATGCAATAGTAGATCTTTTTATTGATTATGTAAAAGTTACGGGAAAGTCTCCTGACACCTCAGGTCATTGTTGAACAAGCAGCAGTAAATGAAGAAATCAAAGCAGTGGTACACAGCTGTGGAAATCACTGACCTGTTTCTTGAACTGTTGGCATTCCTCCGGGGTGAGAGTGTCTGCTTTAGCGATCAGCGGGATGACATTGACTTTCTCATGCAACCTCTTCATGAACTCAATGTCCAGGGGCTTCAGTCTGAGTGGATAAAAAAAAGAGGCAGTTTGTAGTTTAAATGTATACGGCGAGCAGTGTCCCAAACTCAAACATAATACGGATGTCTTAACTACTTTGGGGCTGCTTTGCTCTTCTGATCTGCATTTAATTAGTTTATCTGTTTCAACATTGACAACATTACCAAATATAGAAAAGCATCAGTGTGACTGATGTTCAAAATTCTCAGAAAATTCTCTGGTGGTCGTGGGAAAACATTGTTAGTCTTGGCTGTTTTTGAACTGAATAAATAACATTTGACTGGAGTAATTTATTGAGCTATATCTTTGCATTTTGTCAAGATATTCTTCCTTTTTGATACTTTTCAGTGCACATAACAAATAGTCCAAATTGGCTTCAAAGCAGAATTTGATGCGATGTTCGTTGCGGCGCCAACAGACATGCAGGTGACTTTACGGAACGTGAAGGAACATCTGATAGAATTTTTTTTAATCTAAAAGAAGAACAACAATAAAAACTATTTCAATGGTTCTCAATTTATCAGATAAAAACTGGCCTTCAGACGGTCCATGTCCAAACACGCGTAATTATGTCTAAACGAGTTTTTGCTGCTACAGGCTACACAAAAATCCCAAAGGATAAACCTCATTGTGATTCAGTACCCATCAGGATAAAACCTGAAAGAAATAGCTCTGTGTTTAAGGGCTCAACAGCTAATTTCCATTTTTTGAACCATTCTGAACAAGCCTCATTTTGGACTTGCAATTGGCGTAAATTCTGGGCTTTTTGTCTTGAGCCTTTATGCGACGTTCCCGTCTTTGCCACTATATCAGGACGCAACACTGTCCTGCAGCGGGGACACACGCAAATAAATGTTTCCGTCGAAAGCTAACATGAATAAATCATTGAGCAAGGCCGATCAGCTGTAATCCTAAAAAATGGTGTCAAAAAACATCTCAGATATTTGGGTTTAACTAAAGTTTTGGGAATAGATGGATTAATCATAAATTCAAGTGGGGGATTTTTTACTTAATGAGTCACCGTCCTCAAACCACAAAGACGACCAGCCACCAGAGTTCAATGTTCAGATTGTCTCTCTGTTGGAGGTCATTGTGCCGCTGTGAGAGCAGTCAGCTGGTGTTATGAGTGGATGCTCTGTGTGTGTGTGTGTGTGTGTGTGTGTGTGTGTGAGGGGATACGCTGCCCATCCTCAAGGCTAAAGTACTGCTTGTGTGGGCACAGAGGACAGGCTTGTACAAACACAATGTCTCACTGAAGAGACAGACTGAGGAAGGAGGAGAAAAAGCAACACAGAGAGAATGGGATGAAGGCTCATCGTCACGGTCAACAGCTCTAAGGGCATGTGAGCACGGTTCACATTTGCATATATACGCAAATTGCGTAGCTCCACACAGCAGCCACGAGAGCGGACGGGTACTCTGTATACCAGGATGTAGATGTGCAGGACGTGCAGGACGATGCAGTGACAGAACATAACCAGGAGTTCGGTTTGGTCTCTATGAGTAGAGAAACGTCATTAACTAACTAGCTAACGTCTGCAAGGCCAGTTCATGCCGTATAAAATGCCTCAAGCGGCTATTCTTGCAGTTTTGTTTATGCACGGAGGTGGTTCACACAGACATACTCAGTATTGTACCTCACTCTTGCCAATTAATCTAATTGAATCTAATCTATTGAAAAGACGCAGCACTTTCTGTTACAGACTGTTTGTGAAGCACTTTCTAGATAAAAAGGGAGCCGAGTGCAGCAGCAGTGTAGAACATCGAGGACGAGAGAGTGAGATTCTTTGACAGGAGACTCCTAATGGAATGGAACCGTGAGGCCAGCCAGCACTCACACTTGTAAGATATCATTACCACAACATTTAACTTTCTCAAGTTCACGTCGCCCACACATTCTGCCGTTTGACCAAAACGTGCATCGCGCGAGACATGTACACATCTTAAAAGGGAAGATAAGACGAGCACGGCGGAGCCGCAAACTGACTACAGAAGAGCAGGTGGCTTGTGAGTAACAAAGTAAAAATTCCACACAGTCATCCCTCTATGAAACATTTGACGATCAGTATCATCAGCTGGGCATTTTGCCAGCGTCTTCAAATTTAACCATTACTTTGCAAGACAGGCAGCTGCATTATTATTTACAGCAGTCGCCTGGGGGAGGGTTGTAATTGTGGGAGTGTGAAGAGGTTTCTGCACACACTGCATGGCAAAAGCTGCACGGCGATGGCCACCAACCACCCTTACCAGTAACCAGTAACAGGCCTGCTTTCCTTGACCTCTCATTTCCCGCCTTAAGCTATTCTTTACTCATTTCCTCACACCGTTCCTCTTCCCTCTTCCCACTCCCGACCGTTTCCTTTCTCGAGCCCCAATCTTGCCTGACTTTCTATCTCCGTCTGATGAATGGACAATTCAGGAGCCTCTCTGGATCTTTCAGACTCACCCGTGTCCCGACGGGGCAATGAAGTACAGGCAACAGTGAATTCGGCTGTCGGGCATCTGCCGTCTGTTCACCCGGGATTCTGAGTTCAGGTAGTCTTCGAACTTGCTGTCTATGTGGTCGATGATTGGCTGCCAGCTGCGTGATGCACAAACGACAGCTTGCGTTAGAGACAAATCCTTTAAAACAAGAATGTTGGCAAACTGCTTTGACATTTTACGGAGCACACACACGGACACAAACACTATCCTTACCAGTTGCTGTTGTCGACGGCATCTCCAAACCCCGGGGTGTCAACTATTGTGAGCAGCAGCTGGACGCCGCCTTCCTTTATTAAAACTTTGGACTGCTCCACCTGGCACACAAGAGAGATGAAGGGCAGGTGGCGTTTACCTCTGCCGCAAACTGTGCCGTTGAAACCAAATCGTTTAAACGCAACATATCAAAAGGAAAGGGTGGGAAATCATTAGCGCTGGGGGCTAATAGCATCGCAGATCATATATATTTTACGTTTAAAAAAAAAAAACACTTGAAGGGGCGTGTAGCGACAGGCCGCGTCAGGCTGTGCTTTTAGCTAACTATGCCGAGAAGCCAGAAATACACACAAGCATCTGGAGACAGCAATGCCGTCAGCCGGGAGCCAGACAGACACAGTGCAGCACTCGGGTCAGTCAAGATGCAGGATAACGTTGTGTAATTGGGGAGAGAAAGACAAAAGGTATTTGTGTTCGCTGAGTGTCTTGTGGTTCAAACCTGACTCGACGTCCTCTCTCGCCACAAATACCTTTTACAAAAAGCCTCAATGATTAAAAATAATCATTGAAGATCAAGTAATCCAAAATATAACCATTGGGTGAAAAAGCATCAAGTGCAACCCTGTCTAAAGTTTTTCCCAAAATGAGGCTTTTTGTAAAAGGTATTTGTGGCGAGAGAGGACGTCGAGTCAGGTTTGAACCACAAGACACTCAGCGAATGTCATCACAACAGACATAGAAATCTAAAAAGGATCAGAGACTGTAGTCGCCAAACTGCATGATTATCTAAATATTCATGTGTATTACGATGACGCCACAGTTTAACTTGAGAGGAGACCTTTTCTTTGTTGGGAAGTCTGCATGATGAATGCCGAGCCAGAAATAGATGATTCTTTCCGTTTTTAGCAGAGAAGCTTTTCTGGCACCGTAATACTGTAAGTCACAATATTTTATGAACACTGCATTTATGTAGGTTTTTGTTATAATCTGTAGTTTTTGTGAAGGTCCAGTTGCTGCTGAAAATATTAAATAGCAAGAAAAGAATTTGACTGTTGATGTATTCACTTTGAAGTTTATCTACTTGAGTGCTTCATAGTAGAACATATTTAGAAACCATAAAAGTTGCTATTTACGTCATTAATTCAATGTACTATGAGACAGTAAACAAGCCACACATTTTCAAATACCACCTCACATTGATGGTTTGGATAGTGTAGCTCATCCATCTCTGTGTAACCAAAGTTGATCTGATGTTGCGAACGCCGTGTGCTACATCTGGGCCAAAATATCGGATTCATGTGCCGAAACGTACCTGTACAGTCTTTTTGATTCGATGTGAAGGTCCAGGATACTCCCCTGAATACAGGTCGGTTAGGAACAGTGAGTTGATCAACGTGGATTTGCCCAACCCGGACTCGCCTAGGGGGTAAAAAAAAAGACAAAAGGAAGAGAAATCAGTGCTTAAAGAATACTGTTGCCTTTGGAAGGAGGTCAGGCTGTAAAGCGCTGGAATAAAACCTTACATTTATTATAGTGCCTCAACACAATCATCCCTGTTGACACAATAAAGACCATCAAAGGCCACGCCTTCTGTCCCGGGGGACGAGACTGACATTTGCCAAAGACATTAATCCATTTGCGTTAACAGTTAAAGGGCCGAGGAAAGCACACAGACAAAGGCTCTTGTTATGTGCAGCTGACTGGCGGTGTGGTCTGGGAGGCTCCTCGAGCTCGGCCCGCCATTCTGTGCCCAGTTTCCAAGCTCCCAATGAAAAGAATCATTAGTGGAAATGACCACTGACACTGTTTGCCCAGTCAATATTTAACGAGCCACCATTTACACCAGAGCAACAGTCATCGGGTGATGTGTGGAAAGCTCGCACGGGAGCATTTGCCTGTCGCACATTTGGTGCGAGGGGAAGGCGCTTGTTACATTTACAAATGTACGCGGTGATGACAGGCCTGTGAAATGAGCTCTGCCGTCTGAGCAGGTTGTTTAGGTCACGTGTTTGTGAGGCGTCGGCCGACGGGCCAGTCACTGCTGGCGGTACCGGTCCCATCTCCCTCCTGTCCTTCCCTGTCCTTTCATCCGCTTTCACACCAGACTGGTGACGCATTGCGTTGCACGGCGGGGACATGTGGGCCAACAGCTCGCCAGAGCCGGGGAAAACGGAATATTAAGTGTGTGTGTGTGTCCATGCAAGAGGGTGATACCATAACAACAATAGCAAGCATTTAACTACCAACAAGCCCAGAGGACCTTCTCTACTTTCCTTGTTAATAGATGCAACGACATTTGTATGTTATATGAAAGCAAGAAGTGCATGTCTAGTCTAAACAGATATTCACCTTGAGAACAAGTTCAGTTTTGTCTAGTTCAAAACAACATTTCCAATGAAGTGTTTTGGCCAGAGATATAGCTGCTGCTCTGTGTGAAGCGGTTAGGATAATTTCATGTTACACCGTGCAGTGTTTCCCCTCGGCTCACAGCTTTGAAGGAGGACGGATACAGACGTACGTACACTGGCATTTTAGGACTCGTGTCCGCTGGTGGGAGCGTGCTCACCTGTGTGTGCGCGCACGTATGCGCGTGTGTGTGCCCCTCAGAGCGGAACTCTGCCGTGCCCAGAGGGCCCTTTCAGAGTCATTTCTTGGACGGGGCACCGCCCCAATATAATTGTAGGAGAAACTGCCATGCGTCATTTAACATTGTTGTGTTCGCTTTAACGGTGTAAGAGGGAGAAAATGGATTGTTGTGACAGTCTTTGAATGTTATGATTTTTGCTCCCACACTGCTAAAAACACCAGTACAAGTACATAAGTACAAAGACATGGCAAGAGTTATTTGTAATACAGTAATTAAACTGATGAATTTGAGGTCCAGTATTTTCCTGATTGAAAGTTTTTATATTTCGTTTTGGTAAATTGATTGTTAAAAATAATCATTGAAGATCAAGTAATCCAAAATATAACCATTGGGTGAAAAAGCATCAAGTGCAACCCTGTCTAAAGTTTTTCCCAAAATGAGGCTTTTTGTTGAACACATTGAGGCATTCACAGGCCCCAGAGGACCACTTGGTCTCCATCCAGCAGCTTTCACAGAGGACACTGCTGAGAATAGAAGCATCGACAAGCCAAGTGCCTTGTCATGAGATGTTCTAATGCAAGTTCCTTAAAACAGCAAAAACAAGCTAAACACTAATATTAACATATTTGTGTGCAGCTGGTTTTTGCTGCAGTTACTGAAAGCTATCGGCAGAATTTCAGCAAAAAACCTGTAGCAACAAAGCGGCGTTGAGCGCGACGGGAGATGCGCTATTCTTAGGAGGCATGCTGGGTAAATTCTGTTGGTCCCACCACAGGAAATGGTTTTGACCCGAAGAAACATTTTCTCTCCAAACAGGGACTGATCAGCCGGGGAAGATCTTGGCTCAGCGTCAACCACCACATACAGACGTTTTAAAAGAATGTGTCCTTTTTTTGATTGCGAGGGCAGCTCTAGATGAATCCACCCCGAATGTTTCGGTCCTGGCCCACACTGACCAGGACCTGACATCGAGATAAACTCACACACCAGCAATGCAGAGGTGCCCTCCTCTCTGACTCATATCAATAAGTAGCCGGGGGCCTGTGCATTGAGCATGAATACAACCAGGGACATACAAAACATTTGTTTCTTAAAAACAAACCAGAGTGGAGGATTTTTTCATACCAACCCCAACAATTAAAATGAATGACTCATACAAAAGAAGGCTGAGCAGCGTGCGTTCTTACCTACGACCATCAGGGTGAACTCAAAGCCCCTCTTGACCGACTTCCTGTACACTTGGTTGGGGAGGCTTGCAAAGCCAACATATCCTTCCAGATTCTTTTGCTGCTGCAAAAAAATATATGTATTAAGCACATTAAATACACAAATAAATATTATCTTGCACCTCAGCTTGAATGCAGGCTTTAAAGCCACCTGAACCCTGGAGGGGAACATCAAGTTCCCACTTCTGTTTGACACTTCTGCTTAATCCAGTTTGAATGGAAGATATTTAACATGTACAATGGAGTAAAATATTCCAATTCAAGATGCAACAAGTAAAAGGAGATATTTAAGATTTGAGGTTTACTGGAGATTTTGAGTAAGATTCAAAACTACGTTCTACAGAGTTTAACAACACTGGTGGTTAATGTCCAGCTATTTAAAGTGTAGGCGTAACTTCCAATACTTACTGTTTGTACTGCTGTTTTGTGCAGATCAATGTGACGTTTTCCCAACGTGCAGGAAAGGCCAGCGTGTCCGGGGTCACAAAGCAACGGGAGAGAGCACAGAAACAAAAAAAGCAACAGAGAATCAATCTCAGGCCATCTGACACACAAACCATTCTGTCTCCAGAATCGGCTTCCCAAGCTGAGAGAAGCTCCGGGCCAAATGATTCACAATCCTGGCTACTGTAACAACGCTGGCCAACCTGCTCCTTTAATGTCACCGGCACCATAAAGCACGGCGCCCCCCCACTGCTGCTGCAGCTTTCCATTTGAGGAGGAGAGGATTTCTGCCTCTTTCGGTGAAGCATCTGCCTGCCAACCAACAGCCTCCCACACGTCTTCTGTGTGATCGTAGGACTTCATTTGCAGATTTTGCCTACAGGAATCGCAGTTTGATCTCAGCACCAGCCTATGCTTCAGCTTGGGATTCATTACATACTGGGTTCTGTAAAATGTTACCAAGCTAACCGCCAATCTCTTTTTCTCATTTTTTAAATCACAGGGTTTTATAATCTAAAAATCAGAGCAGAAATTGTAAGGTGTCAATATAAAAATGACAACTTGTCTGTTCGAAAACAGAAAGTGTTTATAGTTTTTAGTTGGGAATCAGGTACATTATTTTGATTTAGGAGGTCTGAAGCCAATGAACTTTAAAAAAAAAAAAAGAATGATCTCTAAAGGTACCAGATCCCCTTTAATCCAGATTAGATGGCAGCCGTGCCCTCCTTATGCTTAACCGAGGCACATCTTCCAGCTTCGGCTTTGTTTGCCTAACCTAGAGGCTCCAATCATGGCAGTTTAAGAGAATTATCAATCTCTCACACACACGTAACGTTAACACAGCCCCATCGGGGGGTAACGTTACATGCACGGCATAAAGTGACCGTTCTCCACGTCTTGAGAAGCATTTTCAAATAGCCAAACGCACTGCGAACTACAATGACTGTCTTCAGCCCGCAAGCAATAACGTAGTTGTTAGCAATTAACGTTACACGAAACATTTAATCCAACATTCTACATCAAGTTAGCTAAATTAGTTAGTCTAATTGCTAGATGTTTGGACAATATTTAGAAGAACAACAGCAAAGGTAACCCTGATATGTGTCTTAACGTGGCTTCTTGTCTTGGCTATTAACACAAATAGAAAGTTTGCTTTAGGCAGGAAATGACTCTCCAGTTAGGCAGTACAGCCTGCTGGCAAAAGCCCCGGCTAGCGACTAGCGCTAGCTGGCTAGCTTGCAACCAAGCCAACTGGAGGCGGACGACTGGGCGTTGGTTGCTCAGACAACTGAAGAAGCTAAAATAGCGGCACGGGCAAATTATTTAAAAAGCTAACACAACCCAATACAAGTCTTAACAGTTGGTGTTTTAAAATCAAGGTTTTTGGAATAAATGGCTACATGCAGTCTCACCCATAACGTTGACGCTCCCTGCCGCCTCAAAAAAAAACGATCATTCACGAGCCGACATTCCCCTTCTCGCTGATTTCGCCCGAACTACGCAGTATGAGACGCGCAGCACTTGCATTTCTCTACGAACCTACGCCTCCAGGGTGACGTAAACTCTACGTGAATCGTAAAGGGAGGAACACTGTAGTCTCGCGATCATTCCTATTTACCTTTGAGTCTTCATGTGTTCTCGCGATAACTAGAAACACTTTTTTTTTTTATGTGAAAAAGACTTTATTTTTGATCATGTTGAAGTAGTTTTACATTATTATGTCACTCATAACGTTTGATGACATGAATATTTAGTGTCGTGTCTAATTTTTGCAGGTAGTATCATCCCATAATTAAGTCAATTTAAGATTCCATAGCATGGTTATTACTATGCAAAATATATTGTCCTACAAATTATCGATCAAAGATATCAAAAATAGAATCATTTAAAATTTCCTTAACATTTATTACTTTTGATAGAATCAAATGAACAAGTACACATTGTGCAAATCTAATATATAAAATGGAGTATTAACACGTCGTAATACATTTTCTGCATACTATATAGTAGCTATTACATTGCAATGATTATGAATGTTATGAATGAATTGTATATTTAAATTTAAATAAAGCAATATAAATAAATAGTTTAAGATGTTGAAATGTATTAATCCTAATCCAATCTCTTTTTTACTTTAAATTCATTACTGTTTCTGTAACCATTGTGTTGAGTGAACAACGTGTTTGTATTTGTATATTTAAATATGTTGTCTTTAGAGATTGAGTCAAAAAACCACTATTTAGATATGTCGTGATCAGAGACGAATCTCAAAGCCTTCACAAAGGAGAGAGAGTGACATCTCCTGTGAGGCTTCCAAACTGGAGAAATTCAGGTTTGGATTTGATCGTCTGTCATTTTTCAACTCTTAAATCAAATAGAGTCTCTACAACAGTGACCCTAATCATGTGTATACACTCACTTTTACAGCATCACATACAGAGACCAAAGAAGTATCAGCACGCTCCCAATGCATAATTCTCCGACAATCTCTCAAGACTTTACTGCAGGTAAAATAACTTCAAAATACTGCAGCATTTCTTGTCTCCCAAAATGTTTACTTCGCAAGGTCGATTATTGATTCAAGATCCCCACTATAAGGTAATCGTGATGTTTTTTTGTTTTTAATAAAACAGTAATCCCTCTTTTAACTGCTTCCTTTTAGAAAACCCTCCATCAGCTCCGAGGCATTCGGGTAAATGCTCTCTGAGGTGATTCTCACATGACCAAACAGGCTGTGCTTTGTGATTTATCCTCACACATCTCACGTGCCCTTCAGTTTATGGAGCGTGTCGCTATGCGGCAGCTTGCGGCGTTTGCGTTTGCTGTGCAGAAGCTAGTCTCAATGACCTGTGAGTGATCTGAAGGCAACTTCAAGACACGTTATGGAACGAGCCTTGTGTACGTCCTCCACAACGCTGTCTTGTTGCCCTGCAAGCATGTTTCAGAAGCCGTCTGCTGTTGAGGATCAAAGAGCCTGGGTCATCGAGAGCGGCGCTCACGTGGTGAGTGACAGCTGACATATGGATATCTGTGATTACGTTTTTCATATTCACCTCGGAGATAAAGTTCATGCCGTAATAGTCATTCCTGTTGGCGCAATGGAACCGGTTACTCGCTGCTTATTGTGTACTTAATGTGTTTGCGTTGGTTCCACAATAGGTGGTTATTATATTTCTTGGCCTTTTCTCCTATTGCAGGTTGTGACAGTCATTCATTAGTTGTCTTAGATTGGGACACTCGTCTCAAACATAATGTCTGTACTATAAACTGAGCCACCAAGCAGGGAAGATCTGAAATGCATATTCTGTTGGCTGCATTATGGGAATATTAGTATCTAGTAGATTTGATGATTGACTTATGTGAGAGTAAGCGTGTCTCAGCCTTTGCAGCGTCAATGTTGATCAATCACAATACTATTCAGTTATGAAGCTTTGTCTCGAGGCAAACGCAAAAGACAGAGTGGTGCTATTTGCATTATCTGGTATGGTGACACACAACAGCAAGTACGTCTGTGACCGCTCGTCCTTCGGGACGCTCTGCGGCGCCCCAGATTTCCCCTAAAGAGGGTCATCACTTACTCAGAATGGAAACAGCAGATCTTTTGAGGCTTTGGAGGAAATAGTTGTAAATTTCATTTTTTCTGAAGGTATAAAGAAAAGGCTGTGGAAGAAAACTAATTCACATTTCGTCTCATCCGTCCCAACAAGAATTTGCGGGGGAAACATTTATTTTTACAGTGTAGAGGCTTCAGTGTGTTGAGTTTTTGTGCGACCTGTGGTTTAAGAAGTGAATTATTAACATGCACAGCTGCTTGTTGGATAATCTGAAAAAATACAAAATTGCGTGTACAAATTCTTGAATGAAGTCATATCCCCTTTAATCCCCTTTCCAGCCTGCTGCACAGTTCTGACTGAGCTTTGCCTGGATGGCACATCTGCTCACTACATTGTGCAGGTAAAGCAAACATCTTTACATGAAGAGCAGGACACGATGGAAATAGGATGGAAATTTGCTGGCAAATTACAATTTGTAGAATATTGGTGTCAAATTATTCTGGCATTCTTTTCTTAGGAAAATGGGGTTTATATTGTCTCAAAATCTGACTTTTCCATAGAACTCTGGACCAAAGGTCACACCTTTACAGGTATATGGCTTCAGATAGGTTTAACTTGTATTATGATGTCAAAGTAGATTTTTTTACTGCCTTATCATTTAACCATATGTTTTTGCACATAGTGCTGTGCGTTTCGGACCCTCCGATTTCTTTTCAGGGTGGAAAGAAACAGACATCTGTTCAAGAGGTGAACTGCAGGTTGTTTGTTTTTGAAAGCACAGTAATATACTTTTAATTTCCTGCACAACCCTTGGCTACAGTAGGAAAATAATCTCGTCAAATGTTCTCCAATGCTGTTATGTAATGTGTCATTCATTTTCAAGCTCTTTCCCACAGACCTCTTTGAGTTGTTTATTGATGTCCATATGATGGACACCATGTAAGTGACCTTGCTGCCTACGACGGACTGCAAACCAAAGTTTCATTCTACGATGTAATAGCAGAGCTACTAAGTGCTTTCATCAGTTTATCC